>NC_064924.1:479775676-480390051 GCF_023897955.1 Schistocerca gregaria
TATATGAAGGACTTATTTCAGTAGTGGAACAAGTCCATTCTTGTTCATTGTGAGATACAGAGTCCTGAAGTTAAATGAGCGCTGAAAAATCTGCAGTTGAGATACCAGAAATAACGAAGCATATGGCTTCTTGCTAGAGATGAACCTTTCCTTCTGTTTGTTTGGATCATTAATTGCACAAGCATTATAGGCAGAAAAGTAGAGGTAATGGACTTGTACCACTGTTGAAATAAGCCCTTCATATGTTGATGGAACATTCAAGTGTTGCAGAAAGTTTTTTTGTCACCTGTTTGCTATACTCGGGCTAACTATTGGCCATTATATGCCAATGGTTTTTTCTTTATTCAAAAATGGTTCAAATGGCTCTGAGCACTTTGAGGCTTAACTTCTGTTCCTTAGAACTTAGAACTAGTGTAACCTAACTAACCTAAGGACATCACACACGTACATTCTCGATGCAGGATTGGAGCCTGCGACAGTAGCGGTCGCGCGGTTCCAGACTGCACCGCCTAGAACCGCTCGGCCACTCCGGCCGACTTTTCTTTATTGAGCGGCAAGAAAACTTCATCGAATCAGTATGTCATTCAAACAGTTGTCAATAAAAGTAATGATCTAAGTCTGAAATTTTCACCGTCGACGTTGTTTTCAGAATTTGAAGGCAGTATAGTGAAAGCTGGAAGTCAAGTCTGGAGTGATATAAGAATCCAAGCATGCAAATTTCATTTAACCCAGAGCTGGTGGCAAAAATACGGACATTGGGACTTACACGTGACTATTACGCAAGAAAGTAAACTACAAAGTTTCGGTCTTCGATATTCGGTTTGTGAGTGGTGTATCCCGAAATGGTTGGGGATTTTTTTGTTGAGGATTTTTTGTCAGCGATGCCTGCATCGGAAAAACTGAAAACGTTTTGCGATTACTTAGTGGAAACTTACGTAGAATAAAATGCACTGTTTCCACCATCTATATGGCCAGAACTAAGCGAACCACCAACGTTTGTGAAAGATGATATTCGCATCGCGTCTCCTGCCGGAACATGACGTCATCTAGATACAATACACTACTGGGCATTAAATTTGCTACACCACGAAGATGACGTGCTACAGACGCGAAATTTAATCGACAGGTTGGCGCCGGTGGCGACACCTACAACGTGCGGAAAGTTTCCCACCGATTTCTCATAAACAAACCGCAGTTGACCGGCGTTGCCTGGTGAAACGTTGTTGTGATGCCTCGTGTAAGGAGGAGAACTGCGTACCATCACGTTTCCGGCTTTGATAAAGGTCGGACTGTAGCCTATAGCGATTGCGGTTTATCGTATCGCGACATTGCTGCTCGCGTTGGTCGAGATCCAATGACTGATAGCAGAAATATGGAATCGGTGGGTTCAGTAGGGTAATACGAAACCCCGTGCTGGATCCCAACGGCCACGTATCATTAGCAGTCGAGATGACAGGCATTTTATCTGCATGGCTGTAATGGATGGTACAGCCACGTCTCTATCCCTGAGTCAACGGATGGGGACGTTTGCAAGACGACAACCATCTGCACGAACAGTTCGACGAGGTTTGCAGCATCATGGACAATCAGCTCGGAGACCATGGCTGCGATTACCCTTGACGCTGCATCATAGACAGGAGCGCCTGTGATGGTGTATTGAGCGACGAATCTGGGTGCACGAATGGCATAACTTCATTTTTCCGGATGAATCCAGGTTGTGTTTAGCCGCCCGTAGTGGCCGTGCGGTTCTAGGCGCTGCAGTCTGGAGACGAGCGAGCGCTACGGTCGCATGTTCGAATCCTGCCTTGGGCATGGATGTGTGTGATGTCCTTAGGTTAGTAAGGTTTAATTAGTTCTAAGTTCTAGGCGACTGATGACCTCAGAAGTTAAGTTGCATAGTGCTCAGAGCCAACCAGGTTGTGTTCACGGCATCATAATGGGCGCATCCGTGTTTGGCGACATCGCGGTGAACGCACATCGGAAGCGTGTATTCGTCATCGCCATACTGGCGTATCACCCGGCGTGATGGTATGGGGTGCCTTTGGTTACACGCTCAGTCACCTCTTCTTCTCACTGACGGCACTCCGAACATTGGACGTTACATTTCAGATGTGTTACGACCCGTGGGTCTACCCTTCATTCGATCCCTGTGAAACACTACATTTCAGCAGGATAATGCACGACTGCATGTTGCAGGTACTGTACGGGCCTTTCTGGATACAGAAAATGTTCCACTGTATCCCTGGCCAACACATTCTCCAGACCTCTCACCAATTGAAAACGTCTGGTAAATGGTGGCCGAGCAACTGGCTCGTCACAATACGCCAGTCACTACTCTTGATGAACTGTGGTATCGTGTTGACGCTGCATGGGCAGCTGTACCTGTACCGGCCATCCAAGCTCTGTTTGACTCAATGTCCAGGCGTATCAAGGCCGAAATTACGGCCAGAGGTGGTTGTTCTGAGGACTGATTTCTCAGGATCTATACACCCAAATTGCGTGAAAATGTAATCACATGTCAGTTCTAATATAATATAATTGTCCAATGAATGCCCGTTTGTCATCTGCTTTTCTTCTTGGTTAGCAGTTTTAATGGCCAGTAGTGTATTTCGGTTGTCCATCTGCCCGCCATCTTCAGGTGAGTAAGCCGTCGCACTAACTCGCCGCAAGTGAAATCAAACCGCTGCGATTTGATTTCAATTCCACTGAGTTAGTGTGAACGCAGAAATATTGTGTCAAGCAGACGGTATGTTCTGGCAGGAGACACCATAACAATATCATTAATTACCACACCGGCAAAGTTTACGGAGCACCAATGCTTGCAAAACTGTGCACAGAAAATAACAGTCAGTTCTGGTCCTGCAGTCCCGACATTTAAAGATTTCTTGAAGTGATGAAGCAAATTCAGCTTTACTCTAAATTCGCAATAAATCTGTCAAAAACGAAGAAAAAGGAGAGGAACTGCCCAGACATTAAATTCATGGTAAAGCAAGTGGCTAATTTCAAAGTTGGAAACTTTCCGGATTTCAGTATGTGAAATCGGTTTCATACAAAACCAAACCAGGAATTACATAGAAAAAACTGATTTTAAAGGTACATTTACGTATTAAGATATAAATAAAGAAATTTTATAAATGTATTTAAAAATAAAAAAGAATACTGCTATTTTAGATATACAAGTGCAATTAAGATATGAATGAAGAAATTTTGTATATTAATATAAAAATTTAAAAAAATGAAATGTGTAAATATTTTTGGGGTGTGAAAGAGTTCGCCTCCTCGTGGTGCACCATGGGTAAAGCTAAACGGACTGGTATTCTCAACGTGCATTTTCTTTAAGGATGTTTGTTTTTTACATTAATAACTTATTCCCGAGAATTAGTAGCTCTCATTCAATTAATACTAGTCAGAAATTCAATCTGTATTTGGCTCACACCTTGTGCAAAAAGGTGTATAGTATCCTCTTTCATCCCTTTTCAGTAAGCCACCACGAGCTCATAGCAGTAAGCATCGCACTTTCCAGTGTAAATGGAAGAGTATCCTCATGGAACACTCCTTTTATTATTCTCTTAGTTTCTAGGATAAATTTCAGTCAATTCCCCTCTTTCATTGCAACTTTGGTTGTTTATACCCGTCCGTTTTACGGTCTTTTTACGGCCTAACAGAACTTGACCACTAAAAAATGAAATGCCCAACTCACATTAAACCGTATTCACGATGTGCGCGAAAAATTTTTACTGCTTCTGCTATACGTACATGTGCTGGAAAGCTTTGCATCCCTGGAGCATCCATAAAGTTTCGAATGACGAATGAGCCGGGATGAGCGCCGTTTCCTGGGTAGAAAAAGCGCGCGCGAGAACGATAAACTGTTCTGTTCCGCGGGCTGTTCACACACTCCAGCCTGGTCACCTTATGCGCTGAAGAGACGTCACCGACTGCAAAAGACACATCTACCTGCTGTAAACGAGAGGAATGGGTCCCATCCTTTCCAACACCTTTACCATCTCGGGAAGAATGGGTCTCACTTTCCTGACCGCGGGAGGAAGGTTCTGCTCCCGCCCACGTTGTTTGTTGTCTGTCTTTTCGAATCCGAGTTTGTTTGTTCGTTCGTTCGCTCGTCATCGTCGTATTTATGTCCAAGTTCAGTTTTTCGAAAAGCTTCAGGAACAATGGAGCAGTATAATTCACGCTCGAAACCTCAAACGCGCCAGCCACGATGTGTGCGTCAGACGTGTTAACGTTGGCTCTATACGATTTCAACTGAATGTTGGCTCCAATGTGTGGGCGCTATCCCCTAAAATATTGGCTAATGATGGTGCCACCGTTGGCATCAATGTGTGCCCGAAGGATAAGATGATTTTGCAACCTTATCTGTAATAAGCGGAATTATTTGTATTATTTTGAGCTTTTCCTCATTACAGAAGCTTATCTCCAACGTAATAATTTACTCGGAAATTCCAATACAAAGAATGAACGTTCTTAACTATATTTTCAAAATATTCCTCCAGGTGTTTCGATCTTGTGCGTCCTCTTCCTCTGATCCCATTCTCCTCATTGTGTGCTGTACAGTTTGGATCCAGGTGGTCACAGGTCACCCTCTTCTTCTTCTCCCCTCCGGTTCCCACTCCAGTATCAATTTTGGTATTCTGGTTTTCTCCATTCGTCGTACATGCCCGTACCACTGTAATTACTTCCTATCCATTACGTCATACATTCTTTCTTTTATTTCCATTCTCCTTATAATTTCGGTGTTCCTTATCTATTCTTTCCTGGAAATTCCTGCCGATCTTCTGCAGAAGTCCATCTCTAGAGCTTGTAATTTTTTAATGTGCTTCAGGTTAATTGTCCAGGTCTCTGTTCCATACAGAACCACTCTAATATGGATTTGTATATTAATTTCTTTTATTGATTTCTCACTCTGATTTTCCCCCGATTTGTAAAATGGATCCCAAATAACAGAAAGTGCTTATATTGTTGATTTTCTTTCCTTCAATATATAGCTCATCTGAATCATTAGCAAGTATTCTGTTTTTTGGTAATTAATCTTCAAACCCCAACCTTTTTATGCTACTGCTAGTTGATTGCACATGTAGTTGGCAACCTCCACATCTTGTGCTACGACTACATGATCATCAGCAAACAATAAATGATGTAAGTAAACTCCATTTCTTATTTCTAATCCCATACTATTACATTTACGAGACCATGTTCTAAGGCTAACATCTAGATAGGTTTTAAATAATGATGGTGACAAGGGACAGCCCTGTAAAAGGCCTAAAATATTGGCTAGTGACGTGCCACCGTTGGCATCAATGTGTGCGCGAAGGATAAGACGATTTTGCAATCTTATCTGTAACAAGCGGAATACACTCTTCAAAAAGTATTCGTGTTACGTATCATTTATTGATGAAATTATTGTGGCAAACATTTATCAGCCAGTTTCCGCGACATACGATAAGAAAAGTGCATATGCGCTATTTGAACCCGTACCACCAGCGTGGCAGCCGTAAACTTTAGCCACTGCGTTTTGCTCACTTGATCGAATCATAAAGTTACAGGTATAGGAGTACGCAAAAGACTTCACAATGGATTTTCTCAGAAACTAGGGTCCTCCTCAAGAATAGCCTTGGCCAAGTACTCAGGACAGGTGTCCCCCACAACATACCTAAGACTCATCAAAATCCATGACTAACAGGTCTGATGCTCAGCTTGTAAGACATAGCCTGAGGCTGCAGCATTACGTGAAACGAGTCAAAGGATCTATTTAAGCTCCTCTTTCAATGTCCGTAGTTGAATCTGAGGCGTTCCAACATTGAGTGGTGGCGCAGCAGTCATTCCGTCGATATGCTCTGCCGGTAAATCAGTTGGAATGGCGTAAAGCAGACAGCCTAATCGTGAATGGACTTGTAGTGGATTTGAAACTAGATCCTTTCGAGTAAAGGATTCAGTTTCTAACAACGGCGCCATCTCTTTCAGGGAAAATAAACGTGGAAAACTTCAAAATAAGTTGCAGTCATATAAAGTTTAATGAAAATCTGAGTACACCTATATTAAAGATGTATATTTTAGTGCCTTTGTTTTGTCTAGTGCAATAATTATATAGCGTTTCCCCTCCCTCAATCCTAGGTAGTTGTTGTCAGTAGCGATCGATTCGGAGTTAGCGATTCGCACGCACATCCCATGTCTTTTGGCTATGAAATTTTGCAGTCTCGTTGCTACTACATGGTAGTAGCATCCAATATATAGGGTGTCTCTTCGAAGAGTCGTCAAGAGCATTTTCTCTGATGTTTCGACAGATAATTTGCAATTTAATTTTTGCCACGTGTAGCTAGAGTCAGCCCCATCGTTTCTTTCACGCGACGCCGATTGTCAATGTGATGTATCGGTTTGTCTCTCGTTCAAATAAAGTGATTTTTAAAGTGGAATTTCACTGTCCCATTCGACAGAGTGATCCCAAAATAGTCTATATTCGTTTTATCGATATGTGTTAAAAAACAAGGCCTGCGCTAATTGCTACTGCCACGCAGATGTGCTCCTCAGTCGCTGATGGAATACTGCTGATTGTTTGTTTTTCTGTTCCCATTAATACACATCGATAAAACTAAAAACGCACTAAACTAGTTTGGGGCCGCTCTATCGAATGGGCACTTAACATTAAGATTAAAAATCATTTTGTTTGTGATGGGAAACAATCCGATGTTTTCCGTCTACAATGGGCGTCATAGGTGAGGCCAGGACTTATTTGATCTGACCCCAGCTACACGATGCAAAAATGAAATTGCAAATCTCTGCGGAAACACCTAAGAAACGCTGCTGACGACCCACAAGAGAGGCACCCGGTATAGCAGACAGTCAAATGAAAACGAAGCAGATGGAAGAAAGTAAGTAAACTGTTTATTATTATTTCAACAGTAATCGTCACGTCTGTTAACACATTTATTGCACATCGAGACAAGACGGTCAATGTCTTCATGGAAAAATGTTTGCCATTGCTTACGGAACGATGATTGTACCCAAGCGTGCCCCTCTTCGTCCGATGCAAAGCGACGACCACGAATGTCTTTCTTCAGAGCTCCAAAAATATGAACATCGCACGTGGAGATATCAGGACTATATGGAGGACGTGTAAGGGCTTCCCAGCGAAACTTCTGCAATTCAGTCGAAACAAACGTGGCATGATGTGGCCGGACATTATGTTGACAGGTTGTTTCAATATTGAATTCCTTAACGATTTCCGTGCCCTAAGCGTGTAGCTCCAACTACCATTCCGCGATCTAAGTCTGTTAATTACCGTTGTGCCGCCATAATCACGTCGGACACCTTTTTACATGAATCACCTGAGTACAAATGTCAGCGGCGCCAATGATCTGCCCTTTTATATCTTGTGTACGTGATACAACCGACATCGGTACAAGTACATATCGTTATCCCTTGACTTTTGTCACCTTAGCGTACAGAAGCCAAACTGGAAAAATACAGAATGTCGAATACTCGAAAATGCGTGACTGGCGGAGTACTTTCAAATGGTTCGAATGGCTCTGAGCACTGTGGGGCTTAACATCTGAGGTCATCAGTCCCCTAGAACTTAGAACTACTTAAACCTGACAAACCTAAGGACGTCACACACATCCATGCCCTTGGCAGGATTCGAACCTGCGACCGTTGCGGTCGCGCGCTTCCAGACTGAAGCGTCTAGAACCGCTCGATCACAACGGAGTACTCTTCCACGAATTTCTTTAGCGGCTGGACTGCAACAACGCCATGCCGCATAGTGATGCTCTAACCGCTGATATGTATTTTTCTGTGTTAAGGAATTTGAAGTCATTTTGACTATTTTTCGACCCTGACTGTCTCAAGAAATATGTAAAGGTTTTTTTTAATTACCGCTACCAGTCAGAAACTTTGCCAACTATTGTATTACTTATTTATTTAGCGACATGTTTCGAGGTAATACCTCATCTTCAGGCTAAATGGCATTACAAAAACAACTTTAAAATAAGGCCATAGTGATGTTACATGGTCTTTTCGTAAATGCTGTGGTCATCTTGTGGAGGAAGAGAAAACTTAATAAGAGGTGCTGTCACTTTGGAAGCTGGACTAATGTTTGAACGGAAATCCTTCGTAACGGTCACTCACTTTTCTCTTCTGGCGTGGCAGTCTCGTTGTGATGGGGTACCTCCATTTCCGTGGCTCTTCTGATTACTGTTCACAAATTGTCACTAATAAAGCAGTAATTTGGAAACACGATCACAAACAGTTCTGTAGTGCAGTGGACAAGATGGTGATCGAAATACAGCTGTTTTCGATTTGGCTATCGATTTGTCGATCTGAGTGGTGTCAGATGTTTGCCTGTCTTCTGCACGCCTTGTCAGCGTAGTACAGATGTAAGTAGACGAAATGTATTACAAATTGAGCGCCTGTTACAATATTATTGAACACATAATGATATAAAATTTTTATTTTACGTAGTTCCAAGCTGTTGCTGGGGCTAGAGTCAAACGACTAAATAAATAAGTAATACAATAGTTTGTTACTGGTAACGATAATTTTAAAAAAGCCTTAGATATTTTTCTGTGTTATCTTCTGAGACCGCGGAGGTACTTACGAATAACCCTTAAGTCTCAGCATCTGTTTTCAGTCGGTGGCGTTATGTAAACAGCAGAGCATAGCGAAGCAGAAGCGGCTAGATTAGATTAGATTAGTTTTTCGTTCCATAGATGCGTGGTGAGGAGTTCCTCGTGGATGTGGAACATATCATTTTTAAAGCTGAAATAACAATACTAATAGTATGAATATATACAATACATCATTTGTTTCTATTAAAAAAATTCGTCAATGGAGTAGAGGGAGTTCGTCTCTAGTAAGTCATTCAGGCTCCTTTTAAACTGATCTTTATTTGTAACTAAATTTTTTATGTTTGCTGGCAAATGATTGAAGAGGAATGTTCCTGAGTATTGGACCCCTTTTTGAACTAAAATAAGTGCTTTTAAGTCCTTGTCCAGATCATTTTTGTTCCTGGTATTGTATGTATCAACTGAGCTGTTTGCTGGAAAAAGATATATACTATTTAGGACAAATTTCATTAAGGAGTAAATATACTGAGAGGCAGTAGTTAGTATACCCAGTTCTTTGAAGAGGTTTCTACAAGACGCCCGTGAATTTACTCCACAAATAATACGTATTACACGCTTTTGGACTCTGAAAACTTTTGTTTGACTTGAAGAGTTATCCCAAAATATTATACCATATGACATTATGGAATGAAAGTAGTCAAAGGATACAAGCTTTTTCATTTTTATGTCTCCTATGTCTGCTAACACTCGAATTGTAAATACAGATTTGTTAAGGCGTTTCTGCAGCTCTGTGGTGTGCTCCTCCCAACTGAATTTATTATCAAGTTGTAATCCCAGGAATTTAAGACTGTCAACCTCTTCTATCTGCTCTTCTTCGTACTTTGTGCATATGCAGGCTGGAAACCCCTTACAGGTTCTGAATTGCATATAGTGAGTCTTTTCGAAGTTTAATGTCAGTGAGTTGGCTTTAAACCATGTATTAATATCCATGAAAATATCATTAGCAGAGCTTTCTAGAACTACCCTCGACATACTATTTATTACAACACTTGTGTCATCTGCAAACAAAACGAATTCTGCTTCTGGCAGTGTAACTGACGAGAGATCATTAATGTACACAAGAAAAAGCAATGGCCCCAAGATGGATCCTTGTGGGACACCACATGTAATTTATTCCCATTCTGATGATGACTGATGACTTAATTCACTAGTCCCTTGCACTGACACCATTTGTTTCCTGTTAGCGATGTATGACTTGAACCATTTTGCAGCACTGCCTGTGACACCATAGAGTTTTATTTAAAAGGGTGTTGTGGTTCACACAATCGAATGCCTTTGACAAATCACAGAAAATACCTGCTGCTTGTAACTCGTTATTTAATGAATTAAGTACATTTTCACTGGGAGTTAACTATATCAGCTGAGAGAAGTTTTGGCGGGAACTGCGGGCGTGGGGGAGTGCGAGACGTGGTGGGGCGTCCCTCGGGAAGATCCCTAGAGGGGGCGGCACCCTGCCTGTGGGTTTGGCGCGCTGGCTGAATGGGCGGTAGGGGGCGGCAGCACACACACACACACACGCACAGGCGCTACACAGGAGCGGCCGCCTAATGAAGCGGCCAGGCACAAACAGGCCGGCCTGTGCGGCTTTGTGCGCTCCTACCTGCGCTGCACCTGTGCCCAGGCCGGGCTTCTCCCAAGGACATCCCCGAATCGTAACAACAGCGCACAGCTGGTTGCCCCTCTGCCTTTCAGGCGCGCGGAATCCTCCTACAAGGGAAGTACCCCAGCTCCAACTGCTGAAACGAAGAAAAACTGATTTTAAAATACGGATGTACGTCTGTTTTATCACCCGTTAGGGGCAAATGTACGGTGGCTCAGTAGAAAGTAGCGCGTCTGCCCTTTGAATGCGAATGCAATATTTCGACTTCTGAAATAGAGTAAAAAGCTACAACAATGGACAATTTTATGCAGTAATCGATTGTTAACATTCTTGTGTCAGCATTTCAGTTTATTTCATTAGTGTATTAGATGTTACGGTCTGCAACATGGGGTTGGAACATCTACGTCTACATACATACTCCGCAATCCACCATACGGTGCGTGGCGGAGGATACCTCGTACAACAACTAATATTTTCTCTCCCTGTTCCATTCCCAAACAGAATGAGGGAAAAATTACTGCCTATATGCCTCTGTACGAGCCCTTATCTCTCTTATCTTACCTTTGTGGTCTTTCCACGCAATGTAAGTTGGCGGCAGTAAAATTGTTCTGCAGTCAGCATCAAATGCTGGTTCTGTAAATGTTCTCAGTAGCGATTCACGAAAAGAACGCCTCCTTTCCTCTAGAGACTTCCACCCGAGTTACTCGCGTGATGATCAAACCTACCAGTAACAAATCTAGCAGCCCGCCTCTGAATTGCTTCTATGTCCTCCCTCAATCCGGCCTGATAGGGATCCCAAACTCTCGAGCAGTACTCAAGAATAGGTCGTATTAGTGTTTTATAAGCGGTCTCCTTTACAGATGAACCACATCATCCCAAAACTCTACCAATGAACCGAAGACGACTATCCGCCTTTCCCACAACTGCCATTACATGCTTGTCCCATTTCAAATTGCCCTGCAATGTTACGCCCAAATATTTAATCGACGCGACTGTGTCAAGCACTACACTACTAATGGAGTATTCAAACATTACGGGATTCTTTTTCCTATTCATCTGCATTAATTTACATTTGTCTATATTTAGAGTTAGCTGCCATTCTTTACACCAATCACAAATCCTGTCCAAGTCATCTTGTATCCTTCTACAGTCACTCAACGACGACACCTTCCCGTACACCACAGCATCATCAGCAAACAGTCGCACATTGCTATTCACCCTATCCAAAAGATCATTTACGTTGATAGAAAACAACAGCGGACCTACCACAATTCCCTGGGCACTCCAGATGATACCCTCACCTCCGATGAACGCTCACCATCGAGGACAACGTACTGGGTTCTATTACTTAAGAAGTCTACCAGCCACTCACGTACTTGGGAACCAATCCCGTATGCTCGTACCTTAGTTAGGACTCTGCGGTGGGGCACCGAGTGAAACATTTGGGTGGAGTGTCATTTGCACGGAGCCTGGAGCTATTGCCGGGACAAAAGGGTTTTCACAGGTACAGGCACACTAAGAAGTCTAGCAGTTCTGCACGGCTACTCGTGGGAGCTAGTTCGCTGTCACACTGCAGCAGTGAGCAACTATGTATCGCTTACAGAGTGGCTCAGTTAAAATATTTCGTGGTAAATAAAGTTTTAAGACTGTTCTATTAATGGGAAATGACAATGAAATTTATCACAATGAAGAAGGAGCTTACAGGCACCAACATAATGAGAACTGACAATGATATTCAACATATCTCTTAATATTTCGTGGACGGTGGCAGCTAAGCAAGAAACATGCTATTTCTTATGATTATTGCAGCCTTATGGTAACTGCCGTCTTGGGACGAAATTTAAATTGACATATTTATATTTCGTTACCATTTGTTTTAATCGTTAAACATAAAGACACAGGATGTCAGCCGGCCGCTGTGGCCAAGCGGTTCTAGGCCCTTCAATCTGCAACTGCGCGACCGCTGTAGTCGCAGTTTCGAATCCTGCCTCGGTCATGGATGTGTGTGATGTTCTTAGGTTATTCAGGTTTAAGTAGTTTTAAGTTGAAGCGAACTGATGGCATCAGACGTTAAGTCCCATAGTGTTCAGATTACACTGTAGGAAATATTGCAACCGTCCACAACTTTTTTAGAAACGACTTAATTGTGCCGTTACTAGTTTCGGGCCTGAGAGCATCGTCACACGGTAGCCTTGATTTCTTGGCACATTTGTGTCCTAAAATATAACAAATTATTTGTGGTTAAACAGTTTACAGCAGGTTTTAAATCGTCTTCGAACTCTGTACATAGTACTTTCTTCGTGAAACGCTGTCCTTTACATATTATCTTTTTCATCCATCCTGATCCATGAGTTAAACTAAATACAAGATGGCGGATACATTTGTTCACATCGGCTACTGATTTCATGCCCCAAAGAATAATATGTGTATAGTTATGGCATACTTCTGTGCCTACTGCAAGATACTTCGTCTTAGATCACTTTGAAGCTAAACATGTATTTATGAGATTTGAAAGCTCCTGGTAATGGTCAATGAGGAACATTCTCTCTTTCTGTCATTTCGATTTTGCTACATTGTTTGAAATTTTTTATTCTTAATCTGCCCATGTGGCCAACTTCGACGTCACGGAACTTATGTGTAAAGCTGTTTGTTAACATGTTCTAGTAATCGTCATACGAATTTCTGGCTGGGATATCCCACGGAGCTGGTTCAGCCCGCTAGCGGAATGTGTGTTCTTCCTCCACGCACACTAGCCTCTTTGCTTGCGAATATGTGGGAGCCGTGTATTATGTGTATTTGTAGAGTTTAGGTGAGTATAATGGATGATTGTGTAGTATGATATTTGTACTGTATGGTAATGCTGATGACAAAAGGGAGAGTTGAAACCCAGTGCCAGCACAGAGTCCATTGCTTTCGAGTAGCATCCAACGGACGGACGGATCTTCAACACATGCACAAACTGTCACGTGCCTCATGGGACGCTGTGAAGAGATGGCGAATTTTGACAAGGACATCGACATTGGCACGCAGGCCGGTATCAGGAACTTTACGCGACCACCCCTCGTCCTCTCGCCGGTCAAATAGCGGCAGTGAAAATTTCATTCACCACTAGGATTCAAACGTGCTTGTCTCCGAGTCGATCGCTATCGCACAGACGTGTGTTACCGACCTCGGCTACGGAGGTGATTACATGTTAAGCTAAGATCAGAAACCTTAATACTGCGCTTATTTGTCTTTTATTATACACCTTTATGTGTTTGTAACAGTAACGATAAGTAATTGTTGCTGGTACGGATGGTAACGAAATACGCGAAAGAAGAAAAAGTTGCTTATCATAGGTAAGTATCATAAACACCTAACTACAGTTATCACAGTACAAAGGGACCCTTTATGTGTTGATTAGTATCCAGACACGGTGTAATAAAGAATTAATATCGTAAGAGTTATTTATGTGACTTTATGACCATATAGTCATAAGACAAGTGCTAGATTAATTTGCTAGTGTGGGAATGTGCTGGCAGTAACACTTGTCTGTACACACATTTCGAGCCATTTTCGCCTGCGAGTAAGATTTGTATACTATAGTCTGACGCGTTGCTTCCGCATTATACAGATATTCAAACTATTTTGTTTTCTTTTTTCTTGAATTAGTTACCATGAAAAACTGTACCACTCTGTCGTATGTCATGCGGAATGAGTTTATACGATAAATATCGGTATATGGGATAGTCCCTAGGCGCTTCAGTCTGGAACCGCGCGACCGCTACGGTCGCAGGTTCGAATCCTGCCTCGGGCATGGATGTAAGTGATGTCCTTAGGTTAGTTAGGTTTAAGTAGTTCTAGGGGAATGATGACCTGAGATGTTAAGTCCCATAGTGCTCAGAGCTATTTGAACCATTTGGGAAGCCCAATGAGAACTAAAAGGATGGGAAAAAAAATGAGTAAACGGTTTATTATTTCAAAAGTAAAGCTAATACACTTATCCCAACGTGATAGAAGACGGTCAGTGTCTTCATGCAAAAATGTTTCCGTTGCCTACGGACCCAAGATTGTCCCCAGATGTGTAACTCTTTGTACGAGGCACATCTACGGCTACAAATGTCCTTCTTCAGGGTTCCAAAAATATGGAAATCGCATGGAGAGAGATTGGGAAGATGTGTGAAATCTTGCCAGAGAAACTTCTGCAGCGTAATCCAAACATCTTGGAAACACGCAGCACATGAACCGTCCGTCAATATTCCTGCACATTTGGGCTCGATGGCCGCGCTTCAGTGTTTGCAAAGCGTCCACAGACCGCTGTGCTTCAACTGTGACGACGTGTTCCAAACAGTCAATGAGCAGCGGATCCTTGAAATGAAAGAAAGAGATCATCCTGAATTTTCCGGAGCTGGAGTGCCTGTGCTTCAGGCCGGAACCGAGCGACAGCTACGGTCGCAGGTTCGAGTCCTGCCTCGGGCATGGTTGTGTGTGATGTCCTTCGGGTAGTTAGGTTTAAGTAGTTCTAGGTTCTAGGGGACTAATGACCTCACATGTTGGAAGTCCCATAGTGCTCAGAGCCTGTTCCGCCTGCGTGCAGAAGTTTCGCTGGGAGCCCTGTCGTCCTTACAGTCCCTATCTCTACCCATGCGATTTACTTATTTCTGGAGCCATGAAGAAAGACATTACGGCCGTCGATTTGCTTCAGGCAAGCAAGTGCAGATCTGGGTGCAATCACGGTTCCACAGGCACTAGCAAACATTTTTCCATGAAGGGAATGAGCATCTTGTCTCACGGTGGGATGAATGTATAAACAATAATGGCGATTACTTTTTTAATAACAAACACTTCACTTATTTTTTTCTGTCTGTATATTTCTTATTTGACCGCCTCTTAGAATTTGTTCACCAAAAAAAAAAAAAAAAAAAGCGATTGAATATATCGTACCAAGAAGGAAAAACAGAAAAAACTGGTCCTTGAAACTAGTTCAGTCTATGAAAAATCGCTAATTTTGTGCAAGCCACAGCAGTAAATTCAAAGTTTTTAATGGGACAGTTTCACTTTTGGCAATGCTGCCGCAACAAATAGGAAATTTGTGGTAAGGACTATGGGACCAAACTGCTGAGGTCAGGTTTACCCACTACTTAATCTAACTTAAACTAACTTACGCTATGAGCAATACACACACCCATGCCCGTGGGAGGACTCGAACCCCCGACGAGTGGCCAGCGGGAACCGTGGCAAGACGCCTAAGACCGCATGGCTACCCCGCGCGGCGCGGCCATACGATCATACTCAGTGCAAAACCTAATGACAGCTGCGGCTACTCTATCTTTTACGGTAATAGAAAATTATGGACGTACAAACTGTGACACCTGTTGCAACAAGCAAAATGTCCTTACGTTTTTCTGTTCAACGTCTTAAGATAATGTTAATTCCAGATATCGAATGCAAATTACGAAGGCGCTTATGAAACGCGCTTAAAAATCCACTGTCGTTTAGAACGGGATAGCGAGTCAGTGACATTGAAGATCTGTAGAGCACTAAACTTATGTACACGTCATGTCTCTTTCGTCACAGGATGGAAAGGACATGCACAATTTTTTTTTGAAAGAACGCTTCTAGATATGGGCGTTCTCGTGTCCACACGTTGCCTCATTGCGCAAGCAGTCTGTTGTTGTTGTTGTTGTGGTCTTCAGTCCTGAGACTGGTTTGATGCAGCTATCCATGCTACTCTATCCTGTGCAAGCTTCTTCATCTCCCAGTACCTACTGCAACCTACATCCTTCTGAATATGCTTAGTGTAGTCATCTCTTGGTCTCCCTCTACGTTTTTTACCCTCCTTCTTGTCCAAATTATTTATCGTCCATGTTTCACTTCCATACATGGCTACACTCCAAACAAATACTTTCAGAAACGACTTCCTGATACATAAATCTATATTCGATGTTAACAAATTTCTCTTCTTCAGAAACGCTTTCCTTGCCATTGCCAGTCTACATTTTATATCCTCTCTACTTCGACCATCATCAGTTATTTTTCTCCCCAAATAGCAAAACTCCTTTACTACTTTAAGTGTCTCATTTCCTAATCTAATTCCCTCAGCATCACCCGACTTAATTCGACTACATTCCATTATCCTCGTTTTGCTTTTGTTGATGTTCATCTTATATCCTCCTTTCAAGACAATATCCATTCCGTTCAACAGCTCTCCCAAGTCCTTTGCTGTCTCTGATAGAATTATGATGTCATCGGCGAACCTCAAAGTTTTTGTTTCTTCTCCATGGATTATAATACCTACTCCGAATTTTTCTTTTGTTTCCTTTACCGCTTGCTCAATATACAGATTGAATAACATCGGGGAGAGTCTACAACCCTGTCTAACTCCCTTCCCAACCACTGTTTCCGTTTCATGTCCCTCGCCCCTTATAACTGCCATCTGGTTTCGGTACAAATTGTAAATAGCCTTTCGCTCCCTGTATTTTACCCCTGCCACCTTCAGAATTTGAAAGAGAGTATTCCAATCAACATTGTCAAAAGCTTTATCTAAGTCTACAAATGCTAGAAACGTAGGTTTGCCCTTCCTTAATCTTTCTCCTAAGATAAGTCGTAGGGTCAGTATTGCCTCACGTGTTCCAACATTTCTACGAAATCCAAACTGATCTTCCCCGAGGTCGTGTTCTACCAGTTTTTCCATTCGTCTGTAAAGAATTCGCGTTATTATTTTGCAGCTGAGACTTATTAAACTGTTAGTTCGGTAATTTTTACATCTGTCAACACCTGCCTTCTTTGGGATTGGAATTATTATATTCTTCTTGAAGTCTGAGGGTATTTCGCCTGTTTCATAAATTTTGCTCACGAGATGGTACAGTTTTGTCAGGACTGGCTCTCCCAAGGCCGTCAGTAGTTCGAATGGAATGTTGTCTATTCCGGGGGCCTTGTTTTGACTCAGGTCTTTCAGTGCTCTGCCAAACTCTTCACGCAGTATCGTATCTCCCATTTCATCTTCATCTACATCCTCTTCCATTTCTATAATATTGTCCTCAAGTACAACGCCCTTGTATAGACCCTCTATATACTCCTTCCACCTTTCTGCTTTCCCTTCTTTGCTTAAAATTGGGTTTCCATCTGAGCTCTTGATGTTCATACAAGTGCAACTACTGAAAAGGCTGCTGCCCCTCTTGAGGAACCACACGTTTGTCTCGCCTCTCAACAGATACCCCTCCGTTGTGGTTGAACCTATGTTACGGCTATCTGTATCACTGAGGCACACAAGCCTCTCCACCAACGGCAAGGTCCATGCTTCATGGGGGGAGCAGTCCCTTATGAATCCCATTCTTTGCTTTGACCTTGTGCTGCGCTTAGAGTGACGAAAAGAGGACAGAAAAAGGAAAGCGAAAAGCAACTGTAGATAGAGAAGTATCTAAATAACAGTGATACAAAGTGGTGACAATGTTTACAAATTTCAAGAGGAGGTCACAGCAAGATATTATTAGATTTTTTTCCTTGGGAAACTGCAGCGATAAGGCTGGCAATAAAATTTCGTTAGCTAGCAACCGGCGACTTATATGTCAGTCTGAACTGTTTATTCCTCATTTCAAAATAAACCATTTCAATGATTATTCCTTAAACTGAGAAAACTTAAGGGGGGGTTCTTAGTCATTATGTGCGGGTTAAATAGCTTTCAGTGTTTTTATTTGTATTTTATTTTACAAAAAAGTTGTTAATCCTGAATGATTTATATGTATGTTAACATACTCGGACTCGACATATTTGGAAATTTCAGACGTCGGAATTCACTAGAAAGACTGTTCTGTTTTCTAATTTTGTGTTTTTGCTTTATCACGGGGCTTCATTTCTATTTCTAGTAGTTTTTTGAGGCGCTTCGCATGTTCCATCACTTCTTTTGTTCAGATATCAGGCTCCTCAGTTGTACTTTTAAGTCGCCATAGCATACATAATTGTCATACTTTTCTAGCTTGCTCTTCTCTGTTTTCCTCCTACGAAACTTCGTATTTTATTGTTTACAGTAATACGATCGGAGGCTTTTCATCGAGTACTTGACGCTCAGGGCAACACATCTCAAATTTTTATTCCAATAATCTTCAGAAGCGACACTCAGTACCACTCTTTTCTTAGTCTGTAATCATCTATAAATTTATGCTTGCTTTCTTTGGAGTCAGAAAAACACTACACGATGAAACACTCATCGGCTCCAACTGCCTGTCATCTGCTAAAAAAACTTCCACCGAAGGCGGGTAGCAATGCACTTTACGCAAGGCCTTCATTTCCAGGAAAATACGCATACGTAAATGCGCATGCCCAGTTGTACTCTTCGAAATTTACGAGCATGCACAAAGTTGAACACAAAAAAGGCATCTTGTGGACGCACCTTTAGGGACAAATCTCACGCTGTGTCTACATCTACATCTACATCTACGTGATTATTCTGCTACTCACAATAAAATAAAGTGCCTGGCAATGGGTTCAATGAACCACCTTCATGCTGTCTCTCTACCGTTACACTCTCGAACGGAACGCGGGAAAAACGAGCACAATTTTTCCGTGCGAGCCCTGATTTCTCTTATTTTATCGTGATGATCATTTCTCCCTATGTAGGTGGGTGGCAACAGAATGTTTTCGCAATCGGAGGAAAAAACTGGCGATTGAAACTTCATGAGAAAATCCCGTCCCAACGAGAAACGCCTTTGTTTTAATGATTGCCACTCCAATTCACGTATCATGTCTGTGACACTATATCCCCAATTTCGCAATAATACAAAACGAGCTCCCCTTCTTTGTACGTTTTCGATGTCAACCGTCAGTCCCACCTGATGTGGATCCGACACCGCACAGCGGTACTTTAGAATAGGGCGGACAATCGTAGTGTAAGCAGTCTCTTTGGTAGACCTGTTGCAACTTCTAAGTGTTCTGCCAATGAATCGCAGTCTTTGGTTTGCTCTACCCACAATATTATCTATGTGATCGTTCCAATGTAGGTTAGTTGTAATTGTAATCCCTAAGTATTTAGTTGAATTTACAGCCCTCAGATTTGTGTGACGTATCGCGTAATCGAAATTTAGCTGATTTCTTTTAGTACTCATGTGAATAACTTCGCACTTTTCCTTATTCAGGGTAAATTGTCACTTTTCGCACCACACAGATATCTTATCTAAATCATTTTTCAAGTCGTTTTGATCATGTGATGACTTTACAAGACGGTAAATGTTAGCATCATCAGCAAACTATCGAAGACGGCTACTCAGATTGTTTCCTACGTCGTTAATATAGATCAGGAACAATAGAGGGCCTATAACACTTCCTTGGGAAAGTGCTTAACTCGATGACTTTCCATCTACTACTACGAACTGTGACCTTTCTGACGAAATCACGAATCCAGTCGCACAACTAAGGCGATACTCCGTAGGCACGCACTTTGATTAGAAGACGCTTGTGAGGAACGGTGTCGAAAGCCTTCTGGAAATCTAAAAATATGGAATCCATCTTACATCCCCTGTCGATAGCACTTATTACTTCATGAGTGTAAAGAGCTAGTTGTGTTTCATAAGAACGATATTTTCTGAATCCGTGCTGACTATATGTCAATACATCGTTTTCTTAGAAGTAGATACCTTAGGGGTTGCGAAGCAATTCAAATCGCTTGATACTGGCAAGTCTTCAGGTCCAGATTGTATACCGATTAGGTTCCTTTCAGATTACGCTGATACAATAGCTCCCTACTTAGTATTCATATACAACCGCTCGCCCACCAATAGATCAGTACCTACAGATTGGAAAATTGCGCAAGTCGCACCGGTGTTTAAGAAGGGTAGTAGGAGTAATCCATCTAACTACAGACCTATATCATTGGCGTCGGTTTGCAGTAGGGTTTTGGAGCATATACTGTATTCAAACATTATGAATCACCTCGAAGGGAACGATCTATTGATACGTAATCAGCACAGTTGCAGAAAGCATCGTTCTTGTGCAACGCAGCTAGCTCTTTATTCACACGAGGTAATGGCCGCTATCGACAGGGGATCTCAAGCTGATTCCGTATTTCTAGATTTCCGGAAAGCTTTTGACACCGTTGCTCACAAGCGACTTCTAATCATGCTGCGGGCATATGGGGTATCGTCTCTGTTGTGCGACTGGATTCGTGATTTCCTGTCAGGAAGGTCGCAGTTCGTAATAATAGACGGCAAATCATCGAATAAAACTCTAGTGATATCAGGTGTTCCCCAGGGAAGCGTCCTGGGACCTCTGCTGTTCCTGATCTATGTAAATGACCTGGGTGACAATCTGAGTAGTTCTCTTAGGCTGTTCGCAGATGATGCTGTAATTTACCGTCTAGTAAGGTCATCCGAAGACTAGTATCAGTTGCAAAGCGATTTAGGAAAGGTTGCTGTATGGTGTGGCAGGTGGCAGTTGACGCTAAATAACGAAAAGTGTGGTGAGGTGATCCACATGAGTTCCAAAAGAAATCCGTTGGAAGTCGATGACTCGATAAATAGTACAATTCTCAAGGCTGTCAATTCAACTAAGTACCTGGGTGTAAAAATTACGAACAACTTCAGTTGGAAAGACCACATAGATAATATTGTAGGGAAGGCGAGCCAAAGCTCGCGTTTCATTGGCAGGACACTTAGAAGATGCAACAAGTCCACTAAAGAGACAGCTTATACTACACTCGTTCGTCCTCTGTTAGAATATTGCTGTGCGTCGTGGGATCCTTACGAGGTGGGATTGACGGAGGACATCGAAAGGGTGCAAAAAAGGGCAGCTCGTTTTGTATTATCACGTAATAGGGGAGTAATACGATACGCGAGTTGGGATGGAAGACATTAAAGCAAAGATGTTTCTCTTCGCGGCGAGACCTTTTCACGAAATTTCAGTCACCAACTTTCTCTTCCGAATGCGAAAATATTTTTTTGAGCCCAACCTACGTAGGTAGAAATGATCATCAAAATAAAATAAGAGAAATCAGAGCTCGAACAGAAAGGTTTAGGTGTTCGTTTTTTGCGCGCGCTGTTCGGGAGTGGAATGGTAGGGAGATAGTACGATTGTGGTTCGATGAACCCTCTGCCAAGCTCTTAAATGGGAACTGCAGAGTAATCACGTAGATGTAGATGTTCGAAATGCAGTATATGTTCCAAAACCCTACTGCAAATGGACGTTCGTGATATAGGCCTGTAATTCAGCGGATTACTTCTACTTTCCGGTTTGGGTGATGTGACTGTTCGAGTTGTCGCACGATGGCGGCAAAAACTCTGTTCTGCACACATCAATCCTCACTCGACAGATACTTCTACTGTACGTGTGGTGCGCGTTGTCGCGGTACTGGGAAGAGCAGACGCAGCGTCGCATGCGTCAGCGGACGGCGCGCGGCCCCGCCTTGTGCAGCCCTGGGCTCAGGTAGAGGACAGAGCGCGTGGGGCAGCGGCGTCCCTCTCACAGATCTGCACCGATACCCGCGTCTCGCTCCTCTCGTGCTCCGCTCGCGTCTGCTCGCTTACCTTGTACCCCAGGCCCCTGAAATTTTATACCGGCCATTAGAACAGCTTGTACACGACCTCTCGGTTGACATTGGTCAAGCTAGCGGCACTACCGTGTCAGAACGCGTGGGCGTGTTAGTTTCATCACTCTGGGAACACCTCGTACAGTCGTCCAGTTAAACAGGATAGAGGCTCAACTGTAAGTACAAATTGCTGTAACCAGTCACATAGAAACAAGTAATAAAAATGGATGTACGTATGTGTATATGTATGTACAGGGTGGTCCATTGATTCCACGCAGTAAGTGTCAAACGAAAAAACTACAAAGAACGTCCGCAGCTCATCCTCTTGCTGTAGCGTTCTCGCTTCCCGCGCACGGGGTCCCGGGTTCGATTCTCGGCTGGGTCAGGTCTCGTGATGACTGGGTGTTGTGTGTTCTTCATCATCGTTGACTCGCAAGTCGCCGAAGTGGTGTCAACTAAAAAGGACTTGCAATACGGCGGCCGAACTTTCCCGCATGGGGCCTCCTGGCCAACAATGCCATACAATCATTTCATTTTCACTACAAAGAACGAAACTTGTCTAGCTTGAAGAGGGAAACCAGATGGCGCTATGGTTGGCCCGATAGATGGCGCTGCCAATAGCTGAAACGGATATCAACTGCGTTTTTTGAATAGAAACCCCCATTTTTATTGCATATTCGTGTTGTACGTAAAGAAATATGAATGTTTTAGTGGGACCAATTTTTTCGTTTTGTAATAGATGGCGCTGTAATAGTCACAAGCATATGCATCACAATTTTAGACGAACAGTTGGTAACAGGTAGGTTTCTTAAATTAAATTACAGAACGTAGGTAGACTACGTTTGAACATTTTATTTCGGTTGTTCCAATGTGATACATGTACCTTCAAAAATGGTTCAAATGGCTTTGAGCACTACCCGACTTAACTTCTGCGGTCATCAGTCATCAGTAATACGATCGGAGGCTTTTCATCGAGTACTTGACGCTCAGGGCAACACATCTCAAATTTTTATTCCAATAATGTTCAGAAGCGACACTCAGTACCACTCTTTTCTTAGTCTGTAATCATCTATAAATTTATGCTTGCTTTCTTTGGAGTCAGCAAAACACTACACGATGAAACACTCATCAGTCATCTAGATCGTGGTGGTAACGCGGTTCCAGACTGAAGCGCCTAGAACCGCACGGCCACATTGGCCGGCCAGGCACCTTCGTGAACTTATCATTTCTCAGAACGCATGCTATTAGAGCGTGATTACCTGTGAATAGCACATAATTGCAATAAATGCTCAAAATGATGTCCAACCTCAATGCATTTCGCAGTACGTGTAGCGACATTCCTCTCAACAGCCATTAGTTCGCCTTCCGTAATGTTCGCACATGCATTCACAGTGCGCTGACGCATGTTGTCAGGCGTTGTTGGTGGATCACGATAGCAAATATCCTTCAACTTTCCCTACAGGAAGAAATCCGGGGACGTCAGATCCGGTGAACGTGCGGGCCATGGTGTGGTGCTTCGACGACCAGTCCACCTGTCATGAAATATACTATTCAATACCGTTTCAACCGCACTCGAGCTATGTGCCGGACATCCATCATGTTGGAACTCCATCGCCATTCTGCCATGCGGTGAAACATCTTGTAGTAACATCGGCAGAACATTACGTAGGAAATCAGCGTACATTGCACCATTTAGATTGTCATCGAAAAAATGGGGCCAATTATCCTTCCTCCCATAATGCCGCCCCATACATTAACCCGCCAAGGTCGCTGATGTTCCACTTGTCGCAGCCATCGTGGATTTTCCGTTGCCCAATAGTGCATATTATGCTGGTTTACGTTACCGCTGTTGGTGAATGACGCTTCGTCGCTAAATAGAACGCGTGCAAAAAATCTGTCATCGTCCCGTAATTTCTTTTGTGCCCAGTTCCAGAACTGTACACGACGTTCAAAGTCGTCGCCATGCAATTCCTGGTGCATAGAAATATAGTACGTCTGCATTCTCAACACGGACGTTTTTGAGATTACCGATTCTCGTGCAATTTGTCTGCTACTGATGTGCGGATTAGCCGCGGCAGCAGCTAAAACACCTACTTGGGCATCATCATTTGTTGCAGGTCGTGGTTGACGTTTCACATGTTTCTGAAAACTTCCTGTTTCCTTAAATAACATAAATATGCGGTGAACGGTCTGGACACTTGGATGATGTCGTCCAGGACACCGAGCAGCATACATAGCACGCGCCCGTTGGGCATTTTGATCACAATAACGATACATCAACACGATATTGACCTTTTACGCAATTGGTAAACGGTCCATTTTAACACGGGTAATGTATCACGAAGCAAATACCGTCTGCACAGGCGGAACGTTACGTGATACCACGTACTTATATGTTTGTGACTATTACAGCGCCATCTACCACAAAGCAAAAAAAGTTGTCCAACTAAAACATTCATATTTCTTTAAGTACTACACGAATATGTAATTAACAATGGGGGTTCCTATTTTTTTAAAAAAACACAGTTGATATCCGTATAATCTACGGCAGCGCCATCTAGCGGGCCAACCATAGCGCCATCTGGTTTCCCCCTACAAGCTAGACGAGTTTTGTCCTTTGTAATTTTTTCGTTTGATGCTTATTTCGTGAGATATTTGCCCCGACCACTATCAATGGACGACCCTGCATATAAGTAAGAACGAGGGGCGTTCAGTAAGCAGTGCAACACTTATCTTCTCGACACAGTCTCGGTCGAAAAAAACAGTGAAATTTGTTGTGGGACGTCGTGGAATATTCCCTCTTCAGCCCCTATAGTTTCATGAAGTTCCGACAGGTGCCGGCGCTATGCGTAGCCTTCAAAATGACGTTTGTAGCGGAGGTGGGTTCCGAGTAGAGAGCTGTCATTAGGTTTGTTTTGGCAGGAAGCCAGAGCATCGCAGATATTCGTAAGCGCTTGCAAAATGTCTACGGACACGTGGCAGTGAACGAAAGCACGGTGAGCCGTTGGACAATGCGCATGTCACTATCGCAACAACATTGGACTGGTCATCTACATCTACATTTGCATGGCGATTCTACAAATCACACTTAACTGCCTGGCAGAGGGATCATTGAACCACTTTCACAATAACTCTCTGTCATCCACTCTCAAACAGCGGGCATAGAAACGAACACCTATATCTCTGCGTGTGAGCTCTGGTTTCCCTATTTTATGATGATGATGGGTCCTCCCTGTGTAGGTCGACGTCAACAAAACATTTTCGCATTCAGAGGAGAAAGTTGGTGACTGAAATTTCTTGGGAAGATCACGCCGCATCGAGAAACTTCTTCATTTTAATGATGTCCACCCCTAATCTTGTATCATGATCCTGAAATACTCTCCCCTATTTCTTGGTAATGGAAAACGTGCTACCCTTCTTTGAACTTTCTAGATGTACTCTGTTAATCGTATCTGAAAAGTACTTGGACTAGAAGAGAATAGAAGCTTTCGAAATGTGCTGCTACAGAAGAATGCTGAAGATTAGATGGGTAGATCACATAACTAATGAGGAAGTATTGAACAGAATTGGACAGAAGAGAAATTTGTAGCACAACCTGACTAGACGAAGGGATCGGGTCGTAGGATATGTTCTGAGGCATCAAGGGATCACCAACTTAGTATTGGAGGGCAGCGTGGAGGGTAAAAATCATAGAGGGAGACCAAGAGATGAATACTGTAAGCAGAATCAGAAGGATTTAGGTTGCAGTAGGTACTGGGAGATGAATATGCTTGCACAGGATAGAGTAGCATGGAGAGCTGCATCAAACCAGTCTCTGCACTGAAGACCACGACAACAACAACAACAAGTACTCCAAACGAGGACGGACAAGCGTAGCGTAGATACTCTCTTTAGTAGACACGTTCCATCTTCTAAGTGTTCTGCCAACAATACGCAGTCTTTGGTTTGCCTTTCCCACAACTTTTTCTGTTTGTTCTTTCCAATTTAAGTTGTTCGTAATTGTAATTCGTAGGTACGTAGGTGATTTTTCAGTCTTTAGATTTGACTGATTTATCGTGTAACTGAAGTTTAAGGGAATCCTTTTAGTATTCATGTGGGTGACCTTATCCTTTTATTATTTAGGGTCAATTGCCAATTATCACTCCACCCAGATATCGTATCTAAACCGTTTCGCGAATTGTTTTGATCTACTGATGACTTTACTAGACAATAAATGACAGCACCATCTGCCAACAACCTAAGATGGCTGCACAGTTTGTTTCCTAAATCGTTTATGTAGATAGAGAACAGCTGAGGGCCTATACCACTATCTTGAGGGACACCAGAAATCACTTCTGTTTTAATCGATGACTTTCCATCGATTACTACGAACTGTGATCTCTCTGAGAGGAAATCACGATTCCAGTCGCGTAATTGAGATGATGTTCCATAAGCACGCAATTTGATTGGAAGCTGTTTGTGAATCATGGTGTCAAAAGCCTTCTGGAGATCTAGAAATACGGATTCAATTTGAAATCCTTTGTCGACAGCATTCAACACATCAAATGGTTCAAATGGCTCAGGGAACTGTAGGACTTAACATCTGAGGTCGTCAGTCCCCTAGAACTTAGAATTACTTAAACCTTACTAACCTAAGGACATCACACACATCCATGTCCGAGGCAGGATTCGATCCTGCGATCGTAGCAGTCGCGTGGTTCCGGACTGAAGCGTCTAGAAGGGCTCGGCCACTACGGCCGGCCGCAACACATCGTTTGAGTAAAGAGCTAGTTGTGTTTCACAAGAACGATATTTTCTAAATCTATGTTCACAATGTGTCAATAGGCCCTTCTCTTCCTCGTCCACCTACATAGCGGATGTCTCATCTTCCGACTGCCTTTAGTTTGGCCTAATGTAAGTATTACGTGGATGATGGGGAGGTTATTGATGCAACAAGACTTTAGTTCCGACGTCGACCAGCAGAGCGGTACCATTCGCTCGTACTTGCCCTGCCCGTAAGGTGGCGTAAGACTGTCGCAATGAACGGACATTATGTTGAAAAGTAGGGTTTTGTAGCTAAATGAGTGGGGAATAACAGGCTGTATTTGAATCACGAATCAAAACAACCTGCTTTCAGAAAAAAATGTGTTGCGTTACTTATTGAACGCTCCTAGTACAGATGTATGTTCCACATCTCCTAAAAAACCACTGGACCGATGTCAACCAAATTTACTGTCTGGAAAGAATAACTGGGGGGGGGGGGGGGAGGGGTAAAAACCATCCACCTATCAAAGGGGTGAGGATGGGGTTGAAAAAGCACCCGATGATGGAGGTTTAAACCTTCGAAACGCGTCGTGGAAATAAATAAAACGGTGACTGGTAACAGTGAACTTGTTGTTTCATTTAATGTCAGTAACAGTCACGGTAAAGCCTAACCTAAAAATGATCGCATTTAAAGTAGCAAAGAAGTAATAAATTAAAACTTCATGCTGCAGTTTTACTGCGTGAGTAGTGAAAATGTGTTAAGCAATAAACTTCTTTTCCTTTCATCATTTTTCAGGAGTCATTAGCGAGAAAAAATTTCGTGATGGTTTGAAATGAAGTGAAGAAGTTTGTTGCAAGTCTCTTAAGTGCTCCCTTCCTCAAATCCTGGATAACTAAAGCGTTGATGATCGTGGGCTACACATTTGTAAACAAATATGGCGTCAGAAATCAGGTGGGTGTAAGGATCGTATAGCAGAAGAGAAGACATAATCGCAAAGTGCAAAGAGTATACATCGTAAAAACATTATTACAGAGTAATTGCTTTAAGCATTTGGCGGTGTTTGTTTTGAGGTGTCAAATGTATGTGTGTGTACTTCAGGTGGTATATAAATCCAATCCTGACAAGTTAAAACCTCTAAACATTCATACTCGTTTATACAATCAGGTGAAATGTTAAAATGGCTTAAACTTCATACTTGTTGATAACAATTAGGTGAAATGTTACAGACTTAAATTACGATGATAGTATTGGCTACAACAGTAAAGTCATACATACATTACACTCTTTGATTGGGATTAATAAACAGATGTGAAGTGAGGGTCTGGAGGCAGAGAGAGAGGTAGAGAGAGCGAATAAGTGTGTGTGTGTGTGTGTGTGTGTGTGTGTGTGTGTGTGTGTGTGGGTGGGTGGTTGGGTGGGAGGGAGGGGAGAGAAAGAGAGAGAGAGAGAGAGAGAGAGAGAGAGAGAGAGAGAGAGAGAGAGAGGAAAGAGTGATTATGAGAGCAAACATTTACATGGCAAGGAGTCTTAAGATTGCATGTTGCATATATTAACTGCCTAAAGGTTGGGGTAATACATCGGTTAATGCTATAAAATATGCAGATAGATATACACTTGTGCCAGTAGTTGATGCACTTACAGTTTTAAGCTGACAAGGGGTACAAGCTGTTGGTGTGATGAATTATCTGTGAATGAGGTCAATCTCTTGTACTCTTGGTAGCTGCCAATATTTTTGGTAAACATTATGTGTGTGTGTGTGTGTGTGTGTGTGTGTGTGTGTGTGTATGTGTGTGTGTGTGTGTGTGTGCATTTTTAAGAGTGTAGGTAGTTGCTGAAACCGGAGATGATACTATTACAAATATTGTCATTTTTGTCATTTAAGATGGATTCTGGTTGTTTCATTTGATGTTTGTATATTTGGAGTGTTTCAAGGATGTCTAGTTTTCTCCCTTTTGGTTGGATGTCTAGGATGCTAATACTTGTGTTGTTAACATGGTGTTTTGTTTCATGCAGGTGGGTAGCCATTGCTGATGTGTGATATTTTTTTAGTTTTTTAGTGCTGCCATGTGTTCCTTGAACCTAATGTCGAATGATCTGCCTGTCTGGCCTATGTAGAAGCAGTCACAGTCCAAACATGCAATTTTGTGCACACCTGTGTGATGAAGTGGGTTTCGTGTGCCGATATTGTGGGGTAACTTCTGTCCAATCTTGTCTGTTGTAAAGGATATGCTTATGCCTTTCCGTTTGAAGACATTGGCAATCTGGTATGAAATGTTACCCAGAAGGGGGATTGTATGGAAGATGTTATTTTCTTCCTTGCCATGTAAATGTTTGCTCTCATAATCACTCTTTCCTCTCTCTCTCTCTCTCTCTCTCTCTCTCTATCTCTCTCTCCCCCACACACACACACTTATTCTCTCTCTCTACCTCTCCCTCTGCCTCCAGACCCTCACTTCACAACTGTTTATTAATCCCAATCAAAGAGTGTATGTATGACTTTATTGTTGTAGCCAATACTATCATTGTAATTTAAGTCTGTAACATTTCACCTAATTGTTATCAACATGTATGAAGTTTAAGCCATTTTAACATTTCACCTGATTGTTTAAACGAGTATGAATGTTTAGCGGTTTTAACTTGTCAGAATTGGAATTATATACCACCTGAAGTACACACACATACATTTGACACCTCAAAACAAACACCGCCAAATGCTTAAAGCAATTACTCTGTAATAATGTTTTTACGATGTATACTCTTTGCACTTTGCGATTATGTCTTCTCTTCTGCTATACGATCCTTACACCAAGCTGATTTCTGACGCCATATTTGTTTACAAATGTGGCAGTATACATGTGATGTGTTACGACAGCAAAAGGAACCTGTGACCACTGAAGGTACTGTAGTTTACTTATTTAATGTTTACCATTAGATACCAGTTTAATTTTTTGTCAAAAGTAATCCTAAACCATATTCTGAAATAGTGTCTTGTTTCTCCACTAGGCAGTGTCACAAGTTCCTCCAAAAATCGTAACACAACACACACACAAATGTAATACTTACTTATGTAAATCCACCCGATGATGGAGGTTTAAACCTTCAAAACGCGTCGTGAAAATAAATAAAACGGTGACTGGTAACTTCTTTGCTACTAATGTTATTCGTGTCACGTTTTGCAGACATTATTCTCATATACCATTGAATGTACCAGAAAAATTACATCATTGCCACAAAAAGCTGTTATGACAGTTTATCCAAAGATCATATGTGCAACACACCCATACCTTACGAACTGATATAGATCATTCTGATGGTGGAGCTATAACACTTTGAAACTCATCATGGAAAGTATCAAATAACAAGTCTTTTACCCCAGCTTTACCCATGTATGCATTTGACATATATACTGAGCAAACTTCCTCTTTTACTGGTCTCTGACCATCTCTTCCTCCCTCTGCCAGTCCACATTATCCTCCTACCTCTACAAGTCTAGCTAATCCTCCCCCCTCTCTCTGCCATTTCATCTCCTCCTCCCCTCTTTTTGTACATTTCCTCCACCCCCTCTCTTTGACCATGTCTTTCTTCCCCATCGTCTGTCTCACTTTCCGTCTCCCCCTCTTCCTTTTTCATCTGTCTACCACCCTTTCAAATCTTTCACCTGCCTCATGCCTCTCCCCCATCCCCTTCCTTCTCTGTGTCGCTCTGACCATCCCCTGTCGCCATCCATAGTCACTGACACATATAGCCCCACAATACCGTTCATTAAAGCAGGCTGTCCCCATACAGCATGAATGTCGTGCAGGACAACCTATATTCCAGGCGCCGGAAACACGTTTTTGCTTCTATTTCTGCTCTTACTGAAGCTATGAGGTAAATGTCATAGTACTGGTGAGGCCAGCTGTTTCTGTGCGAAATGTGGCTAAAATCGAACCAGGGGTTTAGTACGAGATCCCAGACATGCACACGTGCGCGCGCGCGCACACACACACACACACACACACACACACACACACACACACACACACAACTTTGTTACACACATCAAAAAAAGTTTTGCATCACCTCAGTTCCGAGGGTTGCGGAAACTGTACAGAAAATTGGAATAGAGATCAACATAAACATTATTTCCGATCTTTTTATTGCTCATGAAAACTGCACATTGCATGATGTCCTACCATACAGCGAGAGCTTCAGAGGTGGTGGTCGAGACTGCTGTAGACACCGGTACCTTCTATACCCAGTAGCACGCCCTCTTGCATTGATGCGTGCCCATATTCGTCGTGGCATATTATATACAAGTTCATCAAGGCACTGTTGGTCCAGATTGTCCCTCTCCTCAACGGCGATTCGGCGTAGATCCCTCAGAGTGGTTGGTGGGTCACGTCGTCCATAAAGAGTCCTTTTCAATCTATCCCAGGCATGTTCGATAGGGTTCATGTCTGGAGAAGATATTGGCCACTCTAGTCGAGCGATGTCGTTATCCTGAAGGAAGTCATTCACAAGATGTGCAAGATGGGGGCGCGCATTGTCGCCCATGAAAGCGAATGCTTCGTCAATATGCTGCCGATACGGTTACACTATCGTTCGGAGGATGACATTCACGTATCGTTACCGTTAAGGCGCCTTCCATTACCACCAGCGACGTACGTCGGCCACACATAATACCACCCCAAAACAGCAGGGAACCTCCACCTTGCTGCACTCGCTAGACAATTTGTCTAAGGCGTTCATCTTGCCCGGGTTGCCTCCAAACACGTCTCCGAAGATTGTCTGGTTGAAGGCATATGCGAAACTCATCGGTGAAGAGAACGTGTTGCCAATCGTCCAGCGGTCCATTCGGCATGTTGTTGGACACACATGTACCGTGCTGCAGGGTGTTCGGTTGCAAAGATGGACCTCGCCATGGCGGTCGGGAGTAAAGCTGCGCATCATGCAACCTATTGCCCACAGTTTGAGTCGTGTGGCTGCACGAAAAGCATTATTCAACATAGTGACGTTGCTGTGAGAGTTCCTAGGAGCCATAATCCGTTGGTAGCAGTCATCCGCTGCAGTAGTAACCCTTGGGCAGTCTGAGCGAGGCAAGCAATCGACAGTTCCTATCTTTCTGAATCTCCTCCGTGTCCGAACAACATCCCTTTGGTTCACTCCGAGACGCGATCGAACCGCCGTATTGACCGTCTAACTATGGTTGAATACAGCAGCACGAGTCGTGTACCTTTTCCCTTGTGGAATGACTGGAACTGATTGGCTGTCGGAACCCTTTAGTCTAATAGGCGCTGACATCTCTGAACAGTAAAAGGGCCTGTGTCTGTGATACAATATCCGCAGTCAAGGTCTATCTTTAGGAGTTCTGGGAACCCAGTTGATGCAAAAACTTTTTTTGATGTGTGTATATAGCAGATGAATTTGACTGTTTTCAGCGAATTGTAGTTTGTGCTGATGTTGATAACGGCCACAGTGAAATCAAAAATAAAATGTTTCCATTCAAACAACTAAAACTTCTGAAATTTGGTGCTAAAGTATAATATTGGAGATACTGCGTGTAGATCAGACAAACAATAATAAGGTGCTGAATCAGATTGGGGAGAAAAGAAATTTATTTTACAACTTGACTAAAAGAAATTATCGATTAATAAAATACTAAAATAGGATACATCCTTAATCAAAGGGGGGAAGGGAGGAGGGGAGCCCTGGTTCAAGGGCATTTGGGTTACAGTAGTTACATGGAGATGAAGTGGATTGACAGTGTCGGACTGAAGACCACCACACATTATAACTGCCATCTGCTTTCTGTATAAATTGTAAATAGCCTTTCGCTCCATGTATTTTACCCCTGACACCTTCAGAATTTTAAAGAGAGTATTCCAGTCAACATTGTCAAAAGCTTTCTCTAAGTCTACAAATGCTAGAAACGTAGGTTTGTCTTTCCTTAATCTTTCTTCTAAGTTAAGTATTGCCTCACGTGTTCCAACATTTATACGGAATCCAAACTGATCTTCCCCGAGGTCGGCTTCGATCAGTATTTCCATTCGTCTGTAAAGAATTCGCGTGGGTATTTTGCGGCTGTGACTTATTAAACTGATAGTTCGTTAATTTTCACATCTGTCAACACCTACTTTGTTTGGGATTAGAATTATTATATTCTTCTTGAAATCTGAGGGTATTTCGCCTGTTTCATACATCTCGCTCACCAGATGGCAGTGTTTTGTCAGGACTAGCTCTCCCAAGGCCGTCAATAGTTCCAATTGAATGTTGTCTACTCCGGGGGCCTTGTTTCGACTCAGGTCTTTCAGTGCTCTGTCAAACTCTTCACGCAGTATCGTATCTCCCATTTCATCTTCATCTACATCCTCTTCCATTTCCATAATAATGTCCTCAAGTACATCGCACTTGTATAGACCCTCTATATACTCCTTCCACCTTTCTGCTTTCTCTTCTTTGCTTAGAACTGGGTTTCCATCTGAGATCTTTAAGTTCATACAAGTGGTTCTCTTATCTCCAAAGGTCTCTTTAATTTTCTTGTAGGCTGTATCTATCTTACCCCTAGTGAGATAAGCCCCTACATCCTTACATTTGTCCTCTAGCCATCCCTGCTTAGCCATTTTGCACTTCCTGTCGATCTCATTTTTGAGACGTCTGTATTCCTGTTTGCCTGCTTCATTTACTGCATTTTTATATTTTCTCCTTTCATCAATTAAATTCAATATTTCTTCTGTTACCCAAGGATTTCTACTAGTCCTCGTCTTTTTACCTACTTGATCCTCTGCTGCCTTCACTATTTCATTCCTCAAAGCTACCCATTCTTCTTCTACTGTATTTATTTCCCCCATTCCTGTCAATTGTTCCCTTATGCTCTCCCTGAAACTCTGTACAATCTCAGGCTCTTTCAGTTTATCCAGGTCCCATCTCCTTAAATTACCACCTTTTGCAGTTTCTTGAGTTTTAATCTACAGGTCATAACCAATAGATTGTGGTCAGAGTCCACATCTGCCCCTGGAAATGTTTTACAATTTAAAACCTGGCTCTTAAATCTCTGTCTTACTATTATATAATCTATCTGAAACCTGTTGGACGGTAAACATGGACGATAAATAGTTTGGACAAGGCTAGAGTAGCATGGAGAGCTGCATCAAACCAGTCTCAGGACTGAAGACCACAACAACAACATGCTTTATTTCTCCAGTATATTTTTGGTTCGATAAAGGAGGGAGATAGAGTCTACAACTGCATATAGTAAGTCGCTATATAACTTATGGTTTATAGCTTATCATTTTTCAGAAACTGTTAAATACTAGCGCATGTTACAATTGGAAATGTATATTCGATATCGGTAAAGGATACACATTTGCCATTCCCGACTGTTGACTGTATCTGATTCCTTCGTCGAATAAAATTATTGCACACCGACTATGATCATCCATGTTTATGATATGACAATCGTCTAATATAGGAAATAAGAATTGTAAATCGTTGTGTGCCGGTTTGCCAACAACTGGATTTCGAAGTATATAGTAATGGGAGCAAAGTGTTTACACGCGCCATTTTGACAACAACTAGAATTTAGTGATATGTAGATTCTAAACTTTTTTCCAGAAGTGGATGTGAAAATAATATTAGTATATGAAGATGGTACCTGTTCTTTTGGAAATGTCCGAAAGAACAGAACTATGGCTCACTGGTCATTTGACCACCTTCTTCTGTGCGGATGCACAGACAGTGGCCGGCAGGGTAGCTCCACGTGTTTGGTCAGAGGGTTACGTGCCCTCTGTAATTAAAAAAAAAAAAAAAACTGAGTGCACGGGTCAACGAACAACCTGAACGATTGTCATCGGACGTCCGCCACGAACAAATTCAACGGTCAGTATAGAACGAAATGAGATTTTTTTGCCACTGTAATAAAAAACTGAGTGGAAAGCTCAACAAGCGAACTTGAACGAATGTCATGTGACGTCCGCAACGACCAAACACAACGATCAACATCTAAGAAAATGAAAAAAAAGGATGGATAGAGTATCTGCCATGTAAGCAGGAAACCCCAGTTTCGAGTCCCGGTGGGGCACACATTTTCAACCGTTCCCATTGACTCATATGAACGCCTTTATGCACCTAGTGGCATTCATTTCATTGTAATAATATTAATATCTCTGTAAGTATTTTAATTCGTTACTGAACAGCAAAACTACATTCTTAAGAAGCTTTTAACGTTAGTTGGCGTTTTCGGATTAGACTGTTAGTGGCTAGGTTCATATTATTATAAAATATGGCTGAGAACCGCGGGCCGCAAGCTTACTTAACTGGGGCCGCATGCGGTCCTTGCGCCGCAGTTTGTCGACCACTTAGTTAGCGTTTCCTTCAGAGCAACAAGTGGGTCAAACAGCAACCATGAAATACACTTCCATACTGTAACACCACCTCCTCCTTATTTTTGTGTTGGTACCACTGGTAATGTTCTCCAGGCGTTCACCAAACCCAAACTCCTCCACAACATTGCCACAGGGTACAGCGTGATTCATCACTCCAAATCACTAGTTTCCAAACATCCCTTCTCAAGTGATGTCAGCATTCACTACAGGAATGTGTGGCTTTCATGCAGCTATTCGAACATTGTGTCCCATTCTTATACACAGTAATTGTGCTATCTGGACTGCTCATTTTACGTGATGTTTTAAAACCACCCCACGCAATGCCCGGTAATCGCTGTTCGTCAGTACATAAGTACTGCCTGACTTTGTTTTAGCTGTGGTTGTCCCTTCGCATTTCCACTTCACAGTCACAACGTTCCTCCCCCCACGAACCATGGACCTTGCCGTTGGTGGGGAGGCTTGCATGCCTGAACGATACAGATAGCCATACCGTAGGTGCAACCGCAACGGAGGGGTATCTGTTGAGAGGCCAGACAAACGTGTGGTTCCTGAAGAGGGGCAGCAGCCTTTTCAGTAGTTGCAGGGGCAACAGTCTGGATGATTGACTGATCTGGCCTTGTAACACTAACCAAAACGGCCTTGCTGTTGTGGTACTGCGAACTGCTGAAAGCAAGGGGAAACTACAGCCGTAATTTTTCCCGAGGGCATGCAGCTTTACTGTATGATTAAATGATGATGGCGTCTTCTTGAGTAAAATATTCCGGAGGTAAAGTAGCCCCAATTCGGATATCCGGGCGGGGACTGCTCAAGAGGGCGCCGTAATCAGGAGAAAGAAAACTGCCGTTCTACTGATCGCAGCGTGGAATGTCAGATCCCTTAATCGGGCAGTTAGGTTACAAAATTTAAAAAGGGAAATGGATTGGTTAAAGTTAGATATAGTGAGAATTAGTGAAGTTCGGTGGCAGGAGGAACAAGACTTCTGGTCAGGTGAATACAGGGTTATTATTGTTGTTGTTGTTGTGGTCTTCAGTCCTGAGACTGGTTTGATGCAGCTCTCCATGCTACTCTATCCTGTGCAAGCTGCTTCATCTCCCAGTACCTACTGCAACTTGCATCCTTCTGAATCTGCTTAGTGTATTCATCTCTTGGTCTCCCTCTACGATTTTTATCCTCCACGCTGCCCTCCAATACTAAATTGGTGATCCCTTGATGCCTCAGAACATGTCCTACCAACCGATCCCTTCTTCTGGTCAAGTTGTGCCACAAACTTCTCTTCTCCCCAATCCTATTCAATACTTCTTCATTAGTTATGTGATCTACCCATCTAATCTTAAGCATTTTTCTGTAGCACCACATTTCGAAAGCTTCTATTCTCATCTTGTCCAAACTACTTATCGTCCATGTTTCACTTCCATACATGGCTACACTTCATACAAATACTTTCAGAAATGACTTCCTGACACTTAAATCTATACTCGATGTTAACAAATTTCTCTTCTTCAGAAACGCTTTCCTTGCCATTGCCAGTCTACATTTTATATCCTCTCTACTTCGACCATCATCATTTATTTTGCTCCCCAAATAGCAAAACTCCTTTACTACTTTAAGTGTCTCATTTTCTAATCTAATTCATTCAGCATCACCCGACTTAATTCGACTACATTCCATTATCCTCGTTTTCCTTTTGCTGATGTTCATCTTATATCCTCCTTTCAAGACCCTATCCATTCCGTTCAACTGCTCTCCCAGATCCTTTGCTGTTTCTGACAGAGTTACAATGTCACCGGCGAACCTCAAAGTGTTTATTTCTTCTCCATGGATTTTAATACCTACTCCGAATTTTTCTTTTGTTTACTTCACTGCTTGCTCAATATACAGATTGAATAACATCGGGGAAAGACTACAACCCTGTCTCACTCCCTTCCCAACCACTGCTTCCCTTTCATGTCCCTCGACTCTTATAACTGTCATCTGGTTTCCGTACAAATTGTAAATAGCCGTTCTCTCCCTGTATTTTACCCTGACACCTTCAGATTTTTCAAAGGCTTTCTCTAAGTCTACAAATGCTAGAAACGTAGGTTTGCCTTTCCTTAATCTTTCTTCTAAGATAAGTCGTAAGGTCAGTATTGCCTCACGTTTTCCAACATTTCTACGGAATGCAAACTGATCTTCTCCGAGGTCGGCTTCGATCAGTATTTCTATTCGTCTGTAAAGAATTCGCTTTAGCATTTTGCAGCTGTGACTTATTGAACTGATAGTTCGGTAATTTTCACATCTGTCAACACCTGCTTTCTTTGGGATTAGAATTATTATATTCTTCTTGAAGTCTGAGGGTATTTCGCCTGTCTCATACATCTCGTTCACCGGATGGCAGAGTTTTGTAAGGACTGGCTCTCCCAAGGCCATCAGTAGTTCCAGTGGAATGTTGTCTTTTCCGGGGGCCTTGTTTCGACCCAGGTCTTTCAGTGCTCTGTCAAACTCTTCACGCAGTATCGTATCTCCCATTTCATCTTCATCTACATCCTCTTGCATTTCCATAATATTGTCCTCAAGTACATCACACTTGTGTAGACCCTCTATATACTCCTTCCACCTTTCTGCTTTCTCTTCTTTGCTTAGAACTGGGTTTCCATCTGAAATCTTTAAGTTCATACCGGTGGTTCTCTTACCTCCAAAGTTCTCTTTAATTTTCCTGTAGGCTGTATCTATCTTACCCCTAGTGAGATAAGCCCCTTCATCCTTACATTTGTCCTCTAGCCATCCCTGCTTAGCCATTTTGCACTTCCTGTCGATCTCATTTTTGAGACGTCTGTATTCCTGTTTGCCTGCTTCATTTACTGCAATTTTGTATTTGCTCCTTTCATCAATTAAATTCAATATTTCTTCTGTTACCCAAGGATTTCTACTAGTCCTCGTCTTTTTACCTACTTGATCCTCTGCTGCCTTCACTATTTCATTCCTCAAAGCTACCCATTCTTCTTCTACTGTATTTCTTTTCCCCATTCCTGTCAATTGTTCCCTTATGCTCTCCCTGAAACTCTGTACAATCTCTGGCTCTCTCAGTTTATCCAGGTCCCATCTCCTTAAATTACCACTTTTTTGCAGTTTCTTGAGTTTTAATCTACAGGTCATAACCAATAGATTGCGGTCAGAGTCCACATCTGCCCCCTGGAAATGTCTTACAATTTGAAACCTGGCTCTTAAATCTCTGTCTTACTATTATATAATCCATCTGAAACCTGTCAGTATCTCCAGGCTTATTCCATGTATACAGCCTTCTTTTATGATTCTTGAACCAAATGTTAGCTATGATTAAGTTATGCTCTGTGCAAAATTCTACCAGGCGGCTTCCTGTTTCATTTCGCAGCCCAAATCCATATTCACCTACTACGTTTTCTTCTCTCCCTTTTCCTATTACCGAATTCCAGTCACCCATGACTATTAAATTTTCCTTACCCTTCACTATCTGAATAATTTCTTTTATTTCATCATACATTTCTTCAATTTCTTCGTCATCTGCAGAGCTATTTGACATTTAAACTTTTACTACTGTAGCAGGTGTGGTCTTCGTATCTATCTTGGCCACAATAATGCGTTCACTATGCTGTTTGTAGTAGCGTACCCGCATTCCTATTTTCCTATTCATTATTAAACCTACTCCTGCATTACCCCTATTTGATTTTGAGTTTATAACCCTGTATTCACTTGACCAGAAGTCTTGTTCCTCCTGCCACCGAACTTCACTAATTCCCACTATATATAACTTTAACCTATACATTTCCCTTTTTAAATTTTCTAACCTATCTGCCCGATTAAGGGATCTGACATTCCGCGCTCCGACCCGTAGAACGCCAGTTTTCTTTCTCCTGATAACGACGTCCTCTCGAGTAGTCCCCGCCCGGAGATCCGGATGGGGGACTATTTTACCTCCGGAATATTTTACCCAATAGGACGCCATCATCATTTAATCATACAGTAAAGCTGCATGCCCTCGGGAAAGATTACGGCCGTAGTTTCCCTTTGCTTTCAGCCGTTCGCAGTACCAGCACAGCAAGGCCGTTTTGGTAATTGTTACAAGGCCAGATCAGTCAATCATCCAGACTGTTGCCCCTGCAACTACTGAAAAGGCTGCTGCCCTTCTTCAGGAACCACACGTTTGTCTGGCCTCTCAACAGATACCCCTCCGTTTTGGTTGCTCCTACGGTATGGCTATCTGTATCGCTGAGGCACGCAAGCCTCCCCACCAACGGCAAGGTCCATGGTTCATGGGGGGAGGGAAATTAAGTAAGCATGCGAAAATTTACTGGCCATCTCAGAGGGGAAGCTGGGTGCAGGGGCAGATAGATTTTTCATTGGTGTGTGTGTGTGTGGGGGGGGGGGGGGGGGGGGAAATGTGCTAGGGGGAATGTTGTCTTCTTTGTCATCCACTATTGACAACTCATAAAGTTGGGTGTATCGTACCAGTCAGCTGCTATGGTGTAAAATTCAACCGGAAGTAACATGGATTCGTGAGTGCACATTATAGAGCAAATGCAGTACGTATTTATAGAGAGGAATATGAAATTAAACCGAGGCTGTTATAATACAACGGAACGAGTAGAAGAAAAATGACTTTCGAAACATATAGTAAACATTTGTGACCGTGTTTCATATTGCATAATGCATTTCAATACAAGTACAATTACTGTTACTAATCAGTCAGACAAGACAGCACTTTGTCGGCAATTACAGTGTCACAGCTTGGTGGTAGCTGAGTGTGGCAGCAATCTGAAAAAGAGAACAGTCAACAATAAATATTCGAAATGGTTCCGACTTTTAACAATCAGTACTATGAGGCCAGCGGGCAACATGTCGTTCCCAGTAGTATATTTAGTCTACTGGGGGCTCATAACATACTAACTGATGGAGCTGAGCAAGTAGTAATAAGATCGGTGTATATGCCACTGCCGTTATTGTTAATACTGCCATTATTGTTGTTATTGGCATTATTATTATTTCTTTCTTATTTCAGACGTTATGTCTCATCAAAAATGGAAAGTGACGCAGACCTTGATCAAGCGTGACTTACTTTTAACTGTACAGTATATGTTATATCACATTTAGGAACATCCGGGTAATTGAACATGTATCAATAATTACGGATTTCTGTAGTTGTATATGTAAGTTTGGATGTAGCTGTATTGCATTGATGTACTGGTGGATATTGTGTGGTATGACCCTTTAGTTGATAGTATAATTGGTATAATGTCAACTTTATCCTGATGCCACATATCCTTGACTTCCTCAGCCAGTTGGATGTATTTTTCAATTTTTTCTCCTGTTTTCTTTTGTATATTTGTTGTATTGGGTATGGATATTTCGATTAGTTGTGTTAATTTCTTCTTTTTATTGGTGAGTATGATGTCAGGTTTGTTATGTGTTGTTGTTTTATCTGTTATAATGGTTCTGTTCCAGTATAATTTGTATTCATCATTCTCCAGTACATTTTGTGGTGCATACTTGTATGTGGGAACGTGTTGTTTTATAAGTTTATGTTGTAAGGCAAGCAGTTGATGTATTATTTTTGCTACATTGTCATGTCTTCTGGGGTATTCTGTATTTGCTAGTATTGTACATCCGATTGTGATGTGATCTACTGTTTCTATTTGTTGTTTGCAAAGTCTGCATTTATGTGTTGTGGTACTGGTATCTTTAATAATATGTTTGCTGTAATATCTGGTGTTTATTGTTTGATCCTGTATTGCAATCATGAATCCTTCCGTCTCACTGTATATATTGCCTCTTCTTAGCCATGTGTTGGATGCGTCTTGATCGATGTGTGGCTGTGTTAGATGATACGGGTGCTTGCCATGTAGTGTTTTCTATTTCCAATTTACTTTCTATGTATCTGTTGACGTTATGTGATCTAAAGGGTTGTAGAAGTGGTTACGAAATTGCAGTGGTGTAGCCGATGTATTTATATGAGTGATTGCTTTGTGTATTTTGCTGGTTTCTGCTCGTTCTAGAAAGAATTTTCTTAAATTGTCTACCTGCCCATAATGTAGGTTTTTTATGTCGATAAATCCCCTTCCTCCTTCCTTTCTGTTTAATGTGAATCTTTCTGTTGCTGAATGTATGTGATGTATTCTATATTTGTGGCACTGTGATCGTGTAGGTGTATTGAGTGCTTCTAGGTCTGTGTTACTCCATTTCACTACTCCAAATGAGTAGGTCAATATTGGTATAGCTTAAGTATTTATAACTTTTGTTTTGTTTCTTGCTGTCAATTCTGTTTTCAGTATTTTCGTTAGTCTTTGTCTATATTTTTCTTTTAGTTCTTCTTTAATATTTGTATTATCTATTCCTGTTTTTTGTCTGTATCCTAGATATTTCTAGGCATCTGTTTTTTCCATCGCTTCTATGCAGTCGCTGTGGTTATCCAATATGTAAGCTTCTTGTTTAGTGTGTTTTCCCTTGACTATGCTATTTTTCTTACATTTGTCTGTTCCAAAAGCCATATTTATATCATTGCTGAATACTTCTGTTATATTTAGTAATTGGTTGAGTTGTTGATTTGTTGTTATTGTCATTATTATTATTATTATTATTATTATTATTATTATTACTATTTTCACTGTCAGTAGTAGCAAAAGTAGTAATACAAGTAGGGGCCTACTGCCAATACTATCTTAATCGTTCAAAGTGTCACGTTGTCACTACAGACATTCAAATCATTTTAATGTTGTTTGTCATATTGAAAGTGTTATTTCGTAGATAACTATGATGTAGAAAAAAGTACTGTGAGTGCGTAACCCTGCTACAATGCAAGAAAACGCCTGATGACCCTTATCAGATAAGGTTAAATAAATAAATAAGTAAATATGTTGCCTGAGATATCGACCTACAAACTCAGTATTGACTCATAAGCAAAAACGTTTCACGGCCACCGCGATAATGCCTGCAGAGGAATAAGTACACAGTTTAGAGCATAGTGTAGTGCGCACAGTAGAGAACAGTTCAGAGACGATGGTTGTTTGTATCAGCATGACAATTCACCCTGTCAGAAAGCAATGTTTTGAGCCAATGGTTTGTGGACGATAACATTCCTGAAATAGACTTAGAACGTCGACACCAATCCTGACCTCTGCGTCCTGCGTCACCATCTTCTCTGGTTTCAGCTCTTGAAGAAGAATGGAACACAATTTTTGCACAGACATTCGGCAACATCACTGAAAGTGTCCCCAGCAGAGTTCAAGTCTTCTTATAGGGGGCGTTCGAAAATAAATGAGCCGGAGTCTGAATTGTGAAAGCCAGTGACATAATGCCTATGATCCTCCATCTCCTGCACATTCTAGTCGTCAGGTGACACATCATCCAAAGCTAACATTTCCCTTAATATGGATCCTTGGCCACCAAGGTAGCCAGACCTTACTCCTTTGGATTTTTGTTTGTGGGGATGGTTGAAAGGCGAAGTCTACAAAGAAAAAGTAAATCCACAAGCCGATTTGATCGTTCGGATTATGAATTGTGCAGTCCTCATAAAAGAACGCAAATACGACCTTAGAAGAGCTACACGTGGTGTTATTAAGAGAAGTCAAAAGTGCATGGAAGTTGGTGGGGGAAATTTTGAAAATCAACTTTGAAAGTAATTTGTCTTTGTCTTGAGTTTGTTAGGGCTGCGTACTAACAGCTGTATCTTTGTACTCAATAAAAAGTGGACACATTTATATGGATTTTTTTTGTGCAATTCGTCTATACTACCACCTGCTGAAATGTCTACGCCTCCTCCCGAAAAACCCTGTATATGCACAGATGTGTGGTGTCTATTCTTTCGGACATGTCCGAAAGAGGGTCAGGGATTTTCATCTGCCTCGAGATGACTGGGTGTTTATGTTGTCCTCATCACTTCATCATTGGCGAGATTGGACTGACAAAGGTTGGGAATTTGCACGCGCGCTGATAACCGCGCACTTGAGCGCCCCACAAACCAAACATCATCGTCATCATCATGTCCGAAAGAAAAGACACTACGAATCCAGGTTCGAATCTGGTCAGGCACAAATTTTTATCTGCCGCCGAAGCTGTATTTTAACGCCCTGTGACAGCCGGAACATCTGTCCTTCGATATTTAATTGATTAAAAAGGTTGTCTGTTTCGATTCGTAGTGTCTATTCTTTCGGAGGACAGGAATGCTATCGTCCACAAACCAATGGTTCAAAGCACTGCTTTCTGACTGGGTGAATTGTCATGTTGATAGAAACAACCATCGTCTCTGAACTGTTCTCTACTGTGCGCACTACACTATGCTATAAGCTGTGTTCATATTCCTCAGCATACATTTAGCGCGGTGGTCGCCAAACGTTTTTGCTCAAGACTGACGTTGTAGATCGATGTCTCAGGCCAAATATGTACTTATTTATTTATGTAACCTTATCTTATAAGGGCCATCAGGCCCTTTCTTGCATTATAGCAGGGTTGCACACTCACAGTACTTTTCTACATCATAGTTACCTAAGAAATAAGTTTTAATATGAAAAACAGCATTAAAATAATTTGAGAGTGTATAGTGACAACGTGACGCTTTGAACAATGAAGTTAATATTGGCAGTAGGCCCCTGCTTGTACTACCACTGTTGCTACTACTCACAGTGATAATAGAAATAATAATAATGACAATAATATAATGGCAGTATCACCAATAACGACAGTGACATATATACCAATCTTATTATTACTTGCTAAGCTCCGTAAGTTAGTATATGAGCCTCAAATAGACTGTACTAAGGGGACGACATATTGCCGCTGTCCTCCGAAAGAACGGACACCACACACACACACACACACACACACACACACAAAATTTCTATCTTAAGTGCTATTCGGAAAATGTTTGGCAACTCAGTGGAGGGTAATATCGTTGCGTGCGAATCGAGGTGCGGTTCCGACCAGAGCGTGGAACCTACCAGAGCGTGGAACTTCACAGCCTGTCGCTAGAGGGCACGCATGCACGTCATGTGACTGTAAAGAGCACCATGCATCAATCGTCCAACGCTGCAAGTCACATTGCAAACCGTGGCACGGAGGCGTCAATAGAAGAGCAAAGAGGTGTTGTTCGTTTTCTGACAGCGGAAGGAGTAGGAGGAACGGACATTCATCTACGAATATCACAAGTGTACGGCGAACACTGCATGTCCCTTACAAGGGTCAAGGCGTGGCGCAAGCGCTTCCGGGAAGGACGGGTTTCGTTAGCCGATGATGCACGGTCTGGAGCGCCACACTGCATTACCGATGACATCGTCCAGCTGGTGGATGCACTCAGGACCGGCAAGACAAAGCCATAGCCGCCGTGGTCGGATTGAGCGTCGGAAGCGTTCACACCATAGTGAAGGAACGACTGCACTTGCGTAAAGTGTGTGCCCAATGGGTGTCCCACAGTCTTCAACCAGACCAGGAAGCATGTCGAATGGCCCACTGTCTTTTCTGCAGCGCTATACTCGGGAAGGGAATGCGTTCCTGTCATGAGTGGTGGCTGGAAATTAGTCATGGTGTCATCACTTCGAACCAGAATCAAAACGACAAAGTCTCCAGTGGAAGCATCCAGGGTCACCACCACCAAAAATAGCCAAGGCCACCCACACGAGTGCAGGAAAGGTTATACTGCCGTTCTTCTTTGACCAAGATGGCCCCCTTGTGATTCACTTTCTGCAGCACGGAACAACAGTGAATGCCCAGCGTTACTCGAAAACGGTAACCTCTCTTCGCCAAGCGATCAAATCAAAACGACCAGACAATTTCACCCGTGGGGTCATTATGCTCCACGACAATGCAAAGGCTCATACGGCCAACACAGTCGCTGCACTTCTGCAGAAATTCAAATGGGAGGTTCTCGGCCACCCTCCATACAGTCGGACCTCTCTCCCTGTGATTACGCCATTTTTTGTCCCCTTAAAAAGGCTCTCAGTGGCAAACGATTCACCTCGGACAACGACGTCCAGCCGTACGTGCGGAACTGGTTAACATCGCAGCCCCGGGAATTTTATGAGACAGCCATTCACCGCCTCGTCACAGTGGGAGAAGTTCTCAACATACAGGTACTGGTTTCTGTAATTATGTCTCCGTCTCGCTTCTTTTGGAACGCCGCTTATAAAGGCGAAGGATGGACACTAATAAGTGTCCGTATACTTTTGATCAAATTGCTTATGTCAGATAAGTCGTCTATGTTCCACGTAGTCTGATTCTTTGCTCCACGTTTTCCTGTCTCGAGCCCATCTTTCCACCACTCAGTGCCTACTGCATTCAACAGCCCCTAATCTTGTTTTGCATATTCTGCTGTTTGTCTGCCCCAACTATTTTCTCTCAATACCGCTCCATCCTGGAAGCTTCAGCAGACGTCCCACTAACCTGCCCATTCCTCCATAGTTTTATTGTCACATCTAGATTGTTTGGTGCTGTCTCATTTCGTACGTTACTGGTTACCACCAGCTTCCGGTTCTGGAAACGAATGAACTCCCATGGATGAATATACTCGGATGTCGGTACCTTCCAGAACCTCACTGAGACTCTTCCTGCACGTCCGCGCAGTTATAGGCGGCTATTCAGGCTACTGGGAGGTAGTAACATTAATGTGACTGTACAGTGTAGATCAATACATTTACACGTAACTCATCATTTATGTTGTTTGTTCATTAATTTATTTTGAAGACGCTTCATGACCATTAACAATTACGTTAATATCATTTAGTTATTTTTATTTTTTGGGTTATAATTTTAGGCCTTGCAAAGCACTGTGTTAGTATTTGAATGAATAATACTAGTTTTCCACATGAAGTCCTGCTGCTGAAAGATATTTTTCTGTTGCTAAATACACGACATTATCAAAATTCATAAAACACTGTCAACTATAATTGGTTACGAAATGTTACTGGGTACTATTGCTGCGTACGGTTCCTTGCCTTGTTCCGAGTACTTCGAACACTCACAGTATAGACAGTTTCATGCTACTGTTCCTTACAGTAACGAGCCTTAACGATACTTATTTTGACAAGTGAGCTTGTAAGGGCACATTCTAGTTAAGGAGGTGATCATTCTCCTAGACCTAAAAAGTCGTTGATGGCTAGTTAGTAGCGTAATGTCTTCTCTTCCCTTTTTGTAATACAGCCAGTGATTAAACCGTCCTTGACAGAAATCACACTTGTTATTGAGACCAATCGTGATTCAATACTAGTATTACAAAGCTGTTGTGTGAGGAACAAGCTTCAGCGAAGTCAAAGCCTTATAGGTAAAGAAGAAGTTAATGATGATGTTATCACCGAAACGGAGGACAACAGAGACAAGGCTGAATTTCGTCTTTCGTAATTGTTTAACAGTGAAAGATGGCACTGCAGTTCCTTTTTCCAGTCATAGTGCGAACGATGAAACGGCAGATTTTAATGTTTTTGGATAGGGTCCGCCTTTAGCAAAACACAATTTTGTTTTTTAACCCAAACTACAGTTCCATCATCTTCATTGGGATGTTATTTTCCATCTGTTAAAGATAAAGAGTGTTCTATGTTGTTTGTATTCATGTAGCTATTATTTTTTAAATCGTAACTACAGATACTTAAAAAAAAACACATAAATTACGAATTCACACCTTTTTACCACATGGTGTGGTTTTTCTGATATGTTGTGTTTCTACAGTGCCCGTTTTGTTGCACTGTTTGTCATCTGCAACCACTTATACCATAAAGTAGACAATTTTTTTGAAACGTCCCCTTAGAATAACGATACATGACTGTGTTTAAACTGACACACAATATTTTTAACGCAACGGAATCTGACTTTCAATAATCCCTACAAAAGAATGGCCCTGACTAACATTAACCTATACCTTTCACACATCACTTACCTCAAAAAAATCTTCGTTACTCAAGCTACTGCAATACAGCGAGTGCCACTACTGCCAGCTAAATAAAAGATTCAAACTACAGAAGGCACTAACTACTGATAGGCATAGTTAGCAAATGAAAGATTTTGACAGAGAACAAACAATGTATTTACCTTAATACTGTTCAAAAGTCATAATATATATAGTAGTTCATGACATCCATTCTTACAAATGTACTGTTTCTAATGGACACACGTCCAGATCACCCGCTCTCAAAAATCCGCCATCTCACCTCCCCACATCCACCATTGCTGGCGGCTCACCTCCAACTGCGCAACGCTACGCGCTGTTAACAGCCAACAGCCCAGCACTACACTAGCGAATATTACAACAATGCCACCCAGCCGCGGGCTGTACACAGCACAGCCACTGATTTTCATACAGAGCGCTACGTGGCGTTACCAATATAAAAACCTAAACAGCCTCCCCAGAAAAAAATTTACAAATAGTTTTGGGCCATGGCCAATGCAGATTTAATTTTTTTTTCATAATTACAATAATAAAGAAATCAAATGCACACAATTATTGATACAATGTTGGTCAAAAACTAAAATTTTCTTACAGTCCATAAAGATAGTCCTGTTCATTCATCACAGTAAAATTGCAGTGTTTTTTTGTTTCTCAAAGTCTGAGCTGTAAAAGAGAATGCACACGGAAGTAGTGAATTTCCATGCAGTCTTGAAGAAGCAGTGTTGTCCTTCCAACGGAAAGACAGTGCTGACTCTTGACATGCAGACAGGTAGTAGACCACAACAGAGCATTGCTACTGCAGAGTCAGTCGAAGTTTGGAAGAATGTTGGTAGGTAGGTCATCAAAGAGCAGACCCACTGTAGTCCTGGTAGAGATTATGGTATTGGTGGGCCACCAGAGGTGCAGACCCACTGTTGTCCTTGTAGAAATAATGGTATTGGTGAGTCCTCAAAGGTGTAGACCCAATGTAGTCCTTGTAGAGACGGCCAGCAGCCATCTGTTGCGACTGTGCAGGTGCACAATCACCATCAAAGAGTCTTGCAGAGAATATAGCAAGTCCATACACCACCACTTGTGCACGCACAAAGTTTTTGGAATTGTCCTTAGAAGCCTTGCAGACAATATAGCAAGTCCAAAAAACCACCACTTGTGCACTCACAAAATTTTTTCTTGAAATGTCCTTAGAACCAACAATGCTGTTATCCAGTCCCTTGCTGAATTATTAACACATGTGCAAACACTAACAGTCCCAACTTCTCACATATTGTCATTACTATGACCAACAGAAACGTGTCCAGTGAAAAGTAACTTAATTTGAAGAACTGGTGTCTATACAATTATAAATTAACAACATAAGAATACAATTACAAAGGTACAAAATACATCATTAAAGACAATAATGCAGTAGTAGTAATACAGGCTTTACAAGAGAACAGAAATAAACATATACATCAGTGTTACAGGAATTATGACATAAGTAAATAAATAAAATAATGAGAATAGTTTTCGAAACATTAATTTCACACATTAGCATTGAAACAGAACAGAATTAATAGTGTCTAAACATCTTTACAAAGAAAATGACATATTATTAATGCAAATTATATTTGAGGCTAACAGTATTCCTCATCACAGTGAATGTAACTGAGTATTAGAAAAATTCTACAACATAAGTCTTATCAGATAAACACATAAAGACAGGAAGAACACAAATACACAAGGGTACAAAAACACATAGCGCAATGATACAAAAGGACAGGACAGGGTTTGTTTTCAGTGTGACATATGGTGCTGCAGTCCAACCCAAAAATTCATTCCATAGATCTTTCGTCTTATTTCAACATTTGTTTCCACCAAAAAAATCCTATCCAAGCATGCTTTCTGTATTCTGTTCACATCCTCTTTCAAAAACAGTTTTTTCCACTGTACACTACTTTTTTGGCCAAACTATTTTCTTATAGCTTCTCAATGAAATTCTTCCAATTCATCATAGTTAGTTTCTTATATAGTATACCCCCTCTTAAGCTAACTTAAATCTACTGAGCTCAGATGCTAAACTAAGGGACGAGGCAATGCAGCAGCACAAAACAATTAACACAAACAGCAATGACAAAAAAATGGAAATTGGAAAAACAAGCAGCAGTAATCGTAATAACTTATATCTAAACATGGCTAACACAGAAGCAGAAAAAATAGTACACTAAAGACAACAATGCAGATAAGGGGAATGCATATTCACATATTAATGTCTATGTAACTAAAGTGGTGCACCACAAAAACTTATTCTACAAAAAATTACCAACCACTTGAAAAGAAAATTATATATGCAGTTACTGTTATTAGTCCCTTCTTGTTGTTCTTTCCTTTCCAAGTGCTCCGTTTTCGAAGAATGTGGATCATAAAATTATTATTTAATACATCTGTTGACAGAAAGTGTTCACATTAGCAAATGCATTTAATTTTATTTTATATAACCAATGCTGCAACACAGCTGGAAACCAGATATCGAATGAAATAAGCAACTATGTAAAGCAAAGCTTAAAAACATCATTCAACAGCCATGTGGCATTTCATAAGCCGGTAGAAATTCTCTCAAGTCTCGTAGAAAGACACTTGTCATAATCAGGTGTGCAGATGTAAGAATATTTCCCATCAACTCATAAGCACATCAGCAAGTAGCACAAAGTACATGCTCCACAGTATAATCATATGTTTCCAAGTAATAGCGTGTCATATTTGCGATGCTTTCTACAAAGCAATGTCAATAGCAAAGATAATGGCCTCTTTTTTCTCCACCTAATGGCTTTTTCTCCAGGCGACACAGCTGGGCGTCAACGACGCATTACGTCGGGGTCAATTAGCTTTCTTACCGAAATTTACAACAGAAGTTTCCGCTACAGTGACAGTTTGATACAAATAAAATTTCACAAGTCGAGAAATTACAGTAGAAATGTGTAGAAACAAAATCCTATAAATATAACAGTGTCCAAAAAATTTTCGCCGGCATTGTGATACATTCACTCATTTACACACATTTCATAACTCTTAAAGTACGATTCTTGGTCTCCAACATCCCTTTTCACAAGTCAGAGTCCCTAGTCACTACTCATTATTTCTTACCTTATTACACATATACGTATTCGCCGACACTTCTTCAATATTTCATCATAATAAATACATAGCATAATCAAATTCCTCGTATAGCATCAGCTTATTGATCATAAACATACCTCAACAGCATAATACACATTGTCATCGTAATAATAACATCATAACAGATCAATCACATCTCAAAATCGTCGCAGCTTCTTTCAATAATTTCAAGACCTTCAATAAAGTCATATAATTCAAATGTACTTTAAAAATCATGATCCCATACGAAAATACATCATTCAAAGCTCTCATAGTATCACAATGGTTCCAAAAAATATATGAAAGTTCACAAAGTACAGACAAAATACAATTTCATATGTGTGAAGAATACTATGTAATTACGTAAACATCTGTCACTGATGTAGTTAAAAAAAAGTTTCTTTCTCTGTTAAATAATCAGATAGCTGTGTAATTCTGTGTTAGAGGAATATGGTACCGATGTGTAAAGCTGTGTCTGTTTTTGTCACGATTTACGTTGTAAGAATAGCCTTGTCGTGTCCATTTATCATTTCTGTCATCGCGGAAATGTGACGAATGTGACCTGTAATTGTTGTGCTCCGGTTTTCGCGTTCCGCGATTGTCAGTGTCAATTTCCAATTCTTGTAACAGTCCCTGAAAAGCTTCAATGTCGTCTTTGCAACGACCTACCAAAATAGTATGTCGTAAATGTTCAGGCAATTTGATTAAGCAAATGCGGATGAGTTCTGAGGGGCTGTAAGGGTTTGACAGGTTCTGATTCTTGTGCAACATGTCTTCAAAATATTTCACAAGACTGGAAAATTCAGATTGTTTGAAATGTTTCATCATTATGATGCTATGTTTTACTCGGTCTTGTGTGGCTTGAAACTAATATGTTGAGAGGAAGGCATGATAATATTCTCCTTCACTGTGGCAATCGTGAATGACCGATCGCGTTCTCACAGCTGGTTCATTCTCTAAGCAGCCACACATAAATTCTAATCTATGCTCTAATGACCAATTGGGAGGAAAACAATGAGAGAATTGATGAAGCCACGCTTGTGGATGAATGTCGTTGCCAAAATTCTTAAATGTTTTGAATTTACGTGTAGTAATGAACAGCTTATAGTCAAAATCATCATGTCAGCGAGTCGCACATCGGTCATTGTTACTTCGTTTCGGCGGTTCCATCTCAAAATTCGGTGTACCTTGCCAATTTCTTTCATAATTTCCGAAGTATCCTGTGTTATTATTTTCTGGCTTTTCCGTATTTCTAAGTGCCTCTTCCCGTGTTGGAGCGCGAGTGTCTTCTGAAATATGTAATTCTTTTATTACTTATGCCAACTGATCTTGTACTTCCCGGATTTCTCTTTGGTGTTGCATTTTAATTAGATTCTGATTTTGTTTAAATTTCCTAATTTGTTCGTACTCTTCTGTGTCATTAAAGATTACCGGTCTTGCGTCATTCAGATTATCATCTACCTTCGTAGATAAATTATTTAGCTGATCTGAAAGTTTGACTACTTTCTCTGATAGTGAACTAATTTCCTCCATGTGTCTTTCTGAACCAATTTTCAGAGTATCTACTGTGTCCTTTAAGTTTTCCTGAGTTTTTGCAAGTAGCGTAACCGAATCGTTAGATGCAACTGAGTCAATTTTAGCCCACAAGGTCTCATGATTTTCATGAACAATGGTTTGCAGTTCTTTTATGGCTGCTTCGTGATTCTGTAAATGCATTTTTATGCCGCGAAAAAATAGGTTGACAATGCTCACAAATTTGTGTTTTTACGTCATTACAGACTTTTTGACATTTAGATTCAATGTTACGTAACTCAGTAGTTAAATCTTCAACATTTTTCAAGTGTGGTGTATAACTTCCGAAGATTTTGTTCCATTGTGTTTAACTTCTGAACCTGTTGCTGTGTTTGTCTCTGATTTTGTTCCATTGTGTCTAACTTCTGAAGCTTTTGCTGTGATTGTCTCTGATTTTGTTCCATTGTTCTAACTGTTGCTGTGTTTGTCTCTGATTTTGTTTCATTTGTTGCATTAATTGCAATAATAATGTATTAGTGACTGGAATCTGTTCCTCTATGCTTTTCGGCAGTGCATTTACACCGGCAACATTCACATTTTGACAAGCAGAAAATGTGTCTTGACTTATTTGACAAAACGGTGAGGACACAAAACCTGAATCTACAGTATTTGCAAGATTGCGCCCTGTCATTTCGGATTCCTGATGCGAGCTGTTGTCGACCGATCGATCGATAATGCTTCCCTGTCCACTAATTGTTGCACTGCCTTCACCATTATTTGCAGCCCGCTCCATTTCCCTATGCACAATTACCAAATTACTACTTTGAACATTAGTTAATTCATTTCTCGGCGGCGCAAACACACTGCTTTCGTCTTCACTGTCATTTCACAGTTTACTTTGGAGCCAAGTATTACGTTTTTCACACGCCATTATTGTCACAATATTTCACCAGACAACACAGAAAAGCACAATTTGAAGAGCAAAATAAGAAAACACATTAACATAGCATTGAAAATAATATCTCGTTAATTGCGAGCGCAGCTGCGAAATACTTGGTGCAAATCTACATGCATGCCACAATTGTTTTACTGTACAACAATGATAAACTACAACTACAAAGGAAATTCTCTCTACAATTACACGCTAGCAATAAACAAAGGCTGCACTAATTACACAAACTACAAGAAAAAACAGAAGATTGCAGTGAGGTATCCTCGACTAAGGGTCGACATATGAAACATCCCCTTAGAAAAACTATACATGACTGTGTTTAAACTGACACACAATATTTTTAACGCAACGGAATCTGACATTCAATAATTCCTACAAAAGAATGGCCCTGACTAATATTAACCTATACGTTTCACAAATCACTTACCTCAAAAAAATCTTCGTTACTCAAGCTACTGCAATACTGCGAGTGCCACCACTGCCAGCTAAATAAAAGATTCAAACTACAGAAGGCACTAACTACTGATAGGCATAGTTAACAAATGAAAGATTTTGATAGAGAACAAACAATGTATTTACCTTAATAGTGTTCAAAAGTCATAATATATATAGCAGTTCATGACATCCATTCTTTCTTACAAATGTACTGTTTCTGATGGACACACGTCCAGATCACCAGCTCTCAGAAATCCGCCATCTCACTTCCCCACATCCACCACTGCTGGCGGCTCACCTCCAACTGCGCAACGCTATGCGCTGTTAACAGCCAACAGCCCAACACTACGATATCGAATATTACAACAATGCCACCCAGCCACGGACTGCACACAGCATAGCCAGTGATTTTCATACAGAGCGCTACGTGGCGTTACCAATATAAAAACCTTAACAGCTTACTTACATATAGTTTTTAAATCGTAATTACAGATACTTGAAAAAAAACCACATAAATTACGAATTCACACCTTTTTACCACATGGTGTGGTTTTTCTGATGTGTTGTGTTTCTACAGTGCCCGTTTTGTTGCACTGTTTGTCATCTGCAACCACTTATACCTTAAGCAGACAAATTGATTAAGCTAAAATTACGATTTGAAAACTTGTTATTTCTATGCCTGAAATTATTTAACTCTGTGTGTGTGTCTATTTACATTAGGTTTTACTTACATTTTCCTTTTGATCATGTTCATCACTGTCAAACACTATATATTGAGTTGCCACTTTCACTGTTACTCTCACTGTAACTATTTCACTGCTTTACCAGCTGTAAAAAAAATGGCGGGCAGTGGAACAATTGAAGGTATAAAAGCAAGATGGCTGACAGTGGAACATTTGAAGGTGTTCCTGGCGGTTTATCTTTCAGAGTTGTCTGTGATTTTTTCTATTTTTTCTTTTCTTTTTTTCTTCTCTTCTCTCTCTCTCTCTCTCTCTCTCTCTCTCTCTCTCTCTGTGTGTGTGTGTGTGTGTGTGTGTGTGTGTGTGTGTGTGTGTGTGTGTGTGTGTGTGTTTGGTGTGAAAAGGGAGGGAGGGAGAGAGAGAGGGGGGGGGAGAGAGTGAGCGTGACAGTAGGTTTAGGGATTTATTTTATTTTGTTTTATGCTATTTTATTTTTACTGGTGTGTGTTTGTATGTGTGTGTGTGGGGGGGGGGGGGGGGGGTGAAAGTTCTATTGGTTGGCCTTGTCTAATAATTTCTTGAGGGCAGATATTAAGATAAGTGATCATGGAATGCGCCATTAATGGATCTCTGGAGCAACGAATCATTCGAAGCAATCAAAAAGAGGCGCAGCTCGCACCACGTCATTAACAAGAGTCGTGGGACAGGTTCACGTTGCTGTAGGGCCCAGGCGAATATCGGCCGCGTACCTGTTGTAACCGCCTAGATATGTAGGCTACCCGTCGAGGACATTTGCAGTTTCCACTGACGAGCGAGCGTTGCACAGTTGAAGCTCTTTTTAAAATATTTGTTAATACATTTTGGTCATACCCTACAACCAGCGTCAGACCACCAAAACCAACGATTATCTTATACATACATTTAAACTGAACTTAAGTCAAAGGTCTAAGCGAATTAACATATTAACTGTATTAGAATATAAAAATATTCGTCTTTTCTATGTTCTTATTTGATCCACTATTATAAAATAGTGTAGGATCTTATACACTTATGTCTTCTGTTGCTAAAAGGGTTTTAAAATTTGTTTGTAAAGCATTCGCAGAGGTCATCAGATGCTGTATTATTTCCGTAGTTTCTCAATATTTTCTGCGGCAGAAAGAAAATGTGATTAACACCTTCCTCACTGCCAAGTTCACACAAAGGAGATGTGTCCGTGTTGAGGCGATAGAGATGTTGCCAGAATCTCCCATAACTGCAGCAATCAATATTAAATTTTTCCTGTATTTGCAATTTTGGTATCAAGGACGTGATGGGAGATTAGGCACCACAGCAGAATAGGATCACCCTTAACACTTCGTGAAACTGTTGGAGGTTTTCATTCCATCTGGCCTTGCTTATAGTCCTTACAGTATCAAGAAGATAGTCGGGAGGCACTTTTATCATTCGTCCTAAACGAGTGTACACAACTTCCTTGGCCAGCGTATCTACTTTTTCATTTCCCTTTATTCCACTTTGCGCTTTCACCCATAGCATGAGCGCCGTCTTATTTAAGCGGGATAGCTCCCACACTGCTACATAAAGCAGTCTTATCTGGTAAGGATTCCACACCGCGCAGCAGTATTCTAAAAGAGGACGGACAAGCGTAGTGCAGGCACTCTCCTTAGTATGTCTGTTACATTTTCTAATGTCCTGCCAATAAATTGGATAATTTTTGATATTGTTCACGTCGTAGCATTTTAACAGCATCAGTTCTATATCTACATCTACATCTACTTTGATACTCTGTAAATCACATTTAAGTGCCTGGCAGAGGGTTCATCGAACCACTTTCACAGTTCTCTGTTATTCCAATCTTGCATAGCGCGCAGAAAGAATGAACTCCTATATCTTTCCGTACGAGCTCTGATTTCCCGTATTTTATCTTGGTGATCGTTCCTCCCTATGTAGGTCGGTCTCAACAAAATATTTTCGCATTCGGAGGAGAAAGTTGGTGATTGGAATTTCGTGAGAAGATTCCGTAGCAACGAAAAACGCCTTTCTTTTAATGATTTCCAGCCCAACTCCTGTATCATTTCTGCGACACTCTCTCCCATATTTCGCGATAATACAAAACGTGCTGCCGTTCTTTGCACTATTTCGATGTACTCCGTCAGTCTTATCTGGTAAGGATTCCACACCGCGCAGCAGTATTCTAAAAGAGGACGGACAAGCGTAGTGCAGGCACTCTCCTTAGTATGTCTGTTACATTTTCTAATGTCCTGCCAATAAAACACAGTCTTTGGTTAGTCTTCCCCACAACCTTTTCTTTGGGTTCCTTCCAATTTGCCGGCCGCGGTGGTCTCGCGGTTCTAGGCGCGCAGTCGGGAACCGTGCGACTGCTACGGTCGCAGGTTCGAATCCTGCCTCGGGCATGGATGTGTGTGATGTCTTTAGGTTAGTTAGGTTTAAGTAGTTCTAAGTTCTAGGGGACTAATGACCACAGCAGTTGAGTCCCATAGTGCTCAGAGCCATTTGAACCTTCCAATTTAAGTTGTTCGTAATTGTAATATCTAGGTATTTAGTTGAATTTACGACTTTTAAATTAGACTGATATATCATGTAACCGACGTTTGAGTTCCTTTTAGCACTCATATGGATGACTTCACACTTTTCGTTAATTAAGGTCAACTGCCACTTTTCGCACGATTCACATCTATTTTCTAAATCGTTCTGCAGTTTGGTTTGATCTTCTGATTACTTTATTAGTCGATAAACGACAGTGTCACCTGCAAACAACCAAAGACGGCTGCTCAGATTGTCTCCCAAATCGTTTATATAGATAAGGAACAGCAAAGGGCCTAAAACACAAACTTGGGGAACGCCAGAAATCACTTCTGTTTTACTCGATGACTTTCCGTCAATTACTACGAACTGTGACCTCTCTAACAGGAAATCATAAATCCAGTTACATAACTGAGAAGATATTCTATAAGCACGCAATTCCACTACAAGCCGCTTGTGTGGTACAGTGTCAAAAGCCTTCCGGAAAACCAGAAATACGCAATCGATCTGAAATCCCTTGTCAGTAGCACTCAACAATCCATGTGAATAAAGAGCTAGTTGTTTTTCACAGGAACGGTGTTTTCTAAACCCATGCTGACTGTTGTCAATAGACCGTTTTCTTTGAGGTAATTCATAATATTCGAACACAATATATGTTCTAAAATCCTGCTGCATATCGACGTTAACGATATGGAACTGTAATTTAGTGGATTACTCCTACTACCTTTCTTGAATATTGGTGTGACCTGTGCAACTTTCCAGTCTTTGGGTACGGAACTTTCGTCTAGCGAACGGTTGTATATGATTGTTAAGTATAGAGCTAATGCATCAGCATACTCCGAAAGGAACCTAATTGCTATATAGTCTCGACCAGAAGACTTCATTTTATTAAGTGATTTAAGTTGCTTCACTACTCCTAGGATATTTACTTATACGTTACTAATGTTGGCAGCTGTTCTTGATTAGAATTATGGAATATTTACTTCGTCTTCTTTTGTGAAAGCATTTCGGAAGGCTGTGTTTAGTAACTCTGCCTTGGCAGCACTGTCTTCGATAGTATCTCCATTGCTATCGTGCAGAGAAGACATTGATTGTTTCTTGCCGCTAACGTACTTCACATACGACCAGAATCTCTTTGGATTTTCTGCCAGGTATCGAGACAAAGTTTCGTTGTGGAAATTGTTATAGGCATCTCGCATTGAAGTCTGCGCTAAATTTCCAGCGTCTGTAAAAGATCGCCAATCTTGGAGATTTGGCGTCTGTTTAAATTTGGCATGTTTGTTTCGTTGTTTCTGCAACTGTGTTCTAACCCTTTTTGTGTACCAAGGAGGATCAGCTCCAGCGCTTGTTAATTTATTTTCTAAAAATCTCTCAGTTGCTGCCGATACTATTTCTTTGAATTTGAGCCACATCTGGCCTACACTTCTATTATCAATTTGGAATGAGTGGAGATTGTCTCTCAAGAAAGCGTCAAGTGAATTTTTATCTGCTTTTTGAATAGGTATATTTTTCGCTTGTTTTTCGAGGATTTGGGGATTACAGTATTCAATCTTGCTACGACAACCCTGTGTTCACTAAGCCCTGAATCGGTTTTGATGCTCGTTATTAAATCAGGATTGTTTGTTGCTAAGAGGTCAAGTGTGTTTGCACAACCGTTTACTATTCGCGTTGGCTCATGAACTAACTGCTTGACATAATTTTCAGAGAATGTGTTTAGGACAATTTGGGATGATATTTTATGCGTACCTCCAGAGTTACACATGTATTTTCGCCAACATATCGAGGGTAAATTAAAGATACCACCAACTATTATCGTATTAGTCGGGTACGTGTTTGAAATCAGACTCAAGTTTACTTTGAACCTTTCAGCAACTGTATCATCTGAATTGAGAGGTCGGTAAAAGAATCCAATTATTACTTTATTCCGGTTGCCAACAATGACCTCTGCCCATACTAACTCACAGGAAGTATCTACTTCAATTTCTCGACAAGTTAAACTACTTCTGACAGCAACATACACGCCATTGCCAACCGTGTTTAGCCTATCCTTTCAGAACACCGTTAGGTTCTTCGCAAAAATTTCGGCTGAGCTTATATCCAGTTTTAGCCAGCTTTCAGTGCCTATAACGATTTGAGCATCAGCGCTTTCTATTAGCGCTTGGAGCTCCGGTACTTTCACAACGCAGCTACGACAATTTACAACTGTTATACCAATGGTTCCTGTATCTATGTTTTTCCTGTGTTCAGCGTGCACCCTTTGTGACTGAAGCCCTTCTTGTGTTTTCCCGAGACCCTCGAACCTGAAAAACCTCCCAGTCCACACAGCCCCTGCTACCCGTGTAGCCGCCTCCTGCGTATAGTGAACACCTGACCTATTCAGCGGAACCCCAAACCCAACCACCCTTGGGCGCAAGTCGAGGAATCTGCAGCCTATATGGTCGCCGAACCGTATGAGCCTCTGATTCAGACCCTGCACTCAGTTCTGTACCAGAGGTCCGCAATCGTCCTGTCGACTATGCTGCAAATGGTAAGCTCTGCTTTCATCTTGCAAAGCAAGACTGGCAGCCTTTACCACTTCTGTTAGCCGCTCGAAACCAGAGAGAATCTCTTCTGATCCAAAGTGACACACATCATTGGCACTGGCGTGAGCAACCACCTGCAGTTGGCTGCACGCTGTGCTCTTCATGGCATCCGGGAGGACCCTTTCCACATCTGGAATGACTCCACCCGATATGCACACGGAGTGCACATAGGATTTCTTACCCTCCTTGTCGTTCAAGGCCCTAAGGGGCCCCATAACGCGCCTAACGTTGGAGCTCCCAACTACCAATAATCCCACCCTCTGGGATTGCCCGGATCTTGCAGGCTGAGTAGTTTCCTATGAAACAGGTCAGGCGACATCATGTGGCTCAGCGACAGTGTCAGCCACAGACAGCACCTGGAACCTGTTTGTCAGACAAACCGGGGAGGCCTTACGTACGGCCGCCTGGGTACTCTTTCGCCGCCTGCTTCGCCCCGCGGCGACCTCCCACTCGACCACAGGTGAGGCGTCAGGCTCAGTGCCAGCAGTAACTGGGTTGGCCACCAGTGAGGACCGATCGGGGGACTCTGACGTGCTGGACGTCCGTTGGACCCCCACGGCCGGCTCACAACAGTGGTGTCCATCCACTGCAGCCTCAAGCTGTGTAACCGAAGCCATCACAGCCTGAAGCTGAGAGCGTAGTTTCACCAATTCGGCTCGCATCTGCACACAAGAATCGCAGTCCCTCTCCATACTAAAGGCCGTTGGAAACTAAATTATGCACATAAACGGACTATCGGCACGTGCTACGCCACTCTGCTGTAGACTTTGACGAAAGCGCAGGAACTGTGTCTAGTAATACACAGATATTCAAAAACTTATCTACCGAAACACTCAGGTGAAACTAAATAATTTGTCCCTGTTTATGAAGTTTTAATATGTCACAAAATCGATTTACTTTCCGACGCAAACGAAAACGCGACAACTATGGCTATTAGATATTAAGTTTACGCGCAGAAACACAAGAAACTGAACTATTAAAGCACACAGATGATATAATAAAATTCGCTCATGGTTAGGAACTCGTAAACGACAAAAGCCGTATACTTCCCTGTTGCTGCGTCTGTCTCGGTCGGCTACTGCTGCCTGAGCGTGAGTCTGATAAAATCATGATTGTTTCTTCTTGCACCGCTTTTGAGTATTTAAGCCCCTCTAAAATCACTATACGTCCTGCGGTGAGTATGGACACAAATTCAGGAAGCTCGAATTTGCCTCCTCGGTTGGTCTCGCCATCTACGAATGCACTTCCTGCCCCGTCTTTTTGTTTAAACTCATCTGTGCAAATGTGAGGATGGCCATGATGCTAGGCTGTCAGCTGCTTCAGAGCAGTGGATCCAAACCTTTCTGAGACCTTTAAGCCTAAAGTGATTAGTCAGTAGCCAATCTTCCCAACAACGTTTATCATTTAGTTCAGCATAGGATAAGAAGGTCTAAAATAATGATAAATAATATTTAGTTAATATTGTTAAAATTTACCGCCATTCTTCCTCGGCTTCTAATGCCAAAATGTTTGCCATGTAGTTAGGAATTATTATTATTATTATGTTTTGAAAAATGAATGTTTATTCTGCTTTCAACTAAGCATGTATCACCATTCCTATTAAGAATAATCAGTGGTCTATGAAATAAAATAGAGGATGTTTGTTTAACTACACTTGTACACATTTTGTTGCGAAACATATAGTGTTTTCTGGCAGCACAATTAGGTAACATTATTATTTAAAAATGTAAGATTGATTTATCACTTATTTTTATTTTTACCGCTCTTTTTGTGTGCCGTTAGCTCCAGTGTAGGCACTAGTTGCACACCATATAACAACAATATGGGATTGTGGGTCCACCTTGATACAAAGCACTTTCGTTATTTGTTCACTTATTCTCAGGCTAGTTTCAGCGACAATATTGCTCTCATTAGTGGATTCTTTAATTCTCAAAAACGCAAAAATGGCATAGAAATAAACATTATTACATGTGTACTGTTTGGTCCCAAATATTGTTTTCTGTGAATACTTTCATAATACCTTATTTAATTTTCGCCACAGCATGGTTTTTACAATTGTTTCCGCTGTTTCTGGCACTTTTTTTGACATTCTTTTCGGCATACATCATGTCATCTGCAATTGTATGAGTGGCTGTCAGTTACAATTGACTGTACATCACGGTGAGGCACTTCACTGGACATAACATTGCTTGCTTTACACTGCATTTGACCTTGAAGCATGGTTGACTGAAGGATCACTCAATTCATTAAAAATAAAAATGAAAATTAAAATAAGTAATGCAGAACCCCTTTACCCATGAACCAAGCACCTCACCGAGTTGGCGTGGCTTCCAAGCCTCAATGATACATAGAGCAGTACTGTAGGTGCAACTTCAACGGAAGAGGGTACACTGACTGGTGGTTACTGAAGTGAGGTAGTAACGTTTTCATCAGTTACTGGAACAACAGTCTGGATCATCGACTGCTCTGGCCTTGTACACTACTGGCCGTTAAAATTGATGCGCCAAGAATAAATGCAGATGATAAACGGGTATTCATTGGACAAATATATTATACTAGAATTGACACGTGATTACATTTTAGCGCAATTTGGGTGCATACATCCTGAGAAATCAGTACCCACAACAACCACCTCTGGCCGTAATAATGGCCTTGATACGCCTGGGCATTGAGTCAAACAGAGCTTGGATGCCGTGTACAGGTACACGCAGCTTCAACACGATACCACAGTTCATTAAGAGTAGTGACTGGCGTATTGTGACGAACCAGTTGCTCGGTCACCATTGACCAGACGTTTTCAGTTGGTGAGAGATCTGGAGAATGTGCTGACCAGGGCAGCTTCGAACATTTTCTGTACCCAGAAAGACCCGTAAAGGACCTGCAAACTGCGGTCGTGCATTATCCTGCTGAAATATAGGGTCTCACAGGGATCGAATGAAGGGTAGAGCCACGGGTCGTAACACGTCTGAAATGTAACGTCCATTGTTCAAAGTACCGTCAATATGAACAAGAGGTGACCGAGACGTGCAACCAATGGCACCCCATACCATCACGCAGGATGATACGCCAGTATGGCGATGACGAATACACGCTACCAATGTGCGTTCACCGCGATGCCGCCAAACACGGATGCGCCCATCATGACGCTGTAAGCAGAACCTGGATTCATCCGAAAAAATGACTTTTTGCCATTCGTGTACCCAGGTTCGTCGTTGAGTACATCATCGCAGGCGCTCCTGTCTGTGATACAGCGTCAGGGGTAATCGCAGCCATGGTCTCCGAGCTGATAGTCCATGCTGCTCCAAACGTCGTCGAACTGTTCGTGCACATGGTTGTTGTCTTGCAAACGTCCCCATCTGTTGACTCAGGGATCGAGACGTGGCTGCACGCCTGTCATGTCGACTGCTAGTGATGCGAGGCCGTTGGGATCCAGGCCGGCGTTCCGTATTACCCTCCTGAACCCACCGATTCCATATTCTGCTAACAGTTATTGGATCTCGACCAACGCGAGCAGCAATGTCACGAGACGATAAACCACAATCGCGATAGGCTACAATCCGACCTTTATCAAAGGCGGAAACGTGATGGTACGCATTTCTCCTCTTTACACGAGGCATCACAACAACGTTTCACCAGGCAACGCCGGTCAACTGCTGTTTGTGTATGAGAAATCGGTTGGAAACTTTCCTCATGTCAGCACATTGTAGATGCCGCCACCGGTGCTAACCTTGTTTGAATGTTCTGAAAAGCTAATCTTTTGCATATCACAGCATCTTCTTCCTGTCGGTTAATTTCGCGTCTGTAGCACGTCATCTTCGTGGTGTAGCAATTTTAATGGCCAGTAGCGTAACATCAGCCAACATAGCATTGCTGTGGTGGTACTGTAGACGGCTGAAAGTAAGTGGAGACTACAGCCTTGATTTTTGCACGTTAGGCCATGCACTGTATGACTTAATAAAAATGGCATCCTCTTGAGTGAAATACACTGAACGTAAAATGGTTCCCGACGTATATCTACGGGTGGGAATTACTCAGAAGGATATCGTCGTTGGTCATTGGGGCTCAGTTTCAAGCGAAACTCATCGCAAAGACAATTCTAATCCAGTTAATGAGATTCCAGGCCGAAGTCGTGTCTGGAGACGCCCCGGACAGCAGTAGGGGCCGGCTGCCGTCGCCGAGCGGCTCTAGGCACTTCAGTCCGGAACCACGCGGCTGCTACGGTCGCAGGTTCGAAGCCTGCCTCGGGCATGGATGTGTGTGATGTCCTTAGGTTAGTTACGTTTACGTAGTTCTAAGTCTAGGGGGCTGATGACATCAGATGTTAAGTCCCATCGTGATTAGAGACATTTTGAACCAGCGGTAGAATAACAACCTGACTGACGCCCGCCATACTGCAAGAAGCTAGGAATGATGGTCTGGGATGCCTTCTCATTTCATAGTAGGACCCCCTGGCTGTAATCTGCTGCACCCCTACAGCACAGCGTTATGTCGACGATATTCTACGCTAAATTTTGTTGCTCTTTATGCAAACCGTCCTGACCTTACATTGTAGAAAGATAATTCCCACCCGCACCGGCGAGAGTTTCTACTGCTTGTCTTCGTGCTTGGCAAACCTTGCCTTGGCCAAAAAGGTCGCCAACCTATCCCCAATTGCGAACGTTTGGAGCATTATGGACGGGGCTCTCCAAACAGCTCGGGGTTTTGACGATCTAACGCCCCATTTGGATAGAATTTGGCACATCCCTTAGGAGGACACCCAATAAATCTGTCAATCAATGTCAAATCTAATACCTGCTTGCATAAGGGTCAGAGGTGGTCAAGCGTGCTATTAATATCATCATTTCGTGAAGCTCTTTCTGTTGAATAAATTTTCCAATTTTTTGAAATTGTAATCATTTATTTGCCTTTCATCTACATAACGTCTACCTGTTTCCGTCTCATTCGGATAATTGCTTTGTGGTGCGTAGTTTTTTTGTCTTAGAGTGTATATGAGGGAAACAGGTTAGCTGAACCACCCTTTATAGCCAAATTTAGAAGTACCAATGTTTTAAATCAAGTATATAATATATATAACAAGTTTTGGGGCAAGAGGAATAGAGGTAAGATACCTATTTTAAAACCTAGACAAAACTGTGATGTTCTTTTCTTGTTAAGGGTCATTCTTGTATTTACAACAACTGCATAATTACAACTGCAGTAAAATATTCCTTTTTTTAATAGTTATGAGGAACTGAAAAAATGTATGAGGAGATGAAAGAAATCGTTCAGACACTTAAAGGACATGAAAATCTAATTGTGATAGGGGACTGGAATTCGATAGCACGAAAAGGAAGAGAATGAAAAATAGTAGGTGAATATGGACTGGATCAAAAGAATGAAAGAGGAAGTTGCCTGGTAGAATTCGTCACAGAGCATAATTTAATCATCGCTAACACTTCGTTTAAGAAGGTTGTATACGTGAAGAGAACTGGAGACACCAGAAGGTTTTAGACTGATTATGTAATGGCCACGCAGAGATTTGCCAACGGCCTTGCCGCAGTGGTAACACCGGTTCCCGTCAGATCACCTAAGCTATCCGCTGTCGGGATGGGATAGCACTTGGATGAGTGACCATCCGGTCTGCCGAGCGCTGTTGGCAAATGGGTTCCACTGCAGCTCTTATGAGGCAAACTGAGGAGCTACTTGATTGAGAAGTAGCGTCTCCAGTCTCGTAAACTAACCTACGGCCGTGAGAGCGGTGTGCTGACCACTTGCTTGTCCATAGCCGCATCCAGTGACGCCTGTGGGCTGAGGATGACACGGTGGCTGGTCGGTACCGTTGGGCCTTCCAAGGCCTGTTAAGTAGGAATTTAGTTTTTAGTTTACGAACCAGATTTTAAATTCTAAGACATTTCCAGTGGCAGATGTTAATTCTGACGACAATTTGTCGGTTTTGAAGTGCAGATTAAAACTGAAGAAATTTGAGAAACGTAGGAAATTAGGAGATGGGACATGTATAAGTTAAAAGAACCAGAGGTTGTTGAGAGTTTCAGAGGGATCATTAGGCAACAGATCACTAGAACAGGGGTAAGGAATACTCTAGAAGACGAATGGTTAGCTTTAAGAGATGAAATAGTGAAGGCAGCAGAGGATCAAATAGGTAAAAAGAAAAGGCCAAGTAGAAACCCTTGGATAACACAGGAGATACTGAATTTAATTAAGGATAAATTTTTTTGTCCTGATTCCTGCGCAAAATATGCAACTGAAGCAAGAAAATGATCGCACAGACCTCTTGAATTAAGAGTCTCTAAATTTATATGACAAGATTTTGCGAGAACTACGCTACATTTCTTCCAAGCATACTTAACTAAGGTAGACGATCATTTCTCTTACAGTTTCGTGTAGGCTACAACGACCTGTTAATATTCTAGCACTGCATCTCTGAATTCGTACGATATCTGGTATTACGCCTGCTTCATTATCCCAACACTTGCACTGCTTTCTACAATTTCGTTTATGTCTGAAAGTACACTACTGGCCATTAAAATTGCTACACCACGAAGATGACGTGCTACAGATTCGAAATTTAACCGACAGGAAGAAGATACTGTGATATGCAGCTTTACAGAGCATTCACACAAGATTGGCGCCTGTGGCGACAACTACAACGTTCTGACATGAGGAAAGTTTCCAACCGATGTCTCATACACAAACAGCAGTTGACCGGCGTTGCCTGGTGAAACGTTGTTGTGATGCCTCATTTAAGGAGGAGAAATGCGTTCCATCAGGTTTCCGACTTTGATAGAGGTCGGATTGTAGCCTATCGCGATTGTGGTTTATCGTATCGCGACATTGCTGTTCGCGTTGGTCGAGATCCAATGACTGTTTGCAGAATATGGAATCGGTGGGTTCAGGAGGGTAATATGGAACACCGTGCTGGATCCCAACGGCCTCGTATCACTAGCAGTCGAGATGACAGGCATCTTATCCTCATGGCTGTAACGGATCGTGAAGCCACTTCTCGATCCCTGAGTCAACAGATGGGGACGTTTGCAAGACAACAACCATTTGCACGAACAGTTCGACGACGTTTGCAGCAGCATGGACTATCAGCTCGGGGGCCATGGCTGCGGTTACCCTTGAAGCTGCATCACAGACAGGAGCTCCTGCGATGATGTACTGAACGACGAATGGCAAAAGTCATTTTTTCGGGTGAACCGAGGTTCTGTTTACAGCATCATGACGGTCGCATCCGTGTTTGGCGACATCGCGGTGAACGCACATTGGAAGCGTGTATTCGTCATCACCATACTGGCGTATCACCCAGCGTGATGGCATGGGATGCCATTGGTTATCGTCTCGGTCACCTCTTGATCGCATTGATTGCACTTTAAACGGTAGTCGTTACATTTCAGATGTGTTACGACCCGTTGCTCCACCCTTCATCCGATCCCAGCGAAACCCTAGATTTCAGCAGGATAATGAACGACTGGATGTTGCAGGTTCTGTACGGGCCTTTCTGGATACAGAAAATGTTCGACTGCTGGCCTGGCGAGCACATTCTCCAGATCTTTCACCAATTGAAGACATGTGGTCAATTATGGCCGAGCAACTGGCCAGTAACTACTCTTGATGAAGTGTGGTATCTTGTTGAAGCTGCATGGGCAGCTGTTCCTGTACATGCCATCCAAGCTCTGTTTGACTCAATGCCCAGGAGTGTCAAGGCTGTTATTACGGAAAGAAGTGGTTGTTCTGGGTACTGATTTCTCAGGATCTATGCACCCAAATTGCGTGAAAATGTAATCACATGTCAGTTCTAGTATAATATATTTGTCCAATGAATACCCGTTTGTCATCTGCATTTCTTCTTGTGTGGCAATTTTAATGGTCAGTAGTGTAGTAGTGGCTCAGGTGGCAGCTGCTGCCAGCGTAGAGGACAAATTGAACGCTTGAACACCATGCGAATTTCTGTTTAGGTGTGAACGAAATCACACATGTGTATGTGTTGAGAAAGAGGTATGCACCTACACGCATAATTCTTTTTGTGTGTGAAAAATTGTAGCGGAACAGCTGTCAGGCGTATGAGGTACATACACTATGTGATCCAAAGTATCCCGACACCTGGCTGAAAATGACAAGTTCGTGGAGTTCACCATCGGTAATGCTGGAATTCAGTATGGTGTTGGCCCACCATTAGCCTTGATGACTGCTTCCACTCTCGCAGGCATACGTTCAACCAGGTGCTGGAAGGTTTGTTGGGGAATGGCATCCCATTCTTAACGGAGTGCTGCACTAAGGAGAGATATCGATGTCGGTCGGTGAGGCCTGGCACGAAGTCAGCGTTCCAAAAACATCCCAGAGGTGTTCTATAGGATTCAGGTCAGGACTCTGTGCAGGCCAGTGCATTAAAGGAACGTTATCGTAGTGTAACCACTTCACCACAGGCCGTGCATTATGAACAGGTGATCGATCGTGTTGAAAGATGCAATCGCCATCCCCGAATTGCTCTTCAACACTGGGAAGCAAGAGGGTGCTTAAAACATCAATGTAGGCCTGTGTTGTGAGAGTGCCACGCAAAACAACAAGGGGTGCAAGCCTTCTCCATGAAAAACACGACCACACCATAACACCACCGCCTCCGAATTTTACTGTTGGCACTTTACACGCTGGCAAATGACGTTCACTGGGCATTCGCCACACCCACACCCTTCCATCGGATCGCCACATTGTGTATCGTGATTCGTGACTCCACACAACATTTTTACACTGTTCAATCGTCCAATGTTTAGGCTCCTTACACCAAGCGGGGAGTCGTTTAGCATTTAGCGGTGTAATGTGTGGGTTATGAGCAGCTTCTCGACCATGAAATCCAAGTTTCTCACCTCCCGCGTATCTCTCATAGTACTTGCAGGGGATCCTGCTGCAGTTTGGAATTCCTGTGTGATGGTCTGGATAGAGTCTGCTTATTACGACCCTGTTCAACTGTCGGCGGTCTCTGTCAGTCAACAGACGAGGTCAGCCTGAACGCTTTTGTGCTGTACGTGTCCCTTCACGTTTCCACAATCACATCCGAAACAATGGACTGAAGGATGTTGAGGAGTGTGGAAATCTCACGTAAAGACTTATGACACAAGTGGCACCCCATCGAAGTCCGTGAGTTCCGCGGAGCGCCCCATTCTGCTCTCTCACAATGTCTTATGGCTACTGAGGTCGCTGATATGGAGTACCTGGCAGTAGGTGGCAGCACAATGCACCTAATATGAGAAACGTATATTTTTGGGGGTGTCTGGATACTTTTTATCAAACAGTGTATTTACATGCACCATAAAACCTTTTGCATCCATCGGCCCAGTGCATTCAGGTACACAATCTGTCGAGTCAAATGAGCCTTCCTGAAGGAAACGAAGAAAATGCACCCAGAAGCACGATCTCTCTAGTGAATAGTCCTTTCTGCAGCAAGCTCAAAAATGGTTCAAATGGGTCTGAGCACTATTGGACTTAACATCGGAGGTTGTCAGTCCCCTAGAACTTAGAACTACTTAAACCTAACTAACCTAAGGACGTCACACACATCCATGCCCGAGACAGGATTCGAACCTCCGACCGAAGCGGTCGCGCGGTTCCAGACTGAAGCGCCTAGAACCACTCGGCCACATCGGTCGGCTGCAGGAAGTGTGGCATTGTATTCAGGTACATGATCTGTGGAGGCAAATGCGTCTTCTTGGAGTAAGCGTAGCACTGCACCCAAGTGCCGGGATTTCAAGTGTCAAATCGGCCTTCCAGTAGGAAGCGAAGAATTGCATCCAGGTGCAGGATTTCTCTAGCCAAACAGGCCTTCCTGCAGGAAGTGTGGCATTGCGTTCAAGTACAGGATTTGTCAAATCACGTGGGCCTTGTAGCACTTCATCCAAGTGCACGATCTTGTCAAATGGATCTTCCTGTAGTAAGCGTTAACATTGCGTTTGGGTGCTTTATCTGCCGAGTGAAACTTTATTCTTGCAGGAAGTACAGCACTGCATCGGTCGTACGATCTCGTGAGGGGGTCGGGCTGGCCATGGGTGCTTACAAAAAAATGGTTCAAATAGCTCTGAGCACTATGGGACTTAATATCTATGGTCATCAGTCCCCTAGAACTTAGAACTACTTAAACCTAACTAACCTAAGGACATCACACAACACCCAGCCATCACGAGACAGAGCAAATCCCTGACCCCGCCGGGAATCGAACCCGGATCCCGGGCGTGGGTAGCGAGAACGCTACCGCACGACCACGAGATGCGGCCTTGGGTGCTTACAGGTCCAGGCCCATACCCATACTCTGTGCTGAGTGTGGGGAACCGCGATACACCATCTGGTGACAACTCCTTGTTGTGCGTCAAGCATTTAAATTCCTCACTGCTCCCAGTTCACTAGCATACAACACTGTTGCTCATTCAGAAATAGAACGCCTTTTCTCGAATCGTCCACGAGCAACAAGGTCATTTGCGATCTTCCTTGAAGCATGTGCTGGAGTCACTTGGTGTGGGACAAGTGTAACACCAAATATAGGGTTTTAAGAGAATGCCACCATGGTTACTGCAGAGGCTCAGAGTAAGTAATGCGCTACAGGAGAGACTTCACTACTGCATGTGCTTTTATACATTATTTTATGACATTTTAATTGAGTACCTCAACTATGTGTCTGTGTTTATGGATTGCTCTGAGAATGGGGACTCGTTTGGCTACTCTGTTTTTTTTCCTGTCATGTCTTTAAGATCTATCTACCTCAATGCTTCACTTTCTTTGGTGCGGAATCATACGCGATCTTCCAGGTAATGGAGCAGATAAGATATTCTGGGAATGCTAAATTACTCGCCTGTTCCGACTCGCTGAGTGCCCTTCACTGTCTACAGCACTTGTACCCAGCAGTGTAGAATGCCTAGGGTACCCTTCTCTGCTCACAAGGGCAGGGAAAGGAGGTATCTTTATGCTGGAAGCGAGCGCACATGTGCATTAAGGGAACTACATGGAGGACATAGCAGCCAAGGTGACATTCCAAGATTTTAGATAATTCAGTATGTCGTCCCTCTTCATGCACCCATCTCGACATCGAGACACACAGTAGTGCGTCAGTGTGAAGAAGAGTGGTTGGCAGTGACAAACAATAAGCTGTTTCTAGTGAAGTCCACAACGTGGCCGTGGCGTACAGCCACCCAGACGGGATGAAGTGCTTCTCACTGTTCTTACCATAGGACACCTGGTTTGTTGTTCGAGCATGTGTGGTGCTTGTGGCATACCGATCACGGAAGCCCCTATTCGGTATTCAGACGACAGGACAGCACCTCATTTACCAACCGGTTTGCCCTTGATTTTAAATGGCAGTAGCATGAATATGGTACGCTTTTTAAGGTTTTTTTGAAATGTCTGACTTATTCTCTAATTTTGAGGCGACAGTGTTAATGTTTTATCCGGGTGATTGGGTCATCCAGCCACATATTCCTATGAATCTATTTTACCTTTTTTTATCTCGTCTTACTTGTGTTTTAATTGACCATTTTAGAACATCCAACCATTTTAATGCTACCTTTATTTTATTTTACTTATTTTGTGTGTCATACTTCCTAGGGCCAAGTTGAGATGTAAGTCTCCATGGTCATGGAACTAGTTAAGTACAGAAAATGATAACGAAGAGTGATAATAGATAAAATGAAACATATCTGATTCCTGGGCAGACGACAAACCATACGTTTAAAAAAATCAGCAAGTGACAAAGGAATTAGCTCAAATTTTTAATATTTCCAAGAGTTCCTCGATAGAATAGAAGGAGTGAGCCAGGAGGAAACTCTTCAGTTTGGACATGAAAGTGCGTGGATTACTGCGAAGATTTTTAAATTATAGTGGCAGCTTACTGAAAATGGGCGCATCAGAATACTGCACGCTTTTCTGCACAAGCATCAAGGAGGTGCGTTCCAAATACAGATTGGATTTCTGCCTGGTATTAACTAAGTGAAAGCTGCTAACTCTAGTGAATAAACTCATATTCTTAACAGCGGACGACAAGGAAGAAAATATGTGTTAATAGGCCAATGTCAGAATTTCCAGACTACTGAACAGGGATCGACAAGAGGTTCGCCAACTTACAACGCATATTGTTCGAACCGCTCGTTTCTGAGCCAAAAATAGCCTTTTTGAATTAGAAGAGTTAATTCAAAAAATAGTACCGTACCTCATACTCGAATAAAAATAAGCAACGTAGACTCCTTTTCGTGTTGAAGTATCACATATTTCAGATACAGTTCTAAGGTAAATAAAGCAACATGTTGTTTTTAACAAGATCCTGGACATGGGTATTCCGCAACAGCTTACTATCTATCTGAACGCCCATGAATTCGAACTTTTCAGTCTGACTAATCTTATGCCCATTCCGTGTAATAAAAATGATAGTTTTTGTTGAATTGTGTGTTCAGGTAAGTACATAACTTATATACAAAATCAAGCGATTTTCAACAGACATTGTGGAGGGACCGTCTATAGACATGTAGCTAGACAGTGTACATAGACTGTCTAGATACTTAATCTCTTCCCCATACTTGCATGCCTTGTTCCTCGATATTTGCTAAATACGACTGACTTTGTTGGGATCGTGGCCTGTGCAGTGATAATATCAGATAGTGAAAGAAATCGAAAGAGGAGACGTTGGTTGTTAACGTGAACTGTTTGCAGAAGTGCGTCGTTTTGGCTGTAATTTATTAACGATTTTTAAAGGAGAACACTGCATTTTTTTTCCATCGTCATTCACTGATACGTAATATTTTTTGCCACCTGTACGACAATCAACTTGTTGTTGAGATTTTTATATTCGAAATTGCTAATTTCCCACAAATACGATGCTGCTTGAAGGTCTTCCGTCAGCTGCAACACTTTCTCCGTTGGTAGCATTTTGATAAGTGATGTTTAACAATAAAAAACAGAAATAATAAAAAACTGACGAAGCCTTTCCCACATTGCAAAGAACATAACTGCAGACCATGTCTACCAACACGTCCACACAACGAAATTTTGCGCAATTTTGCAATGGATAGTGTCTTGAAAGGAGGATATAAGATGAACATCAACAAAAGCAAAACGAGGATAATGGAATGTAGTCGAATTAAGTCGGGTGCTGCTGAGGGAATTAGATTAGGAAATGAAACACTTAAAGCAGTAAAGGAGTTTTGCTATTTGGGGAGCAAAATAACTGATGATGGTCGAAGTAGAGAGGATATAAAATGTAGACTGGCAATGGGAAGGAAAGCGTTTCTGAAGAAGAGAAATTTGTTAACATCGAGTATAGGTTTAAGTGTCAGGAAGACATTTCTGAAAGTATTTGTATGGAGTGTAGCCATGTATGGAAGCGAAACATGGACGATAAATAGTTTGGACAAGAAGAGAATAGAAGCTTTCGGAATGTGGTGCTACAAAAGAATGCTGAAGATTAGATGGGTAGATCACATAACTAATGAGGAAGTATTGAATAGGATTGGGGAGAAGAGAAGTTTGTGGCACAACTTTACCAGAAGAAGGGATAGGTTGGTAGGACATGTTCTGAGGCATCAAGGGCTCACCAATTTAGTATTGGAGGGCAGCGTGGAGGGTAAAAGTCGTAGAGGGAGACGAAGAGATGACTACACTACGCAGATTCAGAAGGATGTAGGTTGCAGTAGGTACTGGGAGATGAAGAGGCTTGCACAGGATAGAGTAGCATGGAGAGCTGCATCAAACCAGTCTCAGGACTGAAGACCACAACAACAACAACAACAACATATACTCAAAATGATGTCCGTCAACCGCAATGCATTTGGCAATACGTGTAACGACATTCCTCTCAACAGCGAGTAGTTCGCCTTCCGTAATGTTCGCACATGCATTGACAATGCGCTGACGCTTGTTGTCAGGCGTTTTCGATGGATCACGATAGCAAATATTCTTCAACTTTCCCCACAGAAAGAAATCCGGGGACGTCAGATCTGGCGAACGTGCGGGCCATGGTATGGTACTTCGACGACCAATCCACCAGTCATGAAATATGCTATTCAATATCGCTTCAACCGCACGCGAGCTATGTGCCGTACATCCATCACGTTGGAAGTGCATCGCCATTCTGTCATGCCGTGAAACATCTTGTAGTAACATCGGTAGAACATTACTTGGGAAGTCAGCATACATTGCACCATTTAGATCGTCATTGATAAAATGGGGACCAATTATCCTTCCTCCCATAATGCTGCACCATACATTAACCCGCCAAGATCGCTGATGTCCCACTTGTAGCAGCCATCGTGGATTTTCCATTGCCCAATAGTGCATATTATGCTGGTTTACGTTACCGCTGTTGGTGAATGACGCTTCGTCGCTAAATAGAACGCGTGCAAAGAATCTGTCATCGTCTCGTAATTTCTCTTGTGCTCAGTGGCAGAACTGTACACGACGTTCAAAGTCGTCGCCATGCAATTCCTGGTGCACAGAAATATGGTACGGGTGCAATCGATGTTGATGTAGCATTCTCAACACCGACGTTTTTAAGATTCCCCATTCTCGTGCAATTTGTCTACTACTGATGTGTGGATTAGCCGCGACAGCAGCTAAAACACCCACGTGAGCATCATAATTTGTTGCAGGTCGTGGTTGACGTTTCACATGTGGCTGAACACTTCCTCTTTCCTTAAATAACGTAACTATCCGGCGAACGGTCCGGGCACTTGGATGATGTCGTCCAAGATACCGAGCAGCATACATAGCACACGCCCGTTGGGCATTTTGATCACAATAGCTATACATTAAGACGTTATCGACCTTTTCCGTAATTGGCAAACGGTCCATTTTAACACGAGTAATGTATCACGAAGCAAATATCGTTCGCACTGGCGGAATTTTGCGTGATACCACGTACTTATACGTTTGTGACTATTACAGCGGCATCTATCACAAAGTGAAAAAAGTGGTCCAACTAAAACATTCATGTTTCTTTACGTACTACACGAATATGTAATAAAAAGGGGGGTTCTTATTTTTTAAAAAACGCAGTTGGTATCCGTTTGACCTATGGCAGCGCCATCTAGCGGGCCAACCATAGCGCCATCTGATTTCCCCCTTCAAGCTAGACGATTTTCATTCTTTGTAGTTTTTTCGTTTGATGCTTATTTCGTGAGATATTTGGCCCGGTCACTACCAATGGACCGCCCTACATAATAAAGAGTGAAACGGGCTTTCTTGTGAGAAATGGAACTTTGCATCCATATACACGATGTTCTCCGTCACCTTCGCTTGGTTGAACTTCTACTTGGCTTCCGCATTGGAGTGGAGTGAGGTTTGCTGGCGAGCACGCAGAAAGGTAATTGGAGCTGTTAACGAGTCTCTCTCTCTCTCTCTCTGTCCTCTCCCCCCCCCCCTCTCTCTCTCTCTCCACAGTGCGGCAAAAAGCACCTGCTGTGGGAGCCGTCACGCTCGCCCTGGCGTGAAGCCGGCGCCACGTGCGAGCCACGTGAGCGGCCGCCTGGCGGGCCGCTCCCTCTTCCGCCATGCGTAACGACGAGCGGCCCGGCGGGGCATTCTGCTGCTGTGCTGCTGCCACCTGCGAGGGGTGACTCCTGGCGAGTACGAAACACTAAGCCGAGCGCGCCACCTATCTGCATTTGACCTGCTTCCGGCGCGCCTACAAGTCGCCACAGCCCCTGATGACATTGGCGCGTCCTCTACGGTTGCAGGCAGAGTGTTAATCAACAGACGAGCGGTTCTAGGCGCTTCAGTCATGGAACCACGCGACTGCTACGGCCTCAGGTTCGAATCCTGCCTCGGGCATGGATGTGTGTGATGTCCTTTGGTTGGTTAGGTTTAAGTAGTTCTAAGTTCCAAGGGACTGATGACCTCAGATATTAAGTCCTACAGTGCTCAGAGCCATTTGAACCATTTTTGTTAATCAACAGATGGTGAAAAACGAATGCCGCAGAAAAATCCAAGTTTGGTGCCATTCCCTTCCTCAATGTGTTAATCACATCAACTAGTGCATACTTCAATAAAACGTTCTGGCAGCTTCTTACGGCAAGTTGAAAAAGAGAGAGCGAGAGGGAGAGAGGGTGATGTTTACGTGCGTTTGATCAACTTCTTCCCTCAACAATATTTCTCTTCTTCATACATCCTCTGTGCTACCGCAGATGACATGTCACTGGTCTAATACATGCTAAGATTGCAATATACGAGAGGTGCTTATTTGCTTCCATCGCCCTGGGTGGAATGCATAAGTTCTAACAAATGTTCACTAACTTGCAGTCTTCTACAGTTGTTATCCCCTGCGCAGAAAACAGCATGTAGGTCGTGAATCTGTTATCTCCAGGCTGTAAGAAACATTTAGCGAGGAACTGTTATTTTAGAAATGATTAAATTTCCAATCTATTTGTTCATGCAGGATACATCTACATCTACATCCATACTCCGCAAGCCACCTGACGATGTCTGGCGGAGGGTACTTTGAGTACCTCTATCGGTTCTCCCTTCTATTCCAATCTCGTATTGTTCGTGGAAAGAAAGATTGTCCGTATGCCTTTGTGTGGGCTCTAATCTCTGATTTTATCCTCATGGTCTCTTCGCGAGATATACGTAAGAGGGAGCAATATACTACTTGACTCCTCGGTGAAGGTATGTTCTCGAAACTGCAGCAAAAGCCCGTACCGAGCTACTGAGCTTCTCTCCTGCAGAGTCTTCCACTGGAGTTTATCTATCATCTACGTAACGCTTTCGAGATTACTAAATAATCCTGTAACGAAGCGCGCTGCTCTCCGTTGAATCTTCTCTATCTCCTCTATCATCCCTATCTGGTACGGACCCCACACTGGTGAGCAATATTCAAGCAGCGGGCGAACAAGTGTACTGTAACCTACTTCCTTTGTTTTCGGATAGCATTTCTTTAGGATTCTTCCAATGGATCTCAGTCTGGCATCTGCTTTACCGACGATCAACTTTATAAGATAATTCCGTTTTAAATCACTCCTCCCAGATAATTTATGGAATTAACTGCTTCCAGTTGCTGTCCTGCTACATTGTAGCTAAATGATAAGGAGTCTTTCTTTCTGTGTATTCGCAGCACATTCCACTTGTCTACATTGAGATTCAGTTGCCATTCCCTGCACCATGCGTCAATTCGCTGCAGATCCTCCTGCATTTCAGTACAATTTTCCATTGTTACAACCTCTCGATATACCACAGCAGCATCCGCAAAAAGCCTCAGTGAACTTCCGATGTCATCCACAAGATCATTTATGTATATTGTGAATAGCAACGGTCCTACGACACTCCCCTGCGGCACACCTGAAATCACTCTTACTTCGAAAGACTTCTCTCCATTGAGAATGACATGCTGCGTTCTGTTATCTAGGAACTCTTAAATCCAATCACACAATTGGTCTGATAGTCCATATGCTCTTACTTTGTTCATTAAACGACTTTGGGGAACTGTATCGAACGCCTTGCGGATGTCAAGAAACACGGCACTTAGCTGGGAACCCGTGTCTATGGCCCTCTGAGTCTCGTGGACGAATAGCGCGAGTTAGGTTTCACATGATCGTCTTTTACGAAACCCATGCTGTTTCCTACAGAGTAGATTTCTAGTCTCCAAAGAAGTCATTATACGCGAACATAATACGTGTTCCAAAATTCTACAACTGATCGACGTTAGAGATACAGGTCTATAGTTCTGAACATCTGTTCGACATCCCTTCTTGAAAACGGGGTGACCTGTGCCCTTTTCAAATCCTTTGGAACGCTACGCTCTTCTAGAGACCTACGGTATGCCGCGCGGGATTAGCCGAGCAGTCTAAAAGGCGCTGCAGTCATGGACTGTGTGGCTGGTCCCGGCGGAAATTGGAGTTCTCCCTCGAGCTGTCGTTAGTGTAAGTTAGTTTAAGTCAGATTAAGTAGTGTGTAAGCCTAGTGACCGATGACCTTAGCAGTTTCGTCCCATAGGAACTTACCACAAAAAATTTGCACATTTCTGCAGTTACAGTCACACTGTTCTAAAGTACACACATCAAAAAAAGTTTTGCAACACCTAAGTTCCGAGAGTTCCGGAACCTGTACAGAAAATTGGAATAGTGATCAACATAAACATCATTTCCGCCGTTCTTATTGCTCATGAAAACCACACATTGCATGCTGTACTACCATATAGCGGGACCTTCAGGGGTGGTGGTCCAGACTGCTGTACACACCGGTGCCTCTAATACCCAGTAGCACGTCCTCTTGCACTGATGCATGCCTGTATCCGTCGTTGCATACTATCCACAAGTTCATCAAGGCATTATTTGTCCAGATTGTCCCACTCCTCAACGGCAGTTCGCGTAGATCCCTCAGAGTGGTTGGTGGGTCACGTCATCCGTAAACAGCCCTTCTTAGTCCATCCCAGGCATGTGCGATAGGGTTCATGTCTGGAAAACATGCTGGCCACTCTAGTCGAGCGATGTCGTTTATCCTTAAGAAAGTCATTCACAACCGATGGGGGACCAACGACGACTGAAGAGAATCGTTCAACGTGAAAGAGGTGCAACCTTTCCACAAATTGCTGCAGGTTTCAATGCTGGGCTATGAACAAGTGTCAGCGTGTGAACCATTCAACGAAATATCATCGAAATGGGCTTTTGGAGCCAAAGGGACACTCGTGTACCCTTGAGGACTGCAAGACACAACATTTTACGCCTCGCCCGGGTCCGACAACTCCGACATTGGACTGTTGCTGACTGGAAACTTATTGCCTTGGCGAATGAGTCTCGTTCCAAATTGTATCGAGCGGATGGTCGTGTACGGGTATGGGGACAATCTCATAAATACCCTGCGTGTTAGTAGGGGCTCTTCAAGATGGTGGAGGTTCTGTAATGGTGTTGGGCGTGTGCACTCGGAGTGATGAGACCCCCTGATACATCTAGATGCAACTCTGACAGGTGACATTACGTAAGCATCCTGTCTGATCACCTGCAACCATTCACGTCCATTGTGCGTTCCGGCTGGCTTGGGCAATTCCAGCACGACAATCCGACGCCTCATACGTCCAGAATTGCTACAGAGTACCTCCAGGAACACTCTTATGAGTTTAAACACACCCGCTGACCACAAAACTCTACAGACATTTATATTATTGTGCGTGTCTGGGATGACTTGCAACATCCTGTTCAGAAGATGATGATGTTTGTGGGGCGCTCAACTGAGCGTTTATCAGCGTCCGTACAAATTCCCAACCTTTGCTCAGTCCAATCTCGCCACGTTCATGAATGATGAGAAAATGATGAGGACAACACAAAAACCCAGTCATCTAGAGGCAGGTGAAAATGCCATACCCCGCCAGGAATCGAACCCGGGACCCCGTGCTCGGGAAGCGAAAACGCGACCGCGAGACCATAAGCTACGGAAGCTGTTCAGTAGAGATCTTCACTCCTCGTACTCTTACGGATTTATGGACAGCTCTGAAGGATTCATGGTGTCAATTCCCTCCAGCACTACTTCAGACATTAGTCGAGTCCATGCCACGTCGTGTTGCCGCACTTGTGCATGCTCTCGGGGGCCTACACGATATTAGGCAGGTGTACCAGTTTCTTTGGATCTTCAGTGTGTTCTCACAAGGGAACCGCCCCATCGCACCCCCCTCAGATTTAGTTATAAGTTGGCTCAGTGGATAGGTCTTGAAGCACTGGACACAGATCAATCGAGAAAACAGGAAGAAGTGGTGTGGAACTACGAAAAAATAAACAAAATATACAAACTGAATAGTCCATGTGCAAGATAGGCAACATCAAGGACAGTGTGAGGTCAGGGGCGCCGTGGTACTGTGCTTAGCGTGAGCAGCTGTGGAGAGGTCCTTAGTTCAATTCTTCCCTAGAGTGAAAAGTTTAATTTTTTTATTTTCGCAAAGTTATGATCTGTCGTTCATTCACGTCTCTGTTCACTGTAATAAGTTTAGTGTCTGTGTTTTGCGACCGCACCGCAACACCGTGCGATTAGTAGACGAAAGGACGTGCCTCTCCAATGGGAACCGAAAACATTTGATCGCAAGGTCATAGGTCAATCGATTCCTCCACAGGAAAACACGTCTGATATATTTTATACGATACTGGTGACGGCATGTGCGTCACATGACAGGAATATGTTGTCGACCCACCTAACTTGTACACTTGGCGAAAGGGTAAAAAGATTCTTCTACCTTGCCCGATTTAGGTTTTCTTGTGGATAAGTAGTGAAAACATAAGAGTTTGTCACATAAACTGCAACAAGTGAATGCAACAGTTTCACAGTAGCACAGTTTTTCCTGTGCTCTGTCAAAACATATGTTTTTAACGTTTTCAAATTTTTCCCATTTAGCTGTAGCGTCCCCATACTACGGCGCATTTACCTCGCATCGGACGAACGGACGGACAGATAATAATTGTCTGAAAATAAAAAGTTAAACTTTTCACTCGAAGGAAGACATGAACCAAGGATCTCTTGTTTCGCAGCTGCTCACGCTAACCACAGGACCACGGCGCTCCTGAGCTCAGACCTATCTTGCGCATAGACTACTCAGTTTGTACATTTTGCTTATTTTTTGCATAGTTCCACACAACTTCTTCCTGTTTTCTCGATTGATCTGTATTCAGTTTTTTAAGGCCTATCCACTGTGCCAACTTATAACTAAATCTGAGGGGGGTGCGATGGGGAGTTTCCCTTGTCAGCAGAACTGAAAAAAAGTGTGATAATTCTCGAGCATACAAATCCAAGTTGAAACGTTTCCCTGTGGCACAGACGTATTCTGTAAAGGTGCTCCTTGCAGTAAGTGAGAACTTCTGACAGCAGTTTTTTATACGTATGTTCTCTCACAATGTTTTCATGTTGTATTAATTCTTTTGTTCATAAATTTTCCATTAAACTTTCTGTGAACTGTATAATCACTCGTTCCACAGCCATGTAGCTTCGGCTCACCTAGTGTCATGTTATCTGATGAATAAATGAATACTGCTGATGTCCACGAGTGCATTCATCCGTGCTGCCCTCAACCAGCGGCCCGGAGTCTTCACGTTTTCACCAACAACGTGCGGCGGTTCTCCGGGTTTAAAGTCGTGTGAATAGGGTTGTCGCCGCAGACAGGATGTCCCGCTTCGCTGATCGGGCCCTGGCGGTGCGTAATGAGGTGCGTTACGCCACGCGACGTCACGTGACGTCACGACGTGGTCTGCCATCGAGCTTAACGACGCACGAAGTGTGCCACCGCCTCCGCACCCTCTCTGCTTTCGGAGCTCTCCCCAGGGCGTGTGCCCGCGACACGCCCCACCCTGCTTGCCCAACTTTGCATCAGTATGAGCAGCAGTCTATTAATTATGTCGATTTATTGCTTTCCTGCAAAGAGTTGGGTTAATATCGTGTTGCATGCTTCATATCCACAATAAACGCTATGATCGAGAACGTCTCAGCCGAACAGATGTAGAGCACTTATTTAAAATACACTACTGGCCATTAAATTTGCTACCGAGCGAGGTGGCGCAGTGGTTAGCACACTGGACTCGCATTCGGGAGGACGACTGTTCAATCCCATCTCCAGCCATCCTGATTTAGGTTTTCCGTGATTTCCATAAATACTTCCAGGAAAATGCCGGGATTGTTCCTTTGAAAGGGCACGGCCACTTTCCTTCCCAATCCTTCCCTAACCAGAGCTTGCGCTCCGTCACTAATGACCTCGTTGTCGACGGGACGTTGAACACTAACCACCACCACCATTAAAGTTGCTTCACCAAGAAAAAATGCAGATGATAAACGGGTATTCATTGGACAAATATATTATACTAGAACTGATATGTGATTACATTTTCACGCAGTTTGGGTGCATAGATTCAGAGAAATCAGTAGCCAGAACAACCACCTCTGGCCGTAATACCGGCCTTGAAAAAAATGCCTGGGTATCAAACAGAGCTTGGATGGCGTGTACAGGTACAGCTGCCCACGCAACTTCAACACGATACCACAGTTCATCAAGAGTAGTGACTGGCGTATTGTGACGAGCCAGTTGCTCGGCCACCATTGACCAGACGTTTTCAATTGGTGAGAATCTGGAGAATGTGCTGGCCAGGGCAGCAGTCGAACATTTTCTGTATCCAGAAAGGCCCGTGCAGGACCTGCAACATGCAGTCGCGCGTTATCCTGCTGAAATGTAGGGTTTCGCAGGGATCGAATGAAGGGTAGAGCCACGGGTCGTAACACATCTGAAATGTAACGTCCACTGTCTAAAGTGCCGTCATTGCGAACAAGAGGTGACCAAAACGTGTAACCAATGGCACCCCATACCATCACGCCGGGTGATACGCCAGTATGGCGATGACGAATACACGCTTCCAATGTATGATCACCGCGATGTCACCAAACACGGATGCGACCATCATGATGCTGTAAACAGGACCTGAATTCATCCGAAAAAATGACGTTTTGCCATTCGTGCACCCAGGTTCGTCGTTGAGTACACCATCGCAGGCGCTTCTCTCTGTGATGCAACATCAAGGGTAACACCAACCGTGGTCTCCGAGCTGATAGTCCATGCTGCTGCAAACGTCGCCGAACTGTTGACTCAGGGATCGAGACGTGGCTGCACGATCCGTTACAGCCATGAGGATATGATGCCTGTCATCTCGACTGCTAGTGATGCGAGGCCATTGGGATCCAGCATGGTGTTCCGTATTACCCTCCTGAACCCACTGATTCCATATTCTGCTAACAGTCATTGGATCTCGACCAACGCGAGCAGCAATGTCGCGATACGATTAACCGCAATCGCGATAGGCTACAATCCGAACTTTACCAAAGTTGGGAACGTGATGGTACGCATTTCTCCTCCTTACACGAGCCATCACAGCAACGTTTAACCAGGCAACGCCGGTCTAGTGCAGTTTGTGTATGAGAAATCGGTTGGAAACTTTCCTCATGGCAGCACGTTGTAGGTGTCGCCACCGGTGCCAACCTTGTGCGAATGTTCTGAAAAGTTAGTCATTTGTATATCACAGCATCTTCTTCCTGTCTTTTAAATTTCGCGTCTCTAGCACGTCATCTTCATGGTGTAGCAATTTTAACGGCCAGTAGTGTAAGATGAAACATACTGGCCACTTACAGGTTTTAATGTATAAATGACTCTTTGTTTCTATCGAAATATCCGTCTACGATTTGGAGCTCATGCCGTTCATTCATTGGAGATCTGTGGATGCCATTGAGAAGGAGAAACTTCACGAATGTGAAACGAGTCATGGTATACATTTATGTGAGACAAGAACATCACAGAAAAGTAATCTGTATATTGTACTTACAAAACGTTATCGCTATACTGCTTAATGCTATACCGGGTGGTTATAATTAAGCTTCATTTGGAAATGAAGTCCCATGCTTCTTGACAGAGAGTAGGGAAACGATGCAGGAGACCCGCACCGCTGTACTAGGCTAGGTTCTAATGGAGGTGGTTTGCCGTTGTCTTCCTCCGACTGTAATGGCGATGAATGATGACGATGAAGACGACACAACAACACCCAGTCATCTCGGGGCCGGTGAAAATCCCTGACATCGCCGAGAAGCGAACCCGGGACTCCGGGCTCGGGAAGCGAGAACGCTACTGTGAGACCACGAGCTGCAGACGTTGTACCACGGAAACTGATTACCGTACGAGTACCACACTTGGTAGCATTAATGTCCGGAGCATGGACTGCATGATTTACATGCATCACAGCGCCACCGTCCAGTTCCAACTATGGCCTATGGTGATCACGGCATCAGCCGTCGTGATTTACAGTCTCACACACCTGACCAGTCGCAGAGCTCTTGTTGGCGTGTCAACATGAGTTCGGACAAAAGCAGTAGGGCATTATTGGTGAAGCTCTACTATCAAGAGTAATGGTGCAACTGGACTTCGACAATATCGCCGGCTGAAAGGATTACGGAAGGGTCGCTTTTCTCCGTCTCCTGTGCGGAGCATGATGAAGACGTTCGTATCAACAGGGAAACTGGACGTCGCTCCGGGAAGAGGCCAATGTCGGGTTGCACCACAGGTGGTTAATAAAATCGCTGTTGTTATGGCAGACAACGGTGCGCGCAATTCTCGATCGTGAGGCAGTGCGCATGCTGCGTCACGTCAGTTGAGCTTCCCGTGGTCCACCGTACAGAAGGTACTTCGAACTATTCTCAAATTGTATCCGTACCAGATGCATATCGTACAGTAGCTTGCTCCACAGAACGCACAACGACGTATTGACTTCGCTCTCCACTTTCTCGCGAGGATTGAAGTTGGCGACCGTCCAATGGACAGACGAAGCTTATTTTTCTCTGATGGGTGAGGTGAACACAGAATTACCAAGTGTTGGGATCTTCACCACCAGCCACTGTGTATGAAGTTCATATGTATAGTGAACAATTCACTGTATGGTGTGGTTTCACGGCTACGTCCGTCATTTGCCCATATGTTTTGAACAGTTTGGCGTTCAAGGACCAAGGAAGTGCAGTATGACTGGCCAACGTTACTGCGATGTGCTTCACCAGCATATCATACCCACTCTACCGGGGAGAGACGCATTAAACTGCACAGTTTTCATACAAGATGGGGCCTCACCCCACATCGCTCGTGAATTCACCAGCTTCTCCGAAACAAATTTGAAAACGATCGAATTATCGGCCGATCGATTCCACATGCTTGGCCGGCACGGTCACCTGATCTCATCTCCTGTGATTTCTGATTGTGCGGCTACCTGAAGGACAGGGTTTGTTCAAATGTGTGTGGAATCTTAGGGGTCTTAACTGCTTAGGTCATCAGTGCCTAAGCTTACACACTACTTAACCTAAATTATCCTAAGGACAAACACACACACCCATGCCCGAGGGAGGACTGGAACCTCCTCCGGGACCAGCCGCACAGTCTATGACTGCAGCACCTGAGACCGCTCGACTAATCCCGCGCGGCGGACAGGGTTTACCAGGGTAACATTCACAGGTGTACTGATCTGAAGCGTAGCATATCAAGAGAGGTAGCCAGCATACCTGCTGTGCAGAATGCAGTCCTGCGCTATCAGGTTCTTTTGGACACTGATGGGCGCCATATTGAACCCCTTTTGCGGCAATATCTGTTTCCCTTGTCCTTGACATTAATGTTACCAAGTTTGGTCCTCGTGTGGTAATTAGTCTCCATATTATAACGTGTTAAATGGGGAAAGTCTAGTTATAGCCACCTGGTATACGCTCTATACTTTTTAACAATACGTTAGCGCCATATTGAACCCCTTTTGCGGCAATATCTGTTTCCCTTGTCCTTGACATTAATGTTACCAAGTTTGGTCCTCGTGTGGTAATTAGTCTCCATATTATAACGTGTTAAATGGGGAAAGTCTAGTTATAGCCACCTGGTATACGCTCTATACTTTTTAACAATACGTTATCACTGTTTAATGCTGTCCATGCTTATGCCATCTAAATGTAATCGAGTTAATTAGTAAGAAAACTTATAGTTTGAGAAATGCTGGTGTCTTCTCAGTTTCATTATATTAGTTTTACTTACCAGCAGCTTTATATTTACTTGAATACAATGGTTCTTCTCAAAGAAAATTTGTAGACACTGAGTTATAGTAGATTATTGCTTTCATACAGCTTTTTAACAAACAGTAGTACTTGCCAAACAGCCAACATAACTTTTCAATCCCTCAATCTAGATAGTCAGATAAATATTCAGGAAGAAGATATAGTATACCCAAATGAGATACGTATTTCTTCCCGGTCCTACTTCGAAAGGTATTCTCATGGGTGTACACGGTCCAGTCACAATAACGTGAGCACCTGTCAAAAGCCTGAATAACTACCTTTTGCAGCACGATCCACTGCGAGACGTGCAGGAAGAGAGTCAGTAAGGTTCTGGAAGGTACTGACAGGGATGTGGAGCGATGCCGACTCTGTTGTCATGGTCAGCTGAGCAAGGTTTCTCGGCTGGGGATCCACTCGGTTTAAATACGGGGAGTTTGGTGGCCCGGGGAGTACAGTAAACTCCAGTTCTCTTTGAATCACACATGTACACTGCGAGCTGTCTGACATGTTGCATTGTCCTGCTGGTAGATGCCATCGTTCTGGGTAGACATAGTCCCCAAGGATAGATGCATTCCTGTGTTGATCCATTCTGTCTTCCAGAATGACGATATCACCCAGTGAATGCCACGAAAACGTTCCCCAGACTATAACGCTCCCTCCTCCGGTCTGGACCTGTATGGTGTTCGCTTTCAGACATTTCAAGCCTTTCCGATGGAGCATAAAAAGTGATTCATCTTGTGAGGCCACCATTTACCACTCAGGGGACATCTAGATGCGGTATTGGCGTGGAAATTCCAGCAGTCTTCGTCGATGATGGACAGCATTAAGCAAGCCTGCTGCGAAGGCCCACACGCAGCAACTTTGGTGAACGATCCTTGAGGAGACACTACTGTTGGTGGCCTTTTTGTTCGTCTGGACGGTCAGTTGCTCAACAGATGTACCTCTATTAGTCCGTACACATTTTCGCGGCCGCCGTTACCTCTGCACCGGTTTTGGGATAGCACTGTATACTTAAACCGCAGCGGCATGCGAATAATTTACGAATTTAGCCGCTTCGAGAATGCGTCTATCTTTGGACTGAAAGCCAATGATATTGCCCTTTTTTCTGGACGTCAAATAAATCGCTTCGTTTGCATGTTACGACTACGGCTACACTGTTTCCCGCGTCGCCCTGACTCGCTTCACATACTCACCACTGCTAGTGTTGCCTTCTGCTGTCTGCGAGTGGTTACTGCATGTCGATCTGGTCACATTAATGTGTCTGGAACGTGTATGATGTACCACAACTTTTAGCTTATCAGATGACCCTTAGGAAAACTACTTCACACATTTGCCTGTCTCGCATTCAAGCGAACATTTCTTGGGAAACAGCTACTTTTTTGTCACCTGGTTTTACATTAACGATTGACCATAGTTTCGGAGCTCCCTTTAGCGGTCTGTGCTTCGCAATAAAGGATTCCGGCTGTCTTGCATCTCGGTCTCAGCACGAACTGTTGCAAAAAGTTTGATGGCCAACTTCAAAGAGGCTTAGAATGCTTTTAATGTGTTTCGTTCCACTGAAGAGCCGTAGTGTGCATACTGCTATTACGCTAGCATATAAATGGGATGATCGATGTTTCTTTCTGTCGTCGCCATCTAAGTTCGGAGAAGTCAGTAATTCTTTCAGTGGATTAGAAATCAGCCAATCAGTTGCAAAATATAGGTTTACAAAACCTTGACCATGATGTAACCGGTTATAAAACCGCCTTCTTCAGAAGACGTAGTACGTTATATCACATTATCTGCAGTCAATGTTGGAGTCGATGAATAAGTCGAGTACGCCATCCATTTTTTTTTTTTTTTTTTTTTTTTTTTTTTTAGCGATCGGTCTTCTGACTGGTTTGATGCAGCCCGCCTCGAATTTCCCTCCTATGCCAAACTCTTCATCTCAGAGCAGCACTTGCAACCTGCATTTGCTTGATGTATTCCAGTCTCTGTCTTCCTTTGCAGTTTTTGCCTTCCACAGTTCCTTCTAGTACCATGTAAGTTATTCTCAGCAGCTGTGCTATTATCTTGTCCTCCTTGTCAGTGTTTTCGACATATTCCTTCCCTCTCCGATTCTGCGCAGAACCTCTTCATTCCTTACCTTATCAGTCCACCTAATTTTCAACATTCGTCTGCAGCACCACATCCCAAATGCATCGATTCTCTTCTGTTCCGGTTTTCACACAGTCCATGTTTCACTACCATACAATGCTGTGCTCCAAACGTACATTTTTCAGCAATTTCTTCCTCAAATTAAGCCCTTTATTTGATAGTGGTAGACTTCTCTTGGGCAGATGGTTCAGATGGCTCTAAGCACTACGGGACTTAACATCTGAGGTCGTCAGTCCCCTAGACTTAGAACTATTAAACCTAACTAACCTAAGAACATCACACACATCCATGCCCGAGGCAGGATTAGAACCTGCGACCATAGTAGCAGCGCGGTTCCGGACTGAAGCGCCTAGAACCGCTAGGCCACAACGACCGGCTTTCTTGGACAGGAATACCCTTTTTTGCCAGTGCTAGTCTGCTTTTTTTTTGATGTCCTACTCGCATGGTCTGTCATTGGTTATTTTGCTGCCTTGGTAGCAGAATCCCTTAACATCATCTACTTCGTGAACTTCAATCCTGACGTTAAGTTCCTCGCTGTTCTCATTTATGCTACTTCTCATTACTTTCGCCTTTCTTCGATTTACTCTCAATCCATTTTCTGCATTCATTAGGCTGCTCATTCCATTCAGTAGAATCTGTAATTCTTCTTCACTTACACTGAGGATAGCAATGTCATCAGACAATAGTATCATTGATATCCTTTCACCTTGAATTTAATTCCACTGCTGAACTTTTTTTTGCATCATTGCTTCTTCGACGTGCAGATTGAATAGTAGGGGCGAAAGACTTCATCCCTGTCTTACACCCTTTTTAATCCAAGCAATTCGTTCCCTCTTGGCTCTTGTACATATTCTATATTACCTGTCTCTCCCTACAGCTCACCCATATTTTTCTCAGGATTTCGAACATCTTGCACCATTTTACATTGTCGAACGCTTTTTCCAGATCGACATATCCTATGAAAGTGTCTTGATTTTTCTTCAGCCTTGCTTCCATTATCATAATTGTCTCTCTGGTGGCTTTACCTTTCCTAAAGTCAAACTGATCGTCATCTACCATATCCTTAATTTTCTTTTCCCTCTTCTGTGTATTATTCTTGTAAGTACCATTGATGCATGAGCTTTTAAGCTGATTGTGCGATAATTTTCACAGTTTTAAGCTCTTGCAATGTACGGAATTTGTGGATGATATTTTTCCGAAAGTCAGATGGCTTGTCGCCAGAGTCATACATTCTACATACCAACATGTGTAGTCGTTTTGTTGCCACTTCCCCCAATGATTTTAGAAATTCGGATGGAATGCTGTCTATTCCTCCTACCTTATTTGATCTTGAGTCCTCCAAAGCTCTCCTAAATTCTGATTCTATTGTTGCATCCCCCATCTCTTCTAAGTCAACTCCTGTTTCCACTTCTATCACATCAGACAGTTCTTCTCCTTCATAGAGGCCCTCAATTTACTCTCTCCACCTATCCGCTCTCTCCTCTGCATATAACAGTGCAATTCCCGTTGCACTCTTAATGTTACCACCCTTGCTTTCAATTTCACCGAACATTGTTTTGACTTTGCTATATGCTGGGGCAGGCCTTCCGACAATAATTTCTTTTTCGATTTCTTCACATTTTTTGTCCAGCCATTTTGTCTTAGCTTACCTGCACTTCCTATTTATTTCATTCGTCAGTGACTTGTTTTTCTGTATTGATGAATTTACCTGAACATTTTTGTAATTTCTTCTTTCACCTATCAACTGAAGTATTTCTTCTGTTATCCAACGTTTCTTCGCAGTTGCCTTCTTTGTTTCTATGTTTTTCTTTCCAACTTCTGTGATTGCCCATTTTTTAGAGAGGTCCCATCCTCTTTAACTGTACTGCTTACCGAGTTACTCATTGCTGTATCTACAGCCTCAGAGAACTTCAAGCGTATCTTGTCTTTCCTTAGTATTTCCGTATCCCACTTTTTTGCGTATTAATTCTTTCTGACTAATGTCTTAAACTTCAGAACATTATGATCTGACTCTATATTTGCTCCTGGGTACGCCTTAGAATCCAATATTTGATTTCAGAATCTCTGCTTGACCATGATGTAATCTAACTGAAATCTTCCCGTATCACCCAGCCTTTTCCGAATATACATGCTTCTCTAGTGGTTCTTGAACGGAGTATTCGCTATTACTACCTTAGATTTATTAAAAATCTCAATTGGTCTTTCTCCTCTCTCATTCCTTGTCCCTATTCTCCTGTAACCTTTTCTCTTACCCCTTCCACTTAATCACCACTTAAAATACGTTATATAACAGTAGCAGCCATCAGCTGTAGGGCTTTGTCTTAAAACTTTTTAAAATATCTGATTTTTTTTAAAAATTACAAGGTTTAAGACAAAGCACTACAATGGACGGCTGTGTTTTCATATAATGTATTTTAAATGGTGATCAAGTGAATGACATGAACTAGACAGATTCAACGACTCCCACATTGACCATAGATAATGTGATTTTATGTACTACATATTCTGAAGAAGGCGGTTTTAAAACCGTTGAAACCATGGTCAAGATTTAATAAACCTGTATTTTGCAATTGGTTGGTGGTTATTTCTAATCCACTGAAACTATTGCATGCGCATTTGCTGAGGCACAGCCGTGTTCAAAAGCAGTCTTTTTTTCCAAGATGGAGCTTCTTCCCCCTTCTGTCTTGCCTTCACGCAGCTTCCAGCGGTTTGCCAGTAATACCTATGGGGCCACAAACCTTGTCAGATTTTTTGTCAGTTGCAGGTATGGTCAGACTGTGGCACCTTTTCCTACTCGTACTGTTTTCTCCAGCAGTCAGGCCGGCCGCTGTGACTGAGGAGTTCTAGGCGCTTCAGTCCGGAACCGCGCTGCTGCTACGGTTGCAGCTTCGAATCCTGCCTCAGGCCTGGATGTGTGTGATGTCCTTATGTTAGTTACGTTTCAGTAGTTCTAAGTCTAAGGGACTGATTACCTCAGCAGTTAAGTCCCATAGTGCTCAGAGCCATTTGAACCAGCAGGCCGCAAACCATTCCACATGGGCTAATGCTCAGAAATAAAGATGAATATTATCCACTGATGACTGAAGCTTATAATTCTTTAGAATTCCCTTCCCACCTTCAACTCGATCCGCGCCTATCCCGTCAGCCATTGCACGGTTTCTGTGCTGCTGGCCCATTGCAGGTAACAGCTTTGTGTACTGCTGTGTGCAGTAGGTGGTACTCAGATTCAAATCTGCAGCGCAAACAGTTCTTTTTGCAGTGTTAGCTCGACAACTGGTTGTCATAGACCTGCACTCACTGACAGCAGCAATTCTATTCGGGATTGAAACCCATTGTTTTGACAAGGCCTCTTTCAAATAGGAGCTTCTGACTGCCAATATCCTTTCGCGGTGCGTCATGGCTGACTGCGGTACATCATTGGTTGTGGATAGTTTGGACAGTTCGCCTTGACAAAACAGCCACATTTTCGCCACGTGGTTTTACGTTAACTGAGGACTCCGGCATGAGATCACAACTTGGTAGTAATTACACAGCAATAGCGAATTCCAGCTGCCTAACATCTCGCTTCTAGCACACACTTTTGCACAAGATTTAATATCAGTTAAAAAAACGTTTACCTCACAGTATTCCTCTTTTCAAGATGCTTCAAATGTCCATAAACTGCTAAAAATTGTACTTGTCAAAATATCTCCATTGATACGAGGAGTTAACGATATTAACCATGCAACTAAATGATTGCTATCTGTTTTCCACAACCCACTCTACTCGACAGTCAGCGTTAAAAGCAAGCCTAGTGCTCGTTAGTACGGAGTAAGACACAGTCAATTAACTTGATGAGTAATTATATCAGTTAAGATTACATTGAATCTCTGGAATTTACACTGAAGAGCCAAAGAAACTGGTACACTTCCCAATACCTTGTAGGGGCCCCGCGAGCACGCACAAGTGCCGCAACACGACGTGGCATGGACTCGACCAATGTCTGAAGTAGTGCTGGAGGGAACTGACACCATGAATCCTGCACGGCTGTCCATAAACCCGTAAAAGTACGAGGTGGTGGAGATCTGTTCCGACCAACACGCTGCAAGGCATCCTAGATATGCTCAAGATTGTTCATGTCTGACGAGTTTGGTGATCAGAGGAAGTGTTGAAACACAGAAGAGTGTTCCTGGAGTCGCTCTGTGGCAACTCTGGACGTGTGGGGTGTCGAATTGTCCTGCTGGAATAGCCGAAATCAGTCGGAATGCATAATGGACATGAATGGATGCAGGTGATAAGACAGGCTGCTTACGTACGTGTCTCCTGTCCGAATCGATCTAGACGTATCAGGGGTCCCATATCACTCCAACTGCACACTCCACACACCATTACAGAGCCTCCATCAGCCTGAACAGTCCCCCGCTGACATACAGGGTCCAGGTATTCATGCGGTTGTCTCCATATCTGTACACGTCCATCCACTCGATACAATTTGAAACGAGTCTCGAAGGACCAGGCAATATGTTTCCAGACATCAACAGTCCAATGTCGGTGTTGACAAGCCCAGGCGAGGCGTAAAACTTTGTGTCGTGAAGTCATCAAGGGTACACGAGTGGGCCTTTGGCTCCGAAAGCCCATATCGATGATGTTTCGTTGAATGGTTCGCACGCTAACACTTGTTGATGGCCCAGCGTTGAAATCTGCAACCATTTACGGAAGAGTTGCACTTCTGTCACATTGAACGATTCTCTTCAGTCGTCGTTGGTCCCGTTCTTGGAAGATCTGTTTCCAGCCGCAGCGACGTCGGAGATTTGCTGTTTTACCCGATTCCTGATTTTCACGGTACACTCGTGAAATGGTCGCACGAGAAAATCCCCACTTTATCGCTGCGTCTGAGGCACTGTGTCCAATCGTTCTTGCGCCGACTGTAACACCACGTTCAAACTCACTTAAATCTTGGTAACCTGCCGTTGTAGCAGCAGTAACCCATCTAACAACTGCGCCAGACAGATGTTGTCTTATGTAGGCTCTGAGGGAGCCAGACTAAAAGGTTCAACAGGTTACACAAGTAAGTTCAGGAACACAATTTAGAAATCATTTAATATTTGTTCCCGAATAAAATCACGTAATAACTTCAATTACGAACATAATGACTCTTCTTGATACTCTTTGTATAACACAGTAGCTATTTAAAAAAAAAAAAACTGTATCTCAACACGTGGGAAGGGCCTCGGTTTGGTAAAAGAAAAGATTCATCTGACCTACACGCAAACACAAGTTCATCCTGACAGTACATACACAATAAGGAGAGAACAGAAGGATAAATTTATACAACAGATTAAAAAACACGATGGGCCAAGTAAACGTTAGCTTTACTGATCAACCGCATGTTGGGAAACTCCTGTAGAAGTTCTCCAAAAAATTGTTCAAATGGCTTTGAGCACTATGGGACTCAACATCTGAGGCCATCAGTCCCCTAGAACTTAGAACTACTTAAACCTAACTAACCTAAGGAAGTCACACACATCCCGAGGCAGGATTCGAACCTGCGACCGTAGCACTCGCGCGGCTCCGGACTGAGCGCCTAGAACCGCTAGACCGCCGCGGCCGGCCTAGGTTGGACACACCTCTGTCCTCTCGCTAAGTGGCGGTAGGCACATAATCGCGTTAAACAACTGATATATTAAAGAGAAAGTTCGCACTTCCAAACTGAGATACTCCGGTATGATTTATCATGGTTGTAATTCTGTAGAGGATATTAGCATCTCAAACACGAATAAGTCCTTACACACTCCAACTACCTAACTTACATTACTAAAGATGTCCAGGACAAACACAGTCGCCGGCGGTTGCGGCCGAGCGATTCTAGGCGCTTCTGTCCGGAACCACGCTGTTGCTACGGTCGCAGGTTCGCATGCTGCCTCGGACATGGATGTGTGTGATGTCCTTAGGTTAGTTAGGTTTGTGTAGTTCTGTGGTCTGGGGGACTGATAGCGTCAGATGTTAAGTCCCATAGTGCTCAGAGCCATTTGAACCATATGGAGGGCGACAATCAGTTTTGTATCCCACCGCTGTCTGGGGAGTCTCCAGACACGTCTTTGGCCTGGAATCTTATTTACCGGAGTGGAATAAAATTGTATTCAGCAATGAATCCCGCCTCGGATTGAGCTCTGATGATCAGCGAAGACTTGTCTGGAGCAGTGTTACATCAACCTGAATGTATTGCGAATACATAGAAATAACGATCCTTTATTGTATGATTATATGATAGCGGAACAAACACTGGTAGCAGTTACTTCTGTAAAATATCTGGGAGTATGCGTACGGAACGATTTGAAGTGGAATGATCATATAAAATTAATTGTTGGTAAGGCGGGTGCCAGGTCGAGATTCATTGGGAGAGTCCTTAGAAAATGTAGTCCATCAACAAAGGAGGTGACTTATAAAACACTCGTTCGACCTATACTTGAGTATTGCTCATCAGTGTGGGATCCGTACCAGGTCGGGTTGACAGAGGAGATAGAGAAGATCCAAAGAAGAGAGGCGCGTTTCGTCACAGGGGTATTTGGTAAGCGTGATAGCGTTACGGAGATGTTTAGCATACTCAAGTGGCACACTCTGCAAGAGAGGCGCTCTACATCGCGGTGTAGCTTACTGACAAGGTTTCGAGAGGGTGCGTTTCTGGATGAGGTATCGAATAGTATCGAATATATTGCTTCCCCCTACTTATACCCCCCGAGGTGATCACGAATGTAAAATTAGAGAGATTCGAGCGCGCACGGAGGCTTTCCGGCAGTCGTTCTTCGCGAGAACCATACGCGACTGGAACAGGAAAGAGAGGTAATGACAGTGGCACGTAAAGTGCCCTCCGCCACAAACCGTTGGGTGGCTTGCGGAGTATAAATGTAGATGTAGATGTAGATGTAGATGAATGTCGTCTAGACAACCAGGGGTGATGGCCTGGGATGCCAATTTATTTCATAGCAGGACCATTGCTTGTCATCCGCGGTACCCTCACAGCACAGCGGTCCGTCGACGATAACACAGGTCTGCGACTGAAAAACTGCATAGGATTTTTTAACATTTTCTTATACATTTTGACCTCCCAAAAACATGAAAAATATTCAGAAAATTCTATCACCTATGTTTTTATGTATATTACAGTATTTATGTTCATTAGTAATAAACCCAATTGTTTTTTTTAATTCAATAATTATTAGAAATTATATGGATTATAATTGATAAAATAAACTTAAATTTAAAAAAATTACCATATAAACTATTCTTTGTTACCACTTGCAGGTTTTTACTGTGAACTCCAGGGTGCCAGAAGCAAATGCAATCTTATTGTTCAGTTTTATCCTGTTGCGACAAGTCAAATGACAATTTGTATCTCGCATGACATGAAGAGAAACTGTCAGTAGACATATTGCTATTCAAGTGAAGAGTGCTGTTGTTTCTGTCTAGTCACGGCTACGAGAGGCTGTGTTATTTCTCATAACAGTTTTTGTTATATCTGTGGTGAATACACTATTAAAAGTCAACAGAGAAATACAAGTGATTTTGAAAGTTTATTTTCCTTACTTTAAATTAAAACTTGGTGATCAAGATAAACCATGGGTCCCGCAGAAGGTGTGTAGAAGATGCGAAGAAGGTCTTCGTTTGTGGTTTAAGGCAAGAAAAATGCATTTTTATCTGGAATTCCTATGATATGGCGTGCTCAGAAAAACCATACCACTGATTGCTACGTCTGTTCAGTTGACGTAAAGGGATTCAATTCAAAATACAAAAGAAGCATAAGTTATCCTAACCTTGACTCAGCTACAAGTCCAGGGCCCCATAGCTCTGAAATACCTAACCCACAGCCACCTTCCAGTTTGGATGAATATCCGAGTGAGTTGGAGGACGAAGTTACATAACCCCCTCAGGGTGAATCAAGCTCAGATTTTTCTTCAGACGAAGATGAAAGGCGTCAACTGTTTTCTCAAAGTAAGTTCAATGATCTAGTAAGAGATATACACTCCTGGAAATTGAAATAAGAACACTGTGAATTCATTGTCCCAGGAAGGGGAAACTTTATTGACACATTCCTGGGGTCAGATACATCACATGATCACACTGACAGAACCACAGGAAAATAGACACAGGCAACAGAGCATGCACAATGTCGGCACTAGTACAGTGTATATCCACCTTTCGCAGCAATGCAGGCTGCTATTCTCCTATGGAGACGATCGTAGAGATGCTGGATGTAGTCCTGTGGAACGGCTTGCCATGCCATTTCCACCTGGCGCATCAGTTGGACCAGCGTTCGTGCTGGACGTGCAGACCGCGTGAGACGACGCTTCATCCAGTCTCAAACATGCTCAATGGGGGACAGATCCGGAGATCTTGCTGGCCAGGGTAGTTGACTTCCACCTTCTAGAGCACGTTGGGTGGCACGGGATACATGCGGAGGTGCATTGTCCTGTTGGAACAGCAAGTTTCCTTGCTGGTCTAGGAATGGTAGAACGATGGGTTCGATGACGGTTTGGAAGTACCGTGCACTATTCAGTGTCACCTCGACGATCACCAGAGGTGTACGACCAGTGTAGGAGATCGCTCCCCACACCATGATGCCGGGTGTTGGCCCTGTGTGTCTCGGTCGTATGCAGTCCTCATTGTGGTGCTCACCTGCACGGCGACAAACACGCATACGATCATCATTGGCACCAAGGCAGAAGCGACTCTCATCGCTGAAGACGACACGTCTCCATTCGTCCCTCCATTCACGCCTGTCGCGACACCACTGGTGGCGGGCTGCACGATGTTGGGGCGTGAGCGGAAGACGGCCTAACGGTGTGCGGGACCGTAGCCCAGCTTCATGGAGACGGTTGCGAATGGTCCTCGCCGATACTCCAGGAGCAACAGTGTCCCTAATTTGCTGGGAAGTGGCGGTGCGGTCCCCTGCGGCACTGCGTAGGATCCTACGGTCTTGGCGTGCATCCGTGCGGGGCGTGCATCCGTACGTCGCTGCGGTCCGGTCCCAGGTCGACGGGCACGTGCACGTGCACCTTCCGCCGACCACTGACGACATCGATGTACTGTGGAGATCTCACGTCCCACGTGTTGAGCAATTCGGCAGTACGTCCACCCGGCCTCCCGCATGCCCAGTATACGCCCTCGCTCAAAGTCCGTCAGCTGCACATACGGTTCACGTCCACGCTGTCGCGGCATGCTACCAGTGTTAAAGACTGCGATGGCCGTTGGGATCCACGACGGAGCTCCGTATGCCACGGCAAACTGGCTGACACTGACGGCGGCGGTGCACAAATGCTGCGCAGCTAGCGCCATTCGACGGCCAACGCCGCGGTTCCTGGTGTGTCCGCTGTGCCGTGCGTGTGATCATTGCTTGTACAGCCCTCTCGCAGTGTCCGGAGCAAGTATGGTGGGTCTGACACACCGGTGTCAATGTGTTCTTTTTTCCATTTCCAGGAGTGTAGGTCTTTCAAAAGATGTAGCCGAACTGTTCGGTTCCAGATTAAAAAATAAAAACCTTTTATCATCTGGCTCCTCATTTTCATGGTGCAGACACCGAAAAAATAATTTACCCAGTTTTTCTGAAAAGAATGAAATTTAGTTTTTTGCAGTGATGTGGAAGGACTCATGCTTTGCTTTGATATGCAGTATGACTCATCTGAATGGCGCCTATTCATTGATTCATCCGAAACTAGTCTTAAAGTAGTATTATTGCACAATGGAAATAAATCTGCATCTCTTCCGATAGAACATTCTGTGCATATGGACGAAAACTATAACGATTTGACCATTATCGTGGAAAAAACCAAATAGCAGTACCATCAATGGATCGTTTGTGGGGACTTCAAAATACTCATGATGCTTTTGGTTTAGCAGGCGGGCTACACTAAATACCCGTGCTTCCTATGTTTGTGGGATAGTAGAGCCAGAGAACAGCAGTGGAATAAATGTCATTGGCCATCCAGAGAAACTTTAAAACCCGGAGAGAAAAATTGGAGTTGATGAAAAAACTTGTAAAATCGCTGCAAAAGGATGGAGACTGTTTTAAATATACTACTGGCCGTTAAAATTGCTACACCACGAAGATGGCGTGCTACAGACGCGAAATTTAACCGACAGGAAGAAGATGCTGTGATATGCAAATGATTAGCTTTTCAGAGCATTCACACAAGGTAGGCAGCGCTGGCGACACGTATAACGTGCTGACATGAGGTAAGTTTCCAACCAATTTCTCATACACAAACAGCAGTTGACCGGCGTTGCCTTGTGAAACGTTGTCGTGATGCCTCGTGTAAGGAGGGGAAATGCGTACCATCACGTTTCCGACTTTGATAAAGGTCTGATTGTAGACTATCGCGATTGCGGTTTATCATATCGCGACATTGCTGCTGGCGTTGGTCGAGATCCAATGACTGTTAGCAGAATATGGAATCGGTGGGTTCAGGAGGGTAATACAGAACGCCGTCGTGGATCCCAACGGCCTCGCATCACTAGCAGTCGAGATGACAGGCGTGCAGCCACGTCTCGATCCCTGAGTCAAGAGATGGGGACGTTAGCAAGACAACAACCATGTGCACGAACAGTTCGACGACGTTTGGAGCAGCATGGACTATCAGCTCGGAGGCCATGGGTGCGGTTATCCTTGGCTCTGCATCACAGACAGGAGCGCCTGCCATGGTGTACTCAACGACGAACCTGGGTGCACGAATGGCAAAACGTCATTTTTTCGAATGAATTCAGGTTCTTTTTACAGCATCATGATGTTCGCATCCGTGTTTGGTGACATCGCGGTGAACGCACATTGGAAGCGTGTATTCGTCATCGCCATACTGGCGTATCACCCGGCGTGATGGTATGCGGTGCGATTGGTTACACCTTTCGGTCACCTCTTGTTCGCAATGACGGCACTTTGGACAGTGGACGTTACATTTCAGATGTGTTACGACCCGTGGCTCTGCACTTCATTCGATCCCTGCGAAACTCTAAATTTAAACAGGCTAATGCACGACTGCATGTTGCAGATCGTGTACGGGCCTTTCTGGATACAGAAAATGTTCGACTGCTGCCCTGGTCAGCACATTCTCCAGATCTCTCACCAATTGAAAACGTCTGGTCAATGGTGGGCGAGCAACTGGCTCGTCACAATACGCTAGTCACTACTCTTGATGAACTGTGGTATCGTGTTGAAGCTGCATGGGCAGCTGTACGTGTACACGACATCCAAGCTCTGTTTGACTCAATACCCAGGCGTATCAAGCCGTTATTACGGCGAGAGGTGGTTGTTCTGGGTAGATTTCTCAGGATCTATGCGACCAAATTGCGTGAAAATGTAATCAAGTGTCAGTTCTAGTATAATAATTTTGTCCGACGAATACCCGTTTATCATCTGCATTTCTTCTTGGTGTAGCAATTTTAATGGCCAGCAGTTTATCTATGTACAAAATTCTCGAAGCTGTCAGAAGCAAAGTTGAAAGAGGGAGTTTTCACTGGCCCCGACATAAGAAAACTTTTATCCGACACCCTCTCTGTGGGAAGTATGAATGAAAAGGAAAAAGAAGCTTGGGTATCGTTCAAGGATGTAGTGCGAAAGTTCTTGGGAAATACTAAGGATCCTCACTACAAAACCATTGTTCAACGGATGCCAGCAGCCTACGCAGCTGAAGGCTGCAAGATGAACTTGAAGGTCTATTTTTTTACACTCCCACTTAGTCAGTTTTCCTGAAAACCTGGGCGCTTACAGTGAAGAACAGGAGGAGCGGTTTCACCAGGATGTCCGTGATATCGAGAGACGGCACCAAGGAAGATGGGATTTCACTATGTTTGCTGACTAGTGTTGGATGCTTAAGCGGGAAACTAAAGATGGAAATCGGAAAAGGACTCGGTGAAGATCAATGAAAAGAAGAAAAAGTTTCATAAAAAAGATGAATAAGTATAAATTGTTACTATATGTCTCAAAATAATGTTTCATTGGTTGAAAAAAATATTATGTTTGATAATTTTGAATAAACGAGTGCTTTTACCAATTTTTTGTGTTTGAATTTGCAAAAATCAAGAGAAACAAACGTTACATGATAGAAAAAGATGGACGTCACTTCTGAAATCAGCGCATTCTAAAACATATAATTCATTAAAACTATCTCATGGAGCTGACAAAAAATTTTTTTTGCAGACCTGTGTAATCTACGCCCTGTTTTGTTGCCCTTCATGATAAGCCACTCTGGGCTTATATTTCAGCAAAATAGTGCCCGCCCGCAGACGACGAGGGTTTCTAATGCTTGTCTTCGTGCTTGCCGAACCTTACTTTGATCAGCAAGGTCGCCGGAACTGTCTCCAGTTGAGAACGATTGTAGAACTATGAGCAGTGTCCTCCATCCAGCTCGGGATGTGGAGGATCTAACGCGTGAACTGCACAGAATTCGCCACGCTGTCCCTCAACAATGGTTCGAATGACTCTGAGTACTATGGGACTTAACTTCTGAGGTCATCAGTCCCCTAGAACTTAGAACTACTTAAACCCAACTAACTTAAGGACATCACACATATCCATGCCCGAGGCAGGATTCGAACCTGCGACCGTAGTGGTCGCGCGGTTCCAGACTGTAGAGCCTAGAACCGCTCGGCCACTCAGGGCGGCAGTGTCCCTCAAAAGGAAGTTCAACAATCCTGTCAATCAATGACAAGCCGCATAACTGATTGCAGAAGTGCCAGAGATAGATCAACGCATTACTGACTTGCTCAGTTTGCGGAGCTCTTTCCGTCGAATAAATCAACCAATTTTTATGAAACTACAATCAGTTGCTTGTCTGCACAATACACCGCAGCTTCCAATTTCCATCCCATTTTGATAATTCATTCGTGGTACGTCGTTTTTTCTTAAATCTTAGAATTTGTGTACTTAATATGCGTATAGAAGCGTGAATCGTAAAATATTAACTAAGAAAATACTATATATATGCATGTCATAGTGCTGTTGTGATTATCCAACAAAACTCCCTACTGATCATTCTTTTCTCCAGACTCTAAAGAAAAAATGCACCGACAAACCAACGGTGCTACGTAGTACGGAAAGTTTGAAGGAAGATCGATAGCCAGTGGAACGACTCACATTGAGACGCTTCAGTATCATTTGGCGAAAACTTCTTCTAGATACCTTGGACTATTCACGAAATAAAAGAGATCTCACGTCTTACTGCACTCGCCATGTATAAATCACTTCCACATTATCGTCGGGCTATCTTATTCGTGTTGAATGCCATTGTCACTGGTGGCTTTAAATTATGGCAGGCATAAAAGACATAGCAGTAGACGAATGCAGGTCAAGACAAAATCGTGTACAGAACTCAGGTTTAATTTATTACCATGTTTTCGCGACGATGCCATGTCGATGTAATCACAATGGGCTTTACAGCTCACAGTAAAAATTTATGGCTTGTCATATCGTTGCGTAAAAGAACGTCTACACAAATGAAGAACTGACAATTCGGTCGCCTTCTGCACCCCTAGCACAAGCGCGTTCGCCTTTAACGGGACACATTTATGAAGAGGCATTAGCTGTTTATTTGACTGTTTGGTTTTTCGTCTGCTAAATACTCATAGCTGCCTTTCATAGGCTGGTCACGCTACCATTTACAGTACCTTTACAAGTTACGGGATATTGTGTCATGGATTAGGAAGACGCCTGTGTCACTGATCAGTTGAACAGAAAAGCTGTACATGATGAAGTAACCTTTTGTCCCTACATAGAGCATGATCCATTGTCCGTCTGTTCACGTGTGTCTTATGCGTGGAGCAGTAATTTGAATATAGTCTTTATGGGCGCGGCATCTCCGGTTCCTTTAAAAGCCGTAAACATTTCTGACCTTCCTTCTCAATGGTGTCCTAAAGTCACCTGCTTTCTTTCGTTTCATTGTTAAGGCCTTTAGGAAAATCGGTCACTTACAATGCAGCGCGACTCATAACGAAGAGCGTTAAACATTCTAATACAAGGGGATAACAACAAGATTCATTATACCGTTGCTTTTATTGTTCACTCATCGTACTGAACATAGTATAATATAGCTTAATTCTGACCGCCTACGTGTATTAATGCTGTTTGCTTTGCAGTCGATTTGCGCCTATAGGGAGATTTGCACCTATAGGGGGAAATGAGATTTTGTTCGGCCTGAAGGTGATCGGCCGCTTGTTCATAATCTTTCTACGTAGATGGGGAACGGAGCCGACTAGGCTGATGTAGAATTTTCCCATAACAGCTGGGTTTACCAACACTCGGAGTGAAAGTTCTAAACTCTTCCCAGGAAGCAGCACCATCAGATGATCTATTAGCGCGAGCAGGAAACCGTTAATGAAAATGCCTGCATTCTGCATCTGATCGGCTGCAATACCAAAGGATTTAATACACTGTTGTTAAAAAGCAACAACCTCAAGGACTGTGGTCAGTGGCATCAGGGTAAAATACTTGTATACTGAGGGTTTGTAGTGTTGTATTGAAACGACGGAGAGGCTCCTTCCCCGCCGCAGCCGCAGTGGTCCACAACCCCACGACGACTACCGCAGTCCACTTCACACGGCCACCGGCCTACACCGAACCACTCTTTCAGGGTTATTGTATGGTTCGACCCCCGTGCAAGACGAGTGTAACCCCTTTGTTTGCGTGGTAGAGTAATGGTGGTGTACGCGTAAGTGGAGAACTTCTTTGCGCAGCAATCGCTGACACAGTGTAGCTGAGGCGGAATAAGGGGAACCAGCTCTCATTCGCCGAATCAGATGGAGTGCGTTAGACCGCACGGCTAACCGGGCGGGCTTTGTAGTGTTAGTAATTCATTTGCCACGGTCATCGGCAATCAGATCGCGCTCTGTAGATCTATCTACGTTGCTGTGTTATGATTCTGTGGGCAAGCAGTGTCTGCAGCATTCATTCGAGGGTACAGTCATGCCCCAAGAACGAGTATGAACTCCTTTCGAACGGGTTTATCCGTTTGAATGGGATCACGTTATGGGCGTGCAGGAAGCTGGCTGGACGTCTTGACGAATTGGTGCAGGTGTTGGCCTCAGTGTATCAGTGGTGTGTCGCTGCTTTCAGCTGTGGTGTGTGGAACATTTTCATACCGTTGGATCACGTTCTGGACATCCACGGAGTACAGGTGCACTCCAAGATCAACGCGTTATACGATCAGCGGTAGCCAACTGAGCATTATCCAGGGACAAAATCCTGACGCATGTGCAACTGATGTGTCATCAGGGATCATGGGGGGCCGTTTGCTTGTTGCAGAATTAAGATGACGTGCACCTCTGGCTAGGCTATCCCTGACAACAAGGCACCACCAGGCGTGAATATGCTGATGGTGTCAAAAGGTTGACTGTGAGATGCAATGGCGCTCTGTCGTCTTCATTAATCAAATTAGGTCCCCTCTGTAGGTGAGAGAGGGACGCACATGTGTATGGCATAGGCTTGGAGAGCAGACAATTCCAAACTGCATTTGCCAATAGTGGTTCAAAAATGGTTCAAATGGCTCTGAACTCTATGGGACTTAACATCTGAGGCCATCAGTCCCCTAGAACTTAGAACTACTTAAAGCTAACTAACCTAAGGAGATCACACACATCCATGCCATAGGCAGGATGCGAACCTGCGACTATAGCAGTCGTGCGGTCCCCGACTGAAGTGCCTAGAACCGCTCGGTCACAACGGCCGGCTGCCAATAGCACACAGGTTTCATCCCAGGCTTCATGGTGTGGGGGGCCATCAGTTGCAACTTATGGTCACATTTAGTGTTTCTGCAAGGCAAAGTAAGCAGTGGGCACTACACCGCACAAGCTGTTATCCCGTGTTACTACCATTTCTTTGAAAGGAATGTGATGCGCTTTTCCAGAAGGATGGTGCATATCCACGAACAGCTGCTGCAAAGTGAGCTCTTCATCGTGTATGACAATTGCTCTGGCCAGTACGAACACGATATCTCTCGCCAATTGAACATAATGAAGTGGGAACTTACTCATTCTCTAGGGCATGCAACAACCATTGCTGAATTCCAATAAAAAATCGCAAGAAGCTGGTGAATAATCCAGGGCTGAGGATACAGAGAGATGGGCCAATGGGGCCCAGCGACAGACTGGTGGTTGAAAAAAATATTTATTATACTTCAACTACACTCGCGCGGCTCGCCCCGTGAGAGGTTCGAGTCCTCCCTCGGGCATGGGTGCGTGTGTTGTCCTTAGCGTTAAGTTAGTTTAAGTTAGTTTAAGGGACCGATGACCTGAGCAGTTTGGTCCCATAGGAACTTACCAGAAATTTCCAATTTTTTTCAATTACACATCCCCTCGTTGTCAATGTGAGGCAGTCATGCCCCACTCTAACGAGGCAGGCTGGTGATGACCAGCAGACGTCTTCCACCCTGGTGAAGAGATGCTGGTGTCACGCTGAGCAATCGGACATGATCAGCGGTCTGCTGCTTCTGCCACAACTGCGTTCCACTGCAGAATTTGTAGCCGTACCCAGCGACCCAGCTCGCCTTGCGTCCACCACAGAGGCGAGTGAAGACTGCCGTGTGTGGGACACGACTCACTGCCTCCTGGTAGGAGGCTGGGGATGACAGGCGCTGATGACAGGTCAGCAGTGCTGTGACACCAAGGACTGACCTCATGTCAAAGCCATGGCTGAAGATTGTGGCGCCCAGGCGTCCCATCGTCTATCGTGGCCCTGTTGTCATGGTGTTTTTGCAGGACTCAGAAAGAATCTTACTAAAAAATCACAGTTATTTATAAAGGTCTGAGGTACATTTGTTGCATTATTACCCAGCCCCCATGTACGTAGCTCACAACTTGGGCATTGCCCCAGTGTGGTGATACAGTCCTGCATGCTGAGGCTATTACCACTGCTAACCTGTCTCACAATCCTTTTATGTACGTGTTCTTATGACCTATATGTTGCCACATTGCACTTACCGGCCTGCAGTAGATGTCACAACACTCCTTGGCAGCTTTCTTACAAATTCATACAAGTTTTACTTAAAACTAGGTAGCGACACTATAGTAGGAACAGTCTTTCACAGGATGCCACTGGGCACATTTAAGATCGATTGCATGCACGAATACATGCCTGCATTGAGCCACTGGGCAAATGTTTGGGCACCATTTACTGCAACTTGTGTGTTTCACATAGTGTGATGTTGTAATCATAAACTCCTACAGTGATGAACTACGAGTCACCTCACTTATCAAATCTCTTTAAAGTGTCTTATGCAATCTGCATGCTGCCACTGGATGAAGGAGGACTTGGATTCATTGATCTGCCGGCTAAATATAACGCACTGTTGGTACATAGGACTGCCGCATCGCTGCACTCTTCTGACTTCACCAACAGGACCCGCAAGTCACCCAGCTCAGTCTGTCGGTGATCCCCTCCCACATAGTTTCTATACGAAAGTTTTTATGCAAAAAAAGCTGTTTTGCTGGAATGTTTCGTAGAGGAGCTCCTGACACCAATTGTAGAGGAATGTTGGTCGTGGATGGAAACTGTAAGGATGCGCCGAATTAAATCTCGGCCGAGTTTCCCAAGTGATTTATTATTTCTAGCTACAGTACCTCATTCCTCTGTCTGCGTCACTGTGTCTCGCAATGCTGAGGACACCATTTTGCTGTCTGTGAAATGGCTTGGCGTGGAATGGTTGCCTCAGCGACCCTGCAACACCCTGCGGGGTGTTTGCCTTGTATGGCCGTAGAGTTGTGATGACATCAGGATGCACTGGCAATCGACTCAGAGGTCTCCGTCTCTGCCGCCTCAGCTCTGCCTGCTGGGAACTGCAAGGCAGCCTGCGGCGTGCTTCCTCGTCGGCATGGCTAAGATCACGGCGACAACAAGTGCCTGCAAACTGGCGTCCGAATCTGTGGCCCTCGCCTCTGGCGTGTCTTGGGAGCCAACAAGACTGCCTGCAGCAATGAGCTGTGACCTGGCCCACTGCTGGTTGGCTGCGGACCCTGCATTGGCCTCAGAGGGTCGAACCAGCGACCTGCCATGGACTAGAACGCTGGTGCCCCGTCTGCTGCTGCGTGTAACGGGTGGTGTGAAACGCCCCGCCAGGAGAGCTGTCCCACTTGAATGCCTTGTTAGTGAATCGGCGCCCATTTATACGCGGCTGTGCGCCTCTGTTTTGCTAACGCGCCGCTCCGAGTCGGGTACTCATAACACCTGGGTTGGGCCAGTGGGCCCCTTCTGCCTTTAACTAGCGGGCCTGTGGCCTCCATTCTACTTCGCTACCCCTGGTAGGGTAACTTACTGTCAACAGGCACTCACCTGGCTGTAACTTGTCTATCTATCTATCTATCTATATCCGAATCCCGCTTCAGCTACTGCCGAGTCTGGGTGCTGACGAGTCCTCTCCATTTGGCTCGGTCCTCCCACCACTTTTCTTCCTCCACTTGCTGCCAGGTCACATCTCTCCCTTCAACAGATATTCTCACTCCCATTTTCCACCGTGTTCTTGGGCGCCCTCTAGGTCTTTTCCCATCCATCTTTAGTTCTCCCGTAATTTTGGGGAGTCTCTGCCCATGCATCCTTTTAACATGCCCATACCATCTTAATCTCTTTCTTTCATTTTCTTCTCTCATACTTTCTTGTTTGAGGTCCTTCCTAATCTCTACATTCCTTACTCTGTCCATTCTTGTTTTTCCCTTAACTGCTCTGAGAAATTTCATTTCCCCTGCTGCAGTCTGCTCCAGTCTCTTTTTGTCATTGTCCATGTTTCTCCACCATAGGTGACAATAGGGATGTAATAATTCTTATACATAAGGAGTTTTGCTGTTTCTGAAACTTCATTATTCCAAATCAGATGTTTTATTGTTTGGTAGAAATTGCCTCCCTTCTGTAACCTCCTATTAATTTCGTTAGTTATTCTTCCATCCCTAGATATTTCACTCCCTAAATAAGTGAAACTTTCTACCACTTTAAGGGGTTCTCCATTCTAGGTAATATTTTCATTGATTCCTTTCTCTCTACCAAATACCATTACTTCACTCTTATCTTTATTTATTTTTAATCCATACCTTTTCATTATTTCCTTCCACGCATCAAGCTGTAACTGTAAATCTACCTCTTTATCACCCCATATTACCACATCATCTGCAAAAATCATCTTTTTGTCATTTTCTTTTACTATATCTTTAACTGCCCTATTCATTCCCTCCATCACAACATTAAAAAGCGCAGGAGATAGAATACTTCCTGGCTTAAGTCCTTGTCTTATTTCGAAGTATTCAGAGTTCCCCAGTGGTGTTCTAATTCTACAATTGTGGCCTCTGTACATTGTCTTTATAACATTAATGTATCCATCTTCTATATTTATCTTCTTCAGTTCTTCCCAGAGTCTTTCCCTGTCAACTGAGTCATATGCCTTTTCTATGTCTATAAAAACCATTATCACCCTTTTGTTATACTCCCAACTTTTTTCCATCAGTTGACGGACAGAAAATATCAGGTCGATCGTGCTCCTTCCTTTCCTAAACCCATGCTATTATTCACTCAGCTCCTTTTCTATCTTTTCACTTATTCGATTCAGTAAAATTCTATCAAAAATCTTGGCTGTATGACTCATGAGGGTTATTCCTCTGTAGTTTTTACAAAGTCTTTTATTGCCTTTCTTGATAGTACTCCATACAGCCACTGCATTCCCTCTGGACTGCTGCTCTTATCATGTCCACTGATACTTCATCAGGTCCTGGGGCTTTCCCCCATTCATCTTCTTCACAGCTTTTTCCATTTCTTCCCGTGTAATTAGTCCTAATTCTGCTTCCCAACTTCTCTCAATTTCTCCATTATTTGTTGTTTCCTCATGTACCTGCTCCTCGGCGTTTAACAGCTTCTTAAAATGTTCTTTCCAGAGATCTTTTATATTCCCTGAATCTTCAATAATGGTACCGTCCTCTGTTTCCATCTTTACTGGTACTTCAGAAACCTTCCTTTTATTTTTCATCATTTTATATAATATTTTCTTATTGCTCTTCACATCTTCTTCAAGTTTTTTTTGTAAACTCTTCCCATGCCTTTTTCTTTGGTGTTTCCACTATTTCTTTGCACTTCTTCTTTTCCTCTATATATCTTTTATGGTCTTAATAATTTTTAGTTTTCCACCATTTTCTCCATGTTCCATTTTTTCTTCTAACTGCTTGGATTGTGGTATCATCCCACTAACTTGTCTGTCTTATTTTTTCCTTTCCAGATGTTCTGCCACATACTTTATGTGCTGCTTCGACTAAAGTGTCTTTGAATAAACTCCAATCTTTTCCTACATCGCAGAAAACTCCTTTTGGAAATTTTTGTGTTATTAATTCTCTGTACTTCTCAGCACATTCAATTTCCAATCCCATATCCTCATCACTTTCTTTTGTTTTCAATCTTTCACACACTGATTCACTTTCCATTGTCCCACCAGTAATCTATGGTCTCCATCTGCACTCACACTTGTGATCACCTTCACATTTGTTACTTTCTCTCCCCATTCCCTATCTACTAGAATATAATCAATTACACTCTTCGTTCTTCCATCCCAACTGTATCTGGTGATAACATGACTTTCTCTCTTCATAAACCACTTGTTTGCTATTTTCATTCCATTCCTCTGGCACAAATCCAGGAGTCTTTCCCCTTCTTCATTTCTGCCTCCATATCCAAAACATCCCTTTCTGTCTTTGCCTACCTGTGCATTAAAATCTCCCATCACTATATTAGCTCTCTCTATATGGTTTTCTAACACATTTTCAAAGTCCATCTTCTCCTCTTCGCTACATCCCACTTGAGGTGCATAAATCTGGATTACTTTTAGTGTTTCTTTTTGGAATCTCAGGTTTAAGATTATGATCCTGTCTGATATATATCTCACATTTTCAATACAGCTTTGTATATTCTTATTCACCGTCACTGCCACACCATTTCTTCCAGACCTGTTATTCCCGCTCCAGTACAGTTTTCCTCCTCCTCTCAAATTCTTCTCACCTTTTTCCTTCCACTTTGTTTCGCTTACCAATATATCTAACTTCCATATCTAACTTCCTTTCTGTTAGTACATCTGTCATTTCTTCCATTTTTCCATTGAGGGTTAATATATTAAGGGTGTCAATATTTAGTTTATTTTTTAGTCCTGTTGGTTTCATCTTCTTGTACTGATGAATATCATCAGGTCTCCCGTCATTTGCACCAGTACTTGAAGCAGTGGGGTCAAATCCTGAGTGGTTCGTTCCGAGGCTCGTCTGTGTTTTGAAAGCAATATATGACGACTTTCCTACTGGCTTGCTAGACCTAACGCAATGAAGGATTTTCTGTTGGGGTTGTCTCCCTTAGCCTTTGGAGTTTATCCTCCATCACAAGGCAGTGGTTCCCTTCTCATTTAATCCCCAGAAAGGAGGGTTGCCTCATCTGCCAGCTACGCCGTTCCGAAGTCTTCGGCTATAACTTGTGCGCTCCGAAATACTGCACCGAAGCTAACCTTTTTCCATCTTAAATTGTGGTGCCGCTACAGTTTAGAGCCGTGTGTAAGGACGGCGAAGCGGTTTTACGCCGCCGTGTGAGGAAGGCCACCGAAGCACAAAAATGAAATTCGCTACCGACTTCGTCATTGGAAGAAAGTGTGGCAGAGTATCCAAGCTTGCTACCTCTCTCCACAAGTAAAAGCCACCTGGTATAAGGTAGCCAAAAGAACCAATTAAACTAAGGAACAACTACAAGGGATAAACCTAATTCCGTCAAATCTGTATGTCACCTGCAGTGATGTCGTCACCCTGGAACATCGTGTTATGTGCGCCGCCTTCAAGAGGTCGTGGGATGCTGCGAGGAAGACGCTAAGACTTGTTAAGCTTCTATGCCACCACGATGACAACTCCAGATTTTGGGCCATTTCCCGCCAGCAAAAGAGCGACGACTGCTTGGATAGCTGCACGTACAACGCATTCTATCTTTAAGCTAGGGCTCAAGGACCCAAACCAGCTCGTCATGTAGGAGATCAGTTCAAAAAATTTCGGAAATTCGATATTTCGCCCGAAAGGTGTGTTGGAGCGAAATGCGGTTCGATTTCCTGTTAGTTATTTATTGTTCAGTGCTGTATTGAGTAGAACGTTGTGTCGCACAGTTTGCGAATTTCGAGATGGCAGTGTTAGAGGAGCAACATGTCTTCATTAATATTGGTGTGAAACTCAAGTAAACCTTTAGAGAGATATATCAAATGATGCAGGAAGCCAACGGTGATAAGTGGTTAAGCCGTACTCAGTGTTACGAATGGTGACAGATGACTCTCATTGAGGACGCCCTTAGACGTCTGCCGGCGACATTAATGTCAGGAACGTTAACGAAATTGCGCGTGCCAACCGAAGACTGAGTGTCCGAGGGATTTCAGAACAATGTTAACATTTCAGTTGGATTATGTCATGAAAACCTGACTCGGCATCTTAGAATGCATCGTGTTGTAGCCATGTTAGTTCCACGGCTCATAAGTCAAGATCAGAAAAACCGCCTCGCGGTCTGTGGAGAGCATTTGGATCGCGCAAACGAAAACTAGATTCCTTTAAGAGAATCGTAACTGCTGATGTGATGTGGGTCTACGTTCATGATGTTGAGGCGTCGAATGGAGGAAGATTTTCAACGACAGACGAGATAAAAGAAAATTCGCAGAGGGCGCTTCGCGCGATCCAGCAAAAGGAGTACCAGGGCTGCTTCCGGAAGTGGAAACGGCGCTGGGGACATTGTATCAATTGTGGTAGAATATTTAGGAGACCCTGCAAAATAAGTAAAAGGTAACCGTAAAAAAATGCGGAGTTTTACAGAGACATGCAGGTTGTAGGGAGACGTTCCAGAACTTTATTAAAATATCTCTCCATACATTTGCTCTACATTTATGGCCCCTGCATGGAGGATATGACGACGACGACGACGCTGAACTAAATATCAGAACACAACGGATCTGGAAATTACGGAATGACTATATCTGTAGTCGTATTTTGCGGAGCACATTGGTTTTCAACGTTTCGAAGCTATCAGTTTCGTTTGTGAACGTAATTTTCACCGACGAGAAATGTTTTCAGTTCAGTGGTTATGTTTGCCGAATGAGAGCTCCAATTTTGCCAAGATGAACGAACATTTTTCTTTTCTTTTCATTGCCGGCCGCTGTGGCCTAGCGGTACTAGACGCTTCAGTCCGGAACCGCGCTACTGCTACGGTCGCAGGTTCGAATCCTGCCTCTGGCATGGATGTCTGTGATATCCTTAACTTAGTTAGTAGTAAGTCTAGGGGACTGATGACCTCAGACGTTAAGTCCCATAGCGCTTAGAGCCATTTGAACCATTTTTTTTTCTTTTCATTCTTTCTCGCCTAGTTTTCTGCAGAAGAAAACTGTGGCCAACGTCTTTTTGTTCTAGGGGATGAGAATATACGGTGATAATATTTTCATTGGGAAGAAGCCAGCTCCTTTGCCTTACTTTTTTCCTTTTCAAAGGACGATGCCAATATCGCGGGTTATAGCTTTAGAAGCTCGCCGATGAAGGCAATTCTTGGTGAGAGCGATGCCGTGTTGTAAGGGGAGCAGGAAGGCCCGTTCAAAAAAAAAGTGCTTTTGGCTTCTTTCCTTCGTTTTCCGTGTTGCTGTGTGATAGTGATGCAGTCCAGCACACTGACCCTACGTTCGCTTCTCAGATCGCGAAGGCGTGAACCTGTGGCTAAAATGAAAGTATCCGTTGTGTGTTTATCATTTTGCTCTCTCCCAGTCGTTTCTCGCGCTTGTACATTTTATATATGGCCAAATGACTACGTCAACAAATTCGTCTAAGCAATGAACTTACCGTGTTCTTGAGGTTCTTTCATTATTCCGGTAGCGTAGATTCGTGCAGTAAGTTGGAAGATCTCGCAGTTTAATACATAGAAAGATAGATCCCTTATCATTTAGCTACAAAGTAGCAGGTCAGAAACTGGAAGCAGTTAATTCCATAAATTATCTGGGAGTACGCATTAGGAGCGATTTAAAATGGAATGATCATAGAAAGTTGATCGTCGGTAAAGTAGATGCCAGACTGAGATCCATTGGAAGAATCCTAAGGAAATGCAACCCGAAAACAAAGGAAGTAGGTTACAGTACGTTTGTTCGCCCACTGCTTGAATACTCCTCAACAGTGTGGGATCCGTACCAGATAGGGTTGATAAAAGAGATAGAGAAGATCCAACGGAGAGCACCGCGCTTCGTTACAGGATCATTTAGTAATCGCGAAAGCGTTACGGAGATGATAGATAAACTCCAGTGGAAGACTCTGCAGGAGAGACGCGCCGTAGCTCGGTACGGGCTTTTGTTAAAGTTTCGAGAACATACCTTCACCGAAGAGTCAAGCAGTATATTGCTCCCTCCTACGTATATCTCGCGAAGAGACCATGAGGATAAAATCAGAGAGAATAGGGCCCACACAGAAGCATACCGACAATCCTTCTTTCCACGAACAATACGAGACTGGAATAGAAGGGAGAACCGATAGAGGTACTCCAAGTACCCTCCGCCAAACACCGTCAGGTGGCTTGCCGAGTATGGATGTAGATGTAGATAGATGTTGAGAAATCGCTTCGCAGTAGTCGAGGAATGGATGTGGCACGTCGTGGGCCCTTTAGGGCAAAGCTTCTGCTGCAAATTGGTTTACATATCGTAGGTGTGGCGCTTGTTATCCTTTGTGATCAACGATGTTACTTTTCCAGATAGTACAGCCTACAAAACATTTAGAAGTGTGTTCCCATTCACAGGAATCGAATTCCGTTCGGGTATTTCCCTGTCCTATTTCGCAGCGACTATTACAAATTAGTGATATGCGATGTGTTGGGTAAAACTAGGTCTCTCGGCACAGCTTGGAGCCCTTAGCTTGCTGGAAGTGGTATTGCATAAAAACGACGGACCTGAGTATGATTAAGTAATGCCAATAAGGTTCATTTGTTTCTGTGCAATTCCGAGTGTGGAATTTTTATGTGGCTTTTTCCCTATTGCCTTTGAACCACATTCCTGTTCTGTTGTTGTGATTATCTCTGGCAGTTGCTGGTAACCTATTGGAGGCGCTGTACTGAAATGGCAGCGGTGTACATATTCCAGTCCAATGGTCGGACCTCGGAATCTTTCAGGAATGCAGTGAGATTGCTACAGGGCTTTTCATTATTTGGAGTCGTGGTGAATGTAGCCCTGTTTCGCGGCTCAAAGTGAGGATGACGACCCTTATTTGAAGCGAGTGGAGTGCAGGGAAGTAATCTGGGACGGGCACTTCCCGTGACTTGCCTCGCGTGCTCCACATTGCCAAGAATACACTCCTGGAAATTGAAATAAGAACACCGTGAATACATTGTCCCAGGAAGGGGAAACTTTCTTGACACATTCCTGGGGTCAGATACATCACATGATCACACTGACAGAACCACAGGCACGTAGACACGGGCAACAGAGCATGCACAATGTCGGCACTAGTACAGTGTATATCCACCTTTCGCAGCAATGCAGGCTGCTATTCTCCCATGGAGACGATCGTACAGATGCTGGATGTAGTCCTGTGGAACGGGTTGCCATGCCATTTCCACCTGGCGCCTCAGTTGGACCAGCGTTCGTGCTGGACGTGCAGACCGTGTGAGACGACGCTTCATCCAGTCCCAAACATGCTCAATGGGGGACAGATCCGGAGATCTTGCTGGCCAGGGTAGTTGACTTACACCTTCTAGAGCACGTTGGGTGGCATGGGATACATGCGGACGTGCATTGTCCTGTTGGAACAGCAAGTTCCCTTGCCGGTCTAGGAATGGTAGAACGATGGGTTCGATGACGGTTTGGATGTACCGTGCACTATTCAGTGTCCCCTCGACGATCACCAGAGGTGTACGGCCAGTGTAGGAGATCGCTCCCCACACCATGATGCCGGGTGTTGGCCCTGTGTGCCTCGGTCGTATGCAGTCCTGATTGTGGCGCTCACCTGCACGGCGCCAAACACGCATAAGACCATCATTGGCACCAAGGCTGAAGACGACACGTCTCCATTCGTCCCTCCATTCACGCCTGTCGCGACACCACTGGAGGCGGGTTGCACGATGTTGGGGCGTGAGCGGAAGACGGCCTAACGGTGTGCGGGACCGTAGCCCAGCTTCATGGAGACGGTTGCGAATGGTCCTCGCCGATACCCCAGGAGCAACAGTGTCCCTAATTAGCTGGGAAGTGGCGGTGCGGTCCCCTACGGCACTGCGTAGGATCCTACGGTCTTGGCGTGCATCCGTGCGTTGCTGCGGTCCGGTCCCAGGTCGACGGGCACGTGCACCTTCCGCCGACCACTGGCGACAATATCGATGTACTGTGGAGACCTCACGCCCCACGTGTTGAGCAATTCGGCGGTACGTCCACCCGGCCTCCCGCATGCCCACTATACGCCCTCGCTCAAAGTCCGTCAACTGCACATACGGTTCACGTCCACGCTGTCGCGGCATGCTACCAGTGTTAAAGACTGCGATGGAGCTCCGTATGCCACGGCAAACTGGCTGACACTGACGGCGGCGGTGCACAAATGCTGCGCAGCTAGCGCCATTCGACGGCCAACGCCGCAGTTCCTGGTGTGTCCGCTGTGCCGTGCGTGTGATCATTGCTTGTACAGCCCTGTCGCAGTGTCCGGAGCAAGTATGGTGGGTCTGACACACCGGTGTCAATGTGTTCTTTTTTCCATTTCCAGGAGTGTATGTGGATTCGGGCCGTGGCGCCACTGAAGCTCCTAGGCATAGACGAAAGGAACACTTCAGCATGCACGTCATAAGACGTTGCTCATTCATTGACCTGAGTTTCTAGGACTCCAGGAAACTGAGAGCACACAGATGAGTCAAGAGTGTTACGCATTCCTTCTAGACGTGGCACGTTCAACACATATTTCATGATGTACCGTGTGGTTATAATTAAACTGTCCCTATTTACCCCCCACGAACCGCGGACCTTGCCATAGGAGGGGAGGCTTGCGTGCCTCAACGATACAGACATCCTTACCGTAGGTGCAAACAACAACGGAGGGTTATCTGTTGAGAGGCCAGACAAACGTGCGGTTCCGGAAGAGGGGCAGCAGCCTTTTCAGTAGTTGCAGGGGCAAGACTCTGGATGATTGACTGATCTGGCCTTGTAACACCAACCAAAATGACCTTGCTGTTCTGGTACTGCGAACGGCAGAAAGCAAGGGGAAACTACCGCCGTAATTTTTCTCAACGGCATGCAGCTTTACTGTATGATTAAATGATGATGGCGTCCTCTTGGGCAAAATATTCTGGAGGTAAAATAGTCCCCCATTCGGATCTCCGAGCGGAGAATACTCGTTATCAGGAAAGAGAAAACTGGCGTTCTACGGATCGGAGCGTGCAATGTCAGATCCCTTAATCGGGCAGGTAGATCAGAAAATTTAAAAAGGGAAATGGATAGGTTAAAGTTAGATACAGTGGAAATTAGTGAAGTTCGGTGGCAGGAGGAACAAGACTTTTGGTCAGGTGAATGCAGGGTTAGAAGTACAAAATCAAATAGGGGAAATGCAGGAGTAGGTTTAATAATGAATAAAAAAATAGGAGTGCGGGTAAGCTACTACAAACAGCATAGTGAACGCATTATTGTGGCCAAGATTGACATGAAGCCATGCCTACTACAGTCGTACAAGTTTATATGCCACCTAGCTCTGCAGATGATGAAGAAATTGATGACATGTATGATGAGATAAAACAAATTGTTCAGGTAATGAAGGGAGACGAAAATTTAATAGTTATCGGTGACTGGAATTCGATAGTAGGAAAAGGAAGAGAAGGAAACATAGTAGGTGAATATAGTTTGGGGCTAAGAAATGAAAGAGGAAGCCGTCTGGTAGAATTTTGCGCAGAGCATAACTTAATTAACTTAATCATAGCTAACACTTGATTCAAGAATCATGAAAGAATTTTGTATACATGGAAGAACCCTGGAGATACTAAAAGGTATCATATAGATTATATAATGGTAAGACAGAGATTTAGGAACCAGGTTTTAAATTGTAAGACATTTCCAGGGGCAGATGTGGACTCTGGCCACAATCTATTGGTTATGAACTGTAGATTAAAACTGGACAAACTGCAAAAAGTGGGAATTTAAGGAGATGGGATGGCTGGCTCTGAGCACTACGGGACTTAACATCTATGGTCATCAGTCCCCTAGAACTTAGAACTACTTAAACCTAACTAACCTAAGGACATCACACACAACACCCAGCCATCACGAGGCAGAGAAAATCCCTGACCCCGCCGGGAATCGCACCCGGGAACCCAGGCGTGGGAAGCGAGAACGCTGCCGCATGACCACGAGATGCGGGCAAGGAGATGGGACCTGGATAAACTGAAAGAACCAGACGTTGTACAGAGTTTCAGAGAGAGCATAAGGGAGCAATTGACTGGAATGGGGGAAAGAAATACAGTAGAAGAAGAATGGGTAGCTTTGAGGGATGAAATAGTGAAGGCAGCAGAGGATCAAATAGGTAAAAAGACGAGGGCTAGTAGAAACCCTTGGGTAACAGAAGAAATATTGAATTTAATTGATGAAAGCAGAAAATATAAAATGCAGTAAATGAACCAGGCAAAAAGGAATACAAACATCTCAAAAATGATATCGACAGGAAGTGCAAAATGGCTAAGCAGGGATGGCTAGACGACAAATGTAAGGATGTAGGGGCTTATCTCACTAGGGGTAAGATAGATACAGCCTACAAGAAAATTAAAGAGACCTTTGGAAAAAGAACCACTTGCATGAATATCAAGAGCTTTGATGGAAACCCAGTTCTAAGCAAAGAAGGGAAAGCAGAAAGGTGGAAGGAGTATATAGAGGGTCTATACAAGGGCGATGTACTCGAGGACAATATTATGGTAATGGAAGAGGATGTAGATGAAGATGAAATGGGAGATTTGATACTGCGTGAAGAGTTTGACAGAGCACTGAAAGACCTCAGTCGAAACAAGGCCCCCGGAGTAGACAACGTTCCATTGGAACTACTGACAGCCTTGGGAGAGCCAGTCCTGACACAACTCTACCATCTGGTGAGCAAGATGTATGAGACAGGCGAAATACCCTCAGACTTCAAGAATAATATAATAATTCCAATCCCAAAGAAAGCAGGTGTTGACAGATGTGAAAATCACCGAACTATCAGTTTAATAAGTCACTGCTCCAATTTACTAACACGAATTCTTTACAGACGAATGGAAAAACTGATAGAAGCCGATCTCGGGGAAGATCAGTTTGGATTCCGTAGAAATGTTGGAACACGTGAGGCAATACTGACCCTACGAATTATCTTAGAAGAAAGCGCCTTGACACACTCGGCGACCCTGGCCGGCTAATTTATACGGGACAGAACTTTGCCGTAGGGTCATGGACGAAGAATATGTTGGGAATTGTGTGGTCGAGAGAAAGTAGCGCTCAGTACTAATCTCTATTACATGCCGAATAACCGATAACAGCATCTGTCAACTATACAAAGGGACTTAAAGTTGAATATAAGAACGGAATTGGACACTTAGCTTTGTGAAAGTAATTTAATGAAAGTATTGCAATGTAGTGAAAGTATAATAATGAACCGTAGTCCCTGATATAATATCCTTGAGTGACGAACTATAAAAATCACGGACTTTTTTGCCGCAATGGCTGAGAGTAATTGTACGATCAATCCTTTTCTCTATATACAAAACTCAATCATTTAATTACTATTAAATGTTTTTAATAAAAAAACTAAAGTGATTTCCACAATTGTATTAGTCAATAATAATCATAGGCAAGCAGCATACTGTATCTCTGGATGACGGAAGGTTCGATGATGAAATATTATGAAGTGTAAATTGTGACTTTAAAGCTATTTAACATTTCATTTCCAACCGGACAAGCCGGCCGGTGTGGCCGTGTGATTCTAGGCGCTTCAGTCTGGAACCGCGTGACAGCTACGGTTGCAGGTTCGAATCCTGCCTCGGGCATGGATGTGTGTGTTGTCCTTAGATTAGTTAGGTTTAAGTAGTTCTACGTTCTAGGGGGCTGATGACCACATATGTTAAGTGCCATAGTGCTCAGAGCCATTTGAACCAACCAATCGGACAAGAATAGTACAAAATCAGAAACACTGCAGATAAGTGGTAAAGTCGGAAATAGGAAGATGGAATAGTAACATCCAAAGACGTTATTAACTATGTTGTCTTCGGTAGCGCAGCAACATGTGAAGGGTGATCAACTGTGCGAAACGTCAACAGTAATTATTATTAAGAAAACCCGAAATTTGGTCGCCAATTCAGTGAAAATGTTTGTGGCTGCTACGTCTGATGTGTAGATATAACGAAAAGTCGGGCATATACAGTAGATAACAACATCAGTATCTTACGTCAGTGAACTCGACGACAGCAGATCAACGGAGGGCAGCTACACCTGGTAAACCCTGTCATTCTGGTAGCCCACAATCAGAAATCACAGAGATTGAGATCAGGTGATTGTGCCGGCCAAGCATTTGGAAACGATCGGCTGATGATTCTATCGTTCCCAAATGTGTTTCGGAGAAGCTGGTGAATTCACGAGCGATGTGCTGTGGGGCCCCATCGTGCATAAAAACTGTTGAGTTCAACAAATCTCTCTCCTGCAGGGATGGTATGACATGCTGGCGAAGCATATCGCAGTAAAGCTGGCCAGTCACACTGCAACCTGTTCAAAAAAGAATGGGCCAGTGACGAACGCAGCCGTGAAGCCGTACCATATAATGACACGTTCACCATACAAAGGAACTTCATGCACTGTGACTGGAGGTGAAGATCCTAACATTCGGCAATTTTGTGTTCACCTCACCCATTAGAGAAAAATGAGTTTCGTCTGCTTATAGGACGGTCCATTTCCAGATCTCGTCAACTTCAATACCTGCGAGAAAGTGGAGAGCGAAGTCAACACTCCGTCCTGCGGTGCAACCTGCTGTACAATATCGATCTAGTACGGCTACCATTTAAAAATGGTTTGAAGCACCTTCCGTCCAGTGGACCACGGGATGTTCGACTGTTGTGATACAGCACGCGCACTGCCTGATCGCCGGCTGCGGTGGTCTAGCGGTTCTAGGCGCTCAGTCCGGAACCGCGCGACTCTACGGTCGCAGGTTCGAATCCTGCCTCGGGCATGGATGTGTGTGATGTCCTTAGGTTAGTTAGGTTTAAGTAGTTATAACTTCTAGGGGACCGATGACCACAGATGTTCAGTCCCATAGTGCTCAGAGCCATTTGAACCGTTTGAACTGCCTGATCAATGGGAATTGCGTGAAGCACTGTCTGCCATACTAACAGCGATTTCCTCAACCACCTGCGGTGCAACCGGTCGTCGGCCTCTTTCCGGAGCGATGCCCAGCTCTCCAAGTTGATTGGAACTTCTTTTTCATGTTCCGCACAGCAGGTGGAGAAAGAGGATCCTTCCGTAATCCTTTCAGCTGGCGATATTCTCAAGGGCAGCTGCAGCATTACTATTGTTTTGATAATAGAGCTCCACCAGTAGTGCCCTACTCATTTTGTCCAATCTCAAGTTGACACGTCAAGTGCACTGTCTGTGACTGGTCAGGTGTGTGAGACTGTGAATCGTGATGACTGATCACGGCACCTGGTGGCCATCGTTGGAACTGGGCAGTAACGCCGCGGAGCATGGAAATCATGCACCCCACACTCTGGTTATTAATGCCAGCAGGTTTGGCACTCGTACGGTAATTAGTTTCCGTGTTATAACGCGTCAAATAGGGGGAAGTCTAATTGTAATCACCCAGTTTCCGTAATCTTCACTGGAGAAGTATTTAGTATCAGAGTCTGACAAGGTAAGCGTACCTACTACCTTCAATTACATTTGTCTTGAACATCAACACATATCCAGAATGAGATTTTCACTCTGCAGCGGAGTGTGCGCTGATATGAAACTTCCTGGCAGATTAAAACTGTGTGCCCGACCGAGACTCGAACTCGGGACCTTTGCCTTTCGCGGGCAAGTGCTCTACCATCTGAGCTACCGAAGCACGACTCACGCCCGGTACTCACAGCTTTACTTCTGCCAGTATCCGTCTCCTACCTTCCAAACTTTACAGAAGCTCTCCTGCGAACCTTGCAGAACTAGCACTCCTGAAAGAAAGGATATTGCGGAGACATGGCTTAGCCACAGCCTGGGGGATGTTTCCAGAATGAGATTTTCACTCTGCAGCGGAGTGTGCGCTGATATGAAACTTCCTAGCAGATTAAAACTGTGTGCCCGACCGAGACTCGAACTCGGGACCTTTGCCTTTCGCGGGCATGTGCTCTGCCATCTGAGCTACCGAAGCACGACTCACGCCCGGTACTCACAGCTTTACTTCTGCCAGTATCCGTCTCCTACCTTCCAAACTTGGAGGTAGGAGACGGTTTGGAAGGTAGGAGACGGATACTGGCAGAAGTATCCGTCTCCTACCTTCCAAACTTGGAGGTAGGAGACGGTTTGGAAGGTAGGAGACAAATACTGGCAGAAGTAAAGCTGTGAGTACCGGGCGTGAGTCGTGCTTCGGTAGCTCAGATGGTAGAGCACTTGCCCGCGAAAGGCAAAGGTCCCGAGTTCGAGTCTCGGTCGGGCACACAGTTTTAATCTGCCAGGAAGTTTCATCAACACATATGTTCGGACCAAGGGGATGACTGCGAGGGGGGGAGTGAAAACTTCTCATAACAAAATGGTTCAGATGCCTCTAAGCACTATGGGATTTAACGTCTGAGGTCATCTGTCCCCTAGACTTAGAACTACTTAAACCTAACTATCCTAAGGACATCACACACATCCATGCTCGAGGCAGGATTCGAACCTGCGACCGTAGCCTTCTCCTAACATGTTTTTATTTTGCTGTGATCACCAAGTTCTTTCACATATGGCTGTTTTTAAATTTACACACAATCCCCAATCTCATCTATGATTGTTTCTTAGTAACCCTCCACTTTTGGAGCTAAGGAGTCACAACAACCAAACGAACTTACGTCTTTTGACCTGTGGAAGCTACCTAGTTGCTAAACTGAGGATTATTTGGTAAAAAAAGAACTGACCTGAGGGGGGGACAAATTTCTTTAGGTGTGAGAATAGATGGGGATCAGCAGAATTTGGAAATTACAGTCAATCGTCAAATAATTCATGTTTTCCCACAGGCGAAATAATTCTATAACCAGGTGCTATGTCTAGCTCAGCGGCTCCAAAACTTTCTGAATGCCTTATACCTGAAAGAGAAGGGGTACCAACCATTAACTCCGACAAGGTTTAGCACCTAACTAAACCCTACGTTGGGAAAGAAGTGTTACTGCTTTTAACGTGGCGAAATTTTAAGATTTAGGTAACGGTCAAACTAACGAAACCACAAAATAATGAATTGATGAGACGGATGGTGTTGCTGGTTTCTGTTTTTCGATTTGGTGTCGGCAGTGCGCATTCTAAACATTTCTCCAAGTTTGTTCATCTTTCCACTTTACTTCCGTTAGTACCATAGTCGAAAACATACATTCACTCCTGCAACTTGTCGCGAATGGTATTGTTTCTTCTAAGAATCAATTATAACAGGAAAAACCCTTAAAAATATCAGTCCGGCAAAATGTTGCCTATTCTGTTTCAGCAGAATTCAGTTTTAGAATGTTGTCTTTGTGGAGTACACGAAATTGGAGTTTTGCTAAACATTTGACTGTTCAAAAAATTCATTCACTGGTAATATCTAACAACCCAGAGATTTACTTATCGATATTCCAAACCAAGAAAACAGTCGTCGATAGAACTTATTACTGATTACAAACTGCAAGACGAGTGCTGTGATAAAAAGCATAGACTACTCCCCTAAGTAGCGATAATCAAGCCCTGAAACCTTCAACCTATGCAAAATGTATAATTCTCATGCCCCAGAAAAATAATTTGGAAACGCTGTCCATGTCGTAAAGTTTAATAGAAATAGTCGCAGACGTATTTTCATAACTAAGCGCAACTGAAAAGAAATGAGCTTGCATTTGAATAATGAACGGGGAGTACTGATTCGTACGGGCAGTAGACCAAACTGAGCAAGTGTTAGCTTTCTGCTTATGACATCAACTGCGCTATGAGGATGAAGAATCTGTAAACCGTCTGAAAGAATATATAAATCCTGAGTATCGTCTTTTCTAACCATCATAGTAATGTGAGAAATCTGTCCACACGATATGTAACAAAGACAGATCGGCAAAATAAAACCAGTCGATCTACTTCGGCTGGACATGGAACCTAATAGCGCGCAAAGAATTGAATATTTGATTTCCTACATGGGCTTAGTATTTATGGGTCATGAAGCGAGGCCACTAGGTTCAGTATGATTGTGGCTGTGCAACGCGGTCTGATCTAGTCCTGTGCCTTAATTCAAAGACCGATAAGGTATAAGTTGAAACAAATTCGAAAGAAGTAGATTGATAAGTAATCATATTGAAACTAAAGACAAGGAAACTATTTTACAAGCCTGCGTGGGTACTCAAATCAAGAAGATCCAGATTGACAGGAAGTAATTGGAACATCACGCCCTTATCTGACGGTTTTTGCACACAAAAAAAAGATTATGCTACAGCAGAGAGTGATATCTTTGTATTTAGAGCACGACGAAGCTTCCAATATAACCTCATCACTTTAACTAAGTTTCAACAAGGCAAGTGAATTGAAATGGTCTCACCCAATTCTGCATTCATTCTAGAATCTCCACAACAGCATGGACCTCCGCCAGGCAGAAGAAGTCTTCTCTAGAAACACGGCACCACCAGCTAGTATCCCACAGAACCAGGAACAGAACAGAGGATAGAAGGCGAATAATCTTTCAAGGAAGAAGGACTTCATGGTGTTCAGCTCGTAGGTGATTCCCATTGGTCGAGAACAAACTGACTCCTCAAAGATGTAAATCTGGTTCAGTGACAATGCAAAGAGGTTGCAGCAGTGCTTGTCCCGATTTATCTAAACTGATTTTAGTCAACAGTCTTACGTAAAGTATTGCAAAGATAAGTGTCGTGATCTACTTAAAGCAAAATATAGTGCGAAGAAACGAAAGTGACAAATGAAAAGGCACCTTTCAAAATGCTGATTGCTATGCTTGCGTGGGTAGGAAAAAAAATGAAAGAGTAAAAATGTCCAATACAGAATTTAGTTAACTAATTACAGTTTTCAGAAACAAAGCTTCCTCAGCTGAATTTATGGCTTTACATGCGAAAACTGAGGATTGCGTATCGGCTAACAAATAGTTGAGTTATGATAATTACTAGAACAGACAGGGAAACTGACAAATGAATTATGGAACGCACTGAAGTAGCGACGTAATTATGACTGTAAGCAAAATGAAATGGTGACGGGTGCATCATGTAGATAGACGAAGAAAGTTCTTTCGAAACTGTACCCGAACGGTTCCAAGCGCATTAGTCTGAAAATGCGCTGCTGTTACGGTCACAGGTTCGAATCCTACCTCAGGCATGGATGTGTGTGATGTCCTTAGGTTAGTTAGGTTTAAGTAGTTCTAAGATCTAGGGGACTGATGACCTCAGATGTTAAGTCCCATAGTCCTTAGAGCCATCTTTCTTTCGAAAATGCGTGAATACTCAGAAGCGAGCAGCAAGCGCATGATTGAAAATTGTATGATTACAACCAGAGGATTATTAAATCAAGGCTACACTGTGCGTCTAAAAGATACTGAGATTGATTTTATTTCATGGGTACAAGCGGCAACAGCGTAGTGACTAACGACTGTAAACAATAGATGTGCATTCGACGAGTCAGTTGTGAGCAGACAGTATTAGGTAGTGGATGTGCGACCGAAATGTATCAACGTTGTTGTTACAGAAATCGCAATGGTACAACATCTCTTAATCAAGTGTTCAAGACATTTTCCAGAACATTTTGAAGAAGAGTAAAATGTTTACAAAGTTTGTCCCGCAAACATTTGCTTCCGAACAAAAACAACGACGCATGAACACCTGTCGTCACTTGATTCAATTGCAAAACGCAGACCATTCTTTTCCGGAAGAAGTGATCCAAGATGACGAGACTCGATGTTCAGTAGGAACATACTGCAAAGCGACAAAATGCAGAAAAAACACAAGAAGGATCAAGCATTGACGACATGGCGACGTCAGTGTGACGTGAGAGTTGAAAGACATCTCAAAGATGGACTTTTCTGATAGTGCCGCATGGTTATACCAACGTTCTGTGGGCTATACTCAAGAGGGGGAAGACTATGTAGGGCACTCGAAGCATAACGTTTCTCTACGTTTTCTTTATCCAGTTGAAGAGAAACAAGAGCTGTATTGTTTGTGGGTACAGAGGCGACTTACCCCAGTTCACTGCTAGTAGCGCCACGTCACCGAAGCGTCTGCGCGTAGCGCACAAGTATTGCACCATGATTAAGAATAAAATTAAAAGTTAAAGTTGCTGTTTCAAACTTTGTCAACATATACTTTAATGTAAGAATTTTTTAAATGTCAAGTCCTTGAATGATTACGGCGCTAAATAATAAAACACAAATGTTTCAAATGGCTCTGAGCACTATGGGACTTAACATCTGTGGATCTGTGGTCATCAGTCCCCTAGAAGTTAGAACTACTTAAACCTAACTAACCTAAGGACATCACACACATCCATGCCCGAGGCAGGATTCGAACCGGTGACCGTAGCAGTCGCGCGGTTTCGGACTGAGCGCCTAGAACCGCTAGACCACCGCGGCCGGCCCTAGAACCTAGAACTACTTAAACCTAACTAACCTAAGGACATCACACACATCCATGCCCGAGGCAGGATTCGAACCTGCGACCGTAGCAGTCGCGCGGTTCGGGACTGAAGCGCCTAGAACCGCTCGGCTATAATAAATCTAGAAAGCCAGAAATTGGTCGTAAGGTGCCAATGTATGTCAAAATCAATTGGTGCAAGTCTAAACTTGAATTCATAAATATTATGGTCAGAATCCACGTTTTTAAGAAAAATTGAATGCGCTAAATATTAAAATTAGAAATGTAAAAATTTTTATGATGCTTCAGTTCAATATAAAAATAATAACCAAGTGATCACATTGAGATATCTCTAACAGTTCTCAAGTAATTTAATGAAAACTAAATTTGTAACTAAGACATCCCCAGTTGTAACAGAGTCAGAAACTGTAATTTTAACGCTAGAAAATTTTGATTACAGCACGTGATGAAACCTATTAAATAATCGAGTTATAACAAATTTTATGATCGTACTGTTAATAAATGCCAATAAAAGGTCTCTTAAAGTTGTAATTCAGAGGTAACGATCTACTGTCAGTTCCACTCCCAAAATTCTAGAAGGCAAAATTTTTAAGTAAGCGAGGTGAAACTGTCTCTGTGATTTCAACCACATGCTTGTAAAAATTAGGAAGATTCTAAATTAATTCGTAACTTTATTATTAAATATAGTGTTTACGAAAAAGCGATTTTTTGGAGACTGCTGTCATGTGCATACGGCGGATGACAGCTGATGTTCCCTTGGCCGTCCGCTGCGCCAGCCCTAGAGGCAAAACAAAGTCGGAGGCTTCAGGGTCTCTTGGGCCCAAGCTACCAAGTATCTCAGGATCTAGTTGGATAAGAAACTTTTCTTCCACTGCCACGCAGAATACATCACCCATAAAGGTTTAATGTTGACAAAGGTCTTGTACCCGCTCTTCTCCAGCCGAGAGCTGAATTTAGATACCAAGCTCCGGCTATATCACTCTGTTGTCCTACATTCACTAACATTTGGATCCTCTGCGTGGGCCACGATTAGTAAATCGCGGATGCTGACGCTCCAGCGCCTACAGAATAAACTTCTCATGTGGAGTCTTCACGCCCCACCGCTCACCACGATTGTCACTCTGCATGGAGAGGCAAATACGGCCCTTCTCAAGACGACCATTCGCCGTAAAGCTCGACAACTATACAGTAAAGTGGAAGCCCTCCGTGAGACAGTCGCTGGACTACAAACCATCGGCAGCACAGTTCCACGGCGCTGGCACCGACACCCCGTTCCGCTCATCGTCCTGGAGGACTCGGGTTTGGGCTATGAGTGATTATAAGCCCAATGTGACCAATTTTTTCTGTCCGTTTTCGTACAGTCACAACCAGTGGCCGGTTCTCGTCCAGCCAATTTTTTTCCTTGACCATAGAGTTGGCGCATTACTGCACCCCCTCCTCTGTACTTCCTCCGTCCGAGGGTGGTACGGATCTTAAAAGTTCTACCGCCACATCTTCAACAACACTTGTACCGGATCTGAACCGGTGATGCCCTGTATTAGGAATGTGCCACAAAAAAAGATGAAGTTTCACTTCGCTCCCAGCCACTGTAAGAAGTCGCAATGTCCGTCGATCGAGACGCGAGCGAACGGTTGCATTGCTTGGAAACTGCGACCAGAATTACAGCAAGCTTTCTGTAGAGATACTGTAGTACTAAAAGGATCTGCTCGGCCCGGGGTTGCTACCAAGTAAAAGAAGCAATAGCACAGACACTGAAAATGGCGGCCGACACCCGCATTACTGACTAAGAACTGCGACAAAAAGGGCAGCTGAGAGCGTCTTTGGGCAAATTTGTAAATTGGGTCGCCTCACCACCGGAGGTATCCGCCGGCCGCTGTGGCCGAGCGGTTCTAGGCGCTTTAGTCCGGAAACGCGCTGATGCTACGGTCCAAGGTTCAAATCCTGTCTCGGGCATGGATGTGTGTGATGTTCTTAGGTTACTCAGGTTTAAGTAATTCTACGTTCTAGGGGACTCATGACCTCAAAGCCATTTGAAACATTTTGGAGGTATCCGCCGGAGGAAAGAGGGTCACATACCTAAACTTATGGGTGGCGGGGAAAGGGGGGGGGGGGAGGTTACAATCTGTTGTGGCGAATGACAGCCCGGCCTATCAGCTCAGGAGCTGGGGAAGCTGAAGTGACGCATGATCCGCAAAGGCGGGAAAGCCTTGTATCCTTGCACGCAGAGGTAGCCATAACCTGAAATTCTAAGTGACGGTGCTGAACTTCTATCGAATTTCGGCCTCTTGCAAATTGTTAGCAATAATTAATTAGCAGTGTAGAAAATTTCTCCGCATCCACCAACCTCTCTTTATGCGACCTTATATCAACGGGAAGATAAACTCACTAAATAGTTCATTAATTAACAAAGTCTTCACCAAAGTATTTTAAAACTCGCCATTTAATTAAACAAATCTTCAGGAGCACGCCTCTGTTTTCGCTCAGCTGAACATCAGTTAGAAGTAGGCAAACTACTCGTACATCTGCATGTATGATGTACGAGGGGCATTCAATAAGTAATGCAACACATTTTTTCTGAAAGCATGATGGTTTCATCCAGGATTCCATTATTATTCCCTACACTTTTGGCTGCAAAACCCTATTTTTCAACATAATCTCCAGTCAATGCGACGGCCTTACTCCACGTTATGGAGGGGCTTTTATGCCCGTCTGGCACCGCTTCAGTGGTCGACGTTGGAGCCAACAATCTTGCTGCATCATCTACGTACTGCTTCCTGTGGAGTGCGCCTTTCATTGAGGCAAACAGATGGAAGTCGGAAGCTGCGAGATCGGAGCTGTAGGATGGATGAGGAAGAACAGTCCACTGGAGTTTTGTGGGTTCCTCTTCGATGCGCAGCCTTGTGTGACGTCTTGAGAAGTACATTTACATTTTTGCGGCTACAAACGTACTTCAGTGTTTCCTTCAATTTGCTGAGGGTACCGCAATACACTTCAGAGTTGATCGTTACCTGATGATGGAGGACATCAAACAGAATAACCCATTCAGAGTCCCAAAAGACCGTTGCCATAACTTTACCGGCTGGGAGTGCGGCTTTCAAGTTTATCTTTGGAGGAGAGGTGATGTAGTGCCACATCGTGGACTGCCGATTTCTTTCTGGTTCGAAGTGGTGAACCTATGTTGTATTGCTTGTGCAACGTTCGACAAAAATTGTCACGTACAGCGGGAGCCATTCCGCGCAGATCATCTTACGTTGCTCTTTATGGTTTCCTGTAAGCGGTGAGGTACCCAGTGGGCACACACCTTTGATACCCCGACTGGTGGACGAGAGTCCGCCCTACCGTCAGAGACGTCCAGTTGGCAGCTAAGTTGTAAGATGGCAAGAACTATGCCCCTTACATGAAGTCATTAAAGATCGCCGAACTCACGTTGAACGAACAGTAGGGCTGAACAAAAATGATTGACAAGGCACAACGCATCTTGTAGAGGGTATAGTATGGACGTATTGGAATAATTAATGTTGGGTGATGGTTTTAAAGTAATTCACGTGACATGAAAACTTTGTGGAAACATGTAGATTTACTGGAGGCGAGTTTATCCCAGGGAAGTATTCAGAGTTGACCGCGGCCAGGCGGTGGCGCGCGGCTGGGCAGCGGCGAAGGGAAGCGACAATAGGCAGCTTAAGGTGGCTCAAACTCTTGAGAAAGCGGTAACGGGGCGCGGCCTCCAGCTGCCTTAAGATGGGTGACTGTGAGCGGGTGGTTGACCCCATGCTGGTGTACTGGGAAGCAGATGGAGAACTTGTACGCCTGTTGATAAATGTCCGTCGTCCCGTTTTCAGTGAAACATGCGAGAAAGCCGCACAAAGCTATGGTGGAGGGGTCAACAGAGGCCGAAATATGCATGTTCATGACTATAGGAACTTCACATGGAACTCACAGTCTGCAGAGTATGAAGTAAATCAAGTGAAGAGCAACAGAATGAAATACGCTGGCCTCCAATGAGAATGTAGGACCAAGGAATTTGAAGTACTCTGCTGGGAGTCAGAATTTCGGAAAAAATGGTGTTTTATGCAGATGCTAACCTTGATGATTGGCCTGGGACGAGCTAAATAGCAGACGTTGAGAGGATGGGGAAATTTTGTAGGAATTTCTTCACTTCCCAGAGCACGCATTGGTCGGCACTGGGAAGCGAAGCATAATTGACGCGACTTGCGTAAGTGATTTTGCTGGAGGGGAAACTGAGGTGAAGAGCAGACTGGCAGAAGTCTCTGTAGGGGTGTTCCGTTCCCAGCTTGCCTAGAGTGTGGACGTGGTGTACTTTACTCAGCTTTCGTGAGAGAGAGTGAGCATCTCTGCAGTTTAGGACTTAGCAAACAGAACGAGAGAGCTTGGAGGTAGAAAGATTTCGTTCAGCTATGTACTGAGAAAGATAGCTAGGAGTGAATAGATGAGTGCAGCCTTGCAGCACCATGAGGCTGGCCGACATCTACACAATGACACCGCCCCGCCACACTGAATTTGGTGATATTGCGCCCACTGTGGCTTGAGTTAGGTCACTGATTAATTTGTTGGATCATGTCAGAAAAGTTTCCATGAGGGTTTCATGGGCCGTGTATTGTAGAATTCTTCTCACACTTCGCATTATGCCTGGGTCAATTGATAGGAATTAATTTTGATGAATCGCTCTTTACTCTACGTAAACGCAATTTATTCCCACTGCCTGTTAGGATAGTCATATAATGTGATGATTGAAGATCGTGAGTTAAAATAAATTCCTGCTAATCGACTGCATCTGTTTTCAATCAAGTAGTTGAAATCGCAAGTCACTTTCTTAATTAATTTTATGTTCAACATTTGCATCTGGTGTTCAATAGCTGAATATAACATCAATGTGCGACCCATTTTAATTAAAAGGGATCAGTTCTGAATCAATTAATGTCAACACTGCCACCGCAGTTCAATCAGGAGTCACAGGGCCTTATTACTTTTTGCGTTATCCGATATTGCGCCAGTTTTGCACTCTCTGCTGATGTGTTAGGCAATTAGTTGATGTGAACACACGCCAAAACAAGCTAAGTGACGGGTGGGGCGTTACAAAGTATTTGATTGTGATCTGTTGATCATCTCGAATGAGAGTGTCTACACGTTCCAACATTACAGGAGTCACAGATGTGTGTGTACGGCAGTTACATGGGACATTGGATAGGTTGCAATGATGACAGATGCCTCAGCCAACGACTCACCAATGACAGCTCTCTGATTGGAAAGCACATCAATTACAGACGCCATTTTGAAGGTTGCATGTAGCGCCGACACCTATCCTACGTTCATGAAACTATAGGGGCTGAAGTGGGAATATTCCATGATGTATTTTATCAGCCGAAATTGGCCGACCAAAAAAAAATACTGCTTTCTTTACTGAACGACATCTGTGTTTTAATATAGTCGAAAATGAGACGCCAGCAGAGATAAAATTGCTCATGTTAGTGCCCAGTCTATGGTAAATGATACCTGACTACAGTTTACGATCGCGTTGCTGCGTGATCATCCCAGGATCCGCCAGCAGCAGCCAGATGGTGCTCATTTTCTGAAGATGGTTTCCAGATGAAGTCGAAACCGGTCATTAATAAAATATCATTGCGATCTGAAAGAGTGGCGATTAACTGCAAAGATGGGCTGAGGATGTATCAGGATGCATGCCAGCCTCACTCAGCACTGCCTTCAGTGTCTACTTCTGTTCATTAAACAAATGGGAATAAGAGAACAGATTGGCCAGTATCTCAACAGGTACTGATTTCCAGACATATCATGATAGGAATTTTTCTTCTAGTTCTGATCAATACTACCTCCTGTATCAATATGTGGTACTTATTTATTTAATGAGCGTGCGCTGCTGAGTCTGCAATCATCTCCTTTCCCAAGGTGGCTTCTGTCAACTCCCCCTCCCGGGTGATGCCCTCTCTCCCTCCATTTATCCCTCCTATCAACTCTGACCCTCACCATCGCCTCCTTTCCTTGTCCTTTTACCGAGCTCCCTCTTCCCCTCCCCCTCCAACCTGTTTTTTCACACCTTCCCTCTCTCTGCCTCCCTTCTCTCTTCCGAGTCCTTTTGCATTTTCCTTCCTCTGCCTTTATCCATTCGCTCTCGCGTCAGCCCTGCTCCCCCTTCTGAGTCCTCTCCCTTCGTTGCCCCCTCTCCATCCGCCTTTCGTTTTTTCCTCTTCTCCCCGTTTTTCCTTCCCCTTCCTCTGTCCAGATCCCCCCTCCCATTTGCCCTTACCTGTGGAGTGTCATCTTTGTGCCGACCTTTTAGTGCAGTGTTCCTAGTGATTGTTAAGTGTCATACATCTTTACAAAGTGTTACGAACGGACATGATGCTGTCACAGGGTGTGATTTTTTTTCATATGTCTCTTGTGAACAGAATCCAGATCGTCGCCGTGTTTTTTAATTGTCTGTCTACTTTTTCCCTGTCTGCTTCCTTTGTATTGTATTAGCATCGCCAACCAACAGTTTTATGTTTTAACTTTCCGCAATTTTCCGCCAATTTATACTTTACATCAACGTTTTATTGCCTGTTTTTATTGTTTTCTTATCTTCTTATGTTCAAAAAATTCCGTAGGCTGAAGAGCGGCGTACTAAGCTGCTGCCAGCCTGTCCCCTTGGAGGGAAGTCAAAATCGAATAAAGGGAAAAAAAGAGTGGCTGCATGAGACCTCTTGAAACCCAGGAACTTTGACACGCCCGAGAGAAGATTTCGCAGGCGATGTTGCCGCGCATCTTTCGCATTCGCAGGACGGCTCTTTGTGAGTGAGCCGACCCCTCCCCCCCCCCCCCCCCCCCCTGACGGCTGCCGGCCGCGGTGGCCGTGTGGTTCTAGGCGCTTCAGTCCGGAGCCGCGAGGCTCCAACGGTCACAGGTTCGAATCCTGGCTCGGGCCTGGATGTGTGTGATGTCCTTAGGTTAGTTAGCTTTAAGTAGTTCTATGTTCTAGGTGACTGATGACCTCAGATGTTAAGTCCCATAGTGCTCAGAGCCATTTGAAGCCCTGCCAGCTGTCTTGTTCGTTTTTCGCCATTTTGCCGGCCGTAAAGCACGGCTCCACGCCGTCATTTTCATTAGGAGCGGGGCAAGCCTGTCCCGCCATAACCAGATCCTCCCGCACTCATCAGGGCCCTCGGTTCCAGATCAACTGGCGACGTGTAGTTGCGTTACTAATCGCGGCCACACGGGCCGGTGATTCCGACATGGGAATAATTAGTTCTGCGGCGTAAAAACAAGAAGTGGTTCGATTCTGGTTTGGCAGCGACACAGAACTGTTTTTAAATATAGCCTTCATAGTTATTGTGAAATTGTGTCTCGAAAAGGCGTATAAGTTCAGTACTAACGTAAGTAAGACAACAGTAATCGAATGAGATAGAATTACATCGGGCGTGACTCAGGGAATCAGATTACCTAATGTTGTGACCGTAGAAAATTATTCTTGCTTTTGTGACCATAATAAGAGTCCAGGCTCCATAGGCAAACAGCCAGCCGACATTAAGAAATAGTCCATAAGCATGTAGGGACAAGATAAGCGGCGGAGGCTGCCAAGTATGGCTTGTTGATCAAATAACTTAGTGTTTGACTCCCTGCCAGAGGAAGCAGCGCGAATCAAACTTGCGCAATGGAAGATGCAAACACCAGGGCGTTAATACAGCAAGAGAGATTGTCAGCCACATGCAGAAAAGACTCGTGTGGAACCAAATTAAGTTGTGTGCAGCTAGAAACGAAAGTGTCGTGTGGAACCCAAGGCATTCTTGAGCAAGCCGACCAATTAGAAACGAGTGTGTCATGTGGAACCATAGGCATTATTGTGCAATCCGATCACTTAGAAATGAAAGGTTCGTGTGAAACAAATTAACTCGTGTGCACCCAAGTACATGAGAAACGAAATAAAAGGCCAGGCAGCGGAATTGATAGAGGCAGAGATTCAGATGCAGATTCAGAGCCAGTGCCGGCAGTTTGGATATTCCGCAGCGAGACGACAGCGGGGCCGAGTAGGCCCATAGCAGCCGATACAGCTGATAAAGACTTCAGCTACGAGAAGATGGTGATAGACTCTGGTGGACACTCAGGAACTGCAGGTCAAGTAGGATTTTTAGAGTTTCATTGGAATAGTGTTGAGCAGAGGCTGTCAGTCTTTGTCTCAATCACTTAGAGAGATTTCAGTGCTAACCAATAACAAGCAATTGTTTGTACTCATTTCTTATCTGTACTGGCAATTAGCTTGAAGTAGCAAGTCCGAATAAATAGACTGAATCTTACTAAAGGGTCTATGGTCCAATACCTCACATAAGTATATGTGAGAATAAACTTGATAGAAACTAACCAATCTTTTCTGCCTATTGCAATTCTGTAACCTACTTTCAGGAAACTTATTTGTTTCAAGCCGAGGAGATTCTCCCCCTCTCATCTCCGATATAAAGGCTGAAAGCAATTTATAATTAACCCATTCTCGTTAACGTCCCGATTGCGCTACGGAGTTCGCACTTACTTCATTCTGGTATAGTGAGGCTGTGCCGGTACGCTACACTAATAAGATGCTGACGAAGCAGAGAGGACCTAACATGCGAACTGACAATTCCATTAAAATCATTTCTGTGAAAGTGAAATTTGAAACATCTGGCCGATTATATTTGTGTGCCGAACTGGGACGCGAACACGCAACGTTTAACTTTCCAGGCAAATGCGCTATGTGCTGCGCTTGCTGGGCACAGCTTACGACCCATCGTCGTAGCCTTAACCGTTAATGTCCCACGTGAGCTCTCACAGACCGCTAGCGTTTATTGTTACTCTTCTGCTAATGCATACGGATGGGGTATGAGATTACAGAGTTATTCTACTCGTCCTTTCCTGAAACTGCAGTGATTTCCTTTGTCAGTAGCCACTTTACTGTGACGTGACCCGGTGCTACACTGAAGAGCTAAAGAAACTGGTATAGGCATGCGTATTCAAATACAGAGATATGTAAACAGGCAGAATACGGCGCTGAAGTCGGCAACGTCCATATAAGACGATAAGTGTCTGTAGTATTTGTTAGATCGGTTACTGCTGCTACAATGGCACGTTATCAACATTTAAGTGAGTTTGAACGCGGTGTTATAGTCGACGCACGAGCGAGGGGACACAGCATCTCCGAGCGATGCACTGGGGATCTTCTCGTACGACCATTTCACGAGTGTACCGTGAATATCAGAAATCTGGTAAAACGTCAAATCTCCGACATCGTTGCGGCCGGAAAAAGACCCTGCAAGAAAGAGACCAACGACGATTGAAGAGAATCGTTCAGACAGAAGTGCAACGCTTCTGCAGATTGCTGCAGATTACGATGCTGGGGTATCAACAAGTGTCAGCGTGCGAACCATTCAAGGAAACATCGGCCATATGGGCTTTCGAGTGTACTCTTAATAACTGCAGGACTCAAAGCGTTACGCCTCGCCTGGGCCCGTCAGCACTGACATTGGACTGTTGATGACTGGAAACATGCTGCCTGGTCGGTTCAAATTGCATCGAGCGCATTTACGTGTACAGCTATGGAGACAACCTCATGAATCCATGGATCCTGCATGTCAGCAGGGGAATTGTTCAAGCTGATGGAGGCTCAGTAATGGTGTGGGGCAGCTGCAGTTGCAGTGATATGGGACCCCTGATATGTTTAGATACTATTTTGACGAATGACACGTATGTAAGCGTTCTGTCTGATCACCTGCATCCATTCACATCTATTGTGCATTCCGACGGACTTGGGCAGTTCCAGCAACACAATGCGACACCCCACACGTCCAAGATTTCTACAGAGTGGCTCCAGTAACACTCTTCTGAGTATAAACACTTCCGCTGTCCACCAAACACCCCTTACATGAACATTATTGAGCACATCTGGATCGACACTTAAAGTGTTGATGAATTCTTGTCGGGTTATCAGACGAGTGGTGGCGTCGCCTTGTCGCAACGTTTCAGTGAGTTTCGTACCCATAATGAAGATGATGGGTATGAAACTCATTGAAGTGTTGCGACAAGACGACGCCACTATTCGGCTGATAACCCGAGAAGAATTCATCAAATGGTTCAAATGGCTCTGAGCACTATGGGACTTAACATCTGAGGTCATCAGTCCCCTAGACTTAGAACTACTTAAGCCTAACCAACCTAAGGACATCACACACATCCATGCCCGAGGCAGGATTCGAAACTGCGCCGTAGCGGTCGCACGGTTCCAGATTGAAGCGCCTAGAACCGCTCGGCTAAAGCAACCAGCAAGAATTCATCAGTGGAATACGCCGAGAAAGACTGTAATCGCATATTACAACGTGCTGATCAGAAGAAATTTCCACTCCTTCGCACTCTTACGGACTTATGGACAGCCCAGCAAGATTCATGGTATCAGTTTCCTCCAGCACTACTTCGCCCGTTAGTTGGATCCATTACACGTCGTTTTGCGGCACTTCTGGGTGCTCACTGAGGCGCTACACGATATTAGACCAGTTTCTTCGGCTCTTCAGTGCATTACTGACTCTTTCGTGCTAGCGGTCTCTGTGACCGCACCTGGGACTTTGCGTTATGGATTCAGTAGCCAAGTCTTCATCTGCTGTTTACGTTACGGTCCCTGATTTTGAGGACACTGTTTTAAAATAGTTTGAGGACAGTTTAAGAAGTGATGTTGGATTATATAGTGACAACGAAATTCAGAATAGAAACAGTGATAAAGTTTCAATGTCCTACTGTTACTCGTTTTCCTGGGGAGGCCCTCTCAAGTAGAGAGCAGGATTTTGGAACATATATTGTGTTCGAACATTATGAATTACCTCGAAGAAAACGGTCTATTGTCACACAGTCAATATGGGTCTAGAAAACATTGTTCCTGTGAAACACAACTACCTCTTTATTCACATGGAGTGTTGAGTGGTATTGACAAGGGATTTAAAATCGATTCCGTACTTCTGGATTTCCGGAAGGCTTTTGACACTGTTGCACAGAAGCTGCTTGTAGTGAAATTGCGTGCTTATGGAATACCGTCTCAGTTATGTGACTGAATTTGTGATTTCCTGTCAGAGAGGTCACAGTTCGTAGTAATTAACGGAAAGTCATCGATTAAAACAGAATTGATTTCTGACGTTCCCCAAGGTAGTGTTATAGGCCCTTTGCTGTTCCTTATATGTATAAACGATTTGGGAGACAAGCTGAACAGCTGTCTTCGGGTGTTTGCAGATGACGCTGTCTTTTATCAGAAGATCAAAACAAACTGCAAAACGATTTAGGAAAGATATCTGAATGGTGAGAAAAATGGCAGTTCACCCTACATAACGAAAAGTGTGAGGTCATCCACATGAGTGCTAAAAGGAAGTCGTTAAACTTCGGTTACACGATAAATCAGTCTAATTTAAAAGCCGTAAATTCAACTAAATACCTAGGTATTACAGCTACGAGCAACTTAAATTGGAAGGAACACATAGAAAATGTTGTGGGGAAGGCTAACCAAAGACTACGTTTTATTGGCTGGACACTTAGAAAATGTGACAGACCTACTAAGGAGACTGCCTACACTACTCTTGTCCGTCCTCTTTTAGAATACTGCTGTGGGATCCTTACCAAATAGGACTGACGGAGTACGGCGAAAAAGTTCAAAGAAAGGCAGGACGTTTTGTATTATCACGAAACATTGGAGAGAGTGTCACAGTAATGCTACAGGATTTGGGCTGGAAATCATTAAAAGAAAGGCGTTTTTCGTTGCGACGAAATCTCCTCACGAAATTCCAATCACCAACTTTCTCCTCCGAATGCGAAAATATTTTGTTGACACCGACATACCACGATAAAATAAGGGAAATCAGGGTTCGTACGGAAAGAAATAGGTGTTCATTCTTTCCGGTCGCTATAAGAGATTCGAATAATAGAGAATTGTGAAGGTGGTTCGATGAACACACTGCCATGCACTTAAATGTGTTTTGCAGAGTATCCATGTAGATGTAGATGTATAAATTTTAATTATAACCACCATGTATAACTTTCTTTCCACCACTTTTAATGCGCCACAGATGCCTTCTATTTTAATAACAATAGCAACAAAATACATAAAATATTTTAATACAGTGATAACAAATTATTTAGATATATCATATAGCTTACGATTATGATAGTAATAATTGGTGTACATTAGTCCTTACCACATCATACGAACGTAACTTCTTAAACTTCCACTTCAGAGATATAAAGCATCTGAAAAGCACTCGTCTGAAAATTTGAGACGTATGGGTGTCTTGAAGCTGAATTACGAAGTATAATAGCAACAAACTCTCATAACTTTGACTACATCGTAATTTACAGTGTATGAAATTGAAATATGCACTTAACAATAATCAATATTCTATTTAACACACAGATCTTCAGACTGTAGCTTGTGAGCCTGTAAATAAGGGAGCGCTGTCCCTTACATTCGTTTCCACCTAGATTTGAGAAGCTATTTATTTTTTTGAAATTAATACCTACGCGACAATTGTATTCACTTTGAGGCGTAGCCCCGGACGAAATCCGTCGTGAAGTGGCTGCCAGTATAGTGAGGCAAAAGGTTTGTAACATTGCAGTCCATCTCCTTCCTGAACAACAGCCACCATCAGCTCGTCTGAAGTCCACGAAGAGCTACTTAACGTCTCCTACTCCACTTCAGCCAGACCCAAGGAAAGCTGGGGTTGAACTATGGAAACAGAGGTATCATGATCATCCGGAACGTATCGGAACTGCAGAAGAACTGCCGCCTTGTCAACAGGAACAAAGGTGTATGTGTAAGTCCTTAAATAGATTGTGCACAGACGTTGCAAAATCCGAGGACAACTTCAAGAAATGGGGCACTATGCGAGATGGAGACTCACTCTAGGAATGTGGAAAAGGAACAAACTTCTAGTCTTCACATAAAGCGTCGCATTTGTCAGTTTTAGTGCACACGGCTGGAACTGGCTCTGCTAAAAGCAATGTCATCAAAGCCAAACACTGGTCACATCTTATATAAATATCGTATATAGTGTCAATGTTTCATTATGTGCATTGATGTTCTGTGTTTTAGTTTAAACCCTTCTGTCTGAATTCCATTGCTTATAACTGTCAATTTCTGAATTTGTCCATATATAGTTAATATTGTTTACATACAAAGATCTATTTTGTTCCGTACTTATGATACAAATAAGAAAAGAGGAAGTAGATGGTTTTTCCCTTTCCGTATTGCCTTACCTACCTTCCTATGGTTTGCCGGGTCTGCCTGTGGACTCAACAACCGTGTAGTCGGTAGAAGCTACGATCAGCCTGTGAATTCGGGTGTTTTCCTGCCAGAATTGTTCCTTTAAGCTACAAGCCCGTCCACGCGAGAAGGCGTCCCACAAACAGCTGAAAAGAGTTTCTTACAAATGATTGAAGTGGTTTCATAAATTCACTGTAGCTACAAATAAATTCCATTAGCGGCGGAATTAATTTTTTCGTGATTTTTTAAAAGATTTGAGTTATTATGTCTGTAAAAGGCATAAATTATGCAACAGAGTTGTTTCGACGATTGTCATTACCGCCATTAGCGAGATATTTGATGTTGTCGTATGGCAACGCTAGGTGCTTTCACTACCTAAATTTATATGGATTACAACTTCAACTAAAATAAGTAGCTTATTGAAAATTCTTATTACATATATAAGCTTTGTGCAAATTTATTATTCAGTCTTCATCATACAATTGATACTTTATAACACAATACAGTTAATAATAAAAAATCAAACCTTGAACTCAGCATTATTTTGCATGAAGTGGAATGAAACAGTCAATACACAATCCCACATTACACTTTGAACACATTGTTCTCACAATAGATTTACAGTTCTTGTGTGCACACCTTTTCTTATTCTTTCCTTCTGTGTGCTGGACGAGGTGGTTTGTCTTATCAAACCTAATTGAATCTGATATGCTGGTGTTGGAACATGCCCTTGATGCAGATGATCTCCCGGCTCCTTTTGGTGAAGCTTGGTGTCTTTGCAAGTACACTGTTTCTACTTCTCTCTTGAAATCAAGCTGAGAAATAGTTTGGTTTCTTGCTTTATTATACAAAATTCAACTGTTTTGTATGGCGACATCTAACATCCATGTAAAGAGACACCAGTACCATTTCTTGCTTCTTATTGCAATGCAATAGCATGCTAGATTCTGAGCCATCTGATCAGTACCTCCCATATATGTCTTATATTTGGCTACCAGTTTTGGTCTGGGAATCATTATATTTCGTTTAGTTGCGAGAATCTCTTCACTTGGCCATCTTCTTGTGCACCACATGAAGAAGAGATCATTGTGACAACTGAGTTGTCCAGCAACCGCACATACAATAACCCATCATTCTTCTCTATTGCTGTCTCAAAATATTCCTGATCTTTATTGGCATTATAAAGAATCTCCAGCGCCTCAGCAAGTGAGAAACCTCATTTAAAACAAAAAGGGAAAATTCATCCTTTTACTGAGTACAAGCGCCTAGCGTTGCCATATGGCAACACCGACGTTCAAACGGCCTAAATGAACGTAATTTATTTTACAGCAAGCAGTAACCTGAGTATTTAAAGCACAACCATACTAAAAAACCAAATTACATATCGTAAGTTACTGTGTAAAACATACTTACTCGAACTTATACTCCATTTTTCTTCGTCATTCAGCAAAAACAGTGTACACTCAGCTGCAAAGAAAACGATTTGTTCTGTTATTCACAGAGTTAAATCTTGGTTGATAGTAGTAGTTTATCGCTTATGACCAACCCTTTGAAAACTAGGAGAAAGAACTGTACCTAGGGACACACGATATTTTTTGGTCGGTACTTAAGTTAAGTGTAAGCTGACATACGGCCGGGAGGGCGGTGTGCCGACCACGTGTCCCTCCATATCTGCACCCAGTGACGCCTGAGGCCTGAGGATGACACGGCGGCCGGTCGGTACCGTTGTGCCTTCATGGCCTTGTTTCAGGAGGAGTTTAGACTAGTTTTTTAATTCAGTTAAGTGACTGATTTTAAAATTACACTAAGAAATGCCCACCAGAGACCGTCCCTTAAGCAGCACCCGCCGTTTTCTAGTTTCGTTGTTAGCAGCATTTGTAAATATTTCGCGTTCTATACATTTAAGTACTGTGCAGTATATTAAATTTATTGGAAGAGTATTGTTAATTCTTCAGATACAGAATTCTATGGTGAGTAAAATACTATATATTTTTAAAAACTTTTATAACATGTGGACAGTCAAACCACACTTCGGCGATCGTGCATCATCTTCTACCCTGAAAGAGAATAAGGTCTTTTACCGTAGAGACATCTGATATTTGAAGACTAACAAAATTTATTTAATGTCTTATCAATGTTAAGCTGGAAAATGAAAATCTGTGTTGGTTTCCAACAGCTTCTGTTTCAAAATATATTTAAGTTGCCCCTGGTTTTTGAGTATACTCCGTTTTAATTGATTTCACTTAGTGACTACTGGTGTTTAGTAGAGTAATAATGTAACATACAGCCGGCCGTTGTGGCCAAGCTGTTCTAGGCGCCTCAGTCTGGAACCACGCTGCTGCTACGGTCGCAGGTTCGAATCCTGCCTCGGGCATGGATGTGTGTGATGTCCTTAAGTTAGTTAGGTTTAAGTAGGTCTAGGTCTAGGGGACTGATGACCTCAGATGTTAAGTTCCATAGTGCTCAGAGCCGTTTGAACCATTTGATTTTGTAACATATAAATTGGCTCTGAGCACTATGGGACTTAACTGCTGAGGTCATCAGTCCCCTAGAACTTAGAACTACTTAAACCTAACTAACCTAAGCACATCACACACATCCATGCCCGAGGCAGGATTCGAACCTGCGGGCGCGCGGTTCCAGAATGGAGCGCCTAGAACCGCTCGGCCACTCCGGCCGGTTGTAACATATAGACTAAAATACAATGTTGAGAAGATTTTTTCGATTTTAGCACTTTTAAATTTCAATCAAATATTTGTTCCTGGGTACATGACCATGTTATACCTTGGATAAGTTTTCACACTTGGAAAAATACCTTCATTTTCCGGAGTAATTTTTGTCATTTCTGAAAAAGACTACAGCGCATACAAAGAGAATGCTATCATTCAAAATAGAATTCAAAATGCACAGTACAACGATACTATCTACTGTGAGAGACACACGATATTCAGTTATGAACATTTTCAACCGAAGAATTATTTTCGCTTCTTACGGAGAAAATAACTAAATTTATATATTCTTTGTTATTCGAAATGGCAATATTTAATTACATCTTCATCTACTTCTGCATCTACATGGTTGCTATGCAATTTACAATTAACTACCTGACAGAAGGTTCATCGAACCACCTGGAAGCTGTTAATAGGGAGACTAACTCTAAACGTATCCAACAACTACGTAGTCTGTGAATATAATAAATAACAATGGATATGGCCATAGATCCGGGCATCTAGACGTCACAGAAAATAAATCAATGAAGAACAGCTGAAGGGACTTCTATGTCAGAGTATGTTGGCGTCTGTAGGAAGCCAGCGAAGTCAACCACGTGCAGGGATCTAACTATCTTTTTTTTGTCTGCGGTATGTGTACGTTGAAACCTATCCTATGCAAACACAGAGAAGCACCCTGCCACCACGGCAGCTGAGACTCTGGCCGTCGAAATACTTGGGAGACAGTGGGAAGGGCGCTGGCTGTCAAGGCACGGACCGTGTACCGCTACGATGTGGGCAACGTGAGATCCTTGTTGACACAGGCCGTCAGGTGGGGCAATGCAGGGAGCTCTGAGGACGCGCTGCCATGGCACGTCCGCTAACGTGCGTACGTGGAGACCGTGGAAAAGTGACAGTTGCATGATAGAACTTTCGCGGAAACGAAATTACGTACCCTATTAACCTATAGTTATGCATAATAGGTTTGAGGAAAAACAAAACATTGCAAATGTTCGATGATGATGATGATGATGTTTGGTTTGTGGGGAGCTCAACTCCGCGGTTATCAGCGCCCATACAAATTCCCAACTTATTCTCAGCCCAATCTCGCCACCTTCATGAATGATGATGAAATCATGAGGACAACACAAATACCCAGTCATCTCGAGGCAGGTGAAAATCCCTGACCCCGTCGGGAATCGAATATGGGACCCCCTTCTCGGGAAAATGTTCGACGATTCAAATGGCTCTGAGCACTATGGGACTTAACATCTATGGTCATCAGTCCCCTAGAACTTAGAACTACTTAAACCTAACTAACCTAAGGACATTACACACATCCATGCCCGAGGCAGGATTCGAACCTGCGACCGTAGCGGTCACGCGGTTCAAGACTGAAGCGCCTAGAACCGCATGACCACCGCGGCCGGCCGACTTTGAACGAATATCTAGAAAACGGAGAAGCGGGTCGAATGTTCACGTGCTACTGTCCATGAGCATCTGCGGAGTAAGGTAGGACAGTGAAATTACCACTAGGCGCTAAATGGTTGGACGTCCACAGCTCTACACAAAATGTGGGGATCGGAGGCTTGTCTGCTGTATAAGGTAGGATAGATGACGGTCTGTGCCATCTCTTTCGAAAGAACACAATGCTGGTGCACGCAAAATTGTTTCAGAGTACACCGTTCATCGAACATTGTTGAGCATGGAGCTGTGCAGCAGACCACATCTACGTGTTCACATGCTGCCCCAACGACGTAGTCAGTTACGATTGCAGTGGGCTCGGAACCATCGGGATTCGACCGTCGGTCAATGGAAACGTGTTGGATCTTTGGGTGAAATAAATTTCGCTACCTTGGTCGTTGGTCCTCTCCACAAACACCGTCATCGAGGTGAACGGCGGCTCGAAACGTACAGCGCGTCATGGGCGCAGGCTGCTGGGGGCAATATTATACACTCCTGGAAATTGAAGTAAGGACACCGTGAATTCATTGTCCCAGGAAGGGGAAACTTCATTGAGACATTCCTGGGGTCAGATGAATCACATGATCACACTGACAGAACCACAGGCACGTAGACACAGGCAACAGAGCATGCACAATGTCAGCACTAGTACAGTGTATATCCACCTTTCGCAGCAATGCAGGCTGCTATTCTCCCATGGAGACGATCGTAGAGATGCTGGATGTAGTCCTGTGGAGCGGCTTGCCATGCCATTTCCACCTGGCGCCTCAGTTGGACCAGCGTTCGTGCTGGACGTGCAGACCGCGTGAGACGAGCTTCATCCAGTCCCAAACATGCTCAATGGGGGACAGATCTGGAGATCTTGCTGGCCAGGGTAGTTGACTTACACCTTCTAGAGCACGTTGGGTGGCACGGGATACATGCGGACGTGCATTGTCCTGTTGGAACAGCAAGTTCCCTTGCCGGTCTAGGAATGGTAGAACGATGGCGACAACATCGATGTACTGTGGAGACCTCACGCCCCACGTGTTGAGCAATTCGGCGGTACGTCCACCCGGCCTCCCGCATGCCCACTATACGCCCTCGCTCAAAGTCCGTCAACTGCACATACGGTTCACGTCCACGCTGTCGCGGCATGCTACCAGTGTTAAAGACTGCGATGGAGCTCCGTATGCCACGGCAATCTGGCTGACACTGAAGGCGGCGGTGCACAAATGCTGCGCAGCTAGCACCATTCGACGGACAACACCGCGGTTCCTGGTGTGTCCGCTGTGCCGTGCGTGTGATCATTGCTTGTATAGCCCTCTCGCAGTGTCCGGAGCAAGAATGGTGGGTCTGACACACCGATGTCAATGTGTTCTTTTTTCCATTTCCAGGAGTGTAATATGGCCTATGGGAGACATTCACCTGCGCTTCCTTGGGACCTCTGGTAGTAACCAAAGATACGCTAACAATTGCGAACCAACTGCATTCCTTCATGCTTGATGTCTTTTCCGACGTCGATGTCATCTTTCAGCAGTAGATTTGTCCGTGTCTCGGAGGAAGAACCGTGCTACAATGGTCTGAGGAGCATAGTAATGAAATAACGTTGAAGTCTCGGCGACTAAATTCACCTCATGGAAATCCTGTGGTACTTACTTGGATCCTATTGGGTGCCATCACCGTATACGCAGATCAGCGCCCCGTTTATTACGCGAATTACATGACCTTTGGATAGACATCTAATGTCACTTACCGCCACAAACCTGCCAACAATCTGTCTGATCCCTGATAAGCAGAATCAGTGATGTATTTCGTTGCAAAGAGGGACAAGCAAGCTATTAAGTGGGTGGGCTAATGTTTTGGCTCACCAGTGTGATTAGCCGCGCGGTCTTGGGGCCTAGCCACGGCTCGCCCGGCTCCACCTGTCGTAGGTTCGAGTCCTCCCTCTGGCATGGGTGTGGGTGTCGTCTTTAGCGTAAGTTAGTTGAAATTAGATTAAGTAGTGTGTAAGGCTCGGGACCGATGACCTAAGCAGTTTAGTCCCATAGGAACTCAAGGCAGATTTCCAGACCAGTGTACGCCACAATACGGAGCCCTCTCGAGGCAGAGGGTTGCAACTTGCATCAGCGAGGCGGAAAAGGAAAGTCGACAGAGTACATGACATATAATGCTGCAATTGAGAACAAAATAAGAAATAAATCGGAGACATCACTTTTCAGCCTGCTCTCTTGTCTTTGAGTCATACATTTGCATTCATTTAACCTGTTGTATTGAAGCGTTGGTCTCTCTCTACATAAGTACGAGGGCTATTAGGAAAGCAAGGAACGATAGGTCGTGAAATAGAAACCACAGTGAAAATCAAAACTTTTTTTTTTTTTTTTTTTTTTTTTTGCAACAGTTAGCTACACCTTTCAGATACTTCTTCACACAGTCGCCGCTCAGACTCAGACATCTGTCATAGCGTTGTACCAAGTTTTCAATTCCCTCGTTATAGAGAACAGCTGCCAGTACTCTTCGACAATTTTGTGCTCTGGACTGCAGGTCGCTGTCTGTGTCAAAATATTGCCTTCCTAACCAACGGTTCATTTGAGTAGAGATGAACCTCAGGGGTAGCCAATTGTGAGTGATCAAACACTTCCCAGCGAAAACGCTGCAGGAGCACCTACATTGCCCCTGCAGAGTGCGGCCGAGAATTGTCGTGTAAAACGAATTGTATGACAGTTATGTCATGCGGATTGCATAGCTACAGGCGAAATCTTTCGCCAGGCCCTCATACTTGGAGGGAGACGCTAATTTGTAGCCATCTTTACGATCTCACTGTGAGCTCATAACTGAAAGAGCGACATGATGCGATCGGTGGGAGTACTAGACACACTGCCGTATGCATCTGTGCAAAGCTTCATCAGATTTTCACTGTATTTTCTATTTCGCGACCGATCGTTCCTTACTTTTCTAATAGACCTCGCATTAGTTAATGTCGCAGAACGTCTCTTATCAACGTAATTTAGTTTTAGTCGTTTTGTTCCTTATAGGAAGTAAGGAAGATTAGGGGCCATTGGAGACGGAGTGCAAGTTGGACTGGCAAGAAAATCGGCCATGCACTTTGAAAGGTCTCTGTCGGATTCCTTTCATGTTAATTTCTTAAATACGTTGCCATTTACGGCATAAATTCCTTTTCTAAATTTACTGTGGTGTTTCTGACTATCTGGGAGGAGACTGAGCAGTGAAACGTGTTACTTTGACACACAAACAATAACGATCTGTCACACTACTACACTTTAAAACACAGTTTATAAGTAATTCATGTCACTCAGTCTCATAGGGAACCTACATCCGCTTTCTTTTATATATATGATAAGATACTGTCATCCCCCTTCCCTTCTGTGTGAGAGGATGAATGAGCAAATGCATTTCTAGTGCATGCTTGAGAGTAGCAGACAAGCCTGTTTGCTAGAGAACAGTAGGACCAACGTCGTAACAGGTAGCTACGCTTTCTAGAAGCAGAGAGGTTTTCCATTCTTAGTATGTTCCTGTCCGTTCCTTGTCATGTTGGTATAGGGAACTGCCTCTCTGGTCACTTCCGTTTGTAAATGGGAAGCACGCTCGCTAGGAGCGCAAGTCAGTCGGTCCGTGGCGAGCGTCTGAAGTGGTAAGATCTCATGCTAAGCGCGTGTCTGCTAAGTCCGTAGGACAATGGATTTCTTAAGTTCAGCCTAACTGAAAATTTAGTCACCTTTATTTCAGGTTTAGCTCTAATATATCTAATGTTATCTTAAATTGCAAGGCAGTGTAATTCGAGTGTGAAGTTCAGAATATCTTCCGGTAGTTGCTTTGTCACTACTTTGTGAGTAAAGTGGAACCACGTGTTGATCAGTAACTCTAACTAAGATCATCAATCTTAAATGCAAATGTGCGTGAGATTATAACGTCTCGTCTTGACAATATTTTTCAATATAGCAACTTTTCTTTATGTTCAACCCACTTGGGGTGTACTTTGTGAGACTAGTACCACGTGCTTATACAATTGTTTGAGCCATCAGGTTAATAGTAAGACGATAGTAACCAGTTCGAGGTTTTTCTTTTGTAAATTGCTTTTCGATCTAATTTATTTTAATTATCAGAATTATTGTGGAGTTACACTCTTTGTGTAAGCCAAGTTGACCACATGAAGCATGTGGTGTAATCATCAAAGTAGCCCTCAGTTATTCTTTTCGTGAAGATTTCACAGAGAGTTAGTATGAATTTAGTATACCAGTGTGTGGTAATTACATGACGGACAGGATTGCGCTACGAACTTAACTTCTTTGGGTGAAAATTGAATCGGTTGGTTGTGGTTAATTTCCTCTAGCATATGTTTCAACGTTCTTCGTGTGTTATTTTATGAATGCAGGTTGTATGCAGTCTCCCAATCTTGGCTCCATATTTGACGTGTTCCGTAAGATTACAAACTCACATTTTCACAATCCTAAATAAGGCACCAGCTTAGTTATGACTCAAGTTTAATATGCTGAAATTTCAATGATCAATGTTAAAATAAATTTCCATATATAAACTGATTTATTTCCTTTTATTTAAATTCTCTTATATATATATATATATATATATATATATATATATATATATATATATATATATATATATCACCGGTTTTGGTATGACTATTAAAAGATTATAATTAATGTTAGTCTGGTTGGGAATTTGGTAAGCTAGACTGGATACCTGGTGAAACAGTTGCGCAGTAATGCAAGATTAACTTCCCCAGACAGCTCACAGCTTTAACCCGCTTTCACATCAAATTAATGCAACAAGATTACAACTTTCACAGGAGCAACCCTACCATTCGTCCTTAGCGATTGACTCAAATCGTGGGAAACCTAAAGCTGATGAATGCACGTGATTCGAACAGCCGCCTTGCAAAATTCGTGCCTTTACCATGAGACATGTTGCTCAGTCGTTTGGGCTAGAAGGCTCATTTCTGCCTTACTGGATCAATGTCTCTTCATTACTTATTCCATATACCTATTGAGTCATTTGATCAGTGCTATCCGGACACCAGTACGTAATGCGGAATTGGCCACTAGATGTACGAGAGGTGAACCCGCAAGTGTAAAAGGAGGCGGGGAGTACCGTGTTGTCAGCACAGAAACACTGACTGCAGAAAGTGTCGGTCAATAGAGCTCAGCGAATTTGAATGTCGCCTGAGTTACAAATCCGGCAGGGACGGTCCAACATTTCTAGTAGTAATAGTAGTAGTAGCTTTATTAATCCATAGATCTCTTATTCCAAGGATATAGGACATGTCAAAGTATTTAAAAATTTATATCAATTTAAAATAAGCTAATTCGTATACACATATATTTACAGACTTCTAGTTAGAGACAATCATTAGATTTACTCCTTGTATACAATACTTCTTTTACAAATAACTTATCAAAAAATGTAATGCCAGACTGTTCACTCATATCTCACTATCAGTCACTGCACACACTATACACACGCTGTTTCATAACACTTCACTCACTACACACACACACACACACACACACACACACACACACACACTGATGATCATTTTCTGCACCACAACTTCCCATTTGCTACCCCGAAAAACATAATGAGTGAGATGTTGAGCTCAGAAAAAGAAAGAGGTGCTGGTATTGTGTAATGCATAGCTTGCGGGTAAGTATTTCTAGAAAGGAAAAAAGAAGGAAAAAAACATGAAGTGAAGGTGTCATGTGGAATGTTGGATATTTTATAATCGTTATTATTATTATTATTATTATTATTATTTATTTGCATAACATGTTTTTATCAAACCCTTACCCTGTTTTCGGTAAGTAGTCCTTTAATGTATAAAGTGTGTTGCATAACAGGTACTTTTCAGCTGCTTTTTTAAATAAGTGTATTATTGCAATTTCTTTAACCTCTTTTGGTAATGTATTGTACAGTTCTATTCCTTGGTAGAAAATGATATTTTGAGTTTTATGTTTATTTTTTCTTGGTAAATTTAAGTTGAGTCTCTCTCTTGTTCATGGTCATGCACAGATCTGTTTGTGGAGTAACTACCAATGTTATTTTTGATGTGTATATCTGACTGGTAAATGCATTCACAAGGGGCAGTTAAAATCCCCAGTGTTTTAAACAGATCTTTACAGTGAGCTCGACCACTATTTTTGGTTATTACTCTTATGGATCCTTTCTGCAGTTTGAAAACTGTGTTCTTATTTTGTGCATTTGTTCCCCAAAAAAGAAAGTTGAACAAGTTGACTGCTGGTGATGCGACTGTGAAACAGAAACGCGAAGGAACACCACAGCTAAAGCAAGACGATGCAGACTTTATGTGGTGACGAACAGAGGCTGTTGAGGGGTGGCTTGAAAATATTCATGAAATCAGCGGAAAGAATCAGTCACGAGTTACAAATTGCTACCAGCAGTACAGCTAGCACTGTGACTGTGCGTTTGGAGTTAAAAAGAATGCGGTACGATGGTCGAGCAACTACTCGTAAGCAACACATTTATGTATTCATTGCTAAGTCACGCTTGACACGGGAAAGAGCGACGCCTTTGGATGGTGGATGACTGGAAACGAGTAATATGGAATGATGAATGACGCCATATCTCGTGGCAATTTGATCTAGTGATTTGGGTTTAGCGAATGCGTGGAGAACGTCACCTGCCAGCATGTACGAAAACAGCAGTGTAGTAGGAAGAGGTATTGTTACTGTATTGGATTATTTCTCGTGGTTAGGGTGTGGTGACCTTGTTGTGCCCAAAGAAGCTCTAAACGCGGAAACAATGCATTAGGAATACATTAGAGCAGTGTTTACTGCGTACAGCAGAAGAACAGCAACATCTGCGAGGCAATGCCTTGTGGACAGACAAATTTCTGTAATGGACTGGCTTGCCCAAAGTCCCGACCTGAATCGAGTAGAACACCTTTGCGATGTGTTAGAACGCCATTTTCGCTCCAACATCATTGTCTTCCCTGGTTTCTTCTCTTGAGGAAGAATGGTCTGCCGTTCCTCTACATACATTCAGACGCCTCATTGAAACTGCCATAAATACGAATGCTTTTGCCATGAATTCGGATGCTTTTGATCTTATTGATGTGTGTAACATCAGATTTCAAAAGCTTCTATTCTCTTCTTGTCTTTACTGGTTTCACCCACGTTTCACATCCTTATTTGCCTATACACGCAAATACTTTCAGAAAATACTATAGAAGGTGCAATACTCAGTCCCTTTGGCGCTAAGGAAGCTGACAGACGCTTCTGATGTCCATTTAATGTCGCTTAATCGCTGTGTTAAGAAATTAAAAAATTAAAAAAAAGAAACAATAGATACAAATTATCTACAAGTAGAATGTGCTAAACCACAACAATTTCATGATGGGAGAGAGAAGCAATTACCGAAATATATAAAACAATCTATAGAAACATTCCTCGGCTTTAAAAGGGCAGGGGTAAAATGTGTTATCAATGAAGTTGCATGCGGCAGTGATATAAAAACGGCGTGACAGTAGGAAACTTCAAAAGAGTTATTCATAAATTTTGTGAAGTAAAATCCTTCACTAGTCTTGACGTTGCAGATGCAGTTACCTTGGGAAAATAACAAACTCTAATAGGAAAAATGTTAGCATATTTTTCTGCAGGATATCCTTTGCGTCAGAAAAATACAACTACAGATGTCAAAACACATAGAATATCGATGAAACTGGTGACACGGCATGGGGGAGTCATGGGATCGTGACTCTTACTCTCCACCAAAAAAATTTTGCTGAAACAATTTATTTTTGGCAAATGAGGTAGCATGAGGACCGATATGATTTAAAATGGCAAGAAATTCTAGTAAACTAGAAGCTGTGTTTAAGGCCGGATACTCTTGAATTTCGCACTAGAAGGTCTACCCTAATGGGTACGCTGAGAACGGACCGGCTATAGAGAATACACCAACTAGGACAGGGTGGGCATTCACAAGGTAACCGTGCCTGCTGCCAACACAGTGTAGACAGTTCTTAACCACACTGATAGAACGCGCAAACTACAGGAAGTTTATTACAGCAAGACAGAAAAGGAAAGGCTCCCCAACCCATAGCAAGGATAGTACAGCAACCAGTAAAATACGATGAAGAAATAAACAGTGCAGGTTGCAGGTTCAAATGGTTCAAATGGCTCTGAGCACTATGGGATTTAACATCTATGGTCATCAGTCCCCTAGAACTTAAAACTACTTAAACCTAACTAAGCTAAGGACATCACACAATACCCAGCATTCGGGAGGACAACGGTTCAATCCCGTCTCCGGCCACCCTGATTTAGGTTTTCCGTGATTTCCCTAAATCGTTTCAGGCAAATGCCGGGATGGTTCCTTTGAAAGGGCACGGCCGATTTCCTTCCAAATCCTTCCCTCACCCGAGCTTGCGCTCCGTCTCTAATGACCTCGTTGTCGACGGGACGTTAAACACTAACCACCACCACACCACCACAACACCCAGCCATCACGAGGCAGAGAAAATCCCTGACACCGCCGGGAATCGAACCCGGGAACCCGGGTGTGGGAAGCACGACCACGAGATGCGGGCTGCAGGTTGCAGGGTTGCAGTTATTATTTATTTACCAGTGACGCATTTCGCCTTTTTGATTATCTTCAGATTGGTTGATATTAGATGGTGTTTGGCACATGGGATACAGAGCACATAAACACTCCAGCAAATAATTTCCCTCGTCAAATAGTCGGAAATATTGTGCGGTATTTTTCTTAAGGCATGCAGTGTTCTCCAATTAATACAAAATACGATAAGATTGGTTGGTTGATTTGGGGAGGGACTAAATAGCGAGGTCGTCGGTCTCATTGGATTAGGGAAGGAAGTCAGCCGTGCCCTTTCAAAGGAACCATCCCCGTATTTGCCTGAAGCGATTTAGGGAAATCACGGAAACATAACTCTAGATGGCCGGACAGGGGGTTTGAACTGTCATCCTCCCGGATGCGAGTCCAGTGGGCAAAACACTGCGCCCCCTCATTCGATTGATCAGGCCTAACTACATATTTATACACTCTTGGAAATGGAAAAAAGAACACATTGACACCGGTGTGTCAGACCCACCATTCTTGCTCCGGACACTGCGAGAGGGCTGTACAAGCAATGATCACACGCACGGCACAGCGGACAAACCAGGAACCGCGGTGTTGGCCGTCGAATGGCGCTAGCTGCGCAGCATTTGTGCACCGCCGCCGTCAGTGTCAGCCAGTTTGCCGTGGCATACGGAGCTCCATCGCAGTCTTTAACACTGGTAGCATGCCGCGACAGCGTGGACGTGAACCGTATGTGCAGTTGACGGACTTTGAGCGAGGGCGTATAGTGGGCATGCGGGAGGCTGGGTGGACGTACCGCCGAATTGCTCAACATGTGGGGCGTGAGGCCTCCACAGTACATCGATGTTGTCGCCAGTGGTCGGCGGAAGGTGCACGTGCCCGTCGACCTGGGACCAGACCGCAGCGACGCACGGATGCACGCCAAGACCGTAGGATCCTACGCAGTGCCGTAGGGGACCGCACCGCCACTTCCCAGCAAATTAGGGACACTGTTGCTCCTGGGGTATCGGCGAGGACCATTCGCAACCGTCTCCATGAAGCTGGGCTACGGTCCCGCACACCGTTAGGCCGGCTTCCGCTCACGCCCCAACATCGTGCAGCCCGCCTCCAGTGGTGTCGCGAAAGGCGTGAATGGAGGGACGAATGGAGACGTGTCGTCTTCAGCGATGAGAATCGCTTCTGCCTTGGTGCCAATGATGGTCGTATGCGTGTTTGGCGCCGTGCAGGTGAGCACCACAATGAGGACTGCATACGACCGAGGCACACAGGGCCAACACCCGGCATCACGGTGTGGGGAGCGATCTCCTACACTGGCCGTACACCTCTGGTGATCGTCGAGGGGACACTGAATAGTGCACGGTACATCCAAACCGTCATCGAACCCATCGTCCTACCATTCCTAGACCGTCAAGGGAACTTACTGTTCCAACAGGACAATGGACGTCCGCATGCATCCCGTGCCACCCAACGTGCTCTAGAAGGTGTAAGTCAACTACCCTGGCCAGCAAGATCTCCGGATCTGTCCCCCATTGAGCATGTTTGGGACTGGATGAAGCGTCGTCTCACGCGGTCTGCACGTCCAGCACGAACGCTGGTCCAACTGAGGTGCCAGGTGGAAATGGCATGGCAAGCCGTTCCACAGGACTACATCCAGCATCTCTACTATCGTCTGCATGGGAGAATAGCAGCCTGCATTACTGCGAAAGGTGGATATACACTGTACTACTGCCGACATTGTGCATGCTCTGTTGCCTGTGTCTATGTGCCTGTGGTTCTGTCAGTGTGATCATGTGATGTATCTGACCCCAGGAATGTGTCAATAAAGTTTCCCCTTCCTGGGACAATGAATTCACGGTGTTCTTATTTCAATTTCCAGGAGTGTATGATGACAGATCTGTGTAGGCCTTATCCACGAGAGGAACGACAAGAATAGGACTCGGCTTTGTAATCATTGAAATAATATCACATACTCTCTCAACAGTAGAAGAAGATTGGGTAGCTTTGAGAGATGAAATAGTGAAGGTGGCAGAGGATCAAGACGAGGGCTAACAGAAATCCTTGGGTAACAGATGAAAGGAGAAAATATAAAAATTCAGTTAATGAAGCAGGAAAAAAGGAATACAGACGTCTCAAAAATGAGATCGACAGGAAGTGCAAAATGGCTAAGAAGGGATGGCAAGAGGACAAATGTAAGGATGTAGAGGCGGATATCACTAGGGGAAAGATAGATACTACCTACAGGAAAATTAAAGAGGCCTTTGGAAAAAAGAGAACCACTTGCATGAATATCAAGAGCTCAGATGGAAACCCAGTTTTAAGCAAAGAAGGGAAAGCAGAAAGGCGGAAAGAGTATAAAGAGGGTCTATACAGGGGCTATGTTCTTGAGGACAATATTATGGAACTGGAAGAGGAGATAGATGAAGATGAAATGGGAGATATGATAGTGCGTGAAGAGTTTGACAGACCACTGAAAGACCTAAGTCGAAACAAGGCCCCGGGAGTAAGACAACATTCCATTAGAACTACTGACAGCGTTGGGAGAGTCAGTCCTGACGAAACTCTACCATCTAGTGAGCAAGATGAATGAAACAGGCGAAATGCCCTCAGACTTCAAGAAAAACATAATAATTCCAATCCCAAAGAAAGCAGGTGTTGACAGATGTGGAAATTACCGAACTATCAGTTTAGTAATCCACCGATGTAAAATACTAACATGAATTTTATACAGACGAATGGACAAATGGTAGAAGCCGAGCTCGGGGAAGATCAGTTTGGATTTCGTAGAAATGTTGGAACACTTGAGGCAATACTGATCCTACGATTTACCTCAGAAAATAGATTAAGGAAAGGCAAACTTTCGTTTATAGCATTTGTAGACTTAGAGAAAGCTTTTGACAAGGTTGATTGGAATACACTTTTTAAAATTCTGAAGGTGGCAGGGGTAAAATACAGGGAGCGAAAGGCTATTTACAATTTGTACAGAAACCAGATGGCAGTTATACGAGTCGAGGGGTATGAAAGGGAAGCAGTGGTTGGGAAGGGAGTGAGACAGGGTTGTAGCGTATCGAAGTTGTTATTCAATCTGTATATAGAGCAAGCAATAAAGGAAACAAAGGAAATGTTCGGAGTAGGTATTAAAATCCATGGAGAAGAAATAAAACTTTGAGGTTTGGCGATGACATTGTAATTCTGTCAGAGACAGCAAAGGACTTGGAAGAGCAGTTGAACGGAATGGACAGTGTCTTGACAGGAGGGTATAAGATGAACATCAACAAAAGCAAATTTAGGATAATGGAATGTAGTCGAATTAAGTCGGGCGATGCTGAGGGGATTAGATTAGGAAATGAGACAATTAAAGTAGTAAAGGAGTTTTGCTATTTGGGGAGCAAAATAACTGATGATGGTCGAAGTAGAGAGGATATAAAATGTAGACTGACAATGGCAAGGAAAGCGTTTCTGAAGAAGAAAAATTTGTTAACATCGAGAATAGATTTAAATGTCAGGAAGTAGTTTCTGAAAGTATTTGTATGGAAGTGAAAGTGGACGATAAATAGTTTAGACAAGAAGAGAATAAAAGCTTTCGAAATGTGGTGCTGCAGAAGAATGCTGAAGATTAGATGGGTAGATCACATAACTAATGAGGAAGTATTGAATAGGATTGGGGAGAAGAGAAGTTTGTGGCACAACTTGACCAGAAGAAGGAATCGGTTGGTAGGACATGTTCTGAGGCATCAAGGGATCACCAATTTAGTATTGGAGGGCAGCGTGGAGGATAAAAATCGTAGAGGGAGACCAAGAGATGAATACACTAAACAGACTCAGAAGGATGTAGGTTGCAGTAGGTACTGGGAGACGAAGAAGCTTGCACACGATAGAGTAGCATAGAGAGCTGCGTCAAACCAGTCTCAGGACTGAAGACCACAACAACAACAACTCTCTAAACCTGTGAAGTTTAATTTCGTTTCCTTTCTAGGTAATTCATTTTTTTGTCGGATAGTTTAGTAATAGAAATAACGAGAAAAATATGGAAAATATTGACAAGAATAAAAGACAGAATCATAGGAGCCATAGAGGGTAGAAACTATAGGGGAAGACGGAGGCTCGAAGACAAACAACAAATAATCAAGGACGTTTGCAGCTGTCGGTACTCTAAGAAGAAGAGATTGGCACAGGAGAGGAATCGTAACGTGCCGTTTTAATCCAGTCAGAAGACTGACGATAATAAAAAAGAAAACTGTAGTACTAATAATATATCAATATGCAATTACACTCTAAGACAAAAAAAGAAAAAAGAACCACGAAGAAATTATTCGAACGGGTCGGAAATCGGTAGATGTGATGTACATGTACAGACGAACAAATGACTATAATTTCAGAAAAAAATTGATGATTTATTCAAGAGAAAGTGCTTCACAAATTGCACAAGTTAACAGTGCTTTGGTCCACCTGTTTTCCTTAAGCAAGCACTTATTTCTGAGAAGTTCGTGTCATCGCAGAGTCATTCACAGTGGTTGCTCAACATATAGCGCTGATCACGCGCTTCATATACACTATCAGGCGTGGCAACAACACTAAACACGAACAACACTAATACACTCTAGTGGCCATTTTACGTACCGCAGGAACTGGAACTCTAATCAATTTAGATAACCGTTGATGCTGTATACGTATACGATGTTACATTGACATCTAGCCGTGTCATGTGAGTGCTTTAGTGTTCTTGTCAGGCAGCATATTATTATGATAAAAATCTTATACGATTAAAATATGATAACAACTAGAAGGACACAGGGGTTAGCGCAGGAGTAATCTTCGCCTCTTTCTTTGCAACCCCCCATCCCCACCTCTGCCCCAAAGAATGACTCCGATGATAATTTATGTTCTGAAAACAACTTAAATCATAACCAATCTGGCACCTGTCCCTCGCAGTCACAGGATTAATTCGCTCCGTCCACTGAGCAGGAATATTCCTGAAGAAACGGTGCTTCTTTACACTTAAAATTACTTTGCTAGCTGTCACAGCTTTCTCGTTATTCGCTTTTCTTTTAAGAGAAAATCATGAATTGTGATGTATAGGGGAAACAAATGAAAGGCTTTTAAGAAGGTATTGTGTTTGATTAATGTCTGCGGGACTTCTCCTTACCTACACACTAAATTATTTGTCACCGCTTACTGCACTTTTTCCAGCTATAGCCGTTGTGCTCTCATCCACTTTGGAAGATGGGAAACATGACATCTCTCTCTTTCGTGGGGAGCATACATAATTAAATTCTCCCATCGTGTATGTCTGTCACGCTCCTGACGTCGAAAGAAATTTCCATCGCGCGCTATAAGCTTTCGAGTTAGTTAGTATGCGCGGGGGAAAACGGGAGGGGCAGGTAGAACCGCCCGCTCCTGTACCACGTTAGCGCTGCTCCCCTTTCCCAGTCCGGTGCGAGCTCTCTTTTAGCGGAGATGAGACACGCGGATAAGAAACCTGATAGATGGCAGGGTGCTAAAACGAAGGATTTACTATCTTTTTTTTTAATTTCTTCTAAATTTACAGGAACTAGAAACACTCTACCTTTACATATCCAATCTCGAAGGTGCTATGAAGTTTGTAGAGGAGCATAGTTCGCACCAATTTCTGTACTGAATTTATTTCTTGAATTCCAGTCTGTGATGACAAAAGTAGTCGTCAGACCACCTTCAGACTTGTTTAAACAAAGATAAGGTGAAGCTGTCATCACCTCGAAGGTTGGTTGGTTTGAATGTCACAGTGCTTTACTAGGAATGGTCGTATTGAAGATGATACGGCGTTGCATTTCTCCGACTTCCCCTACGATCTAACTCATCCGGACCATTTTAGAGGGACTTAACAAGTTAACATCGGCACGGAAACACAGTCAAATTGAGATTTTTCACATTAAGAAGACTTGTCAGAAGGGAAAGTTTAAGATATGGCATAAAATAAAGAAGCCAAAGTGGCACCGTCAAGAGATGTAAACAAAATTAGCTAGGCGTCGTCGAGCTAGCTAATTTTGCTTTTCTTTTGTAATGTATCCTGTATGAGGCAGTAAAGAGGAAATGAAAATGATAAAGATAATTGAATCCGCTAAACAGTATACAGTAGCCGTCTAAAGGATTCATCACAGAAACGATGGCATGGTGTCTTGAATTTAAATCCATACATAAAATTATTAATTACTTTGTTAATTGCTTGCTTGTTTCCCTGAAACGAAAATAGCCATTACTTGTCTGATCTATGAGTGTATCAGGCGGTGGGTTTTTCTGCAGTTAGCATTGTTTGATTAGCGGAATAACAGTGAAAAGTGTGGATTTAGTTTCCACCTTAATTAGTGGTAGCAATACTAATTCATACTTTGTACTGAAAAGATGCAAGTTCTGCTTGAAACGAAATGCTTAAACAGCAATACGCCATACGTAAGCAGTGTTATGGCTTCCTTGCATGTCCGAAGGAATATTGCATCCTTTTTCTTAACAACACACGCACTACAATATCGTAGTTATTCGCCGATAGCAGGCAGCTACTTTCAGTTAAAATTGTTATCTCCTGTACGGGAATTACATAATGTGTGTGCAAGTACAGGCTGTGACGCAGGAACGAGGACATATGGAATTTTTGGTGGGGCCCTGAGTCGTGCATGGGTAGCCAAACCAGTTATGGCGACCGCTCGCATAATACGGGAAATCCGGGCTGGAGTTGTGATCCGGCACAAATTTTCACTGCCGGCATTCCCCTATCTAGCTGATGGTTGTTCGTATTGGAAACTGCGAATACATTTCACGTATTTCATAGTGGCTGTAATTGTGGCAGTACCAGTTCCTTTGGACATGCACGTATGTCCGATTGAACTTTGCACACTTCTTCTCAGTAACACAGTCACTACCGTATTGTAACAACAAGATAGCTTATTGAATCAGGTTACGGAAATTACTGACGAGGTCTAAAATCAGACTAAGTACAGGTTCTCCTGGATCTGTTGAGTAACTTGTTGGAAACCTTAGTACTTTGCATTTAGAGCAAGAAACTTCTAAATCCACCCTCCAACAGATAGTAATCCATGTAGAGCATCTCTCCACTAATCACGAAAGATGAATTTTAAAGAAAAGGACGAACAAATTACAGAAAGATTAGAAATATAAATCCGCACAGAAAATTATTACTAATGTGAGCTCCAAACAGAGCACTTCTCCACTGGAGGTAAAAGATGAATTAGAACCTATACAAAAAGCTTCGACAAAAGATTTGCCTATGTTAAAACTCATCTTAATGATAAGATAGCAAACGTAGAGAAAGAATGAAACGCGGTAAAGAAACAGGCTGTGAATGACACATGACAGGTAGCTCGGCTGGCTCAGACTAGTGATTTTTTTCATAGTCCAGTACCCAATGAATATATATATGCTAATTAAATGCACTGTGGTGATCAGTTGTCACAAATCCATATAAGTAGGAGAATGGGGGCAGGACTCAGTCCACTTTTATTTGGCCAAAGTTTATTCAAAAACAATCAGCGTCGAAAGACCACCTACATGACAAGCAGCAATGATGACAATGACAAAAACTACAACAATAGATGCGGTGCGAGGTATTCCTCGCACCTGTGTGTAAAGATTTTTCTGGTGACGCAAGCAATGAGGCGGCCGCAATGTTACACTCGACACACAGGTCGCGGCCCGCCTTGTATTAATAAATCGATATTGACTGTAACCCTAATGGAAACGGTTACAGTCCACCCGGTTATGACATATTCACGATCCAGGACATATTATACACTACTGGCCATTAAAATTGCTACACCACGAAGATGACATGCTATGCATACGATTAGATTTTCACAGCATTCACACGAGGTTGGCGCCGGTGGCGACACCAACAATGTCCAGACATGGGGAAAGTTTCCAACCGATTTCTCATACACAAACAGCAGTCGACCGGCGTTGCCTGGTGAAACGTTGTTGTGATGCCTCGTGTATCTAGGAGAAATGCGTACCATCACGTTTCCGACATTGATAAAGGTCGGATTGTAGCCTATCGCGATTGCTGTTTATCGTATCGCGACATTGCTGCTCGCGTTGGTCGAGATCCAATGACTGTTAGCATAATATGGAATCGGTGGGTTCAGAAGGGTAATACGGAACGCCGTGCTGGATCCCAACGTCCTCGTATCGCCAGCAGTCGAGATGACAGGCATCTTATCAGCATGGATGTAACGGATCGTGCAGTCACGTCTCGATCCCTGAGGCAACAGATGGAGACGTTTGCAAGACGACAACCATCTGCACGCACAATTCGACGACGTTTGGAACAGCACGGACTATCAGCTCGGAGACCATGGCTGTGGTTACCCTTGACGCTGCATCACAGACTGGAGCGCCTGCGATGGTGTACTCAACGACGAACCTCGGTGCACGAATGCAAAATGTCATTTTTCGGATCCAGGTTCTGTTTACAGCATCATGATGGTCGCATCCGTGTTTGGCGGCATCGCGGTGAGCGCACATTGGAAACGAGTATTCGTCATCGCCATACTGGTGTATCACCCGGCGTGATGGTTTGGGGTACCATTGGTTACACGTCTCGGTCACCTCTTGTTCGTATTGACGGCACTTTGAACAGTGGTCGTTACATTTCAGATGTTTTACGATCCGTGGCTCTACCCCTCATTCGATCCCTGCGAAACCTTACATTTCAGCAGGATAATGCCCGACCGCATGTTGCAGATCCTGTACGGGCCTGGCCAGCACATTCTCCAGATCTCTCACCAATTGAAAAGTCAATGATAGCCGAGCAACTGGCTCGTCACAATACGCCAGTCACTACTCTTGATGTATTTTGGTATCGTGTTGAAGCTGCATGGGCAGCTGTACCTGTACACGCTATCCAAGCTCTGTTTGACTCAATGCCCAGGCGTATCAAGGCCGTTATTACGGCCAGAGGTGGTTGTTCTGGGTACAACTTTCTCAGGATCTATGCACCCAAATTGCGTGAAACTGTAATCACATATCAGTTCTAATATAATATATTTGTCCAATGAATACCCGTTTATCATCTGCATTTCTTCTTGGCGTAGCAATTTTAATGGCCAGTAGTGTACAAGCTATGACACGTTACAGAATAAACGGTCCACCAGAATGGGTGGTAGCAATTTAATTAAAATTCTGTTACTTATTAACATATTTCACTATCAAAAATATTTTTAAAAAAATTATTCGCATAGAGACGTTAAGAAATATGTTCGCAAACGACATGTAAGAAACTAAAAGGTGAAAAATCAAACAACAATCTCAGCAGCTGCTCCTTATTTTCAACTCAGTGATGCACGACTGAACATTCAAACTATGAACCGAGGTAAAATAAAAGCGAATAGCTATTCTGTAACTGCTATAAAATGAAAGACACCCTACTTATCTCTGAGATACTGTGCTCATATTGCCAGTGATGCTCCACTGAACAATTTGAGTCAGGGAACCTGGGGTAGGAGAAGCCACCTCAAGGAGATATTAGGTATAAAACTACATTACTGTGTACTACTGTTTACTTTAGTTTTAGTTAAATGTAAATACCGTTACTGACACAATGATTGTATCATTTGTACCGCATCTTATAACATGTGCTGAAACTGACGCCATCAACCTCAATGCAAGTATGACATCGGCGAACAAGATTCTGACACCCTGACGAATATCTCTGGTGTGTTTCGAATCACATCATAGGCAGCTACAATTCTGGCATCTAAGTCCATATCTGTATCCATTGGGGTCTCATATACAAGTGATTTTGGATATCCCCACAAGGTATAATCAAGGGGATTCAGGTCAGGTGACCTCGCAGACCATGGAATGGGACCTCCCCATCCAATCCATCTACCAGGAAATATAGCACTCAGATGGTTGCAGACAACCACACTGAAGTGAGGCGATGCACGGTCGTGTTGTATCCATATCCTCTCACGAATAGCCAAAGGTAATTTTTCCAGTAGCTCATGTAGAACTCTTTGCACGAACCCCACGTACAGGTGTTCATTCAGACAGCCAGGTAGAAAACATGGCCCATGAGATTGCCGACCCAGATATTCACAGCAAACCTTACTTGATGGTGTGACTCTACCACAGCCTGTGGGTTTTCCTCATTCCACACATGGCTATTACTGCTGTTCGATATAACATCACGATCAAATAACGCCTTGTGAATAAACAGCACGATTTGGAGGAGACCTGGTCGATCAATCCATTGTTGGAGTAACCAATGACACGATGCGACTCTTGCTGCGAAGTGAGTCACAATCATTTAACAGAATCGTTGTGGGTAATGGAAATGCCGTGTGGCTAAGGCCTCCCGTCGGGTAGACCGTTCGCCTGGTGCAAGTCTTTCGAGTTGACGCCACTTCGGCGACTTGTGGGTCGATGGGGATGAGAGGATGTTGATAAGGACAACACAACACCCAGTAACTGAACGGAGAAAATCTTCGACCCATTCGGGAATCGAACCCGGGCCGTTAGGTGTAACATTCCATCGCGCTGACTACTCAGCTACCAAGGGCGGAAGTTGTGGGTGATATGGGTGTAATTACTGTTCCTAGAGCAATCGCTACACGCTAGCATCTGCAGGCCCATTTCACGTGCAATACGAGTTTGTGTAGTGGAGCCCGCTGCAACAGAACACGTTCCATTACCTCTTCAAAATCGAGTGTGCGAGTGTCCTCATATTGCCAGATCCCTCGTTTCTTCTCTCCAACGACCTAGTTTCCCGCATTCGTCGATAGAGGGAAGTAAACATTCGTCGTGACGGATGATGCCTGTTAGAAAATCGTTCCCTGTACAGCTTTTCAGCAGCGAGAGCACTGCAACGTACTTCGCCATACACAAGGCGCATGTCAGTGAGTTCTACGATACTGTAGCGGTACTGCTCCATCGTATTGTACTGTACGTTTCTGAATAGCACTGAGTAATGAATGGGTCTGTCGTTGATTCATAGCATGTCCTGTCATAAGACATTGCAAATACAACACCACCGCGTCATCTTAAGGACAAGTAAAGTAAACAAAACCTGCGTCATGACTTTCTAGTAATTAGGCTCCTCCTTCTTGTAAAGAATGTACATATAAATAAACACCACAGTATGTGTAAACTTGTACGCACGTTAGTTGTAAATAAGCAAAACAGTAATGCTAGAGTAAGCGGTAGACAAGTTTACTTCCATATCTTCTTAAGCTGACTTCTCCGACACCAGGTTCCCCACCTCAGATCCTTCAGTGGGGCATTCTCAATGGTTCAGATGGCTCTGAGCACAATGGGACTTAACGTCTGAGGTCATCAGCCCCTAGGCTTAGAACTACTTAAACCTAACTAACCTAAGGACATCACACATATACATGCCCGAGGCAGGATTCGAACCTGCGACCGTTGCAGCAGCGCTGGTGCAGCCTGAAGCGCCTGGAACTGCTCAGTCAGAGCGGCCGGCGGCATTCTCAATGTCCTGTTCCATTTTTGCACGCATTTACGGAAACATCCTGCATGTCTCCAGTGCTCATATTGCCACACTCGTGTTTAAAATGCAAAGTGGCTGACAGTGCAAACTGTCATATAGTCCATGTGTGTGCAAACATTGCGTATCACTCACAACGTTACAGGTACATGGAAGCAGCTGTTGGAATACCAGCCCCCGCCGCCCTATCACGGTTTTCTTACGAGCGGCCGAAGAAAACATTTCAAACAAACCGTCTCTCAGAATGGACGCGAAAAGGCCGTAGTGCGGGGCGTAAAGAACGTCAGCGCTAATTGGATGTTGATTCTCATACATTTCGCTGTCGAAAACGACAGTTCACAGTGTAATGTGCGACGGGACGACGATCTTTTTCAGTGCTCCTTTTTCGTGTCCTTCTGTGGAGGCGGGACTTTGACACATGCGTCAATAAAACGGCAAAGGCTCCCTCTAGAACCATCCAGCTTCGCAGCACCCTCGCTGCCACCTGCCAACATTTGTTGAGCACCTTCAAGATGTACCTGTGCTGATAGGATCCGTGACGATAGTCCTAGGTGCCTGTAGGTAGCGCACGCCACGCTGCTGCCATTGTGGCCACTGGTAGGCCATCCGGAATCGGAAGTGTATCGAATGGGTTGCCTGTCTCCAAGAGGCTAGGACTTGGCCACAGGTTGTCTCTGTTTAAGTACGTTTTTGAAGTGCTCACCATAGGCGCGTGGGTGGCACCACGAGCTTTGCCACACTGGCGGTCTCAGAAGAATCCTTTGTCATTTTATTCCCGCATCTGTTAATTTCGCACACCTTGTAACGTATTACTATGTTTACGACGTTTCTCATCGAGCCATATACGTTATCTCGCCTTTCTAGCTGCTTCTCTCACACAAATAATGATAAAAATTCGGAAATTCAAGGTCGCCACCAGACCAAGCTCTTCCTAACCATTTAGAAAAAATGAAGCTGGTAAATTATTAGTTTAATTACTTTAATAATTTAATTACAAGTACGCAAATTTCTTTAAGCAGCCAGATAAATAGCACTCCATGTCGTGAATGAAGCAACTTGATTAATTCAGGAATGGGAATCAGAGTAAGGGGGTAAGATCGACACCGAAGAATTTATCTTTCACGGAAATTATTTATTGTAACTAAATATTTGGTTGCACATCCTAACTACACATAAGTCGTGCCTGTCTAGAAATATTTAAGTAAGAATTGCGCGAGAATGTAACAGAGCACAATTTAACTACAGCAAGAAGAAACATGGAAAACGGGGGTGGGAGACAACGATACTACCATCTCCTTTGCATTCAACCCATAAAAATATCTCAGTGAGATTCGCATTACAATTCTACGCATGCATTATTGTGGACAGAGGTTTAACCAATGCACGAGGTTGTGCGATAATTATTTAACATACTAACTACGTCTGCTGCTTGCAAACGGCCGAACTAGAGCACGTGGTGCATTCTGACTCAAACTGTTGTGCTGCTTTGTAGAAAGCGCACGAAAGAACAGAAATACTTGCGGAAATTGTAGCTCATTAAACAAGCGAACTGTTGAAATAAATCCTATTGTGGTGCCGTGGTAGACCAGAAGGGTCATTGATTACCAAAAACGGGGCACAAAATCGACACACAAAGCCAAAAGCAACTTCCACAAAGTATAAGATTAAAAATCATACTCGCTTCACACGCCTCAGTTAAGCTGAAGTTCTTAAGTATTTCAGCAGTTAAACACAACGAATTCCTAACTCAACCTGCTTCCTATCACCTGAAACCCCCTTTAAGAGCTACGATCCGTACTCACCAAGCGTTCACCGAAGAGTGCCCCTTTCTCTCACGAGATTACCTAGCTCCTAGTGCAGCGGAAGCTACCAGAGGGGTAGCCCTCCGTCACCAACCTCACACAGAAAAACAGCCCTCGACTAAGATGGGTAAACCTCATTGTTCAGGTATTGGAAACCTAAGTTGGTCATCCTGTGCTCTCCATTGAACGAGAACCAACATCGTCTGCTCCCAGCAGACGATGACCAATTCAGCGATTCCCACAAAACAAAACCGAAACCCATATTAAAACACACATATAATAACCAACAGGCCTTATTTGAGTGCTCAGTCTTTCTGGAAGAGTTCATGAATTGTGCTAAAATCAAGCAGTAAAATGAATAGGTTGTTCCGAATTCGACAAGTGTCTTATGAAATGGCTTCACAGAGACGTTTCAACCTCCATGGTTACGCCACAGGAGGGAACGAAAAAGGAGGCGTCGAAAAGCATGAACTCCCTTTGCTGCTTCAGACTGTGTTCAAATTTCGCCGAGTGGTTCTAAACGATCCCTGTACACCAGAGCGAACATTGCAGCCGCACGGCACTCCAAAGAGGTGTGATTATGTTCGGTGGGATAGCTGGCACACAACTTCCTTAGAGTAAGACTGAATCGTCCGGGGCTGTCAGCAGTGTCGAAATTTGACTTGTTACTCATCGAACTGTGAACAGTAGTTTTCGACAGTGAAATATGTGGTAATCAATGCCCTAAGTGAACGGGAAGTCCCATTGATGCCCTTTATGCTACGGCAAATTCTTGGCGATTCTGAGCGGCGGTGTGTCTGAAATGTATTCCTCGCCAATCTATAAGAAACGCACGAAATTTCAGCTCTGGGCGTCCCAGTTCTGACATCCGTCATCCATCGCAGAGGCATCAAAAGGACGGGTAAGTATGGTTGAGAGGAGGGTGTGACGATTTTACCATAGTCTGACACGGCTACGGTGGCGTTGGGAAAACTGTGGTGAAATTTGGTGCCAATGTGACAACATTAACCCACCTTACACCTCACATTAACTCCAGAGCTCTGACCGTTTTTCTCACGTCTGTCGACACCCTGCCGTCTGAAAAGTCACCGACTTGAGGGTGACATCGACAGGGCGTCATTCTCTTGCAGCATTACAGAGGAAGATTGCTGGCACTGTCGACCCGAATTTCAAACTTAGGCGTCACAGTGAGAGACGCTTAACACATTTCGAAAAAGTGACTGTAATTTTTTTGCGCGTTGTAGATAGATGATACAGATACGGACGGGGAATCATTCTACTTACAATACGGACCACAAATGGGGAAATTCACTGACACAAGCAACTTTGACAAACAGTAGATTTTTATGCGCCGGTGCCTGGAAACGTATATCTCCATGCTGCTCGGCTGTTCAAGTGCGACGCTATTAGCAACTATGGTAAGTGGTTGAAGGCTGACGAAGCTACACTCATGCTCATAGATTAAGGATAACTGCAGAATGTGGTGCCACACAACGTAACATTACACAAAACTGGCGCTAATAGCATAGACACATAGGGAACACACACGACACAGATCTGTAAGTCCACGGTATTGGTGATAAGTTGAGAAAACCGTCCCGAAACACATTGTAACCTCCCCACAAAATAAAATAATATGAATAATACTCTCATTTAGCGTAACTACCCAACAGTGAAAATATAATACAATGTGACAAACCTATAACCTTTCAATAATTGACAGCCAATTTACCCTGGTAAATTTTGGACGTCAGCAATGCTGCGTCATGGCCCTGGTACATCATTCTGAATAAGCTGAAAAATCTTACCTTAATTAGATCGCCCGATAACGCATATATATCTGCTCCTATAAGAAATTTTCCTGGCGCAGCTAAGTGCAATGCTGGCCGATAGATTTGTCTTATAAAAAAGGAAAGAACTGACTTTTCTTTTCAATAATCGGGATTACCAAGGATTGGAGAAATTAGTGAATTCTTTAAATTGAGATAAATGTCAAAAGTTACTTTTTATGAGAAGGATTGTTATTAACAGATTTTTTTTTTAAAAACATTTACATGGGACTTGATGTAACAATACTATATATGCGCGAGGCTGCTTTTACCTTATCCTACACCGCTCAGGCTCCGCCATCACTGCACACGACCGGCCCAGCCAACACGATACACCAGACGTGACTGCTCGCTAGCAACAACCTACTCCTACTGCCACACAGTTCCTACTGCAGTCAATACTGCTCTTTGGTCTCAGATTATTTTCTAGCTTACATATCGCAGGCAGCACGTGAGCAATACATCGAAATTACATCAGCTCGAGTGCGCTAGCAACAAGTTCTCTGATTATGGACCTCTTACAGCATGTGCTGCAAAACACCACTGTACCCCGACATCAGCATGGGATGTGATCACCATGCACTCGTACACAGGCCGCACGACGGGTTGGCATACTCTGGATCAGGTGGTCGAGCAGCTGCTGGGGTATAGCCTCCCATTCTTGCACCAGTGCCTGTCGGAGCTCCTGAGGTGTCTAGGGGTTTGAAGACGTGCAGCGATACGTCGACCGAGAGCATCTCAGACGTGCTCGATGGAGCTTAGGTCTATCAAACAGGCAGGCCACTCCATTCGCCTGATATCTTCTGTTTCAAGGTACTCCCCCACGATGGCAGTTCGGTGGGGCCGTGAGTTATCACCCATCAGGAGGAAGGTGGGACCCACTGCACCCCTGAACAGGCGGACAGACTGGTGCAAAAACAAGTCCCAATACACCTGACCTGTTACAGTTCCTCTTTCAAAGACATGCAGGGACGTACGCACACCAATCATAATTCCACCCCCACCATCATACCGCGACCTCCATACAGGTCCCTTTCAAGGACATTAAGTGGTTGGTATCTGGTTCTTGGTTCACGACAGTTGAAAACCCGGCGAGAATCACCGTTCAGACTATACCTGGACTCGTCTGTGAACATAAACTCGGATCACTGTTCCCATGACCATGTACTGTGTTCTTGACACCAGGCTTTACTAGCTTTCCTGTGACTAGGGTTCAGTGGAATGCACCTTGCACGTCTCCGGGCGAATAAACCGTGCCTATTCAATCGTCTGTAGACTGTGCGTCTGGAGACAACTGTTCCAGTGGCTGCGGTAAGGTCCCGAGCAAGGCTTCCTGCAATAACACCCGTGGCCGTCTGCGGGTGCTGATGATGAAATATCGGTCTTCTTGTGGTTTTGTACATTGTGGGCATCCAGTACTGTAGCGCCTGGATACGCTTTCTGTCTGCTGGAATCGTTGTCATAATTTTGAGGTCACACATTGTGGCACACGGAGGGCCCGTGCAACGACCTGCTGTGTTTGACTAGCCTCCAGTCTCCCTAGTATTCTACCCTTTATAACGTCATCAATGTGTTTTTGAGGCATTTAGAACACACAGTCACCATTAGCACGTCTGAAAACGTCTGGACACTTACTCGCTGCACCGTACTCTGACATGCACCAACACACCTCTGCGTATGTGGAATGCTGCCAGCGCCACCGAGCGACGATCGCAGGTCAAATGCACCGCATGGTCATACCCCGAGGTGATTTTAACCCACAAACCGCCCACCAGAGTGTTGTTTCACCATGTATCAGCATTATCCTTAATTTATGAGTATGAGTGTGCGAGTAGACGACAAGTTGTTGGCCGGCTACACGTCATCTCAGAACGTGGAGGTCGGAGACTCTTTCAAGATTGATAGGCTCCGATCTATGGGGGACACTGGTAGAGAGTACAATGCTGGTTCAGTAACAACCATTTAGGAGCACATCGTTCATTATATATTGTTGAACGTGGGGATCTGCAGTAGGCGACCCCTGCGTGTCCCCATGTTGACCCAACGAAACTGTCAACTAAGAATGCAGTGGACGCAGGATCTTCGAGACCGGACCATGGATCACGGAAAACGTGTCACATGGTTGAAAAAATTACGTTTCGTCTTACACCAGTTCGATGGGCGTCTCACAGGTCGATGTGCATGTCGGGATACATGTCATCCGGCTACTCGAAGTAAATGCAGCACCACGGACACAGGTGGAACAGTATTATGCTAGAGGGGGGAACGTTCAACTGGGTTTTCATGGAATCTGTGGTAGTAGTCGAAGGTTCCTTGGAAGCTGTATACTGCATTGTTGCGGACCACCTGCGTCCCTTCACGCCTGATGTCTTCACCGATGGCGATGGCATCGTCCAAAAGGATGGCTGCCCATGTTACAAGAACGGAATAAAGCTATTGGTTGGGGGAGGATGACAGTGAACCCATGTTGAAGTCTTGTCCACCAGTTATGCCGAATCTGAATGTGAAGGAACACATCTCGGACGCTATTAGGCGCCATCTCCGCGCTCACGCCACTGGCCCGCAATTTACGGGCACTGCTTGATTTATGCGTAGACGCGAAATGCCAAACACCTCTGCAAACCTACCAAGGACTTGTCGAATCCGTTTCACGCAGAGCCGTTGCTGTATTGCGTTCCGAAGTTGAACCGTCACGCTATGAAGAAGTGGACCTTGACCGAAGGCGTGACCTATAGTGATTCATGCATGAGATGCTTAACGTCTTTGATCGTCTTACAGCGCGAGATGCTTAAGGTCTTTGATCGTCTTACAGCGTGAGTTCAACATTATGAGAAATTAAAAGAGAAGGTTCAGACGAGAAAGAACTCACTTCGCATACACATCGATTCCTCATGGGGAGTAGGCCAACAGACTTCAGTTCTTTCGCTTTGCTGCTCTGTAGCTGAATATGTTTGCTCTATGTGGGCCGGCTCAGCCAAAATAAAAAAAAATCTGTTTTCAGATTTATGAATATAACTTAAAAATGAAAGTAATATGTATAAAGTCAGCGAAAATCAATTTTTCCTGTTACTTAAGAGAAAGAAAGTAAATAGGCCATTGATAATACCGTAACTTCAGCGAAACAAGTCTGTGTAGAAAAGAAGAGAAATAGGTCTCTGCTCAAGACGGAAACTATCCAAAAACAAATTCACGAGAAGGGAATCGTCGCTGCACTGAACAACACTTGTAGAATTTTCACTGGATGTCTTAAATGTATCATACTCGAAAAACTTAAGCTCACAGCAAGAATTCTTTAACCTAACTTATTAAGTCGCTATGATAAGTATTACGTTAGAAAGTCAGTACATGAGATCCATTTTTCAAATCCTTCAGTGGCTACATGGTTACGCTTAAGCCTCTTTATACACTCCTGGAAATTGAAATAAGAACACTGTGAATTCATTGTCCCAGGAAGGGGAAACTTCATTGACACATTCCTGGGGTCAGATACATCACATTATCACACTGACAGAACCACAGGCACATAGACACAGGCAACAGAGCATGCACAATGTCGGCACTAGTACAGTGTATATCCACCTTTCGCAGCATTGCAGGCTGCTATTCTCCCATGGAGACAATCGTAGAGATGCTGGATGTAGTCCTGTAGAACGGCTTGCCATGCCATTTCCACCTGGCGCCTCAGTTGGACCAGCGTTCGTGCTGGACGTGCAGACCGCGTGAGACGACGCTTCATCCAGTCCCAAACATGCTCAATGGGGGACAGATCCGGAGATCTTGCTGGCCAGGGTAGTTGACTTACACCTTCTAGAGCACGTTGGGTGGCACGGGATACATGCGGACGTGCATTGTCCTGTCGGAACAGCAAGTTCCCTTGACGGTCTAGGAATGGTAAAACGATGGGTTCGATGACGGTTTGGATGTACCGTGCACTATTCAGTGTCCCCTCGACGATCACCAGAGGTGTACGGCCAGTGTAGGAGATCGCTCCTCACACCATGATGCCGGGTGTTGGCCCTGTGTGCCTTGGTCGTATGCAGTCCTGATTGTGGCGCTCACCTGCACGGCGCCAAACACGCATACGACCATCATTGGCACCAAGGCAGAAGCGACTCTCATCGCTGAAGACGACACGTCTCCATTCGTCCCTCCATTCACGCCTGTCGCGACACCACTGGATGCGGGCTGCACGATGTTGGGGCGTGAGCGGAAGACGGCCTAACGGTGTGCGGGACCGTAGCCCAGCTTCATGGAGACGGTTGCGAATGGTCCTCGCCGATACCCCAGGAGCAACAGTGTCCCTAATTTGCTGGGAAGTGGCGGTGCGGTCCCGTACGGCACTGCGTAGGATCCTACGGTCTTGGCGTGCATCCGTGCGTCGCTGCGGTCCGGTCCCAGGTCGACGGTCACGTGCACCTTCCGCCGACCACTGGCGACAACATCGATGTACTGTGGAGACCTCACGCCCCACGTGTTGAGCAATTCGGCGGTACGTCCACCCGGCCTCCCGCATGCCCACTATACGCCCTCGCTCAAAGTCCGTCAACTGCACATACGGTTCACGTCGACGCTGTCGCGGCATGCTACCAGTGTTAAAGACTGCGATGGAGCTCCGTATGCCACGGCAAACTGGCTGACACAGACGGCGGCGGTGCACAAATGCTGCGCAGCTAGCGCCATTCGACGGCCAAGACCGCGGTTCCTGGTGTGTCCGCTGTGCCGTGCGTGTGATCATTGTTTGTACAGCCCTCTCGCAGTGTCCGGAGCAAGTATGGTGGGTCTGACACACCGGTGTCAATGTGTTCTTTTTTCAATTTCCAGGAGTGTATAATGATTAATTCCGGGTGAAGCATCACAAAAAATGGCGTGTTCTCACATTCTAAGAAAGGGATTTGAACTGTCTATTTCGACGCAAGTGCGAACATGGCACTTCGATTTAGTAACCTGTGTCACTAAGGTCAGTAGTTAGAAGGAGACCTGCCTATATCGACGCAAGTGTGAACAAGACACTTCTATTTAGTAACCTGTGTCACCTAGATCAGTAGTTATTAGGAGACACGAAGAATGTGATACGACCAAGACGAGGAAAGTTCAAAAATTAAAGAAATTCTTGTCTACCTCGGTTTTATTACAGTTTTGGTACTATGATAATTCGGGACGAGAGAGGGAACTGAATCGTCATGGATATGTCAAAGCCAGCAGACACACGAAGTGATTTGGGGAAACAAAATAAAACGTCACTCTAGATGGCCGAAGGCGGATTTTAAGTTCGGTGCTCTCATATAAAACTACAGTATGTTATGGACTGGCAGGAGCTACACATAGGAGTGTCAAAAAGGAAAAGATAAGTAATTAAGAAAACTAAAATAAATAATAATAATAAGGTAAATTTAGTGGGCTTTGACGCCAGAATTGTATACAACGAATTAGAGGAAAGAAAGTCCTCACAGAACCTTCTTAGAACCACCTACCTTTTACCTTCCCGCTAGAAATTACGCAAAGAATCGGTACAATCACCAATACATTTTCTGTATATGAATAGGGAATAGAATTTTAAAGGGTGAGATGGTGCAGCCAACAGAAGTACAAACTGCATAATCGTGTTCAGACAATAGCCAGTCACTATTATGAGAAAAGTTCAGATTGTCAACCACTGAGGCACTTCTTGCCGTCAGGGAATAATAATGATACATTTTATTTCGCCAACTCGTCACTAATGGAGTTTCTGTTGACCATCCTATTCAATGATGAGGCAACCATATTGCGGAGCGGTGTTTTCGTCTTTGATAACAGTCATCTGTGGAACAGCAGGTAGAATCTCCATGGTATGGTGACAGCGAATCATCAGCATCGGTGCAGCAGAATGTGTGGACTGGGATAACTGACGACGTATTTTGGGACCAGTCTTCCTTCCACGTTACCTAATAGGTCGGAACTATCGGCGTTCCCTGCTGGAAGAAGTCCTACTGGTGATTCGCAGGGTTATGTGGCTGCTGCATGAGGGTGCTCCAACCCACTTCGCCGCCAATGTCCGGACGTATCTCAATCGTGTCTTCCCTGGTCGATGGATCGGAAGAGTGGACCCAGTTGCATGGCCTGCTCGTCCACAGGATCTCAACCCGTGTGGTTTCTGGTTATGGGGTAATCACAAAAGTATCGTGTGTGCAGAGCCCATTCCAGATGTGGAGATACTGTAGCAGCGTATTCGTGCTTCCTTTGAGACTGTTCGGATGCAGCCTGATCGATGTGAACGCGCTGTTCATTGTTAAATTTGGCTTCGTTATACGTATATGTATAATCCTGACATGGTTTATATGCTATTTCAGAAAATGTTGTTTTGTACGTCTGCTACATATATCCTGGTACGATACGTTCTGTACCTTGTTATGTGCTCTCAACAACAGTTTATCGGATAAATTATAATTTTAACTTTCCGTCTGCAGGATGATTTGAAAATGGGTTCAGTTAACACGACACAAGCGATCAATTAAATAAAACGTGAATCTTGCAACTTTGTCTGTTTCTGTGTTGGTCTATTATTTTAGATTTTACTGTTTCCGTCATAAATATTTCTCAGTCTCATGTATCATAATAAATATAAGAACTTCTGTAACACTAGTCATAATAGATTTATTGACTGAGTATTCAAATTCCTTGTTGAATGTAGTAAAAGGGCTTTATGTTGCCATTATAAATAAATTAGACACGCACAGGTCCGCATTTACAGTTCCGATGGCTGGTTTCAAGGTATCTGATAAGTATCTGAAGGATAATACTCTGCCACAAAGCTGCCATTGATTGATCAAAATACCCGTTTATACCGTTAGCATTTTCAATTGTGATGCCATTTTCGAATTTTTGAATAGTATAACCCATCTAAACGGGCGTTGTTGTGTTAGAGTACAAATAGTCATCAAATCACACAACAGTAAAAAACACGTGGGTTTCCCAGGGCTTCACATTTAAATACGTGAACCAAATGAATCTTGAATAGCAGTGATGTAAGATTCCACTTAGGTGTTTGAGGAGGTACTGAACTGCGAATAACGCGTATCTATATTTCCTACGTGTTGTTCCAGAGTGAAACGGTTGATAAATAGTCTAAAATGGCTCTAGGAACGTTCTGCAAATCATTTAAATGTGGATAAGTTTTTTCATAGCCAGAAATTTAGTAAAAGATATAACCATTCGCCATCTTGTCTGTTTATGATCAAAGTCATTTATTTTCCCAATCTGTCATCATAATGCAAACAAAGGTGTAAAACGAAACTATCTTTTAAATTAAGCGTGAACTGCATAATAATTATCAGATACCCGAAAAATGAGGATATAAAATGTAGATTGGCAATGGCAAGGAAAGCGTTTCTGAAGAAGAGAAATTTGTTAACATGGAGTATAGATTTAAGTGTCAGGAAGTCGTTTCTGAAAGTATTTGTATGGAGTGTAGCCATGTATGGAAGTGAAACATGGACTATAAATAGTTTGGACAAGAAGAGAATAGAAGCTTTCTAAATGTGGTGCTACAGAAGAATGCTGAAGACTAGATGGGTAGATAACATAACTAATGAGGAGGTATTGAATAGAATTGGGGAGAAGAAGAGCTTGTGGCACAAGTTGACTAGAAGAAAGGATCGGTTGGTAGGACATGTTCTGAGGCATCTAGGGATCACCAATTTGGTATTGGAGGCAGCGTGGAGGGTAAAAATCGTAGAGGGAGACCAAGAGATGAATACACTGAGCAGATTCAGAAGGATGTGGGTTGTAGTAAGTTCTGGGAGATGAAGAAGCTTGCACAGGATAGGGTAGCATGGAGAGCTGCATCAAACCAGTCTCAGGACTGAAGACCACAACAACAACAACCTGAAAGATTTGCGTTTACGAAAAATGCTAATACAGACGTGACTTCTGTCTCAAGAAACGAAAACGCAAAATCATTTAATACATGCTATTTCTTAGCGAATTTTGTCAGATGAACTATTTTATATAGGTAGGTTGGAATATTTGAAATTTCCCGCAAATAAACGTCGACAAACAAATTTTCGATTACTGGGATCACAAAAACAACGCAGAAACCTATCTTGGAAATAGAATGTGGGTCTTACGCGTTTGAAAGGTAAAGAGCGTACATGAGAGCGAACTTGCTTATGAGTGCCTTCGTAAGTATATTCTGGTGTCTCTCCTACTGCCGCGCGGGTTTAAGGTCCTTACAAGATACACGCCGCGTGTGGCAACGTAGGAATCAGCCGCAGGACCTGGCATCTTAGAGTAAACACTTGCACACGACCTTCGCAGAGGTCGTTGACGGGAGAAGCTGAATCGATAGAAATCGAAATACGTTCACTGGTTTTGCTTTCCGGTCAGTAACAACTTAAGGTAGCAGACGACGCACTGCGTCCAATATTTGAAAAAAATAACACGATTGTATACGTAATCACGCTCAACGTTTCAGCAATCGTTTACGCATTGTCGCCTGAAACATACTGCGATCTGCTGGCTAACGTTCGCAACGACTTAAAAGCAATCAATACCGAGGATTCGTTGGTTTCTCTCGATTCAGCTACTCCTATCAGCCACAACGCGGGGAGTGTTCCTGGAACGCACGTATATGGTTAAATTCGGTTCTACTTCAACTCCCATTTTAAATAACTTGTCGGTTTGTCTGTAGTGTCGCCAAATATGGGTCTCACGACTATGAATGCACACGTTAGTGCTTTGCAACTTTCTGATCGGTGATTACATGATGTGGCTTCAAAACCAGTGTTCAACAGATTTTGTAACTATGGAATTGGTGGGGAAAAGAATGTTAATCACAAGAAACACGTTAGATCAGAGAAGCGCTCTGTTCTCTGACGAGAAAATGCTGCTGCGTCTCATAAGTAACAATCGCTGTTTGTTAAAGAAAACAAGCAAAGACCGTTTTGAAAAAATACCGGTTGAAGTTCTTACAAAAGCAAACATTTCAGCCGAAAAGCTTTTATTATAGAAAATAAAAAGTATTTATTCTCTATTATTAATTGTCTATAAGCGCAAGTAATTTTTTGAAAATTAAAACTTTTCGTGGGTGACTATCTACTGTTGTTAAATATTTCGAAAAATCATATTTGTGTGTTTCGGGAATTATAACCATGTTCCCGGAAGAAAAGCAGTGATCAAAAATACAGTTCGTCGAATACGACCCAGCCAGATGTAGAACATACATATCTGCCATAAAGTCTGCCTGAACACAGTCCGTATAAACGTGCTTTATCTTGGCACAGTTACAGTAACTGTGCCAAGATACAGCAGATTTATATGGAATGTGTTCAGACGGACTTCTGTTACAGGTACATGTTCTACAGTTAGTTGTATCATATTTGAAGAAAATGTATTTTTTATCCGTTGATATACTCAGCTTTTCTTCTTGGAAGATGCCTCTAATAATCGAAATCGGTTGAGAATAAACATATTATTGTGCAGCTGATGGCACAGATATGCCTTTTTCAAAATTTAATTTTTTTAGTATTGTCGACGAATTTCAAAGCACTGTTGACTCATCTTCTGCCACATAACGTGGTAATCGAAGTCTTTCACCTTCGCAAGTATATTAGGTCATCAGCATGTATGGAACGGCAACAACTCAATTAAGCAGTAACAGGATAGATATTTATAAGTACAGGATGATTCAAAAGTCATGTAAGATGGGGAAAAGTCGGTATTAATGGAGAAAACTACACTGAGAAGAACGACCCATCACCACCCGCCCACCGAAATGGTTATTCGCATGCAGTACGTAGCAGAAAATTGACGGTCGTCTGTGAGGTAACTGATTAACGAAGTGCCACGGAAGGGTATTAAAGGTCCGCCAGTAACCATAGCTGTTTAGTGTGGTACTGTTCTGCACTGTAATGACTCGTACAGCAATATAGACAAACCAAGAGGCGGCGAAAGTGATTCTCATCCACGCGGCAGGCATGAGTCAATGGGAAGCAGCAGAAAAAATACCACAGGCGACATCCCACCAACGCAATCCTGATCACAGTATGATTGACCGCTTAAGGGAGTGGACCACGGTGACGCTCTATGTTGGAGCTCATATTCATGATCTCATTTTTTCAATATAATAACAAACATAATACGAAACTGATTTTAGACCATTATTTTACACCCTTAATGTTGTATTACCTATTTTTAAAGCAAAAAACTTGCACCCAGAGGACACCACACAACATCGACGAAAGATTTTCGCGAATTGCGAGGCCGGTTGGTGTAAGTTCCGTAAGTCACAATTTTCAACATAGAACAAAATTTCAAAAACTGTTTTAAAAATAATGATATTGTCTAACGTGGTACCTAGGGATGTTTAAAATAATGGTTTTTAACAGACTGGCGGGACTCTGAAAAAAAATCAATTTTTATCAAGAAATTCGTTTTAAAAACGTGCACCAAAGATATAAACTAAAAATTGTTCGCAAAAATATTACTTACTAAATGGAAAAGTTACAAAAAGGGATATGTAACTGCATATATGTATCTTGAGTTATACACCCGCCAAACTGAAAAATGTTGTTTTGAAAAAACAGCATTTAAAGTTTCAACTTACGTGTTTTTTTGATACTGAAATTGAACAAAACTTTAATCGGCAGCTGGCCTTGTTTTTTCACCGATGTCGAAGCACTCCCACTTTGACGAAATTATGTCGGTTAACTAGCTTCCGCTTACTTTTTGAACCTCTTCTATCCGTAAAAATACGTTTATTTGTCATTTTCAAGTGCTTATGTTTTACTCACAGAAAAATATGACAAGTTGAGCAGACACGAGACAAGCACATGCTTTCAGACTGTACCATAAACGAATCATTTTACGAAGAGAAATCTTGCTGAGTATAGTGTTTTAGTTGATGCTGTGGCGACTTTCTAGTATGCCCGAACAATAGAATAATACGTAGTTGTTCAGAATAACTTTTATTACTTTCACACTCGAAAAGTCAACGATAAACATAAACAACTCGAGGTCAGTAAGCCAACAGCGGCAAAGATTGTGCTCTGATACGTCAGCGATATGATCGCGCTAAACTCACGTGGCAAATAATGTCAAAGTGTAGCCACAATACTAATGCCCTCTCTGATACTATCCGAAGCTAACAGGACCGTTATTCCTTGGCTAACTATCGTATTAGTACACCGGCTGCATTCGAGAGCTCGGATGCCGCATACCCCTATGCAGTAAATCGCGCTTTTAACATATTTCAACATGTCACTCTTTATATGAATGAATCGTAAAAGTAGACTCTCTAAGGAACATTTTAAGCCAATAAAAAACCAGGCTAAAAAGTTACTACCCTCGTCTATCCCTCAATCGAACAGCTGAAGTCTAAAGACACTCTTCACGACAAAAGACGGTTCGGACGATCAAGCACAACAACAGCGGATACGCAATCAGGTAGTGAGTCCAATTCGGCCAACGAGGAAGGCAGCACAGGAATGCGTCATCAGCCAAGCCTCTGTACCCAGTATACTGTCCTCTAAACATTTTCATCCCTATCGAATTCACTTTGTGCAACTGACCGGGTATTGAGGTTGCATTGTACTAGGTTTCAGTCCGTCATTGCCCAGTGATGTAGGTGAGTCAATGTTCAACCTAAATGTAAAATAAGCCAAGTTTATGTACCTTTATCTCTAGAACCACTGAGGATAACAATCTAAAAACCTCTTCCTTCTATTCATCATTAGATGTTAATACAGCATCACAGATTCCGTGTTTCAGTGTAGTTAACCCTCCAAACACACTTTTGGGCACTCTTGTCCAGATAACATTATTGAAAGGCTCTTTGGGATTCGAAGTCCGCCCATGTAGATACTTTCGGAGGAAGTCTGAGTGAGTCAGGTTCCTACAAATTCTCTTGATAGCTTCCATAACAGATTCAGTAATAGAGTTCGAAACACACTCCTGAACTACAGCTATCCGAAATTTTGTACCACGATTCAGGTCCAAATAAGCAAAGTGAATGTATCTGTTTCCTGTCAGTTGAGAGTTTGTGAAAGTATGAGGCGGAGAATGCTTTCTTCATACGTTCTAAGTCATTTCCGATATACCTGATGGTCATTCCAAAATGCTACTAAAGCCTTTCTATTGTTTCATCATTCAGTTGATCCCCTCAGTGGTTTGCCACCTGACAGTATGTTGCTGCAAAGAGTTAATTTTAATTTTCTGAGGAGTGTGCTCACCCTGTTTGCGCATGTCCACCGCATTACAGCTTTTTAAACGACATTGGCTGTAGATTGCAATTTCGGTCTTTGGGGCATTCTCAAGTAGTACTGCAAAAGCTAAAAGAATACGAAAACGAAGTACCGAGTGTGTCTTAAGAATTGCACAAACATGACGTGTTGACAGTAATAAACTACAAAAATGATGGAAATTATAGATCACTTGTATTTTACTTCAGCACATGTCATATTTTAAAATCCTCCAACATGAATACATCTGATGGTCAAAATAAGCCTTTTCACTGTAGAAATAGAGTAACCTCAGACGAGTGCGGAACTCTGCACATCGTGAAATGGCGTAAATTGCGTGAAGTATTACCAGTGTTAACATCTTTCACACAAATCGCTGCAAATAAATCTTCTAACACATGTTTAGGTGGCGAACTGAGGCCGTTGGCGCGAAAATACGTTGACAAGTCAGACTGTCTGGTTCAAAAATGGTTCAAATGGCTCGGAGCACTATGGGACTTAACTTCTAAGGTCATCAGTCCCCTAGAACTTAGAACTACTTAAACCTAACTAACCTAAGGACATCACACACATCCATGCCCGAGGCAGGTTTCGAACCTGCGACCGTAGCGGTAGAGCGGTTCCAGACTGTAGCGCCTAGAACCGCTCGGCCACACCGTCCGGCCAGACTGTCTGTACGCTAATCAGAGATAGTACATTCCAGCGATCACAGTTGTTAACGTCATATCATAATATCATTTTTTGTCTGCTGACTACATACAGCTTTGTAAGCGATGATATAGTTGTAAGGTCCAAGGGAGCAGGATATATAAGAGGCTTTTAAAGTCTAATACGTTCTGCAGCAAAATTTCAATGATGCATTATTTTCACCTCCATTTTTGTAAAGTACTACTGTCTACATGGCATGTTTGAGTAATTCTGTGTACATACTCCGTGCTTCGTTGTTGTACTACTCTAGCTTCTCAGTACCACTTGTTAACGGCCCAAATTTCGAAATTTTTATTGTGAAATGCATAATTTCTACAATCGATGGCGAATATACTGTCTTCTAAGAAAGTCTGCGTGACTGCAAAACCCGACCATGAGAAGTTATTCAGCATTACAGTTTCTTTATTCTCAAATTTCCATGAGGATCTGCTTCAGATACACAATTCTAGGCTTTAGAATCGCATATGAAGAGATTCATGCCAGAATTTAGATACCTTAGTTTAAAAGATATGCAAATAATATAATGAAACTAAAAATTTGATACTTCTAAACGTCACACAAAAGATAAGTAATAAACCATTCTGTGCATAAGAGAGTGACAAACATTCTAAGATTTGTTTTGGAAAATGTCAAAAATTTTTATTTTTTTGCCTGCAAGCTCTCCTTAGTACATGCATAGCATTGTTCGTCTCTTTGTATTTTTGATATCTCCACTAGTTACGAATTTGCCCTATGGGAGAAGACTAGAGAATCACCAATTATTTCTTGCAAATTTAAAGACCTGTTACTTGATGTTTTAAAACAGGTCGTACACCTTACACTTCTCTTTTGTCACATTTTTTCTAGTTTTTTGCTTTGTTTCGTTTTTATCTGCAACTTTTGACATAGAATAATACCTTTTTTAAAAACAATAACAACAATTTTAAGCGGAAATATACATCAAATTTTGTTGTTTTAAGAAGAATGTAAAAATTTGATAGGATAGAAGAGAGATTCGTTAGTGCCGTCACCGATTGTGATTGGAGGTGAACACCTCGGAATGGTTTCTTTGAGCTGTTGACCGCGTCAGAAGAAAAATGTTTAGTTAGTAGCAGAGAAATGATTTTCCTAATCCTATGCTTTAACATTAGGTACTCATCCGTGTACAACATTGGTTGTTTTCTTGGATAGATCGCCGGTATCGTACACTATACTTACTCTAGTATTCGCTACCCTTATCTGTCTGATCTGTATAATTTGTCTATGTATTTTGATATGTCATGTCGATTTATAATACTAGGTGACTTATCTGCTGTTACATCTCGACGTCTTCCGCCGTCTGTTCCTCTTCAGTGTCACTGTTTTCACTGTCATTGTGGGCGTCGCTGTCCACCCTCTGGAGGTTGTTGTTACGTTGCATATAGGCATGTCTGTTCTGTCGTTTCTGCAGGTACTCTTCATGTGTTGTTTCTGAAATACTGTTTGTTAATGCATATGGTTGTGCTCATTTTTCTTTATCTCTTATTGCTGTGTATATTTCTTTTCCTGTTTCTGTGTTGTGTAAGTGTAGCATATGTCTATTACCAGTGTAGGATTTACATGAAATGTAATCGCAGTTGCGAATATGGACAACCATCATGTGTGTAACCGAGTGATGACAATGGAAATTTGTGCCGCAGTTGCGAATATGGACAACCATCATGTGTGTAACCGAGTGATGACAATGGAAATTTGTGCCGGATCGGGAATCGAACCCGTGTTTCCTGCTTATCGTGACCAGTCGCCATGCCATTTTTTTTCCTCTCTCTCTCTGTTCATTTCGTTAGTTATTGGTTGCTTAGGTTGGTCTAGGTGGACGTTACGTGACACCCGTTCAAGTTCATCGTTGATTCCTTCACTCAGATTTTTTTAATTTATTTATTTTTTGGTAAACAAAGGGCAGCCAGCCCTCTGACCGAACATGCTGAGCTACCGAGCCGACTCACGACCAGACCCAAACTTTCACATGTCATCAATCATGTGTGTACAAACCTGCAGTCACTCATCCATTATGTATATTCTCGTACAAGAGACACATTTTAATTGATAGTGGCTTGCCCGCTATCGGCAGATAAATAGGATATTGCAGTGCCAGAAATACGACGCAATGTTCCTTCGGACATAATTCGTATCTCTGAACAACATAGTATCGTATTTAGCTGTCCAAAGGAACATTGCATCGTATTTCTGAAACACACAGGCACTGAAATATCGAATGTAGATTTTGTCCTATGGTATATGAATTTCGAACCACTCTGTACGTGCGCCTAGTCATTTCAAACAGATCCTAATCTGGTCAGAAATAAATGCTGACTTCAAAAATAGATGCTATATTTTACAGTCCGAAGTAATGGTATAGCTGCAGATGTAGATGGATGTCTAGGAACTTAGCAGTGTTAGTAGCAGACTTTGCTCCTCCGAGCTGAGGGAAGCCGCACCAGAGCTGGCGATGCGTCTGGCGGGAGAGACGCCGAAAACGGCCGGGTGCCGTCTCGCAAGCGGCGGCTGTTAGTTTTAACGAGGCGACAACTGGGCCAGAGACGGGCGTGGAGCAGGGCGTGACCCCACGAGCGCCGGTATAAAAGCCGGCGGCAGCCACCCCGGAGGCATCGCACCACTCACCCTGGTCTCAGCAGCAGCAGCAGCAGCAGCAGCAGACATGACGGCAACCGGAAGGACGGCGAGGGCAGCGGCGGCGGCGGCTCTGGCGGCGCTGCTGGTGGCGGTGGGGGCGGCGGAGGCGGCGGCCGGCTTCCTGGCCCCCGCGGTCGCCTCGCCTGGGCCGCCGCTCGCCTTCATCCCCCACCCGCACCCCGCCTTCAAGGTGGCGCCCGCCTTCACGCTCGGCAGCGGCAAGACGCTGTACGCCAGCGCGCCCTCCGCCGGGGGGCAGGGGGCCGGGGGCCAACAGGGGGGCAGCGGGGGGCAGCAGGGGGGCAGCGGGGGCCAGCAGGGCCAGGGGCAGGGGCAGGGCCAGGGGCGGCAGGGAGGCGGCGGCCCCCAGTACGTCGTCCCCGGCGCCGTGCCCGGGCAGGACGTCGACTTCGACCCGCACCCCCAGTACAGCTACGCCTACGACGTGCAGGACACCCTCACCGGTGACAACAAGGCGCAACAGGTACCACATCTTACAGTAGTCTTCAACTAACACGAGTTTCCCTAATTCCTACTCGCATTCGGCAGGACGACGGTTCAATCCCGCGTCCGGCCATCCTGATTTAGCTTTTCCGTGATTTACCTAAATCGCTCCAGGCAAATGCCAGGATGGTTCCTTTGAAAGGGCACGGGCGACTTCTACATCTACATTTATACTCCGCAAGCCATCCAACGGTGTGTGGCGGAGGGCACTTAACGTGTCACTGTCATTACCTCCCTTTTCTGTTCCAGCGTGTATGGTTCGCGGGGAGAACGACTGCCGGAAAGCCTCCGTGCGCGCTCTAATCTCTCTAATTTTACATTCGTGATCTCCTCTGGAGGTATAAGTTGGGAAAGCAATATATTCGATACCTCATCCAGAAACGCACCCTCTCGAAACCTGGACAGCAAGCTACACCGCGATGCAGAGCGCCTCTCTTGCAGAGTGTGCCACTTGAGTTTGCTAAACATCTCCATAACGCTATCACGCTTACCAAATATCCATGTGACGAAACGCGCCGCTCTTCTTTGGATCTTCTCTATCACCTCCGTCAACCTGGTCTAGTACGGATCCCGCACTGATGAGCAATACTCAAGTATAGGTCGAACGAGTGTTTTGTAAGCCACCTCCTCTGTTGATGGACTACATTTTCTAAGGACTCTCCCAATGAATCTCAACCTGGTACCCGCCTTACCAACAATTAATTTTATATGATCATTCCACTTCAAATCGTTCCGCACGTATACTCCCAGATATTTTACAGAAGTAACTGCTACTAGTTTTCTTTTCTATTCTGTTTTTAGTAGTACTTCATTCTACTACTTGTTTTCATCTATACATATTACGAGGTGAAGTCTCCCCCTGTGTTTTTCTATCTATGTGAATACTAAACTCAAAAACTACTGTACTCATTTTGAAACAATTTTGACTAGACGACTTTCTGTTTATCACTATATATAATAAGCAAGTCGTCCGCCAAGCAAGGACGGGACAGTAGTCAAACACGAAACTAAGTTTTAGGAACCCTTTTTTGGGGGTTTTAGGTTGGATTGTAGCCTTGTACGGTAGCGAAATGTGGACGAGGAGTAGTTCAGACAAGAAGAGAATAGAAGGTTTTGAAACAGAACAATGCAGAAACTTAGGGTAGATCAAGTAAGTAATAAGGAGGTAGTAAACCGAATAGGGAGGAAAAAGAATTATGGCACAGCTTGACTAAAACACGGGATCGATTGATAGGTCACATACTGAGTCGTCAAGGAATTGCCAATTTGGTAGAGGGATGCCAAGGGATGAATACAGTAAGCAGGTTCAAATAAGTGTATGTTGCAGAAGTTATTCGGAGGATAACAGGATAACGTGGACAGTTACATGAAACCAGTCTTCGGACTGAAGAGGACAACATTCGTTCTACATCCACAACTACGTTTCCGCTTTATATCTTTCGTTACATGAAACCAGTCTTCGGACTGAAGAGGACAACATTCGTTCTACATCCACAACTACGTTTCCGCTTTATATCTTTCGTTTTAACCATTTGCTCCTCGGAACTATTTCGGAACTATCGAAGCATCTCCCCTGTTTCTTTTTGAATGTCTATTTTTTAGTACCCGAATAATGTGAAGATTATAGGCCAATTACTTTTATGTGCCAGATTACAAAAATACATTATACACTTCTAGCCGGGACATGTGAAAGCAAAATTAAGAAAAACAAGGGATATTCTGCAGAAGAAAAGAAAAAACGACAGGCTGCTGAATGTTTTAAGATGACATCAGGAAGACTGTTAGAAATTAACAGCGGAAATGTATCTGACATAGGTGATAGGAATATTCTTCTGGAGACTATCAAAAATCTTGGTGTAGACTAAAAGAATGAGGACTTAAAAATTTTTGACTAAACGTTCAGTCCAATTCCTCTCGTTATATATTGTACTGATATCGTTGGTCAGGTCTATATATTGCTCCATATTTCCAAGGCTCCACGATTTAACTGATATCTTACCAAAGGTTATTAGTTTCCTCTGTCTGGGAACCTGAACAGATTCCTCTGGATATCGATATCTTCAGAACGAGGTACATTTCATGACATTCCAATCTGTGATCCAACCTTAGTATAACTTTTCATCGTACTGCTTCAATATGTTCTCTCCTATGCTTCCTGTAATCTGTACTTTGTTTGCTGAACTGGAACTTAAAGTTTCGCAGAAGAGTTATAAATATTCAACAGCCTAGATCGCATAAATATTTCTTTATTTAAGACAACCGGCTTTGACAGATTTTAGTGTCATCTTCAGGTCTTAAGAACCTTTTTGTTGCGGAAGATGTTCTTTTTACTTCGGACTTCATAATAAGTTGTCACGTGGATAAAAGTCAGAACATTATAAACAGTCTGCCATAACTAAAATATTTAAGAACGTAAAGTAACTTGTCTAAACGGCCGTGTCCATATATGCATATAGCTGACAGATGATTCTTATATCAGAAAAATGTAGTTCACAGTAGCACATAGGTTCACATAAGCTGGACATATTCTAAACAGTGAAAATCGACTTCAAAAGGAACAATGAGCTGGCGTGAGGTCCAACGCAAAGTGAACTCGTTTTACAACAAAAAGATTTTTAAGACCTGAAGATGACAGCAAACTTCGTCGAAAACGGTTGTCTTAAATACAGAAATATTTATGCAACCTAGGCTGCTGGATGTTTTTGAGAAATAAAACAGATCGCTCCTTCGGTGTTCTCAAAATGAGACTACTGAATTCGCAGCACAGCTCAGAATAACTGTCGCGTTTAAAGGGTTTAGGCGTGAAGTGTGAACAGCGGCGGTTGGCACAGGCTTCGGCAGCCCTCCAGTTTCTACATCTACATCCACATCTACATCCATACTCCGCAAGCCACCTGACAGTGTGTGGCGGACGGTACCCTGAGTACCTCTATCGGTTCTCCCTTCTATTCCAGTCTCGTATTGTACGTGGAAAGAAGGATTGTCGGTATGCTTCTGTGTGGGCTGTAATCTCTCTGATTTTATCCTCATGGTCTCTTCGCGAGATATACGTAGGAGGGAGCAATATACTGCTTGACTCTTCGGTGAAGGTATGTTCTCGAAACTTTAACAAAAGCCCGTACCGAGCTACTGAGCGTCTCTCCTGCAGTGTCTTCCACTGGAGTTTATCTATCATCTCCGTAACGCTTTCGCGATTACTAAATGATCCTGTAACGAAGCGCGCTGCTCTCCGTTGGATCTTCTCTATCTCTTCTATCAACCCTATCTGGTGCGGATCCCACACTGCTGAGCAGTATTCAAGCAGTGGGCGAACAAGCGCACTGTAACCTACTTCCTTTGTTTCCCGGATTGCATTTCCTTATGATTCTTTTAATGAATCTCAGTCTGGCATCTGCTTTACCGACGATCAACTTTATATGATCACTCCATTTTAAATCACTCCTAATGCGTACTCCCAGATAATTTATGGAATTAACTGATTCCAGTTGCTGACCTGCTATATTGTAGCTAAATGATAAGGGATCTATCTTTCTATGTATTCGCATCACATTACACTCGTCTACATTGAGATTCAATTGCCATTCCGTGCACCATGCGTCAATTCGCTGCAGATCCTCCTGCATTTCAGTACAATTTTCCATTGTTGCAACCTCTCGATATACCACAGCATCATCTGCAAAAAGCCTCAGTGAACTTCCGATGTCATCCACCAGGTCATTTATGTATATTGTGAATAGCAACGGTCCTATGACACTCCCCTGCGGCACACCTGAAATCACTCTTACTTCGGAAGACTTCTCTCCATTGAGAATGACATGCTGCGTTCTGTTATCTAGGAACTCCTAAATCCAATCACACAATTGATCTGATAGTCCGTATGCTCTTACTTTGTTCATTAAACGATTGTGGGGAACTGTGTCAAACGCCTTGCGGAAGCAAAGAAACACGGCATTTACCTTTGAACCCGTGTCTAAGGCCCTCTGAGTCTCGTGGACGAATAGCGCGAGCTGGGTTTCACACGACCGTCTTTTTCGAAAGAGTTTCATAGTGTAGCGGGAGCTAGGAGCAGAGGGGTAAAGCTGGAGCGTGTTCCCGCAGGAAAGCCGGGACGGCGACAACGTCCAGGGCAGCTACAGCCTGGTGGAGGCCGACGGCTCTCGCCGCACTGTGGAGTACACGGCGGACCCCGTGAACGGCTTCAACGCCGTGGTGCACCGCGAGGGCGCCGTGGAGGGCGGCCGAGCCGCCGTGGCGCAGCCGCAGGGACCAGGCCTCAAGCTGCACGCCTTCCAGGCGCCCGCCGTCGCCTCGCCGCTCGTGGGCCGCGGGTAGCCGCCCCCGACACACCACCCTCCGCCACTCACCACTAGCCGCCAGCCCAGCCGCCGACGCGCCGCGCCGCCACCGCACTCCTATTTATTCTTGTAAGCCTCTTTGTAAATAAACTTGCTATGGGTTACGCTCAAAAAAGTCTCTTTACTCGGCCACTCACTCCAAATGTCCACTACCAAAACGCTAGCGTACAGCTAACAAAGATGTGCGAGATACGTGGATGACACTCTTTCTACTGGTTAATAATTCTCCAGAAGGAATAGAGCAAATTTTCGCAACGTTTAACAGTCTACATGAAAATATAAAATTCACACAAGAACTGGAATCAGCTTCTAACATTCTGTGTGGTGTCTGTCTGTTCTAAGTCGTGTCTCCATACCACTTTCGCGCAACGCCGCTCTGAGCGTGTTTTTTAGGGAATTGACTAGTTTGAACCTGGGACCTGTTGCTGGTAAGGAGACGCCAGACCACACATGACATGTAGAGTTCAGAAGAGTTCAGCGAGACTTGCGACGATATAACCAAATACTTAATGATTTCAGCATCAGCTCCACTGCACTCCCCGTAAAAGAATCTTAATACTAACTAAATTTAGTGGAAGGGGTTCAAGGCTTTCCTATTTTTAGTTAGCTGGTAAAATAACGTCGAAAAAGCAGTTAAGTTTACCATTAAAAATTTTATTCTAATCACAAAACATTGTTTATAAATTGCACTATTGATAAAAGGAAATGTTTTAATACAGGAAGATAAAAACTGCGTTCAACAAAAATGTGAACGAATATTCCCTGAATGGGTTTCCAAGTTCTCACTGGATCGAAGGATGACCTATGCCATATCACATCTATAATCTAGGTTTTAATTAAGTTTCACAAAAGAGAAAACTATCAAAATGGTCTACAATGACCCTCAATTATCATTAATTACTTATCTCACTTGTCGTAAATTACAGTGGCTGATGTGGCTTCTCAATAATTATATAACAGAAAAATCATCGTGTTTCAGATTTTTACTTCAAGTAGCAAATATGAACACCTACATCTACATCTACATCTACATGACTACTCTGCAATTCACATTTAAGTGCTTGGCAGAGGGTTCATCGAACCACAATCATACTACCTCTCTACCATTCCACTCCCGAACAGCGCGCAGGAAATACGAACACTTAAACCTTTCTGTTCGTGCTCTGATTTCTCTTATTTTATTTTGATGATCATTCCTACCTATGTAGGTTGGGCTCAACAAAATATTTTCGCATTCGGAAGAGAAAGTTGGTGACTGAAATTTCGTAAATAGATTTCGCCGCGACGACAAACGTCTTTGCTTTAATGACTTCCATCCCAACTCGCGTATCATATTACTCCCCTATTGCGTGATAATACAAAACGAGCTGCCCTTTTTTGCACCCTTTCGATGTCCTCCGTCAAGGATCCCACGACGCACAGCAATATTCTAACAGAGAACGAGCGAGTGTAGTGTAAGTTGTCTCTTTAGTGGACTTGTTGCATCTTCTAAGTGCCCTGCCAATGAAACACAACCTTTGGCTCGCCTTCCCCGCAATATTATCTATGTGGTCATTCCAACTGGAGATGTTCGTAATTTTAACACCCAGGTACTTAGTTGAATTGACAGCCTTGAGAATTGTACTATTTATCGAGTAATCGAATTCCAACGGATTTCTTTTGGAACTCATATGGATCACCTCACACTTTTCTTTATTTAGCGTCAACTGCCACCTACCACACCATACAGCAGTCTTTTCTAAATCACTTTGCAACTGATATTGGTCTTCGAATGACCTTACTAGACGGTAAATTACAGCATCATCTGCGAACAACCTAAGAGAACTGCTCAGAGTGTCACCCAGGTCATTTAAGTAGATCAGGAACAGCAGATGTCCCAGGACGCTACCCTGGGGAACACCTGATATCACTTCAGTTTTACTCGATGATTTGCCGTCTATTACTACGAACTGCGACCTTCCTTACAGGAAATCACGAATCCAGTCGCACAACTGAGACGATACCCCATAGGCCCGCAGCTTGATTAGAAGTCGCTTGTGAAGAGTGGTGTCAAAAGCTTTCCGGAAATCTAGAAATACGGTATCAACTAGAGCTTACTTAGTTGAATTGACAGCCTTGAGAATTTTACTATTTATCGAGTAATCGAATTCCAACGGATTTCTTTTGGGACTCGAAAGCGGATCACCTCACACTTCACACACCTGTCACTACCACAACACTAGTGCACAGGTAACAAAGGCTCTAGAGTCACAGCGGCATCACCACGTCTTTCATTGACTTTTCGTCTATAATATCGCACAACCTATTTGGTTATTGACAGCTACACACTGAGAACAAAATATTGGAAACCACAGCTACAGTGAAACCCATACACTACAATCTAATACACTACTGGCCATTAAAATTGCTACACAAAGAAGAAATGCAGATGATAAACGGGTATTCATTGGACGAATATATTATACGAGAACTGACATGTGATTACATTTTCAAGCAATTTGGGTGCATAGATCCTATGAAATCAGTACCCAGAACAACCACCTTTGGCTTTAATAACGGCCTTGATACGAGGGTTATCAAAATAGTAACAGTAAACTTTAAAACGAAGCTGTATTACCAATTAAAGATTTAACACACGTAGTCAATATGGATTCAAAAATATCGTTCTTGTGAAACACAATTAACTCTTTATTCACGCTATGGAATGAGTGCTTCGACAGGGGGTCTCAAACTGGTTCCATATTTCTACATTTCCAGAAGACACCGTTCTTCACATGCGGCTTTTAATCAGACTGCGTTCATATGGAGCATCGTTTCAGTTGTGGTACTCGATTCGTGACTTCCTGTCACGGAGTTTGCTGGTTGGTTTATTCGGGGGAGGGAACCAAGCAGGCAAGGTCATCGGTCCCATCGTATTAGGGAAGGATGGGGAAGGAAGTCGGCCGTGCCCTTTCAAAGGAGCCATCCCGGCATTTGACTTCAGCGATTCAGGGAAATCACGGAAAACGTAAACCAGGATGGCCGGACGCTTGTTTGAACTGTTGTCCCCCCGAATGCGAGTCCAGTGTGCTGACCACTGCGTCACCTCGTTCGGTGTCAGAGAGGTCACAGTTCATAGTAACTGGCAGAAAGTCATCGACTACAACACAAGTGATATTTGGCGTTGCGGAAGAAATATTCTTAATCTGTATAAACGATTCAACACACAATCTGAGCAGTCGTCTCAGACTGTTTGCAGATGATGCTGTCATTTAACGTCCAGTAAAGACATCAGAAGATCAAAACCATTTACAAGACTATTTGGACAAGTTATAAGCATGTCACGAAATATGGCAACTGATTGTACATAATGAAAACTGTCAAATCATCCACATGAATATTATAGGGAATCCGTTAGATTTCGGTTAAATGACAAATCACACAAATCTAAAAGTTTTAAACTATTCATCTAAATACCTGGGGGATACAGCTACGAACCTCGGGCATGGATGTGTGTGGTGTCCTTAGGTTAGTTATGTTTAAGTAGTTCTAAGTTCTAGGGGACTGATGACCTTAGAAGTTAAGTCCCATAGTGCTCAGAGCCATTTGAACCATTTTTTGTTGTGAGGAAGGCGAACCAACGACACCGTTTTATTGGCAGAATACAAGCAGCAAGAACAACTAAAGAGATTCCCTATACTATGTTTGTTCCTATACTACGATTGCCCGCCCTCTTCTGGAGTACTGCTACGAAGTGTGGCTTCCTTACCAGATGTGATTGACGGAGGACATCGAACACGTTCAAAGAGAGGCAGCTAGTTTTGTACTATCGCTAAATAGCGGAGAGAGTATGACGGATAGGATACACGAGTTGGGTTCCCAATCATTAAAACAAAGGCGTTCATCGTTGCGACGAGGTTTTTCACGAAATTTCAGTCACCGAGTTTCCTCTTCGAATGCACAAATATTTTGTTGACGTCCAGCTACACAGGGAGAAAAGATCGTGTAATAAAATAAGGGAGATCAGAGATTGCTCAGAAATATTTAAATGTTCGTTATTCACTTGCGTTGTTCGGAAGTGATAGAGAAGTAGTATGGCAGTAGTTCGAAGAACCATGTGCCGGGCATTTAAGTGTGAATTGCAAAGTAGTCACGTAGATGTAGATGAGAAAACAAACTGAAATCATGAGATTTATGCAAGACCATTCATAAAATTGAGATAGAACACAGCAGAAAATTAGATAAAGTCAAGTAAAAAATTCCAGTACAGACTCTTTCAAAAGGCGACAATATAACTGTTCCTCGCTGACTACTTAGAAATAATGGATGACCATTGACCAAGACACTCTGCGATACACTAATTTCGTTACTAAATATTTTTTCAAGAAGCCCTGACATCACACAAAAAACTAAGACCCAAACCACACTTGCCTTACTATTAGATAAAGTGGTAGGCTAATGAGTAGTAGGGCAATAGGGTGTACAGCGCGGATTCTTAGTGCGGGTTGCCTTTATCAGGGGCATGTATGCACTCAGGGACAAACCTATTGTTCTCCTTTGACTGACATGTCATTTACCTATTGTTCTCCTTTGAGTGACAGGTTCTTAACCTATTGTACTGCTAACAAGATCCTCCTTTTTGATTGACAGGTCCTTAACCTATTTTCCCCCCTCCCACTATTCCCCCCCCTCAGGAAACCTCCAACCCATATCCCCCACCCCCTCCTTGTCACTGCTACAGGTACACTTTCAGGTCTGAGTTATTGGATAGTCCCTCTCATTCTTATCAATTTGATTGACTACTTAATTAAATCAATCAAATAATTTACCTCTGGTAAACCACCTGCTCTCCCACCCTCCCTCCCAGAAAGTGGTGGAAAAGGACTTGGTTGATCGGTCATCTGTCGTGATTGCTTGGAAATTTGAGAAGATTCAGTATGGATGTATGTTTGCACTTGACCATTATTCCCTCCAATGTAAATTGTCCTATTGACTGCTTCTGCATATTTCGCGCCTTTATTTGAGAGAACATCGATTGTGGTGTCCGCATGTACAAGTGAAGATGCGTGAAAGATACATTTGCTGGTTCTCTAGAGATGAGAAACACCTATTTTTTTCGAGTTTTCAAGTAAAGGTCTTCACTGACAGGATAAGTTTATAGTTACTCGGTGGTTTACAGCATGCTCCATCTCGCTAAAGTTTTGAGTTTCTCGTGAAATAATTTCCAGTCTATATCTTCAGAATTATGTTTCACAAGCAGTACTGCTATGAGAGAGACATTGCTATGTGTTTGATATCAAAAAGTATCATGTAAATGGTATCATATTCTGGCAAACCATGTGAAATTACATACGTTTTTGTAATCCCAGAGTCTGGAGATGGGTGTACAAAGCAAGCAAGCATGCAGCTCGAGGCCACAAAATAGTAACACCTGTGTGCTGAGGGTAACCGACCCAGCCTTTGTACAACAGTGTTTGCTGTATTTGATCGAGTGTCTGGTGGTCGTTACTGCATGTCCTATCGTGAGGGAGTTATAGATTAAGGACATCAGTAGGTGTAAGGGGAATGAAAGATTTTTTTTTACTTCGTAAATTATGTGTGCTATAGATACTGAAATTCATTCCAGAACCAAGACTGTAAAGAGGAGACATATCCTGTACATTGCTCAGTGTCCGTCTGTGGCAGCAATCCTAATATTTAATTGTAGTTACACTGATAAATATGTGCCTGGTTCCCAATATTTTTGTGAGTTTGTAAATGGCAGAAGAAAGTGCAGCAGCAAGGAAGGAGGTTGGGCCCAGAAACAGCATCTCAGCTCACGCCTTTGTTCAGAGCTGGAACTTGCCCAACCTTTGTACACCAATTCAGAGGGTCTGAGAAAGCTTCCCATTTATGATAATTTGGTTGGCAGCTCCCTCTGGGTGGGTGAATAGTGAACTAATATCCAGTTTTGCGTTGAGCTGCCTTCGGTACTGTGAGTGCCTCGTTTATACTCTGTGGAAATTTGAGAAGATGCAATATGATGATTGTTTGCACTGAAAGTATTGATAGTGTTTGAACTTCTAGCACTTAGGTCCTCCTGGGGTTGGCGCTCTCCATGGCCAGTTGGCCTCTCTCTGGCTGACACATGCTTCTTCAGCTGCGGTTGTGGCCATGTGTATGGCGGCAGTTTCCTCTGTTGGCACTGCACTGCGGCTCAGCGGGTACGTGGGATGTATTTGACGATGTGTAGACCACTTTTTCAGGGTATAATTGTCAGTACAATGTGATGATCTGTACGAAACAATTTTTTGCCGCTGAAAGTCTCATCTAAAGGAAAAAAAAGGCCGACAGTACTCCCACAATGGCAGGAGCAGCAGTTTGAGGGGTAAATTCAGTAAGAGGTGGGCTGTCCCATTAGGATCATCAGGAAGAATGCATTTGGTGTTATTCTGGATATTTTCATAAACAGGTCCTGTCAGAACAAGAATTTCCTAGCAGGCAAGCTGAGAACCACAAAAGCACCTACAAAAGCGACAGTTTACTATTTCTGCAGCACTTTACGAATTCCAGGAAGGGGCTGATAAGTGGTGGATGGGCTGTCCCTTTAGGATCGCGAGTAAGAATGCAATCGGTGTTATTATGGGCTATTTTCGTGGACAGGTCCTATTAGGACCAGAATTTCCATGCACACAAGTTGAGGCATCACGAAAGCTCCTACAAAAGCAACTATTAACTATTCATGCAGCACTTTACTATTTCAGAGAGGCAGACTTGGCTCTTATTTACATAGAGATGTGACATCAGTATATCACCTGCGAGGGTGAGCCACTATGCAAACATTTCACTAAGGGTGATACACTATGCAAACATCTCTCTCAGTGTGGACCCGCAGCTCTGCATCATCGTGCCAGCAACAGTGCATAGGTGAGCACATATTTCGACAGGTATTTCTCAGGTGTCATGTATGAAAGGGATGCTGCCGCCTCATAATTGTGGGACCTGAACTGACACCTGCACTTGCTTCGGTAGCTATGGCAGTATCATCACTTCAAGGGTCTGCCAGTGCATTCTGACTCCTGGGACCGTTTGTTATAGTGTCCTACATGGTCCAGTGGACACGGGACAGTGGGCGCTGCGTGCTTCACGATCGAAGGATTTTTAACTGTGTAATCAGGTGTGATGTGTTTTTCCTGAAGATGTTCCTTGCGCACTCTGAATAAAAAAAGTAATGCGATCAATGTAATTACTACTCATGAGACTGGCATCTTTCCAATCAGCAGAAAATGATGAGCAAGAGAAATCCATGTCCCGCAAATCGACATTCTTATACAAAAAAAAAAAAAAAAAAAACAATATACCGAATTTCCCTTCGTGTGATCCTCCCTCTCCACTGCATTGCCGCCCGCCAGTTTCCAGGCAGAGGAGGGGAGGGATAGGGATGTGGTGGTGCAGGTGGTGATCGATGTCCTGAAAAAATCTTTAAATAAATAAATAAACTATACTCGATACGTTGTTTAAATCCCCTAAATTGTTTAAATAAACATTATTCCAAACATTGCCTGAATTGTTTAAATAATATTCCATACACTACAATCGAATCCCCTCCAAATGACTGTTCAACTGAGTCTTTCTCCCGCCGATTTCTAGGCGGGATGGTGGAAGGGGAGTGAGTTTACTGGAGGGGGAGTGGTTAATTAATTGAGCAATTTAAGTAAGTAGTCAATGAAATTGATAAGAGTGAGAGAGGCTATCCGATAACTCAGACCTGAAATTGTACCTGTAGCAGTGACGGGGAGGGGGCGAGTTGGAGGTTTCTTGAGGGGTGAGGGGAGTGCCAGTGGTAGGGGAACATTAAGTTAAGGATTTCTCCATCAAAAGGAAGGAGTCTTTTAGCATAAAAATAGGTTAATGGCCTGTCAATTGAAGGAGAACAATAGGTTAATGATCTGTCAATCAAAGGAGAACAATATGTTTGCCCCTGAGTGCATATGTGCCCCTGATGTAGGCAACCTGCACTAACGAAACGCGCTGGTAACCCTGTTGCCCTACTACTCAGATGCTGTAGGAGACTGAGGTGTGCACTCAGATCGTCATATAAAACACAGTAAATTATAATATGTTGAATTGGCAGCTGTGTTTCAGTCTTTGACCCTCTGGTAGTTCCTCACAACACAAGAGACAACCATGCGTTAGTGGGCAATGTTCCAGTATCAGCTTTGCAAGTGTTGGTTCTCCAGCTCTTCGTGGTCAGAAGGAGGTTAGCTACGGTCACAATGACGATTTCACTGGCTGCTGCTTTTTCTCTGCATTGGGAGCCACCAAGCCTCCTACCAACACTTGGTCTTCGGAGCCAGTTGTATGGTAGCAAGGTGTAGGGGAAGTGAAGAGCGAGTGGGAGATGGAAGGGAGCAAGCCTCTCTAGCAGCTGAGTTCATTCACCAGGATCCCTATGTACCCTGGATCCCAGCAGATAATTATTCCTTTTTCCTGCCTTTGCTAGATAAAGCAAATAAAGTAAAATGATGTAATGTTTCCTTATTTTCTAAATTGTAGCCCTACTAACATGACAAAATGAATTCGTGCAGATGAGTTATAATTGATGTAATTAAGTGATCCTTGATGACTGTATCGATATCCAACAAGCCACAATCAATTGCAAAAAATAGGATAGAAGATTTTTTGGAGAAGAAGCTCCTTCACATTTTACTTACTCCTGCTTGTTATATAGGAGGTATACGTGTGGCTCTCTTGTAATTTCATTTTCACTGAATGATCAACTAATATATTAGAAACACGTCTACAGTTACTACAGTATCTTATAGATTTACCGCATATGCTTCTCTTACATTGGGTATTTCTGTTCTAGGACAGGTGTCTCAGGAAGGATAATGCAGTATATTTTCGAAAGCTAACATACTGATTGCGTATTGTGTCTTGCTGTTTAAGAATTTCATTTCAATTAGAACCCACACGTGTTATCACGAAGCCTGAATTTGTCTTAGTACCAATAATTGAGTGAAAAATAAGTTAACACTTTTTATGGACAACCTTCTTATCGAACAATGGTATGTTCTGCAACACCCACTGTCTCATACAATCGTCGAATAAACCAAGGTGATAGCAATTTTATCTTTCAGAAGTGAATTCATCTCCAAACAGGTCATTTATTAATTAAATGATAGACAAAAAATGGCTTTGTATATTTGAGAACCTTCATGAGTCCATAAAGCAAGAGCACTTGTTAGAAGGAGCACCTTCAATTTCAAGATATTTTGTTTTGCAGTACTTCCGAGAAACTGCAGGTAAACAACTGGTTGACATCTCCTTTTTTTATTATTCTGAAAGTCGCAGAATGAATTGTCCTTAATGTCTGTACGAAACGGATGGGAAGAAGTTAAAGAATAGTTGATATGCATTCGTAACCAAGCTTCAAGCTCGTGCGAAATTTGCAAAACCAAGAGAGCCACACGTATACCTCCTACATGAGGTCCTCCTAACTACTACTTTGACAGCAACGTAGTAGGCAGATTGAAAGGCGCCAACCTCCGCCAATTCTTCCTCAGACAGTCGTCGCACCTACGAGGTGTGTTTTTAAAGTATGTACCGTTTTGAAATTCCACTGCTGCAGCACCGCGGTCGACATTTGGCGCATGTGTGCTGTATACCACTCTCTGTTTTCAGGCCACAGACGCCATTACAGAGTCATTCGGCGTATTTACGTTTGACTGTGAGTATTTCAACTGCCTCCTTCGACTGAGAATCCTGTCGACTATGAAATACACGATTTGATTCGTTTTCTTAGTACTAAAAGCGTGAAAGCGTCTGAAATTGATTGTCAACTCAATGGGGAAAATATTATGAGCGAGGGGACGGTATGAAAATGGGTGAAAGCTTTTAAGGATGGCTACGCAGAGGTTAATGAGGAGGCGACTTTCAGTCATTACTGACTATCTGGTGCAGAATGTTGAAGAGAAAGTGAGAGAGAACTGATGCGTTACGACTTTTAGTATCATATGATGAGTTTCTGCGAGTGTCAAGAAGTGTGCTTCATACAAAAGTTACAGAACGTCTGAATTATCGAAAGTTACGCTCACGTGACAGTTTTCTGTGAGGGTTGTATTCAAAGCTGGTTGTATGATGTGAAAAGAGCCTTAACATTGGTGGGAATTATTTGGAATAGTAGATTACTGTACGAGCTGCCATGTAGAAATAAAACGACCAAGAAATGTCTCCGTGTTTTATTTTTATTTCAGAATGGTTTTTACTTAAAAAACATGTCTCGTATAACTTAACTGTGGAGATACATTGCAGATCATGGGTTATTAGCAGGAATTGGAAGCAATGCAAACAAAATGTTAAAAGATCAAAGTGAGATTCATGAAGATTATGGAATGAAGAGCAGTAAGAGAAAAAGAAGGTGCATGATGAGCAGCGAAGGAGGCATATTAGTTAATATTAAGATAAGACACATTAAAAGTAGCCAAGCACTAGCTCTCAAGTATTTAGGAAACATGATGACAGAATATGTGATACACCACAAGGATACGTCAGACTGCGGTAGCTAAGGAAGTTTTCATTAGAAGCAGGACTCACTATGTGGAAAGCTAAATAAACAGCTCAGGATAAACCTAGCTAGGTGTTTTGCCAAGAATGTGGCACTCTATGGAGATGAAGCACAGACCTTAAAAAGAGAGGAGGAGAGGTAGGATGGAAACATTCGACACGTGGGTGTGGAGCAGGATGGAAAGGCTTAGTTGGGTACAGACAGTAACTAATGAAGATATACTGGAAAGAATGGAGGAGAATAAAAGACTATTCCAAGGTATAAGAAACAGAAAGAGAAATGGGCTTTGTTACACAAGGCAATAGGAATGTTTGATGTTGAATGTACTGAAAGGGTTAGCGTGTGGGACAAGAATGAAAGAAAGAAAAGCAATCCGTCTTCAGGCCAAAGTAGCTCATCGGGACTATCCGACCGCCGTGTCATCCTCAGCTGAGGATGTGGATAGGAGTGGCGTGAGGTCAGCACACTGCTCTCCTGGTCGTTACGATGGTTTTCTTTGATCAGAGCTCCTCTGTTGGCATCACGAGGCTGAGAGCACCCCGACAAATGCTAACAGCACACGGCAGCCTGAATGGTCACCCATCCAAGTGCCGGCGATGCTCGACAGCGCTTAACTTTGGTGATCTGACTGAGACCAGTGTATTCACTGTGGCAAGGCAGTTGCCTAAGAATGAAAGAAAAGAGAAGATAAAAGGTGATGGATGAGATGAAAGTGTCTGTAAGATATCTGGAAACAGAAGATAGAGGGACATGGAGTGCCACTGTATGAAGGCCTGCTTTCTTATAGAACACATTATGATAGTGAAGTCACGTATCATTTAACAACTGTGTTTTCTCAACTTTTTTTGAGAAGTTACATAGCTAGTTGCTTCTGGAGTAAGATTCTTAAATTGCTCTTTCCTGAGGCAGGCCAGAGTGGATATGTTGTGAGAAGCCTGCGCAGTCTTGAATATGGGATAATTTACAACCCCCAGTTGAATTGTGGATTTGTAGAACTGCACAGTGGAAAGCTGGCGCCAACCGGAGTGGACGAGCGGTTCTAGGCGCTACAGTATGGAACTGTGCAATCGCTATGGTCGCAGGTTCGAATCCTGCCTCGGGAATGGATGTATGTGATGTCCTTAGGTTAGTTAGGTTTAAGTAGTTCTAAGTTCTAGGCGACTGATGACCTCAGAAGTTAAGTCCCATAGTGCTCAGAGCCATTTGAACCATTTTTTTTTAAAGCTGGCTTGGTTCCATTGCCCAAGCACTGGAATGGGCCTTTGAAATTAGAACCTTGCTACCGCAAGTCCCCAGAATATTACTGGCGTGACGAATCTGCCCATACTGTAGACTGTTGCAAACAAGCTAAACTACCATTTTGCCTTCTCCAGGCCCCAGGGGCTCAGCATTCATTTGCTGAGTACAGGCTTGACGACCCAGGGGTTCCTGAGCTGGGGACTGGTAAGCGCCGCCAGTCCCCTGTCACCGTAAGCTCTGGGCATGCTTCAACGACCACCGTGCGGCGCGGCGGTGGAACGTTGAGTGTCTCAGGGAGTGGGGATCTTGGCTTGACCGCCCGGATCGCGAGGATGGAATAAACTACTATAAACAACCCCTCAATCTCAAGGTGTGCGCGCGCCGATGAGATGCATGGCTGTTGAGGTTAGTGGGCTACCTCTGGGGAACCTGCCGCACCTCAGTTGTATAAGGCTTACCTAGGCACGCGGTCCCTAGCTGCTCGTGGGACTGAGATGGAACCCTCGAACTTTTATTCTCCTGCCAGCGGAAAGGGTGGACTGCTGGTGGGTTCTAAAACCCAATCCAACAAGAGGGCTTGTGTAGCCAGTCTTCCTGATTCAGTTACTAGTAACAGAATGCAAACTGCTTCGCAGAATGTTTTTCTCATAATTAAAAGAAAGGAGGGGAGTTTTATAAAGTTTCACCATTTTATATACAGAAAGGCTTATAAGGCATTGCTGGCACCTTAAAATCTGTCAAGCGCTTGCGAAATGGAGCCTTGTTGGTTGAACCATCAAGTTTCCAGCAAGTCCAGAACCTTCAGAAAGTACAATTTCTTGGGGTGTTTGCGATAGAGACTGAATTTCACAACACTTTGAACTACTGCAAAGGTGTTGTGACTTGCAGAGATCTCATTGACATTCCCCAAGACGAAATGAAGGCTGAATGGTCCCGGGAACGAATTGTCGACGTGCAACACGTTATGAAACGGATGGATGGTACTCTCATAAAGACTGACTCTTTTATCCTTAACATTTAACAGCACCAAATTGCCAGAGCATGTGAAGGCAGGTTTCTTACGTCTCAGTGTATGACCTTATTACCCCAAGCCCATGCGGTGTTTTAAATGCCAGCACTTTGGACACACTACTCTCCGCTGTAGAGGGGAAAGCACTTGCGGGAATTGTGGGAAAGCTGCCCATGAGGGAGTTGGTTGCTCCTCTCCTCCAAAGAGTGTCAACTGCTCTGGGGATCACCCTGTGTAGAGTAGGGAATGCAGAGTCTTCCTTGAGGAACGGAAGATCCAGGAACTTAAAACTGCAAAACGCATCCCATATGGAAATTTACAAGTCCCTGCAGCAGCCCACGTTCGCTGCTTCCTTTTCTTCCATTCTCAAACAGCCAGTCTTGAAAACCGATGCCGCTACACAAATGGAGGTTGTTACTGTCAGCACTAGCACCTGCGTTTGTCAATGTATGTGTGCTGCTGCCATTCCTGTGTAGCCTTCACCGCCCCCCTCCCCCCGGCCTTCTGACCAGGCCATGGTAGCTGACATCATGGAACTTCCTGCCCCTTCTCAGGTCTACTCTTCTGCACTACCCAGCGCTGTTACACCCCTACTGCTTCTGAGGTTTTGGCTCCAATGCCACCTCAGGCCAGAAAATCGAAGCCAAAGACAGAGGTGAAGACTCTCCCACTAAAGGAGACTGAAGTTATACAGTCTGCTGATGTGGATGTCATTCTCTCTGACGTCTCTCTCGACTCCTCTTCAGAGGCGATGGAGGTTGATGTCAGACTGGGGCAATCATCTCGCCCCAAAACTGAGCCTCCACCAGTTGTGGGCTCTCCTCCCCAACAGAAAGTGAGAAGGTACTCCCACCCTGATAGATGTATCCCATTATACCATGGAACATGAATGGATTCCGAGCACATGTGGAGGAACTGAACCTACTAGCACGGCAACGCCCCCTGTGCTTGTGTTTACAGGAAACGCATTTAAAACCATCTGATGCTCCTGTACTAAGGGGCTATATATCATATCGCAAAGATGACCTGACTGGAGAAAGGGCCAAAGGCGGAGTCGCCGTGTTTGTCAATAATGACCACCACTTCTCTGCTCTCCCCCTGGATACTGACCTGCAAGCAGTTGCAGTTGAAATTCATTCACATCGGAGGCTTACCATTTGCTCCCTTTATTTACCCCCTCTGGATGCAATGACCTTAGACGCCTTCACAGATCTTATCGACCAACTCCCCCGCCCATTTCTCCTCCTGGGAGATTTCAATGCCCATCATGTCCTGTGGGGCTCCACTTCTCTTTGCGCTCGAGGTCGAATTTTGGAGAGCCTCCTAACATCTCAAGTGTTGTGCATCCTCAACACAGGTACTCCGACTCATTTCTCTACTGCTACAGGGTCATTCTCAGCCATTGACCTATCTTTCTGCTTCTCCAACCCTCACCGACTCTATTCACTGGGAGGTCATTGACGACCTTCATTCCAGCGATCACTTCTCCTGGATGGTGTATTGCTGGAGCAGCGGCTACCATAGTGGATGAAGGGCAGGACTAACTGGCCACTGTTCACTCGGTTGGCTGTCTTTGAACGCCACAAAAGCGTGCAGGAATGGGTGGATCACATCACACTTGTGATCCATCATGCTGCTGACCTGTCCATACCACAGTCTTCTGGCACTCTTAAGTCCTTGGTGGACAGAAGAGTGCCGTTCAGCCATCCGGGACAGGCGTGCGACTCTTCGCCGATTTAAATGCCGCCCAACAGCGGTCAATCTTACCGCCTTTCGAATCGCGAGAGCCAGGGCACGCCGTGTCATTAAAGAGAGCAAGAGAAGGTCATGGCAGGAGTTCCTGGTCTCCATCAACCGTTCCACTTGTTCCACAAAAGTTTGGGAAGCCATCCGGAGGATTTCCGGTAAACGCAACCGTTTACCAATAGCTGCAGTCCTGAACCATGGATGCCTCCAAACGACACCCAGAGCCATTGCTCAGACGCTGGCAGAGCATTTTGTACAAAGTACTGCCACTGCAAGCCAGAATGCAGCATTTCGTCGCTATCGTGCGACTGTCGAAAGAGCGAACTTGGAGTTTCGGTCGAACAGTTCTGAGGCCTACAGCTCCCCTTTCTCCATGTGGGAACTTGAATCGGCACTTACTGAGACTTCTGACACTGCACCAGGCTACGACCGCATCCGGTACTCCATGCTTCGACATCTGCCAGCGGCGTCAAAGGAAATCCTCCTCGAATGTTTTAATCTCATGTGGCAGACAGGAGTGTTCCCCACCTCGTGGAGTGAGGCAATCCTCATCCCTCTCCTCAGACCAGGAAAGGGTAGCACATGTCCCAGTAGTTATCGTAGTATCGCCTTGACAAGCTGCGTCGGAAAGACCCTGGAATGGATGGTTAACCGTCGTCTGGTCTGGCTGCTAGAGACCAGACAGCTCCTTAGCCGCTTTCAGTGTGGATTCCGAAAATTTCGGTCCACGGTCGACAACCTGACCCTCCTAGAAGCATCTATTCAGCAGGCTTTCCTCCGTCAGCATCACTGTATCGGTATCTTCTTTGATATCAGTAAGGCATATGATACTACTTGGAGACACTGTATTCTTGCACAACTGCATCAATGGGGTTTTCGTGGACGCCTCCCCATTTTCATTAGGTCTTTCCTGTCTCAGCGGTTTTTTCGGACCCGCGTTGGTAACACACTGACTGATCGCTTTGAGCAAGAGAAGGGGGTCCTCCAGGGCAGTGTTTTAAGCGTTATCCTCTTTGACATAGCCATCAACAGTATAACGTCTACAGTGAGGAGTCCAGTACAGTGCTCCTTGTTTGTGGACGACTTTGCTGTTTTCTGTTCCTCCTCCAGCGTTGCAACCGTGAGACGTCAGTGGCAGCTAACAGTGCTGCGGTTATAGGAGTAGGCTGCAAAGACGGGTTTTCGGTTTTCTGCGATAAGTGTGTTTGTGTTCATTTTAGTCGTTCTCGTCGTCTTTTTACTTTGTCTGCCTTGCATATGGGGGATACTGTCCTACATTTTAGAGACACAGTGCGGTTTCTGGGCCAAATTTTCGACTCCAGGTTGTCATGGCTGCCACACCTACGTGACTTGAGAGCCAGAACCCTGAACGCACTGAACATCCTCAAGTGCCACAGCCACAGGTCTTGGGGAGCGGACAGGGCGCGTCTCCTTCAGTTTTAGCGAGCTTTTGTGCGTTCACGGCTGGACTATGGGTGCACAGTATATGGGTCAGCAAGGCCGTCTTATTTGCAGATCCTTGACGCTGTTCACCATGCTGGGATTTGACTGGCCATGGGTGCTTATCGGACCAGTCCCGTACCCAGCCTCTGTGCTGAGGCTGGCGAACCGCCACTTACCGTCCGGCGGCAGCTCCTGCTGGTGTCCCAGGCTTGTAAGTTTTTTGCAGCTCCCAGCTCGCCTGCTCAACATCTTGTTGCCCATCCACCTCTGGAGCGCCTTTTTTCCCGCCGTCCCCAGGCTACGTTGCCGTTTGGGATCCGTGTGCATCGTGTGATAGAGTCCCTCGGTGTGGAGTCTGTACCACCCCAAATCCTGGGTTTTAACCGCCTGCGACCCTGGTTACTGAAGAGGCCCGGAGTGATTTTAGATTTATTGTAGTACAAGAGAGATTGCACTCCTGCCACCGTTTTTAATCCAGCATTTTCTGCCATTTTATATGAGCACCAAGACTATGTTGCTGTTTTTACGGATGGGTCGAAACAAGGGGATTCCGTTGGTTGCTCAGTTGTTTTTCCGGATCGTGTCCTCAAGGTCCGACTGTCTCAGACTTTTACTGTCGTTGATGCAGAATTGTCTGCGATCTTGCGGGCACTGGAGCAGATGACACATTCTTCCTCTCCTAAATTTCTTGTCTGTTCCGATTCACTCAGTGCCCATCACTCATTGCAACGTTTGTATCCAGCAGATAAAATACACTCCTGGAAATTGAAATAAGAACACCGTGAATTCATTGTCCCAGGAAGGGGAAACTTTATTGACACATTCCTGGGGTCAGATACATCACACGATCACACTGACAGGCACATAGACACAGGCAACAGAGCATGCACAATGTCGGCACTAGTACAGTGTATATCCACCTTTCGCAGCAATGCAGGCCGCTATTCTCCCATGGAGACGATCGTAGAGATGCTGGATGTAGTCCTGTGGAACGGCTTGCCATGCCATTTCCACCTGGCGCCTCAGTTGGACCAGCGTTCGTGCTGGACGTGCAGACCGCGTGAGACGACGCTTCATCCAGTCCCAAACATGCTCAATGGGGGGACAGATCCGGAGATCTTGCTGGCCAGGGTAGTTGACTTACACATTCTAGAGCACGTTGGGTGGCACGGGAGACATGCGGACGTGTATTGTCCTGTTGGAACAGCAAGTTCCCTTGCCGGTCTAGGAATGGTAGAACGATGGGTTCGATGACGGTTTGGATGTACCGTGCATTATTCAGTGTCCCCTCGACGACCACCAGAGGTGTACGGCCAGTGTGGGAGATCGCTCCCCACACCATGATGACGGGTGTTGGCCCTGTGTGCCTCGGTCGTATGCAATCCTCATTGTGGCGCTCACCTGCACGGCGCCAAACACGCATACGACCATCATTGGCACAAGGCAGAAGCGACTCTCATCGCTGAAGACGACACGTCTCCATTCGTCCCTCCATTCACGCCTGTCGCGACACCACTGGAGGCGGGCTGCACGATGTTGGGGCGTGAGCGGAAGACGGCCTAACGGTGTGCGGGACCGTAGCCCAGCTTCATGGAGACGGTTGCGAATGGTCCTCGCCGATACCCCAGGAGCAACAGTGTCCCTAATTTGCTGGGAAGTGGCGGTGCGGTCCTCTACGGCACTGCGTAGGATCCTACGGTCTTGGCGTGCATCCGTGCGTCGCTGCGGTCCGGTCCCAGGTCGACGGGCACGTGCACCTTCCGCCGACCACTGGCGACAACATCGATGTACTGTGGAGACCTCACGCCCCACGTGTTGAGCAATTCGGCGGTACGTCCACCCGGCCTCCCGCATGCCCACTATACGCACCTCGCTCAAAGTCCGTCAACTGCACATACGGTTCACGTCCATGCTGTCGCGGCATGCTACCAGTGTTAAAGACTGCGATGGAGCTCCGTATGCCACGGCAAACTGGCTGACACTGACGGCGGCGGTGCACAAATGCTGCGCAGCTAGCGCCATTCGACAGGCAACACCGCGGTTCCTGGTTTGTCCGCTGTGCCGTGCGTGTGATCATTGCTTGTACAGCTCTCTCGCAGTGTCCGGAGCAAGTATGGTGGGTCTGACACACCGGTGTCAATGTGTTCTTTTTTCCATTTCCAGGAGTGTAGTTCAGACCATCCAGGATGCCCTCTTCCGACTACAGCGACTTCGGAAGGTTGTAGGTTCCGGGGCATGTCGGCATTGCTGGGAATGAAAGGGCAGATCTCGCAGCCAAGGAGGCGTGTCTCGATCCACAAGTATCTGAGTGTGCTATCCCCTTGCACGCACTCACCTCGCTGTTGAGCTCACGAGACATGCGTCGGTGGGAGGATGAGTAGCTGGAAGTGACTGATAATAAGCTCCGTATAGTCAAGCCCACAACGCGTGTGTGGTGTACTTCCTTTCAGCCCCGTCGACGGGTCGAGGTTCTCCTCAGTCGGCTTCGGATAGGCCACAGCGCTACGACGCATGACTTCCTGCTCCGGTGCGAGGACCCTCCAATGTGCTTGTGGCGTCCAGGTCACTGTGCGCCTCGTTTCATTGGATTGCGTTTTATTTTCTGACCAGCAGGCCGCGGCTGACTTGCCAGCGGACCTGCCATCTCTTTTAGGCAACACTCGGACAAATGTGGCTAAAGTTTTAAAGTTCTGTGCCATGTCAAATGTTTTTACAAAGATTTTAGGGAGAGAATTTTAATTTGCTCACTGCGTGACAAGCTTGCCCATATTTTGTGTAAGTGGCCAGCCAATGACAATTTCCTGTGGCATTCTTGTTGCTATGTTTTCCCTTTCCTTAGGTTTTACTTTCTTATGTAGCATTTTCCTTCTTTTCCTGCTTGCTTTGAGTGTGTGCTTCAGTTTTATTAGGTATGTCCACATTCGTTCCTTTTAATGTGTGTCAGGGCGCTGATGACCTCGATGTTGAGCGCCCATAAGCCCCAACAAAAGCCTTCTCCAGTGTGGGGAAAATATCTGGGTTTTACATTCTGGATCTTACCAGCAAATCATATTGATCAGTGGCAAAGGTGCTGTGATGCCAATGACTGAACCAACGACTGACGACATAGCAAATACAATGTACCATCCAGTACTTAGTTGATTGACATATAGTAAGCGATAGTAAAGAAATTGTAGCAGGATTCTCCTGCGTTACTATGGCTGAAGTCGTGAATCCTCTCCTCTAAATCGTTGGTTTTTTGGAACAGAGTGGGACATAGAGAAGATGCATGACCATGAATACGTATCGAGAGAGAGTCACCTGGTCGCCTGCCGGCATACATTGCTGAGTCTCGAGGAAGTGTCACTTTCAGCGTTAGTGCTGCCTTTGCTCCGAGCAGCTCACAATTTACGAGGTTTATTCCGCAATTTGTCTTGCTGCTTCAGTGATTTCATTTATCTGGATCTTCGATCCGTTTTTTAAACTTGTTGCATAGCCATCTTTCATTTATTTTGATGTGCTTACCACTTGTTAACAGTACATTCTGTGTCTACTAAACTACACTCAAGCAGTCATTTATTGTGTATTTGCATATGTCGGTGTGGATCCTGTTGTGGAACTGACTTTGTTAAACTCAGTTTGAGATACATAGCATTTTTTGAGCTCAAAGTAAGCAATCATCTTTCTGATAGTTCAATGAATTGATATACACCTTTTGGTTCAAATAATTAATTGTAAATCATTTAATGGTGATACGAACCTGAGAAAATAAAGTCATACGTTAAAAATTAGGATTTTATTTAATTTCGTGCAGTAACTGTCCTGGTCGGGCGAGATTAGTAAAAGACAAATGCGACCGATATGTTTTGCATAACTGAATTGTGCTCTCACTGCGGCGGCGTTCCATTATAAAACAGGTGCCCTGCTTGGAACATTTAATGTGTGCTGTAGGAAATTCATTTGTATCATTAATTGTTAGTGAGAATTTCTCTCATTTTTATTTAGCAGAGCGTTGAAATCATAGAGAATTTCAATTACTGTGTCAAGCAACTTGTTGGTGTGCTGTTATAGAAGGTGTACACTAGTTTGAATAACGTTTCTGTGTAGGCAGTTTACACATTCCACTGCCGATGCTACGACATCAGAACGACTCTCGAACAATAAGCCTATACATTTCAACATAGTGATAATAATAATAATAATAATAATAATAATAATAGTAATAATAGAAGTGTTAAACTGAATTTTTTAAATCAAGTCTCCAGTTCATTTTAGCGTTTATTATTCTCCTTTGCTAATTTTACACCCACCTCGAGTAGCATCTTGGAACAAGCCTGACACACCTAAGTCGATCATCAACTACAATATTAAAAGAGTGTCGCAGTCTTCTTTCTATTCACTGAAAATTAGAGCTATATCTTGAAGAAGTAAGCAAGGAGTACAATTTTCGGAAGATTAAAATTAATCCGACCAAATGCCGAGCTACATAATTCACGAGGAAGTTCAGACTATTTCACCGTCACCTCTCATTTAGTGGGAGGAATTTATCTTGGTGTGATTCATATGCATATTTACGCTTTGACATTGATACACAACATAGCTGGAATACTCACATAATCAAAGCCACAAGTAAAGATTGCCCTTCTCACTACGTCTCTATTCTACTTTCAGGAGATAGGGGCTTACCACGGATTGCAGAATGCTATTCGCCAGTTCGTACCTTTTATCTTTTTATGCGATCTTTAATGTCAGACGAAAACTTTCCGCACTCGCAAACAGTGGAGAACAAAACTTTCCATGTAGAAACATGTGCTGACAGATACGTCCGCAATACATACGTTAGAGCAAAGATAGAACAATAAACAATTTGCTCCCTAATACCACAAAAATCAGTCGAATTTTTCGAGAAACAGCAAACTTCGGCTCACAACATCATCAAAACTGTAAGCAATTAATCACTGATGATTCTTGTAAAAGAAGTCTCTTTAGAGACTAACAACCCACACACATCAGAAACAATTAGAGTCGAAGCACTAACTCCTCTTTATCCCACCTTATAAATCACATAGCGCTATTTGAAGTCGAACGTGAATTGCCCAGTTACGTTTCCGTTTTACGCAATGTAATGAGTGTGTTGGGTTGACACGGTAATGTACATTCTCACAAGGTGCAGCTGGTGATGGAACGCTTGTATCACGTCAAGATGTTCTCCAACAAACGCGATCCTCTGGCCTGTTTCTGATAGACTACTTCGCCAGGAACAATTTGGTCGCAAACTGGTCCTGTGTCGATTACTGCTGGCAAATCGATCTGTGGGTCTGCATGTACTCAACTACGGCAGTTTCGTCGTAAGCTGGGAGTCAAAATAGCGTTTCTTATGACCTCCCCGCCTCTTAGTAGTGATGTACGGTCAGTCACATTAAAGCCAACTGCAATACGACTGTCTAATTGCGGCAATCAGACTCTTATGGTCATGGTGCTTCCTGAAAGCACATTTTAACGGTCTCTGATTGTAGCTGTTAAAGTCCGACCGCTGGCCTGCAATCCCTCACGAAGATTTGTTACGACCATTTCATTTTACACAAGACCAACGACCGGACGTATCGGTGTGCATCCAGTACAGTTTATTGCTGTACCAAACACTGATATTTATGTGAAAGCAAGATGCCGATGTTACTAGGGAAGTGATAACTTGGACGGAGAATCTTATTTAGTGAACTCTCTTTTCGTTTAATATTCAGAACCTTTACAGGAACATTCTTAGCCTGTTGTGGTGCGCACAAGTGCAATGAAATTTCAAAGACACTTCCCGAGCTGCTGGAATTTATTTTATATGTACATACTGATCCATAAGAAGGGTGATGGTTTTTTATGTTTCCAGTGTTTGTTGATCTTTATCGTTTTTTATTTTGAGCTGTGATTTAGAGGCTACACATCCGCAGCAGGTGATAATGCGAAGATCTGTTTTGTTTTTAATACGTGTCCTTTTCAACCCCGAAGTGTAGAGCGAGCTGTTTGAAATCTGAAACATTGCAAAGTCCAGTTCCTTTCAGCCGAACGCTATCGACTGGTAGAGGGCTTGCAACGCCATGGTATGGTAATGACTGTGAGATTAATCGTCTAACCATGGAGGGCGAATATACAAACTTTAAATCAGTTTAGTGGCTCGTCTGCTAACACCAGGGATTGGTTGTGCACTGCTGCATTTTGCCCTCATGAAATCCTTTAAATAACCTATGCCCAGCCTAATGAACACTTAGTGACTGATGTAAAAAACACATAATAAATGAAAATCATTAAATAAAAGAGATACAGGAATTGTCTGTCTGTACCTGAACACCCTCAATTATTTATTTAACGCCGAGACATATTGCACTGTATGGTGATCTTACACAGGTCAGAAAATGAAACAGATATGAAAACACCTGACGTATCAAAGCATAAGCGGGCAACGACTAATACAAGCCAAAATCATCGTACAGAGCACCGAACTCACTAATACGAGGGTCACTCCAAAAGAAATGCACACTATTTTATTTTTTTTAAATCCATCTTTTATTCTACATGTTTGGAAGTTTTACAGTGTGTAGATACATCCTTTAGGAACAATATTTTCATTTCTCCTCATAATTTCCATCCCTCTCAACTGCCTTACGCCATCTCGGAACCAGCGCCTGTATACCCGCAAGGTAAAATTCTGGACCAACCTGTTGGAGCCACTGTTTGGTAGCGTCCACAAGGGAGTCATCATCTTCAAACCTTGTTCCACGAAGAGAGTTTTTCAGTTTCCCAAAGAGATGATAGTCACATGGAGCCAGGTCAGGACTGTAAGGAAGGTGTTTCAGTGTTGCCCATCCGAGTTTTGTGATCGCTACCGTGGTTTTTTGACCGACATGTGGCCGTGCATTGTCGTGCAACAGCAAAACATTCCGCTTTTGCTGATGTGGTCGAACACGACTCAGTCGAGCTTGAAGTTTCTTCATTGTCGTCACATATGCATCAGAATTTATGGTGGTCCCGCTTGGTATGATGTCCACAAGCAAGAGTCCTTCGGAATCGAAAAACACCGTAGCCCTAACTTTTCCAGCAGAAGGTGTGGTTTTGAATTTTTTTTCTTGTGTTAATCTGCGTGATGCCACTCCATTCACTGCCTCTTCGTCTCTGGTGAAAAATGATGGAGCCATCTTTCATCACCTGTCACAATTCTTTCAAGAAATTAATCTACACCATTCACGCACTGTTCCAAAAGTTCGCTGCATACCGTTATTCTTGTTTCTTTGTGAGCCACTGTCAATATCCTGGGAACCCACCTGGAACAAACCTTTTTTAACGCCAACACTTTCAATATTCTGCAAACACTTCCTTTCCCTATCCCAACGTAGCGTGACAATTCGTTCACTGTGATGCGTCTGTGAGCAGTCACCAATTCGTCAACTCTCTGCACATTGTCTGGAGTGTGTGCAGTACGAGGCCTGGTGCTGCGAGGACAATCCTCAATATTGCCGTCCCCGCTTTCATCACGTAACCTGCTTGCCCACAGACTAACTGTACTGCGATCGACAGCAGCATATCCATACACCTTTTTCAACATTTTGTAGATGTTTCCCACTGTCTCGTTTTCACAGCACAGGAATTCTATGACAGCACGTTGCTTCTGACGATCGTAAAGTGTAGCAGCCATCTTGAAGACATGCTGTGACGGCACCACTCACGGGAACAGGTTGACCTAAGTTTGAAAACAAGCTGGAAGGATGTATCTACACACTGTAAAACTTTGACACATGCTGAACGAAAACTGTATTTTTACAAAAATAGTGTGCATTTCTTTTGGAGTGACCCTCGTATTTACCAGTTCCAAGTATTCTATTTGCACCCTCAAGCAGCGTAGAAAACCACAAAAACCACAACATGTTATAACAATGTTGTGACCGTACAAACTGTGGCGGGAGATTAGAGCAGCAGTTTCCGCCGCAGACCACGTGGCTGGCGGTTGCTGCGGGGGCCGTGGCGAGCGGCTGTCGTGTACGCGGCATTGGAAAAACCCGAGTGGACGCTTGGCAGGGGCGCATAATGGCCGTGTTTGCGCTCTTGCAGAGATTTATATGCCACAGAAAAATGGCTAAAAACAGAACTAATTCCGTGTTTCAATACAGTCTGAGAGCACCTGCAATGTTGCTCGAGTTTAGGGGGACCACCAAGTGGTCTCAGGTGTGAATGAGAATATGGATTGAGAAGAGAGGCATGCAACAACGAGAGGGTGGATGCCTGGGACATGGTCAAAACAAAAAGTATTTAAGCAAATGTAGACGGCGCTAGGAGAGGTATTTACACATCCAACAAAGCCATTTATCTGAAAAACTTTGCATTTGCACTGTATCTAACAAAGTGAAGATCCAAGAAGACATGGTCAGATGTGAAAGTAACTTCGTACATGTGGTATATACACTGAAGAGACAAAGAAACTGGTGAACCTACCTAATATCGTGTAGGACCCCCGCGAGCACGCAAAAGCGCCGCAGCACCACGAAGCATGGACTCAACTAATGTATGAAGTAGTGACACCATGGATCCTACAGGGCTATCCATAAATACGTAAGAGTACGAGCGGATGGAGATCTCTCCTAAACAGCACATTGCAAGGAATCCCAGATATGCTCAATAATGTTTTGTCTGGGGAGTTTGGTGGGCAGCAGAAGTGGTTAAACTCGCAAGAGCCACTCTGTACCAATTATGGACGTGTGGGGTGTCTCATTGTCCTGTTGGAATTGCCAAAGTCCGTCGGAATGCCAATGGACATGAATGTATGCAAGTGACCAGACAGGATGCTTACGTACGTGTCGCCTGTCAAAGTCTTATCTAGACGTATCGAGTGTTGAAAAACACTCCAACTGTGCACGCCCCACACCATTACAGAGCCTCCATCAGCTTGAACAGTCCCCTGCTGACACATAGGGGCCATGGATTCATGAGGTTATCTCCATACCCGTACACGTCCATCCACTTGATACAATTTGAAACGAGGGTCTTCCGACCAGGAAACATGTTTCCAGTCATCAACAGTCTAATGTCGGTGATGAAGGGCCCAGGAGAGGCGTAAAGCTTTGTTTCGCGTAGTTATCAAGGGTATACGAATGGCCCTTCGGCTCCGAAAGCCCATATCGATGATGTTTCGTTGAATGGTTCGCACGCTGGCACTTGTTGATCGCCCAGCATTGAAATCTGCAGCAGTTTAGGGAAGGGTTGCTTTTCTGTCACGTTGGGGACCTTTCCTGGCTGCAGCGATGTAAGATATTTGATGTTTTACCGATTCCTGATATTCATGGTACACTCGTGAAATGACCGTACTGGAAAATCCCCACTTTATCGCTACCTCGCAGATGTTATAGCCCCATCACTTGTGCGCCGACTATAACACCACTTTCAGACTCACTTAAATTTTGATAACCTGCCATTGCAGCAGCAGTAATCGATCACCAACAGCGCCAGACGCTTGTTTTCTTATATAGGCATTGCCGACTGCAGCGCCGTATTTTGCCTGTTTACATATTTGAATACGCATGCCTATACCAGTTTCTTTGGCGCTTCAGCGTAGAACAGCTACCAGTGCCTTGGTGACATTGGTGTTAAGTTTTGGCCGCTCTGGATTAGCCGATCGGTCTTAGGCGCTGCAGTCATGGACTGTGCGGCTGGTCCCGGCGGAGGTTCGAGTCCTCCCTCGGGCATGGGTGTGTGTGTTTGTTCTTAGGATAATTTAGGTTAAGTAGTGTGTAAGCTTAGGGACTGATGACCTTAGCAGTGAAGTCCCATAAGACTTCACACACATTTTTTGTTTAGTTTTGGTATGAGGCCCCGTGTGGTTTCTAAGGGTAGTGAACGGCGTCAGATGGTGAGTGATTTCTGTAAAGGACTCGAAGATGCCGCGTACCCGAATGAAACAGCGTTATCAGCACCTGACAGAGTTTGAAAAGTGCCTCTTTGAAGACCTCCGTTTGGTCGAATTGTCCACATTCAGATGTGACAATGTCCCTATTTGGATCGCAAGGGAATTTGAGTGCAGGCATATTCGTCGTCAAGGTACTGGTCAACCACATCTGACCACAATAAGGGAAGATTCATATACTGTGCAAAAAGTACATTGTAACCGCTTCGCAACTGTGCCTTTCATCAGAGATCAAGTAATGGAGTCCCTGAAACAATCTGCGCCATCCCTCACCATTGATTGGAGTTGGAGACTAGCAGCAGCCCGACAAAGGAATTGCCGTCCTGCGCATAGGCTGCCGTTAACACCACGACACAAACGGCTTCTTTTGGTGTCCCTGACCCGGAAGTATGGACTGCTGATGAATCATGGTTCACCATAATATGGATGACCATCGTCGGAGGATGTGGCGGCGACGTGGGGAGATTGCCATTCTTCCAGTGTTGTGGAGAGGGAATGCTGTGTTACTCTCGTGGTCATGGTATAGGGCGCCATCGGTTATGACTTCAGGTCACGGCTGGTAGAGGTTCGGGGAATTCTGATGGCACTACGGTACGTCACGGACATCCTACGTCGTCATGTATTGCGTTTCACGCGACAGAATCATGCTACCATTTTCCTACAGTACAATGCTCTCCCACACGTGCAGCGTCTCTCTATGAACTGTCTGCGCGATTTTGAAGTACTCTCGCGGTCAGCAAGGTACCCCGATATGTCGCCGACAGGACATGTCTGGAACCAACTGGGGTATCAACTATGTCCAAATGTCAGTATTCGGCATATCAAGAACAAGTCAGAACAATTGTGGGCCAGCTTGCCTCAGGAAAGGGTAATAAGGTCTTATGACACCCTTCGAAACTGAATAAGCACATGCATCCATGCCAAAGGGGATGCAGTGTCCTACTGTTAAGTGGGCTCATAATACCAAGTTCTTTGCAACTTTCGCTCGATTTTGTAATCACTGAAATAACATCGATACCAGTTGCCTAGGCTCACGAGCCCTCTAAGCCGTTTCACATTCAACCACGGTTGTCATAGGAAGCATCTACGTCACTTTGATATAGTCGCATCTCCATTGTGCGACTTTGGTGAAGAAGAGGATGTCAGTCACATCTTTGTTGGCAGCTGGAATAGACACAATGCTACAATTCACCTGCTACAATATCTGTTCATTATAGGTCACTATTTGCAACGTCACTATATGCTCTTCTTGATAGCCAAGAGAATATATCGTCTGTTATATGCTTTTTTGTTGAAAGGGCAGGTCCGCTTGTAATATGATTCTATTGCGATTTTATGGTTATGATGGTGCCCTACGTATTAAATCCAATATAAGCTATGCTGTTCAATGTGTTAAAACTTTTATGTATGATGATGACTTATCATTCCTGCTCAGACGCTAAAACAAAGAAGCAAAATACGTTTCCCTCTCAGCCCGTGAAGTATCACTTCATTACCTCCTCTTCGTCTTGCTGCCTCACTTTTCCTTTTTGTCAAGGAGTGTCTATAACCGGTGTTAACGAATCTGCAGACTATAGTAGCACAAATCTTTGAATAAACAATGTCTTTTAACAGACAGTTATTGCCAGCAGATTCACACGAGTCAAAAGGAGGTAACACTTAGCAAAAAATTTAACATTTTATTGATAGAAATTGTGTTAATATGTACAGAGCTTACAGAGATATATTTCCCGAAATAGGATTTGCAGTGCAGTACATTGTTCCCTAATCTGTCGTCGAACTGCAAATGTGGAGTTTCAGTGAAGTGATTAAAACAGAGCATAACGGAAGAATACGAACGCTTTACAAGGACAAATTATGCACGTGCTGCGTAATTTGTGAAGTATCTCTACTACTCTACTCCCATAGTAACATCCACTGTGCTAACATTATCCATTATTCCGCTGTGTTTTGATGACTTAAGTGAAACTGTATAGTTGCACTTCGACAATGAAGTGCTAAAACACGAAATAAAATAGGAGGTTTTTAAAGGGCAATCATTTTACAAATCAATCTAACTATTTCAGGGGTTATCTAACACGGCCTAAGCAAACATCTGGCAGTCAAAACAGTAGTCTCGGAATGGGTAAATACAGGTCCTGTCTGGTTTTCAAGGGAATTTTACATTGAAGCGCCAAAGAAACTGGTATAGGGGTGCGTATTCAAATACAGAGATATGCAAATAGCCAGAATAAGGCGCTGCGGTCGGTAACGCCTACATAAGGCAGCAAGTGTCTAGCGCAGTTGTTAGATCGGTTACTGCTGCTACAACGGCATGTTATCAAGGTTTAAGTGAGTTTGAACGCGGTCTTATAGTCGGCGCACGGGCGATGGGATACAGCATCTCCGAGGTAGCGATTAAGTGGGGATTTTCCCATACGACCATTTCACGAATGTACCGTGAATATCAGGAATCCTGTAAAACATCGAATGTCCGACATCGCTGCTGCGGAAAAAGATCCTGCAAGAACGGGACCATCGATGACTGAAGAGAATCGTTCAAAAGTGCAAACGTTCCGCTAATTGCTGCTGATTTGAATGTCATCAACAAGTGTCAGCGGGCGAACCATTCAATGAAACATCATCGATATGGGCTTTTGGAGCCGAAGGCCCACTCGTGTACCCTTATAGACTGCACGACACAAATCATTACGCCTCGCCTGGACACGTCGACACCGACATTGGACTGTTGGTGACTGGAAACATGTCTCCTGGTCGGAAGACCCTTGTTTCAAATTGTATACAGCGGATTGATGTGTACGGGTATGGAGATAACCTCATGAATCCGTGGAACTTGTATGTCAGCAGGGAACTGTTCAAGCTGATGGAGACTCTGCAATGGTGTTGTGGGGTGATATGGGATCCCTGATACGTTTAGATACAACTCTGACAGGTGACACCTATGTAAACATCCTGTCTGATCACCTGCATCCATTCATGACCATTGTGCATTCCGACGGACTTGGGCAGTTCCAGCAGGACAATGCCACACCCCACACGTCCAGAATCGCTACAGAATGGCTCCAGAAACACTCTTCTGAGATTAAACACTTCCGCTGGCCACCAAACCCCTCAGACGTTAAAATTATTGAGCATCCCTGGGAAGCCTTGCAACGTGCTGTTCAGAAGATATCTCCACCCCTCCCTCCCTCCCCCCCCCCCCCCACGGTACTCTTTGGATTTATGGACAGCCCTGCAGGAATCATGGTGTCAGTGCCGTCCAGCGCTACTTCAGACATTACTCGAGTCCATGTCACCTCATGTTGCGGCACTTCTGCGTGCTCGCGGGAGCCCTACGCGATATTAGGCAAGTGTACCAGTTTCTTTGCCTCTTCATTGTAAACCATCCTTCCTGCAAAATAGTGACATATACAAGAAACGATAATGGAGGTGGACAGCGATCATGCAACCTTCTCTCCAAAAGACACCACAAAGTATCAATGATAATGAGATCTGGTAAGTGTGATAGCCAGGGAGACGCGAAAATTCATTGTCGTGCTCACAAAATCAGTCCTGGACGACGAGAGGTTTGTGAATGGGGGCCTTATCGTCTTCGAACACAGTAACACCATTGGGGAACAAAAATTGTCATATGGGATTGTCCTGGTCAGCCAAAATGATTACACAATCCTAGGCAGTATTACGACCTTGCGAAGTAACCACGGATCCTTCAAATACCACGATTTGGCTGCGCAGATCATTACCATTCACTTTTCGTCTTTTGGGAGTAAATTCGGCCAGAAACCGGAAGCAGTGTGCAACAAGATTCATTTGAGCAAATGTCTTTCTTCCATTGTTCCATAGTCCGGTTTTATGGTTTCGGCATCGCTTTTTCCTCTTACAAGTACTTGTATCACTAATGAGTGGTTTTAGAATTCCACCCCACTCAGAAATTCGCAGCTTACGGAGCTACCTTCGTGTTCATTTGGTGCTGACAGGATTCTAGAGCGCGACATTCAGCTGTGTAGTGGCTTTTGCACCTGTCGTCCTCTTATTTTTGGTCACCTTCTGTAACGATGACACAACAGACGCTTTCGTTCGCGTTGTGCCTTGTCGCGTGATGTTTTTGCTCTTCCCCTCTATATAGTAAAACCTTCGATACGGTGCCTGTTGAAATACCATATACTTCGGTTACCTTCATTACGGCAGCAGCCGCCATACGAACACCTAACGTTCGGCACGTTTGAATTCGCCATTCGCCACACTACACACACACACACACACACACACACACACACACACACACACACACACACGGATCTGGACAGAACACTGTTTTGACCACGAATGACATTTGAAACATATTGAGGACATTCCACAGGGGCCGCTCGTAATCTGGTACAACAGCGAAACCTGCAGGTTTGGTTAGCATACGCAATAATGTTCAGGCATGTAGTTCTCACGGTATTTCAATTTTTTTCTAACTCCTGTAATTTTGATTTACGGTTCAACATATCCTAGATTACCTACCAAAGGTTTCAGTCAAATTTACCTCTTGCTTAATTTCTTGTAGTGCTGAAGACACAACTCGCTTTATTTGTTCATGAGATCCAGAAAATATTAGATACAGGCTCCCAGGTAGATCCATTTTCCTTGACTTCCGGAAGGCGTTCGATACGGTTCCGCACCGTCGCCTGATAAAGTAAGAGCCTACGGAATATCAGACCAGCTGTGTGGCTGCATTGAAGAGTTTTTAGCAAACAGAACACAGTATGTTGTTCTCAATGGAGAAACGTTTACAGAAGTAACCTGTGGCGTGCCACAGGGGAGTGTTATGGGACCGTTGCTTTTCACAATATACACTCCTGGAAATTGAAATAAGAACACCGTAAATTCATTGTCCCAGGAGGGGAAACTTTATTGACACATTCCTGGGGTCAGATACATCACATGATCACACTGACAGAACCACAGGCACATAGACACAGGCAACAGAGCATGCACAATGTCGGCACTAGTACAGTGTATATCCACCTTTCGCAGCAATGCAGGCTGCTATTCTCCCATGGAGAAGATCGTAGAGATGCTGGATGTAGTCCTGTGGAACGGCTTGCCATGCCATTTCCACCTGGCGCCTCAGTTGGACCAACGTTCGTGCTGGACGTGTAGACCGCGTGAGACGACGCTTCATCCAGTCCCAAACATGTTCAATGGGGGACAGATCCGGAGATCTTGCTGGCCAGGGTAGTTGACTTATACCTTCTAGAGCACGTTGGGTGGCACGGGATACATGCAGACGTGCATTGACCAGTTGGAACAGCAAGTTCCCTTGCCGGTCTAGGAATGGTAGAACGATGGGTTCGCTGACTGTTTGGATGTACCGTACACTATTCAGTGTCCCCTCGGCGATCACCAGAGGTGTACGGCCAGTGTAGGAGATCGCTCCCCACACCATGATGCCGGGTGTTGGCCCTGTGTGCCTCGGTCGTATGCAGTCCTGATTGTGGCGCTCACCTGCACGGCACCAAACACGCAGACGACCATCATTGGCACCAAGGCAGAAGCGACTCTCATCGCTGAAGACGACACGTCTCCATTCGTCCCTCCATTCACGCCTGTCGCGATACCACTGGAGGCGGGCTGCACGATGTTGGGGCGAGAGCGGAAGACGGCCTAACGGTGTGCGGGACCGTAGCCCAGCTTCATGGAGACGGTTGCGAATGGTCCTCGCCGATACCCCAGGAGCAACAATGTCCCTAATTTGCTGGGAAGTGGCGGTGCGGTCCCCTACGGCACTGCGTAGGATCCTACGGTCTTGGCGTGCATCCGTGCGTCGCTGCGGTCCGGTCCCAGGTCGACGGGCACGTGCACCTTCCGCCGACCACTGGCGACAACATCGATGTACTGTGGAGACCTCACGCCCCACGTGTTGAGCAATTCGGCGGTACGTCCACCCTGCCTCCCGCATGCCCACTATACGCCCTCGCTCAAAGTCCGTCAACTGCACATACGGTTCACGTCCACGCTGTCGCGGCATGCTACCAGTGTTAAAGACTGCGATGGAGCTCCGTATGCCAGTGACACTGACGGCGGCGGTGCACAAATGCTACGCAGCTAGCGCCATTCGACGGCCAACACCGCGGTTCCTGGTGTGTCCGCTGTGCCGTGCGTGTGATCATTGCTTTTACAGTCCTCTCGCAGTGTCCGGAGCAAGTATTGTGGGTCTGACACACCGGTGTCAATGTGTTCTTTTTTCCATTTCCAGGAGTGTATATAAATGACCTAGTAGATAGTGTCGTAAGTTCCATGCGGCTTTTCGCGGATGATGCTGTAGTATACAGAGAACTTGCAGCATTAGAAAATTGCAGTGAAATGCAGGAAGATCTGCAGCGGATAGGCACTTGGTGTTGGGAGTGGCAACTGACCCTTAACATAGACAAATGTAATGTACTGCGAATACATAGAAAGAAGGATCCTTTATTATATGATAGCGAAACAAGCACTAGTAGCAGTTACTTCTATAAAATATCTGGGAGTATGCGTGCGGAACGATTTGAAGTAGAATGATCATATATATGATATGAGATTTATTGGGAGGGTCCTTAGAAAATGTAGTCCATCAACAAAGGAGGTGGCTTACAAAACACTCCTTCAACCTATACTTGAGTATTGCTCATCAGTGTGGGATCCGTACCAGATCGGGTTGACAGAGGAGATAGAGAAGATCCAAAGAAGAACGATGCCTTTCGTCACAGGGTTATTTGGTAAGTGTGATAGCGTTACGGAGGTATTTAGCAAACTCAAGTGGCAGACTCTGCAAGAGAGGCGCTTTGCATCGCGGTGTAGCTTGCTGTCCAGATTTCGAGAGGGTGCGTTTCTGGATGAGGTATCGAATATATTGCTTCCCCCTACTTATACCTCCCGAGGAGATCACGAATATAAAATTAGATAGATTCGAGCGAGCACGGAAGCTTTCTGGCAGTCGTTCTTCCCGCAAACCATACGCGACTGGAACAGGAAAGGGAGGTAATGACAGTGGCACGAAAAGTGCCCTCCGCCACACACCGTTGGGTGGCTTGCGGAGTATAAATGTAGATGTAGAAATGAAGACTGCTGAAGTAATGCTTCTTTAATTTCTTCGTTATTCATATGCATCAATGTGCACCGATTTTAAATGTGTCTGTAAAGACGTGGGTGTACCTCCTACCCAAGCATAACTTTTCTTGCAAATTTTACGACTCGTAGCATTTGCATCAGTTTCTCTGAAGCAATTGGAGCTCTCATTTCCCTTAGGCTCATTGTGATCTCTTTGCAGGCTCGGGAGTGACTGATACATGCAAACTGCCTCACACATGGAGGGACGAAGTAGCACGCGATATATTGCGCGTAAAGACAGGTTTCAAAGACTCCCTGTTGCGAAAGGTTCTCAGCAGTTTCCACTAATCTTCCCCACAGTGGACTTATGGAAATACGAGGATTTAATTTGTGGGGGCCCGAGACAGCTTGGGGGAAGGAAACCGCCCTGCACCACCCTGAGCATACGGATTGCAGAGATGTCTATGGTGTCTCAACGGAAAGTGTTACACCATGATCACCTTTGCCAAACGCTACCAAATTAATAGTTCAGTATTTCCACGCCTTTGGGACATGTTCATTAAAATTAAATCATTCTACAAGCGTATTTTCAGTGCGGAAAAACCCAATTCCTGCAGATGAAGAATGGTGTGAGTACATTATGGCTGTTGGGTATGCCTGACGTTACTAGAACTTTTTAGGTGGAGATATTTTCTTCACCTGCGTTCCAAATTTAATTGAAATTTATTTTCCCTCGATACCACAAAACGCACTCCAGCATTTTTAATATACACTGAGAGAAAAAAATCGCAACACCAAAAAATACTTAATCTAGAGTAAAGAAATTTCTGGACTATATTTGTCTAGGTAGCATATTTAAGTGATTAAAATTGCAAGATCACGGGTTAATGCAAGTGTGAAATAAGCCATTGCAAATGATGGTACATTAATAACCAGTGTAACCACCAGAATTTTGAATGCAAGCAAGCAAACATGGCATGTTTTGTGTTGCACAGGTGCCGGATGTCAGTTTGTAGGATGGAGTTCCACGCCTGCTGCAGCTGTTCGGTCAAGAGAGGGACGGTTAATTCTGCTTGTGGTGGTGGTGATGGTTAGTGTTTAACGTCCCATCGACAACGAGGTCATTAGAGACGGAGCGCAAGCTCGAGTTAGGGATGGATTGGAAAGGAAATCGGCCGTGCCCCGCATTTGCCTGAAACGATATAGGGAAATCACGGAAAACCTAAATCAGGATGGCTGGAGACGGGATTGAACCGTCGTCCTCCCGAATGCGAGTCCAGTGTGCTAATCACTGCGCCACCTCGCTCGGTAGTCTGCTTGTGGATGATGGTGGACTTGTCGTCCGATGGTGTGTCATATGTGTTTGATGGAAGACAGATCTGGTGAATAAGCGGGTCAAGGCGACATGTCGACACTCTGTAGAGCCTGTTGGGTTACAACAACGGTGTGTGGGCGAGTGTTATCCTGTTGGAAAACATCTGATGGAATGCTATTAATGAATGGCTGCACAACTGGTCGAATCACCAAACTGGCGTTCAAATTTGTTTTCAGGCTTAGTGCGATAACAATAAGAGTGCTCCCACTGTCGTACGAAATCGCATCTCAGATCAGTACTACAGTTACAGGCCCTGTCTCCAGGACGCAGAAAGGTAGGTTGCAGGCGCGCAACTGATCTGCTCCCAACACTACACGGTCATCACTGTCACAGAGGCAAAACCAGATTTCATCAGGAAACACAACACACCCTCCAGTGAGCTCTCGCTTGACACCACCGAAGTCGCAAATGGCGGTGGTTTGGGGTCAGTGGAATGCACGCTACAGGGCGTCTGGCTCAGAGATGTCTTTGAAGTAACCGATTTGTAACAGTTCTTTGTGTCACTGTGGTTCCAACTACTGCTCAGATTGGTGCTGCTGATACAATACGATGCGCCAGAACAATGCGCCGAACACGATAGTCTTCCGTCTCCGTAATGCAACGTGATCATCACTAGCCCGGTTTTCTTGCGACAGTAATTTTCGTGTCAGAAATCGTGTACAGTGGTTACATTCCTTTTAAATCTTTCTGGAGTATCACAGAAGGTACGTCCATCTTCTCGTAGCCCTATTACACCTCATTCAGACTTAGTGGTTGTTGATAATGGTGTCTTTGTCGCCTTAAGGGAATTCTTGAATAACATCAACTCACCTCGTTCAGTCTCAAAGGTAACTAACGCTCACGACCGTTACAGCGTTTATTTAAAGCAAACCTGACTTGCATACTCATAGTGGTCCTACTACCGCCGCTCTTATGCGACTGGCTCGAAATGTGAATAGAGATAATCTTCCGGATGTAGAGACACTCCTACCAACATTCTTTTATGTCACTCAACTTCTCGTTGTTGTGATTTTATTCCATCAGTGTTCTTGTTGTTGTTGTCTTCAATCCAGAGACTGGTTTGATGTAGCTCTCCATGCTACTCTGTCCTGTGCAAGCTTCTTCATCTCCCAGTACCTACTGCAACCTACATCCTTCTGAATCTGCTCAGTGTATTCATCTCTTGGTCTCCCTCTACGATTTTTACCCTCCACGCTGCCCTCCAATACTAAATTGGTGATCCCTTGATGCCTCAGAACATATCCTACCAGCCGGTCCCTTCTTCTAGTCAAGGTGTGCCACAAATTTCTCTTCTCCTTAATTCAGTTTAATACCTCCTCATTAGTTATGTGTTCTACCCATCTAATCTTCAGCATTCTTCTATAGCACCACATTTCGAAAGCTTCTATTCTCTTCTTCTCCCAACTATTTACCGTCCATGTTTCACTTCCATACATGGCTACACTCCATACAAAAACTTTCAGAAACGACTTCCTGACATATCTATTCTCCATGTTAACAAATTTCTCTTCTTGGGAAATTCTTTCCTTGCCTTCAATGTACACTCCTGGAAATGGAAAAAAGAACACATTGACACCGGTGTGTCAGACCCACCATACTTGCTCCGGACACTGCGAGAGGGCTGTACAAGCAATGATCACACGCACGGCACAGCGGACACACCAGGAACCGTGGTGTTGGCCGTCGAATGGCGCTAGCTACACAGCATTTGTGCACCGCCGCCGTCAGTATCAGCCAGTTTGCCGTGGCATACGGAGCTCCATCGCAGTCTTTAACACTGGTAGCATGCCGCGACAGCGTCGACGTGAACCGTATGTGCAGTTGACGGACTTTGAGCGAGGGGGTACAGTGGGCATGCGGGAGGCCGGGTGGACGTACCGCCGAATTGCTCAACACGTGGGGCGTGAGGTCTCCACAGTACATCGATGTTGTCGCCAGTGGTCGGCGGAAGGTGCACGTGCCCGTCGACCTGGGACCGGACCGCAGCGACGCACGGATGCACGCCAAGACCGTAGGATCCTACGCAGTGCCGTAGGGGACCGCACCGCCACTTCCCAGCAAATTAGGGACATTGTTGCTCCTGGGGTATCGGCGAGGACCATTCGCAACCGTCTCCATGAAGCTGGGCTACGGTCCCGCACACCGTTAGGCCGTCTTCCGCTCTCGCCCCAACATCGTGCAGCCCGCCTCCAGTGGTATCGCGACAGGCGTGAATGGAGGGACGAATGGAGACGTGTCGTCTTCAGCGATGAGAGTCGCTTCTGCCTTGGCGCCAATGATGGTCGTATGCGTGTTTGGCGCCATGCAGGTGAGTGCCACAATCAGGACTGCATACGACCGAGGCACACAGGGCCAACATCCGGCATCATGGTGTTGGGAGCGATCTCCTACACTGGCTTTACACCTCTGGTGTTCGTCAAGGGGACACTGAATAGTGCACGGTACATCCAAACCGTCATCGAACCCATCGTTCTACCATTCCTAGACCGGCAAGGGAACTTGCTGTTCCAACAGGACAGTGCACATCCGCGTGTATCCCGTGCCACCCAACGTGCTCTAGAAGGTGGAAGTCAACTACCCTGGCCAGCAAGATCTCCGGATCTGTCCCCCATTGAGCATGTTTGGGACTGGATGAAGCGTCGTCTCACGCGGTCTGCACGTCCAGCACGAACGCTGGTCCAACTGAGGCGCCAGGTGGAAATGGCATGGCAAGCCGTTCCACAGGACTACATCCAGCATCTCTACGATCGTCTCCATGGGAGAATAGCAGCCTGCATTGCTGCGAAAGGTGGATATACACTGTACTAGTGCCGACATTGTGCATGCTCTGTTGCCTGTGTCTATGTGCCTGTCAGTGTGATCATGTGATGTATCTGACCCCAGGAATGTGTCAATAAAGTTTCCCCTTCCTGTGACAATGAATTCACGGTGTTCTTATTTCAATTTCCAGGAGTGTATAATTGTATTTTTGTCATCTGTTGTCCTTACTGCTTCAAGGATCTAATTAACATGGTCTTATTCCTTTCTATTAAACTTCTTCCAAGAAAAAGCAATGAACCAAAGTTATTCTTTAAAAAGAAAAAAAAAAGAACAGCGTCTACGTGGTATCGTGAAGTGCGTCTTCCCAATATCTCCGACCTCCGTGTCAGGCGTAATAGTGACCTGTATTCGAAATATAGTAAACGACTCAACAGATGTAAGAGTGCATTTGTCCCCTTGGTGACTGATGTTGATAATGGCCAACAGTTCTGAATGAAATGGGTGTTTCAACGTTTACTACCCATTATGTGATGGACATCTCCACAAAGATTAACAGATATCGGAGCTGTGTTTCATATTGTAACACATTTCATTTTTGTTATTATATTTTGACTTTCTAATATTTGAAGTTAGAATTTGTATTAGGAACTTTCACCTTCGGTTAAACTTCTGTTCTTAAATTGTAACAGATGAAATCTGAGACGCAATTTCTGTACGAAGTTCCGACCTTTCGGGGACGGAGACTTAGTCAACCATTTCTTTACACTGGAGCACTGCCGTGATCATTAACTGGTCGCTGTCGTCTATTTCATCACTGTTGGCCAAATACTTGTAATGAGAAATGCAGCCACCAATATTCGAAACTGCGGCCTCCGACTCCAGCTCGGCTAAATGATGTGTATGTGAGATGCGGTCCGTTTTGAGAGGGCCACTTTGAGAGGAGCTTTGACTCAGAGCAAAAATACCAGGATTACAGGTGCCGCTTGTATTGGGAGATAAAGTTGTCTGGCAAGTTGTAGCGCATTCAAGTATTAATGGAGGAAATACGGCATTACATTCAAGTTGTAGCTGGGAGTTGTCCAGGAAGGTCGCCGGAAGCGTTGGCGCAATTGGTTATTCAAGCAGCGACTGTCTAACGACGGGCGGTACATAGACTATACACGTATGGAGATGGACTACGGTCAGCCAGCGCATGACTCAGGTCCGTGCAGCAGCGCAGACAGTGACACAAGTGCATCATGAGTTTCTCCAAATATGGTAATGCACATTCCCTTGTCAGCGATGTGCGTCAGAGGGAAAGTTTCAGGAACTTGGCGAGCGCTATGAAGAGGGGACTCACTCTGAACCAATGGAGAACACAGCAGGTAGTTAATGGGGCGCTAACACCGTGCCGGTCGACTCCAGGCTCAGGACTCAGAATATTTAGAGCCGTGTTGGGAAAGAGACAGTACTGAGAAAATAGTCCCGGAACCGTCAGATGGGAAGCAGCTGATTGTTAGAGCTGAGTGAGCCGCATACGGTACCATCGTGCGTTGCACAGATGCGTTGAAGTCAGTTGTACCAGAAGTGAACTGTTGGTTCAAATGGCTCTGAGCACTATGGGACATAACATTTATGGTCATCAGTCCCCTAGAACTTAGAACTACTTAAACCTAACTAACCTAAGGACATCGCACAACACCCAGTCATCACGAGGCAGAGAAAATCCCTGACCCCGCAGGGAATCGAACCCGGGAACCCGGGCGTGGGAAGCGAGAACGCTACCGCACGACCACGAGCTGCGGATGAAGTGAACTGTTCTTGAGTTTTGTTATTCGGAGTTTGATTCGACTTGAGATTCCTTGAGATATACGCCGAATTCTGTGTCTCTGAACAGCCTCTTCGCTTGCTATTCTTTACAGTGTGGAGCCCACGCGAAAGTCGTCCTTCGAAAATGTGTGCTCCTTACTCCTTCTCTGGGCATGACACTCTGTCGAAGCAAACGGAGGAGGATTCCAGTAACTGAGACTCCAATTCAGTGCAAGCAAGGTCTAGGTTATTAATAACATCATGTGGCTCAAAGCGCGCGCAAGTCTTTCAATTAGACGCCACTTCAACGACTTTTGTGTCCCTAATGTACCCCAATTATCCATCTGGGGTAAGGGAACCTACAATTTAACGTGGAATCAGAAGCACCTGTCGCTCAGAGCTACTACTCACGTCGTTGACAGGTGAAAGCTAGCTCAAAGGCAGACTGAAAACTTCAGTTGTCTGACTGGGATTTTAATCCGCTACTTCTCGGTTTTCATACACGCGCTTTACCACTAGAACAGCCATGCCCGACAAGAACCAGGGGACCTAGTTCCCATTAAACTACCGCTAAGTAACCACAGTACTCTTTGTGGAATTTGGAGACAGGCTCCTTCACCTCAGTCGAAACTGAAAAGTAGTTGATTGGCCAGTTGATTTGTGGAAGGGGACCAAACAGAGAGGTCATCGGTCGCATAGGGTGAGGAAAGGATGGGTATGAAGGCGGCATTTGACTGAAACGATTTAGGGAAATCACGGGAAACCTAAATCAGGATGCGTGGACCAGGGTTTGAACCGTCGTCCTTCCTAATGCGAATCTAGTGTGCTAACCACTGCGCCATCTCGCTCGGTCCAAAAGTAGTCAAGTTTGATAGTACTGTATCCTTTAAAAACCTAATTAGCGTAACGGCAAAACTGAGATCGAGAAATAATATCACACTAAAATCATACGATACTGCACGAGGATCCTCTGCTGCTGCGTTTCGGTTTTCTGGTTTGGGACCGGTTTACTCTGTGCCGCAATATTTTGCTCAAGCATGGCTGAACAGCTGACGTGTAAAGCGGATCGGCGTCCAACACGGCCATACGATGCATTTAATCTCGAGCACACCAAGTCAATCTCACCACTGCTTGTACCAGAAAGTACAGCAAGGTTCCTCAAAAGCCGCATCTACCAACAGATAAAAATATCAAGTACAGACGAATTAATGGGCTGTGCTCAAGAATGGCCCCTGTAAGAATAGCGGAAAACCTGACAACCACTGATTTCAACTCAGTACATGAGTAGTAGAGCTTCAAGCAAAGCTTCACAACATGTTGTACATATTAATTATCCCAGCCGGCTATGAACTGCAACGTAAGACGTGGTCAACGCTGAATAGGATCGGAACTATGAAGGGGAGACGCACTCATGCACTTTGTGATTGGAACATTGTATCTCCCACAAAGTGTAACTATGGCACCAAAGATCAGACGATCCTCCTCGTCTAATACGGCAGTCTGAGGGCAAACACGAGATATGCAAAAGATTTTCTGACAGTGACACCAAATGCAACTGATTGTGGTACTTCATGTATCCAATTGTGAATTTTGTGTTAGTTCCTTGCTTATTATCAATTGTTAATTATGTTATTTTAAGCAATTTTGACATTTTAAGACATGATGAAGACTGTGGCTATTGTTTGAAGACAAATGTTTCACAAGTGTTTTTATCCTGGATCTTTGCAGCATATTTTATTTACATTGTGTATTTTGTGGTACTAGCCATACGATGAATAAATAAATAACGAATGAAGAGATGCAATAGAATCTCATTGTCATCGCACATCTTGAAGTAAGCCGCTGTCTTACAACCAATCTTTATGCACGAAATTGCGAGTTTATATCTCCTGTTACAAAGTACTGCTATACTGGATTTGTTTATAAATAAATTTCTGATACCAATCACGATTTTCTTTTGTTTATGTTTTATACGACGCTTTTCGGTAAATGATTCCCATTTTTAAGTGAGTATTTCTTTGTGTTATGCCATTTTTTGGTAATGTTTTCAATGTGTGCGGTTCTAATTTGTTTTGTTGACTTTTCTGCAATGTATAAAAACGCTCACTTTTTAGTTAATTATCAATTTTAATATGTAGTTAGCAAATTGTAATCCATATTCTTCAGATAAATACCTTCTGTTCAAAAGCTTTTCTGTGGGAGATCTGTAACATTATCTCTGTCAACTACGTCTGAAAACATCTTTGTAACTGTCTGTTTATATAAGTTAGTCTTGATGTATACTGTGCACTGACAGTTGTGAGTGATGTTCAATATGTGAGAGACCCTGTACAAATGGGTCATAGGAAAACTGCAAGTACAAGTTCTTCCAAATTTCGCCACTAACTACATATAAAAATCGATAACTAGCTAACAATTGCTCTTCTTTTTATACATTGAAGTGTTGTTTGTTGTTGTTGTTGTTGTGATCTTCAGTCCTGAGGCTGGTTTGATGCAGCTCTCCATGCTACCCTATCCTGTGCAAGATTCTTCATCTCCCAGTACTTACTGCAACCCACATCTTTCTGAATCTGCTTAGTGTATTCATCTCTTGGTCTCCCTCTACGATTTTTACCCTCCACGCTGCCCTCCAATGCTAAATTGGTGATCCCTTAATGCCTCAGAACATGTCCAATAAACGGTCCCTTCTTCTAGTCAAGTTGTGCCACATACTCCTCTTCTCCCCAGTTCTATTCAATACTTCATCATTAGTTATGTGATCTACCCATCTAATATTCAGCATTCTTCTGTAGCACCACATTTCGAAAGCTTCTATTCCCTTCTTGTCTAAACTATTTATCGTCCACGTTTCACACTTAATACAAATACATTCAGAAACGACTTCCTGACACTTAAATCAATACTCGAAGTTAACAAATTTCTCTTCTTCAGAAACGCTTCCCTTGCCATTGCCAGTCTACATTTTATATCCTCTCTACTTCGACCATCATCAGTTGTTTTGCTCCCCAAATAGCAGAACTCTTTTACTACTTTAAGTGCCTCATTTCCTAATCTAATTCCCTCAGCAGCACCCGACTTAATTCGACTACATTCCATTATCCTCATTTTGCTTTTGTTGATGTTCATCTTATACCCTCGTTTCAAGACACTGTCCATTCCGTTCAACTGCTCTTCCAAGTCCTTTGCTGTCTCTGACAGAACTACAATGTAATCGGCGAACCTCAAAGTTTTGATTTCTTCTCCATGGATTTTAATACCTACTCCGAATTTTTCTTTGGTTTTCGTCACTGCTTGCTCAATATACAGATTGAATAACATCGGGGAGAGGCTGCAACCCTGTCTCACTCCCTTCCCAACCACTGCTTCTTTTTCATGCCCCTCGACTCTTATAACTGCCATCTGCTTTCTGTACAAATTGTAAATAGCCTTTCGCTCCCTGTATTTTACCCCTGCCACCTTTAGACTTTGAAAGAGAATAATCCAGTAAACATTGTCAATCGCTTTCTCTAAGTCTACAAATGCTAGAAAAGTGGGTTTGCCTTTCCTTAATCTTTCTTCTAAGATAAGTCGTAAGGTCAGTATTGCCTCACGTGTTCCAACATTTCTATGGAATCCAAAGTGATCTTCCCCGAGGTCGGCTACTACCAGTTTTTCCATTCGTCTTTAAAGAATTTGCGTTAGTATTTTGCAGCTGTGACTTATTAAACTGATAGTTTGGCAATTTTCACGTCTGTCAACACCTGCTTTCTTTGGGATTGGAATTATTATATTCTTCTTGAAGTCTGGGGGTATTTTGCCTATTTCATACATCTTGCTCACCAGATGGTAGACTTTTGTCAGGACTGGCTCTCCCAAGGCAGTCAGTAGTTCTAATGGAATGTTGTCTACTTTGGGGCCTTGTTTCGACTCAGGTCTTTCAGCGCTCTGTCAAACTCTTCACGCAGTATCGTATCTCCCATTTCATCTTCATCTACATCCTCTTCCATTTCCATAATATTGTCCTCAAGTACATCGCCTTTGTATAGACCCTCTATATACCCCTTCTACCTTTATGCTTTCTCTTCTTTGCTTAGAACATTGAAGTAAAGTCAACAAAACAAAGCAGAAACTTATACATCGAAAACATTACGAAAAAATGGGAATAATTTCCCGAAACGAGTCATGTAAAACATATATAAAAGAAAATCGTGATTGGTACCAGAAAGTTACTTATAAACAAAGACATTGTTTTTACAGTCGCAAGCTTACAAAAAAATAAAAAATAAAATAAAAAAAGAAATTATAATGGCCAAAATCAAATTATTGCCAAACTGTTTTGCTCGAACGCTTTTCTAAATTAAGAAATTATAAGGGATAAAAATACAGGGATTCAAATGTTTTCTACACCTTGTACAGAAAACAGTCTGCAGTTATAAGAGTCGAACAAAGAAAAGGCAATCGGTAATTGAGAAAACAGAGAGACATGATTAGAGCATATCCTCCGCGTGGTTCTATTTTCAGACACAGCAAACAGCAAAGGAAACTGAGGAGATACCTGGAAAATATATTGAAATTTAAGAAGGAAAAGAAAACAAAGTTTGCAATGCCACAGTTGTTATACCAGAGACGATAAAAACTTGGGAGAACAGTATAACGGAATGGATACTGTCATGAAAATACGCTGTAAATTGAACATAAATGCAAGTAAAACAGGGGTAGTGGAGTATAATAAAATCAAGTCAAGTGATTTTGGGGAAATTAGGAAATAAAATACTAAAAGTGATGAATTTTGCTGTTAGGATAACGAACAAACTGACGAGACCAGAAGACAAGACGATTTAAAATGGATACTGTTTACAGGGAGAAAAACTTTGAAGAGGACAATTTTTCGGAAATAAAAAAAAAAAAAAAAATGGTTCAAATAGCTCTGAGCACTATGGGACTCAACTGCTGTGGTCATTAGTCCCCTAGAACTTAGAACTACTTAAACCTAACTAACCTAAGGACATCCGAGGCAGGACTCGAACCTGCGACCGTAGCAGTCGGACGGTTCCGGACTGCGCGCCTAGAACCGCGAGACCACCGCGGCCGGCTCGGAAATAAAAAAAATGTAAATTTAAAGAAGGTGTTTCTGAAGTGGAGTGTAGGGGTGAGCGGGAAAATACCGTGCACGTAAGCTATTTTTCAAATATTTCGTATTTTTCGAACTCAATTGAAATGCTGAACACCTTTTTTGTGTAATAAATCAATGCCCTACACGTTTATGGCTTCATAATTGCTATACTAAATCGATTTATTTTCCTACAGCCGTTTTACAAAAGTTTTACGTTACACGGTATTACCCCGAGGGGTGGGGTAATACCACGCAATATATCTTATGATACAGCATAGCACATAAAATGACAAAAACTCTGTAAAAATAAATCAGATTAAGAAATTCGAAATTCAGAATTTAGTTAGAGTTGAGAAACATAAATTTTACAACTTATTAAAGTTTCTTAAGACTGAAAATCCTTTTACTGGTAAAACAAAATTATTGGATTATGGTGTCAACTTGTCTCTGAACACATTTATCCCCTGTTTTAATGGCAGTAGTCGCAAATACAGTTTTCAACTGTGTCACGTGCACTACACTCTGAATGAACCCGACCAGTGCTAATCACACATCAAAACCACAGCTCGCTGTTTTTCTCAAACTCTCCGCAAAGCATGCAAACAGAGTCGTCGCCCCTAAAAGTTCCATTCTTGCTCGGAGGCCTAACACTAGTTTCTCCGAAAGGGTCAACATCATTCATCTCATCGTCACTACAAAGTTTGTGCAATGGTAGGTCCAAATCATCACCCGATGAAGAATCAAAAGGAAAGTTCTGTCGACATTTCTTTGTTTCAAATTTTTGAGGTCTTATCTTTGAAGCAAACTTTCTGAACTTGTTTTTTCCCTTAGGCTTTAGCACTGATTTTCTTTCTCTATTTATTACTTTTGCTTTTTTTCTCTCTGCTGCTTTTCTTACAAATATATAGTTCATGAAAATACCAAAAGAAATTGCCATATGGGGCAGTACCGTTCACCACGGGGCAATAACGTGCATCGGGCACAGTATTGCCCCAAGACAACATGACTCGCCATTGTAAATTCTAACGCAACAATCACTGAATTTAACGTCTAACATTTGATGTTTAAAAGAAGATCAAGAAATGCGTAATTAAGTAGAGCTACTTTAAATATTGTTGCTATTAACATATTTCGCTCACCTCTAGACTTATTATCTTCAGATTTTATAGGAAAACAGTCGAAATCATTTGAAACCGATTGTCGAAGACGTCTGCGCCGTTGAACGATATAAACCCCTCTGTATCTGATTATAGTTACTTCCGCTGTGTGGCAGCACCATGCAGCGCTCTTTGCACTCTCTGGGAAACTGGATAAAGCGGTGCACGGTATTACCCCGCTGTACGGCATTGCCCCGCTCTCCCCTAACCGTATACGTGAGTGAAATATGCACGATAAACATCTCGGAAAGGAAGGTTTTGGAACTTGGAGTTATTTAAAGATGCTGGAGATTATATGCGTAAATAGGATAACCATTGAAGAGGTAATGAGAAAATGGCTATATGGCACTTCTTGAGTGAAAGAGTGGATAGGTTTACAGCACACAGCTTAAGGCATCGGAGAATAGTTTCTTCGATAGCAAAAGTGGAACAAGACTAAGGCTCTAGTATAGTAATCAGTTCAATGTGCGATTTGTGCTTTTACCAATAGGGGGGATGTCTTAGGGGGTTAGTATAATCATATATGTTACTAGCTTGGACCGTGGCGCTACCCATGGTTAAACAGATAGTTATAAATAGATGTTAATGCCAAAACTCACTATTCACGCTTATGCACTATCAGAAAAGCCATTCCTTATTATATATTTAAAAGTACATTATAGCTAAAGCTTATTTACAAAATCATCTACATACAGCTATACGAGGGGAATTCAGAAAGTAAAGGCACATTTGTGAAAAGCTGTACTTATTCTGATGATAGGAAACTAAAACATGCGTTATTTTTCTACGTAACCTCCCTGGACTTCAATGCAGTTTTCCCGACGTTTTGCGTTTTTTTTTTTTATTTCATCAGAAAATACTTTTACTGGTTGGATCTGTAACCAATTTTGTACCGCAGCAATGACGTCTTCATCACTTTGAAATCTTCTTCCCTGTAGTGCTCCCGTTAAGGGTCCAAACATGTGAAAATCGCTTGGAGCCAGGTCTGGACTGTATGGTGGATGTTCCAGCACCTCGAATCTCAACTCCTTTATTGCATCGGCTGTCCGTTTGGCAAGATGTCGGCGAGCTTTAGCTTGCTGCAGGATGACACCTGTTCACAGTTTTCCACGACATTTGGATCTGATTGCAGGTTTTAGTTTCGTACGCAACACCTCACATCCACCATACAATACATACCTGGCTCTAATGCTTCGTTTACGCTGGGGCGACGTCTTGCAACATTGTGGCAGGCTACGGAAATGTGACGTGCGTCGTCTTGTCATTTAGTTCTAAATGTTTTTGAAATGCTTAACTACTACATAACACTTTTTCAAAATTAATAAGCAAACATATTAATAGTATTAATAGTAAACTTTCAGTGTTCGGCTCCACAAATTTAAATTATATGTAAAGTTTTACTCCAATGCGTGAGCAATAAACATCCCAGCTTTGGATGCATAAACTAAAACCAGAGGAGGGGATGGTCTGATGCAGAGGGGGCGGGGAGGGGGAGGGGAATGCCCCCATCCCCCCTGCAAATCGCACACTCAATCAGTTTCAAATGGATGTGGGCTGCAGTAGTTACGTAGAGATGAAGAGGCTTGTACAGAATAGACGACCTTGTGGAGCTGTAACAAACCAGTCTTCCGTTTGACGCCTACAACAGCAACAATTTATACGTGAGAATAGGAGAGTACTGTAGCGGAATAAATGAAAATAACGCTGGCTAGTCATTGTAACCAATAAGAAAAAGAAAATAAGCGAAGGTAAGTGGAAATGTGCAGCAAACACTTTTACAATGCAAAAAGACATATTTAAACTGCTTCTTCGGACCCCACTTGTCCTCTTTATACTGCTTAACCTTTTTACGCTTTCACAGAATCATCGTGTTTAACCGTTCACACATTCGTCAGATCTCGCACCATTCGTAGAAGCAAGCATGACAAACTCAGCTATTAAACAGCTTTTAGTCGTCATTATACTCTTTCCTTTTGTTGTGCACTGCATTTGGGGATCCCGACTGGAAATTACGAGCGAAAGAAAGCACGTTATGAATGACTTCGTGAAATACTACGAAGTATCATCCATTAGCCATTTACTGCCAGACAAAGCCAACTTACATGCCATTCCATGCATTAGAGTCGTAAACTCCATACATTCATTTTCTTTTGACTGTGTTCTGTCACTCACCTTCTGCTATATGCCAAATATTTATTTACCTTCAAACTATTGATGTTCATAACTCTTTTACATTCACATGTTTTTTGAGGGCGTATGTATTTTCTCGTCGAAGATCACTGTGGTCACAAGCATGATACATCTCGTTCATTGCTCTTACACGCATATAAATCGCAGCTTGCAGAAAATCTGCACGCTTTATATTGCACGTACACTAATGTAGGACGGCTATTCTCCTCGGGAGGGAATGACTAATGTCGACATGACGACGCATTTAACTGCTATTGGCCAGTCGGCAAACGGCGTTTCTCCGACGATTTACTGTGGATCGCCAAGGTCCCTGCGTCGAATGTTATCGGCTCACTCGCTTCGATGCTGTATCTAGTTTATGAACGCCGCGAAATCTCTTGTCTCGTTTAGTACAATTCGAGTAACTTACAGCCGCTTGCTACCATTTTGCCTTTCGCTCCCACGCTAAACACAACATCCGATCTTGCTTCGACAGTGCTAAAACACCTTTCGTAACTCTACCAATAAACTGAAGTCTGCCGGTTACATTAACTGATATTCAGTCCTTGTTTCGCTCAACTTTAAATCTCTACGCATTATTATTCTAAGGCATTTTTATGACATGATTGTTTCAAGTCGTGACTCACTGTCGTGTAGTCGAAAACTATTTGAATTTTACTTTTCATACAGTAAATCCAATCCCTTAAGCCCCTAAGTGTTCGGAAGGTTGCTTGTTCGGAAAACTATAGATTTTCTATTGAATCAAAAAACTTGCTGCTAATCGTAAGCAGTAACCGCTAGTTAACGCGGTTGCTTTCTTACTACCTAGTTGACGAAACGAAACAGCACGTCCAGTTTCCTATTTTTCTCAGCTACTCACTTCTCCAAAGACCACATGTCATCCAAACATGAAACACCAAACATTTCGAACACATTCTTAATTTCGTTCATCATAATCGATGTTTTTAGAAAGCCTGCACCTGTGTGATTCATGATTTAAATAATGATAAACTGCAGAACCTACTTATATTATCATGCTTAGTACAATGCGTTCCGAGAATTTATTCTCATTTTCAAGTGCATTTGTTTACTCATATATTTTGGGTGATGTTCGCATGTGCGATTTGCTGCCTTTCTAGAGCTGTAATTTTGAGCTTATACTGCAGGCAGAAAGTAAGGCATTTAAGATTCATTTGGCAGATTTTCCTATTGCACTGTAACCCCAAAAAGACAACTACAGTGCAAGAGAGGCAGTACATCACACATGCAAATATTAATGTAAACAAATACGCTTGAAAATGAGAATAAATTGTCGAAATGTGTTGTTCTAAGCATGAAGAAATTAGTAACTTGTCCAGTTTTTCGTTATTTAAGTAATAAAACATATCCACTACAACCTCAGATATACAGTGGCCAGATGTGATTATAACATTCACTGACGGATCAAAAATAACTGCTCATTCATATTCAGTCTGCTCAAAAGTGTACAGACACCTATCAGTGGACACTGGCGTGGACCGTGTGCACCTTCACCTTTATGATACACTATGTGATCAAAAGTATCCTGACACCCCAAAAAACATACGTTTTTCATATTAGATGCATTGTGCTGCCATCTACTGTCAGGTACTCCATATCGGCGACCTCAGTAGTCATTAGACATCGTGAGAGAGCAGAATGGGTCGCTCTGCGGAACTCATGGACTTCGAACTTAGTCAGGTGATTTGGTGTCGTGTTATACGTCCGCACTCCTAAACATCTCTAGGTCCACTATTTTCGAGGTGATAGTGAAGTGGAAACGTGAAGGGACACGTATAGCACAAAAGCGTACAGACCGACCTCGTCTGTTGACTGACAGTGACCGCCGCCAGTTGAAGAGGTTTGTAATGTGTAATAGGCAGACATATATCCAGACCATCACCCAGGAATTCCAAACTGCATCAAAATTCACTGCAAGTACTATGACAGTTAGGGGGGAGTAAAGAAGACTTGGATTTCATGGTCGAGTGGCTGCTCATAAGCCACACATCACGCCGGTAAATTACAAACAACGCCTCGTTTGGTGTAAGGAGCATAAACATTGAATGATTTAACAGTGGAGAAACGTTGTGTGGAGTGACGAATCACGGTACACAATGTGGCGATTCGATGGCAGCGTTTGGGTATGGCGAATGCCCGGTGAACGTCATCTGCCAGCGTGTGTAGTGCCAACAGTAAAATTCGGAACTGGGGTGTTATGGTGTGGTCGTGTTTTTAATGGAGGCACCCATTGTTGTTTCGCATGGCACTGTCACTGCACAGGCTTACATTGATGTTTTAAGCACCTTCCTGCTTCCCACTGTTGAAGAGCAATTCAAGGATGGCGATTGCATCTTTCAACACGATCAAGAATCTGTTCAGAATGACCGGTCTGTGGCACAGTGGTTACACGACAATAACATCCCTGTAATGGACTGGCCTCAAAAGAGTCGTGACCTGAATCCTGTAGAACACCTCTGGGATGATTTGGAACGCCGACTTCGTACCAAGCCTCATGAGCGACATCGATAGTTCTTCTCAGTGCAGCAGTCCGTGAAGAATGGGCTGCCATTCCCCAAGAAACCTTCCAGCACTTGATTGAACGTATGCCTGCGAGAGTGGAAGCTGTCATCAAGGCTAAGGCTGGGCCAACTGAAGGGCGCCACGAACTTGTAAGTCATTTTAAGCCATGTGTCCGGATACTTTTGATCACATAGTGTAGGTTGAACTCTGTTGGATGTCTCCAGTATCAGTGGAAGAATGGTAACTAATTCTTCCTGAAGAGGCGAAACCAGAGACATCGGACTCTGAGGTCTGGAGCTTACCCTAAAGATTTACCATTGGGTTTAGGTAGCGACTCTTAGCAGGCCAGACCGTTACCTCACAGATGCCTCATAATAACAGCGTGCATTACCATGCTGATGCAATCATTATCCCAAAAATGCTACTCTACTGTATGGTGTAAAATGTGTGTATATCCTTCTGCATTTAATGTTTTGCCGGCCGCTGTGGCCGAGCGGTTCTAGGCGCTTCAGTCCGGAACCGTGCTGCTACTACAGTCGCAGGTTCGAATCCTGCCTAGGGCGTGGGTGTGTGTGATGTCCTTAGGTTAGTTAGGTTTAAGCAGTTTTAAGTCTGGTAACGACCTTGCCGGAGTGGATACACCAGTTACCGCGAGATCACCGAAATTAAGCGCTGTTGGGGGTGGCCAGCACTTGGATGGGTGACCATCCAGCTGCCGTGCGCAGTTGCCATTTTTCGGGGTGCACTCAGCCTCGTGATGCCAATTGAGGAGCTACTCGACCGAATAGTTGCGGCTTCGGTCAAGAATACCATCATAATGACTGGGAGAGCGGTGTGCTGATCCCACGCCCCTCCTATCCGCATCCTCCTCTGAGGATGACACGGCGGTCGGATGGTCCCGGTAGGCCATTCTTGGCCTGAAGACGGAGTGCTTTTAAGCAGTTTTAAGTCTAGGGGACTGATGACCTCAGATGTTAAGTCCCATAGTGCTTAGAGCCATTTTAATGTTTTCCAATGCGCTATAGGGGATCACACCTTACCCACGAAAAACATCTCGTACCGTAACATGAACTCCTCAAAATACACATGATGACAGGAAACGATTTCCAGACAATCGTCAGACCCAAAATAGCTGTAGGGTATATCGTGATGCAACACTCCAGATCACTCGTTTCCAGTCTTCCACTGTCCAGCTACGTAGCTCTCTACATTAACTCCAGTGTCGCTTAGAATTGACTACAGAAATAGAGACTTTTGAGGAACTGCCTATCCATTGCACCCCATTCCTTTTAATTCACTGCGCACAAACGAAGTGCTAGTTGGATTTCTGGTAGCACTCTGGAACTCACGAGTAATTCCATCCTTATATTTCATTAGATCTTTTGTAACCACCCTTCACAATTCTCGTAGGTCCCTGTCCTTCACCACGTGGTATATGCCTGGCCTTGATTTAGGGCAGCTCTTGCTTCGCGTTCACGCATCACGTCACCAACAGTCGATGATGATGATGATGATGATGATGATGATGATGATGATTAGTGTTTTAGGGCGTACAACAATGAGGTTATCAGCGCTTGTTCCCAAAATAAATGTTGACGAGTGCAACCAAGATCTGTTAAACAAGGATCAATTCAGAGCCGATCTTTTCGAGAATTGTAAATGCTCAAATTTCAAGATTGGACACAGCACATCAAAACAGGTAGATAAAACTAAAAATAAAATACCAGTATAAAACAGGTGAAAATAATTAACTGTGGCTGGGTGACCACTTACAAATAATGGGTGACCAAACCACTTTACAGCACATTAAGATCTCAGTCCCAATATATTGGGGAGAAGTTCAGACATCACACAAAAACGTAAAACTAGCTACACTCGCCTCATTATTAATTAAAACAGAGGGCAGGTCTGGTGGGAAACTTAAATCTTCCCTCAAACCCACATATAAAACACACTCAGTTAAAATATGTCGTATCGACAGCTGTGTCCCACATGTCTGACACGTTGGTGGCTCCTCACGACGTAACAGAAAACCATGTGTCAATGGACAATCTCCTATTCGAAGCCGCGTAAGTGCTACTTCCTCAGCTCGTCGTGGTCGGAGGGAGGTAAGCCACGGTCGGACAGAATCCTTCACCGCTCGCAACTTATTATCCCTCACTTCTAGCCACAGAGCCTCCCACCAACGCATGACCTTCCGAGTCACGAATGATGTTATTGCCTGCAGGGGGACGGAACAGCGAGCAGGAGGTGGGATGGAACATGCTCCTTGGCAGCCGCGTCTGCAAGTTCGTTTCCAGGAATTCCTATGTGCCCTGGAACCCAGCAGAAAATTACATCCTTACCCTGTTTTTGCAAGAGCAGGAGTGCGTCCTGCACTTCTTGCAACATCCGATCTCCTGGGCACATCTGTTCAAGAGCGTGTAGAGCACTTTGGGAATTGGAGCAGATGATGAATTTCTTGCCACGACGCCGTCGCATATGCTCTAATGCTTTCAGAATGGCAAACAGTTCTGCATGGTAAACTGAGAACTGCCCTGGGACAGTACTGCCTACGGACAGTATCGGGAAACACAGCAGAGCAGCCCACAAAATCCCCCTGTTTAGACACATCCGTGTAAACAGTAATAAAATCTGAATGGCGGTCTAAAATCTCAGTAAATTTAATTTTAAAAAGGTGGTCCGGGGTACAATACTTCTTGTAAGCAGCCAGATCAAGAAGTAATCTCGGCCGTTGTAGTAGCCAGGGAGATGCCCTACTCCATCCCTGGTTGAGGACCTTAATGCCCCCCAGGTGTACTGACTCGAGACTTTCCTTTGCACGGATGCCAAACGGCTTTGTTGCCCTCGGACGGTGGCGGAAGAGACGTTCAAATGCCGGCTGTGAAAAGGTGTTGGACTTCAACGAAATAGGAGTGGACTTGGCCCTGTATGCTTGTCGTACCACGAGGAGAAGACGCCGAATGAACAGCGGATGATCTCCAGCCTCGACACATAGACTAGCAACTGGACTCGTGCGATAAGCCCCCGTTGAAAGCCTAATACGTTCATGGTGAATCACATCCAACATTCTGAGGTACGAACGTCTTTCAGATCCATAAGCTTGACATCCGTATTCGAGTCGATGTCGCACAAAGGCCTTATAAAGTTGGCGCAGACGTGCCCTGTCAGCGGCCCAGGACGTATGACTGACACATTAAAGGACGTTTAAAGCCTTGATACAGCGGACTTTTAGTTCCTTTAGGTGTGGCAACCATGTGAGCTTCTCATCAAAAATAGGCCCGAGATATTTCCTTAAAGGTGAGAACAGTGTCTCCTAGTTTTAAAACGGGGAGATTAAAAAGAGAACGGGAACGGTTAAAATCTACACGAATTGGGTGTCTGTAGAAGGGTTGAAGTACCTCTGATGGATTTGTTATACGCAAGGGGAAGGCGTCAGACATGGTCAACCGATTGAGCTCATACACTCCTGGAAATTGAAATAAGAACACCGTGAATTCATTGTCCCAGGAAGGGGAAACTTTATTGACACATTCCTAGGGTCAGATACATCACATGATCACACTGACAGAACCACAGGCACATAGACACAGGCAACAGAGCATGCACAATGTCGGCACTAGTACAGTGTATATCCACCTTTCGCAGCAATGCAGGCTGCTATTCTCCCATGGAGACGATCGTAGAGATGCTGGATGTAGTCCTGTGGAACGGCTTGCCATGCCATTTCCACCTGGCGCCTCAGTTGGACCAGCGTTCGAGCTGGACGTGCAGACCGCGTGAGACGACGCTTCATCCAGTCCCAAACATGCTCAATGGGGGACAGATCCGGAGATCTTGCTGGCCAGGGTAGTTGACTTACACCTTCTAGAGCACGTTGGGTGGCACGGGATACATGCGGACGTGCATTGTCCTGTTGGAACAGCAAGTTCCCTTGCCGGTCTAGGAATGGTAGAACGATGGGTTCGATGACGGTTTGGATGTACCGTGCACTATTCAGTGCCCCCTCGACGATCACCAGAGGTGTACGGCCAGTGTAGGAGATCGCTCCCCACACCATGATGCCGGGTGTTGGCCCTGTGTGCCTCGGTCGTATGCAGTCCTGATTGTGGCGCTCACCTGCACGGCGCCAAACACGCATACGACCATCATTGGCACCAAGGCAGAAGCGACTCTCATCGCTGAAGACGACACGTCTCCATTCGTCCCTCCATTCACGCCTGTCCCGACACCACTGGAGGCGGGCTGCACGATGTTGGGGCGTGAGCGGAAGACGGCCTAACGGTGTGCGGGATCGTAGCCCAGCTTCATGGAGACGGTTGCGAATGATCCTCGCCGGTACCCCAGAGGCAACAGTGTCCCTAATTTGCTGGGAAGTGGCGGTGCGGTCCCCTACGGCACTGCGTAGGATCCTACGGTCTTGACGTGCATCCGTGCGTCGCTGCGGTCCGGTCCCAGGTCGACGGGCACGTGCACCTTCCGCCGACCACTGGCGACAACATCGATGTACTGTGGATACCTCACGCCCCACGTGTTGAGCAATTCGGCGGTACGTCCACCCGGCCTCCCGCATGCCCACTGTACCCCCTCGCTCAAAGTCCGTCAACTGCACATACGGTTCACGTCCACGCTGTCGCGGCATGCTACCAGTGTTAAAGACTGCGATGGAGCTCCGTATGCCACGGCAAACTGGCTGACACTGACGGCGGCGGCGCACAAATGCTGCGCATCTAGCGCCATTCAACGGCCAACACCGCGATTCCTGGTGTGTCCGCTGTGCCGTGCGTGTGATCATTGCTTGTACAGCCCTCTCGCAGTGTCCGGAGCAAGTATGGTGGGTCTGACACACCGGTGTCAATGTGTTCTTTTTTCCATTTCCAGGAGTGTATTTGGCTGGTTGCCTGTGCGCAACGTAAACTGAAAGACTAAGGCTAGGCGCAAATTGAGACACGTATAGCGCGTGTGGCGCGACGTAGCGCATCGCGCGTTTTTGTAACATCACAGGTTCAAATGGGATCGCGCAAATTGCGACGCGACGCGACGCGACTGGGACGCTACACGCGCCTGCGCCAGGTCGCGCGGCGTTGTGGTTGAGGCACAGTTTCTCGCGCCGCGCGTCGCGCTTGCCTCGCTAGCACCGTGGGAAATTTGAAACGGGGAGCGGAAAAGTAGCCCGGCCATATGCTCACATCGGAAAGGCGCATATCAGCAGTGGTAGTATTGCCAATACGATAAATTTTGCCTTTCTGTATAATGAACTTTATTGCCTTTGCGTAGTGTTTCACTTTCCGCCATTTAAACGCTCCAGCTTCCTTCGTTAGCACGTTATACTTTTCTGTTATTTATATCTGCATAGTTTTGTTTTTCTTCTGTGAAGAAAAATATATACTTCAGTAACTTATGAGCCATTGGCCGCTGGAATTGCACCATATGCCTCCGTGATATTTTCAGATGGCAAGAAGGCACAGAGGATAGTGAATAAAGAAGCAAGGAATATTATAAAATCATGTGATTAAGAATCAAGGCAGGAAAGTAAAGCAAGGTTATATTCTCGCTGCCTAGTAAGCTAGCGTATCTGTACGATCTGTTACAAAAATTTAGAAAGGGGTAATCTCCACAGGTGTGATCCCTTTGTGCTTGTGGTAAAAAGCGTCCAAGATCTGAAGTATAGAAGTTTCACTGTGATTACTCTGATATGGATGTAATAATATAATACGACACACTGTACTACATGCATGTGAACAATATATTTCCACTGCAAGCTAGAAACAGTCGAAAAGCAGTCACAAATAACAACGTTTTAATTGGTTCGCCGTGATGAGAAAAAGCATTTCAGTTGTTGCATGGACATTATCAGCATTAATAAACTAATTATACAACAACAGGCTACACAAATGAAGAAAATGGTCGGTATTATCACGAAAGTATAAATATCCTAAAAGAGTGTTATGATTAGATATATTTAATTTGTTGAAATGAGCTGCTGACAAAGGCACATCTACTTTGATGACAATGTTTTTCGAACTGCAACTCACAAGGCACACATGGCTAGCTTGTGCATTCCTGTCGCGCGCATTATCCTTCACTGCTGACAATACACTGACCATTGTGTTTTGCGACAGATCATTTGTTTATTTTTCTCAATAACAACTATTTTATTCGCGATCACGCATTGTCAGTTTGGCAAGCCCTACGTGAGTAAATAGTATCTGGCATGTGCCTATCATTCCGCCTCAAGGAACGCTCGTCATTATTTTAATACTGCTCAGATCAAGAGAAGGAATAAAATCCTTCGGTAAGTTTCCATTCCAGTCGTTCAGTGTTAAAAATACGATGGGTTACGGGGATTCCACCAAAATTCCAACAGAATTGCCAATCTGTTTTTGTGAGAGTTGTTAACCTTTTCTCATTCGAAGAAGCATCACCATTTATGAGTAAAGGCCACATTTCTCTTGGTGACTGGTTTAATTGTACTTCCTTTGTCACAATGTAATTTGCCAAACTCATCTCACAGCAGCTATTGAGACAGAATTACGAAACGGGGGGTCTCATTAAACAAGTAATTGGCAATCACAGTCAATAGTTTGCGGGAAACCTCATAGTATAGGTTTGCAGTAACATAAAAGAAGAAATTTCATATTTATTTTCATACTAGGAAACTCTTGTTTCGCTAGCTGTCGATAACTCTTAAAAAATTACAGTCACTGGAGTGAAATAAATAAAAAAAGAAGTATAAGTAGCGTTATATCGCCATAGATAAGAAAGTTCCTTGTGTTTAATAATTGGCAAAACAACTTTCGTTTCGATGTCTCGAGCAGTTTAGGAGATACGAGAGAAGAAATGTTGCATTTCATTCTCGCGGGCGTGAGATCGGAAGTGAGCGCGCTACATGGGATCCATTTTCTCGAGATCGGAGGCAGATAGAGATCTCCTCCCGAGTCTAAACAAAAAATCAGCATGTTAGCTAAATTTCATACACAGCAACATATGGTGTAATACGCACCAAACGCAAAATCATTGGGACCCCTAATTTTCGTTGCAAGCTTTTTGAGTTTTGCGTAGTGTCTTACTAAAATGTGTACATCATAATAAGAATGGTCATTAGCTAGATGATAGGCACTTGACCACGAAGCTGACATGTAACGCTACAAGTAAGGTAAAAATCAAATATTTTCAGAGAATAGTTTCTGTAAAATCGTTTGAGAAAGATAAGAGGTTGCGCGCGCTTCGGTTCAGTCAGCGCAGAGCGTCGCCAGTCGGCGCGTGAGAAGTAAGGTGTACGCGTCGCAATATGCGCTGCACCCGGGCGACCCGTGCGGCACGTGCGTGTCGCGCTGCAGTGTCGTGTCACGTCACACGTGCTATACGCTTCTCAATTTGCGCCTAGCCTAAGATATTTTGTTTCAACCTCCCCCCCCCCCCTCCCATTTTTGAGAAAGCGACCAGTAAAGTTCATGATCCTTAATAGATTCAAAATTGCCGGGGACAATAGAGAATTGAAAAGTGAGTATTTCTGATCATCATACGTGGGGGCCGCAAACGCGGTATTTTCCTGGAAATCGAGCGAAGAAGCTGGTACGCTGCCGCTTCTATACGCATAAAGTAAAAGCTGTTCAACGGAAGCGCCAATGGTGTAACGACCAAGGCTCTGGCCGCGTGGGAGAGAACCTGTATTCAATTCCGGCCTGAATTCTGCATTTTTTTGTTTTTCCCCGTATGTAAATTGGTAGGAATACGGGAATTAATAAGGTCATCAGTAAGGCATAATTATAAGGTAGGCAAATAAATTTCACAAATGACTTCTATTACCAAAAGCTCAAACTGTTAATCGTGGTCGCCCTGCAATGGCTATTTCACTCACTATGTTAAATGTCTTAACTTTATTGCGAACAGCTAAATGGGTGGTGCTTGTCATATAAACATTCAAAGGAAATTTACTCGCAGCACAAAGGACATCGAATGAATGCAGTTTCCGCGCAACTACATCGTTCCTTCCGAAGATGTGGCAGAAAACAGACTTGAATTACCTTTAAAAATACAGGGTGTCCCAAAATAATGTATACACTCTTTGAAACGGAAATATCTCTTTAATGAAGTGGGTTAGAAATACAACTTTAGTGGTGTTAGGTGCCTCATGATCCGACTTAAGGTGGTAAATGTTTAAACTGGTGTCCGTCTGTCGCAATACACCGCCCACAACGACTTTCGTTTCCAACGAAATAACAACAGAGGCTTTCTCAATTTGCTCTCTAAGATCATCCAGTGTGTGTGGTCTCGCAGGCTAAACTGCGTTCTTGAGAGTACCTCACAGAAAGGAATATAGAGTAATTAAATCTGGAGATTGAGCGGGATATTCCACACTCCCTCTTCGTCCTATCCATCTGGCAGAGAATGTACGATTTAGAAATGCCCTCACATCCAGGTGAACCTGAGGTGACGCCCCATCCCGTTGAAAGTAATAATCTTCATTTACAAACACAACGCTGAGACCAGGAGTTATCTTTTCCAACATTTCCAAGTACGAGTCGCCCGTGAGAGTGTTGTCAAAGAAGTACGGACCGATTAACCCTATAGAAGACATATCACACCAGACTTACTCCCGGTAGATTGACATGCCTTTGCTCGTTTAGGTATGGATATTCTCCCTCGCCCAGTACACGCAGTTATGGCGGTTAACTGTTCCATCGAGTTGAAACGTCGCTTCATCTGACCAAAGAACTCGATCTTGGAAACGTTGCTCTTCTCCACATCTGTTAATGAACCACTCACAATATTCGCTTCGCCTATCGGGATCGTCCTCGTTAAGAGCATGGAGAAGTCTTGGAATGTAAAGCTTAAAGTTGTGAGACCGCAAAATTCTATGAACACTGCTTCTGCAAATACCATTCTCACGAGAGCGTTGTCTCACAGATTTCTTCTGGGATCGTGTGTATGCCAGGATTACTGCATCAACACTCTCATGTCTGTTGAACTTCTGTTTAGTCCGCTATGTCTCTTCTTCATATCGTGCACCGTTTCTTCGACTTCAAACTTATCTCTGATTCTTATAATTCTTACTCTTGTCGGTGGTGGTGTTCCAAATTCAACTCTCCAACGTCGGCATATCGCACTAACATTCTCTGTTTTCCAGTAACACTTTTAGCACTCATTTCCGTTGTTCAAACAATAACGCCATGTTTCCTGACAATCATGAAACAAAAGAAAGCATTCTTATGTTTTTCACCGCCCTCTAAATTATTGCTCACAAAAATTGTATTCCTCTTTCCTTTAATTAAAGAGATATTCTGTTTCAAAGAGTGTATACATTATTTTGGGATACCCTGTATTTCGTTTTTAAGAATTAATTTTTAATGCGTACCACGCATATAATAACATCGCCTGAAGAATCGGTGCTGAAAGTTAGTCACAAATTATGCTATGAAGCGTTGTTGCGCTAGGACAGTTGTGCTATTTGTTGCCGCGCTTTTCAGAAACAAATTGTGATTTTGAAACCTCCATAAAAAGTTATGTACCACACCACGCTATAATCAAGCGTAGCACGGTCTGCTGTCTGTGGTCTCTCGTGACGAATGCACAGCAGCATTACTCGGAATTGTTTTCATACAATAAGTCTCAAAATTTTATTTCTCTACTAATCCAAGCTGTTTGAGACATTTATTTGTCTGCGTGTTATTACTCCTTGCTGATTACCTTATTAGCTTTTTCTATTACTACTAATTTCGATATGGAAAACCATTTAGAAAATAAAGAGCTGTCGAACGCATACGGAAATCGAGCGAAGTTTCTCTCCTCCTCAGTCGCTCGCTACACCAGCGACGCTTTCGTTGAACAGACTTTACTTAAAATGGTTACGCAAGGGACAGTCGTACAATTTCTTTACTCGATTTCTAGTAAAATATGCGTTTGCGGATCCCCTATATGGTGATGAAATGTACTCAGTTTTCAGTTATCTATCGATCCTGTTAATTTTGAATCGATTGCGTGTCGTGAAATTTAGGGGTCTTCTCAAAAGTGGAGGAGAGATGAGCCGAAATATTTTATTCTTTCATTTTCGGTTGGACACAAGCGACATGCGAAGTATGAGCCGAATCGGCTGGCCATGTCTAAGGTCTTTCCCTTGGCAGGCCACTACCAATGACTAGTACACATCCGAAGTCACTGAACTCTTCTGACTCACGCATTGTGCTGTTACTAACTTACTTATACTTCTCTACTGACAACACAATACTCTCTACCTCCCTATATAATGACGGGTCAGCTTACCGTGACGTTTAGAGATCAATTCCACATTACATAGGATTATCCGGATGCTTCTGATCACATAGTGTATGTGACGCTGTAATCACTGTAATCTGATCTTCGGAGTCCATAAGAAGGTTTAAGCATATTCCTATATTCCGCTCTTGATAATGGTTTTTGAACATTGTTAGTAGGCTTTTGTGTAATAGTTGGCGTAAATCTTCAGGTGTCTGCCACTAAAGGTTTTTCAGAATTTCAGTTACCCTCTTCCGTGAGTCAAACAAACTTGCGACCATTTGTACTGGCCTTCCTTGCATACAGTCAATATTGCAGATACTCATATTTAGTATGGATCCCACACGTTTGGGCAATATTATAAGATAGCTTGCATCAATATTTGCAGGGAAAATCGACCTTGAAAGATTCTTCTTTGTTGTAAATGTCTTATAGCAGGCATCGGCTTGACAATCTTCACTTTCCTATGTCCTGTGCTTCTTCCGAAACCTACTGGTACTTTGTCGACTTTTAATACCATACAGAATGCCTTGTGACAAATTCATTTCAGCCAGTAACTCTCTCAGATTATCTGGCTGCCTCTGCTTCTAGGTGTTAGATATTTGCCTTGAAGTGACAGCACCCGGAAGACACGTGTGACTTACGGGATGTCACGGACGCGAACAGTAACGGTTACGACTAAATTCAAATAAAACGGAAGTCACATGTTTTCATCTGTCCAGCTGACTGGCGTAGAGAACCATTGATCCCTGTTTTGAAGGAGACAAACTTCGTCACAACGTTCATCCAAAATACCTCGGGATCACGTTAGATAGGACACTTTCTTTTAAGGAGCATTTGACACGAACATCTGCTAAGCTCAAAAGCAGAGACAACATTTTCCATAAATAACGCGGCACTTGTTGGGGATCGTCAGCAGATACTTTTCGGCTACCTGCTCTCTGACTACTGTGCTGAACAGCAGCGTATCGTGCGTCTGTCTGGCTTAATAAGCCACACGTAAAAAAGGTAGAAGTACAACTTAACGAGGTCATGACGTTGTTAGTGGGTCAGTATGGTCTACTTCCACATACTGGTTACCTATCTTGAGCCGTATTCCACCTCCTGATATCAAATGGATGAGCGCGCTACTGCGTGAATACCAGAAGATTACTGATAACATTACCTTCCAACACTGAACGATGTATTCCCTGCGAAGCGAAGAAGACTGAAATCAAGATCTCCTAATCTTATCACAATTAAGACTCTCACGGAAACCGAATTCAGTACCATCGATGAATGGAAGCGTTGCTGACAACAAAACTGTGCTTCGCAACGCCTGCGATGCGCTGCATCCAGAAGAAACCTCCTGGATTTGACCAGCCACGGGCAGTCTGGTTACATTGAACCGAATTCGAACGGGAGATGGAAGACGTGCAGACACTCTCCACAAGTGGGGCAAATCTCCATCACCATCGTGTGACTGTAGTTCAGAACGTCAGCCAGGTGCTCGCTTTGTATCAACTTGTCCCACACGTGCCTAAAAGAGTCCTTTATAACTCTTCCTCACAGCGACAAGTGGTGTGATAAATACATAAAAGACTTTGACGCCCATATTTCTGTTAGTTTATGTTACACAGCTGTGTTTATATTTTGGAATGTAATGGTTTTGCAATCTTCGTATATGTATTGCCACACGATAAATAAACCATACACCATTACAAGTCTAGCTCTTCTTCTCCCCTCCTGCTAGAAATCTTTCCTACATTAACTCTTCGTCGCAGGTAATCTAGTCCCGGCCAAGTTGTTTTCTTCACTCATAATTTTCACCGGTTTTCTTCCCTGACCTGTTCTGAAATGTTGCTCTACATCAGTCATTCTGGCAATCCATTTCAGTTTCAGCATTTCTCACCACAACCACATTTCAAAACTACCCAAATGGTTCTAACGGCTCTAAGCACTATGGGACTTAATATCTAAGGTCATCATTCCCCTAGGCTTAGAACTACTTATACCTAACTAACCCAAGGACATTACACACATCCATGCCGAGGCAGGATTCGAACCTGCGACCGTAGCAGCCGCTCGGCGCCGGACTAAAGCGCCCAGAAACCGCTCGGCCACAACGTCCGGCAACTACCAAAAATATGCTTTTTTTGTCTGTCTATGATTCATTGCCAATATAATACTACACTCCACACAAAGGACTTGTCGAATCTACATCTACATTTACATGATTACTCTGCAATTCACACTTAAGTGCCTGGCAGAGGATTCATCGAACCATTTTCATACTACTTCTCTACCATTCCACTCTCGAATGGCACGTGGGAAAAATGAACACCTAAATATTTCCAGTTCGAGCTCTGATTACCCTTATTTTATTATGATGATCATTTCTCCCTACGTAGGGGGGTGTCAACAAAATATTTTCGCATTAGGAAGAGAAAGTTCGTGATTGAAATTTCGTAAATAGGTCTCGCCACAAAGAAAAACACCTTTGCTTCAGTGACTGTTACCCCAACTCGCGTACATATCAGTGACACTTTCACCCCTATTGTGCGATAACACGACACGACCTGCCCTTCTTTGCACTTGTCCTCCATCAATCCTACCTGGTAAGGATCCCACACCGCGCAGCAATATTCCAGCAGAGGACGGACAAGTGTAATTTAGGCTGTCTCTTTAGTGGGTTTGTCGCATTTTCTAAGCGTTCTGCCAACAAAGCGCAGTCTTGGTTTCACCTTGCCCACAATATTATCTACGTGGTCTTTCCAATTTAAGTTGCTCGTAATTGTAATTCTTAGGTATTTAGTCGAATTGACAGCCCTTAGATTTGTGCAATGTATAGTATACCCAAAATTTATCTGATTTCTTTTAGTAGTCATGTGGATGACCTCGCACTTTTCTTTGTTTATTCCCAATTGCCACTTTTTACACCATACAGAAATTCTCTCTAGATTATTTTGTTATTGGAATTGATGGTCTGAAGATTTTACTAGACGGTAAATTACAGCATCATCTGCAAACAATTTAAGGGAGCTGTTCAAATTATCACCTAGGTCATTTATGTAAATCAGGAACAGCAGAGGGCCTATGACACTACCTTCCGGAACGTCAGATATCACTTCTGTTCTACTCGATGATTTTTGCAGTCAATAAACTATTCACTCAAAGATACCCTATTTCTGATTGCTGCAAAATTCTAATATTTGCTGTCATAAAAATTGCAAAATACCAAAGAGATTATCAGTAAATATAAAGAACTGCCAACGACGAGGAAATCTAGACCTTGATATTCTGATTACAAGATGCGAAGTACGACAGTAATATTTGTTGTTTGGTCTTCAGTCAGCCCCGATGCAGCTCTCCACGCTATTCTATCCCGTGAAATCTTCTTGATCTCTGCATGACTGCTGCAACCTACATTCTTCTTCTCTCACTATTTTTTCCTTCTCTTCATTTCCCTACTATCGAATATCATTTCAACAAGAGAATAAATTTTTGTCTCACTTAACGATCTGAGTAGTTTATTTTATTTCATCGCATATTCTTTCTGTGTCACCATCTGCGGTGCTTAGTACGCATATACTCTTGTGCTACTGTAGTGAGTGTTGGCTTTGTGTCTATCTACCCTATGAAAATGCTGTCACTATGTTGTTCAGAGCAGTTCACCCGCATTTCTAATTTTTTATTCGATAATACTCCTGTTTGATTTTGCGTTGATGGTCCTGTACTCACCTGACCGTAACTCTTGTTTTTCCTGGTACCTCATTTCTCAGACTATGTCTAACTTCAACCTATTTATTTCTCTTCGTAAGTTCTGTAAGTTACCTGCCCGTTTAATCCTTCGAGCTCCACCAATATGGAATGCAATATAATTATAAAATTGTTCACGTAATTAAGCTTTACTATTGCAATAAGCAACAAATACAAGAAGAAACTGGCAAAAGCAATTATTTGTAGGAGGTGGTCTGGTTTCGCTTTGGAATACAACTCTAACATTTTTCATAAAATCAACTTTTATTATCATATTAAGCTGTGGATATAAGAAGAAACTGGCAAACAGTAAACAAGCAAATGTTTTAAGGAGAATGGTTTAACTTTCGAACCATTAGGACATACAGTTTTCAACAACCTCTCATTTCACGTGCTATATTTGAAAAGAAATCTGCATTTTTTTCTACACTCATTCCCACATCTCGAAGCTTCCATGAACTCATAATGCCTTAAACAAATTATAGTCCCAAATAGCAAGAAAAAAGGAACTAAAATTTAATAAGTTTTCTGTCGAAAATATAATGTCTTCGTGGTTTCATTTCGAAACCACTCATAAAATAGTAGTACAAACTTAAATTTACGTAACAATGACATTAGACATACTTAGTTTCACTGCCAACGGTCTCCTCAATATGGCCACTATAAAAAAACCACACGTCACAACCTCCTGTTGCCCTGAACGGTATTAGGTGACTGCTACTATGTAATACATTTATAGAAGTACCTCAGTATGCCACTTGACATGTCTGTCTTTGAGCGTCATCGGTGATTTCATCATGCCAGAAGCCTCAGTGCTAAAGAAAAAGTATATCAGAGGGTTAAGCGATCTAAAATTTCCAGGGTCAGAATTGTAGAAAGCTAGTGTCGTTTTCCCTTACGACAGCATCTTCCTGAGTAGTACCCACCCAGAGATGCTACTGGTGGTTTGTTTTACTTCCAGAACATTTGACCATACAGTAGAGCCGCAAGTCCTCTGGAAATACAGTAGTTGTAAATTCTCCTTGGTTTCACTCATTGGCAGTACCAACATAGCAAGGGCGTACTGGCTCGTGTCACAAGACAGGAGTAGTCAATCATTCAGACTGTTGCCCCTGCATCTAATGAAAAGGCTATTGTCCTTTTCAGGAGTCATATATTAGGCTCGCCTCTCCACCGATTCTCCGCTGTTGTGGTTGCACCTGTGCAAGGAGTTATCTGTATCGTTGGGGTACACAAGCCACCCCGCTGCGGCAATGATCGGGGTTCATGGGGTATAACAAGCAATCTGTATTACTAGACGGTACGGTGCACGGTCACAGTTGCAAGTTGCCATTCTGACAGCTTCCAGGGGTAACAAACATTTGATTTTCAGTAGATCATATAATTACTGAACGAATTTAAAAACTTAAAATACTGTCGTAATGTAGTCATTCAAAGGTATAATCTTATGTCCATTGTTTAACACGGTAAGACAGGGATTACTGTTAAGGAAATGTGGAAATGTCTCAAGGCAATGTAACCCACTCGTATTCATTATGTATCTGAGAATAACAGCACTTAGGTACAACCAACGAATTATAACATAATTTCAAACCTTTTTCTCGCTTATATACTTAATGTTAAATATTTAACACAGTAGTTTATGGTGCATAAAAGGGAAGCAGTGATTGAGGAGGCAGTGAGAGAGGGTTTGTGGTCTATACCCGATGTTATTCAACATGTATCTTGAGCAAGTAGTAAAGGAAACCAAACAAAAAATTTGGAGTAGTAATCAAAGTTCAGGGAGAAAAAATTAAAACTTTGAGGTTTTTCTATGGCATTCTAATTCTGCCAGAGACAGAAAATGACTTTGAAGAGCAGTTAAACAGAGTGGACAGTGTCTTCACAGGAAGATATAAAATGAACATCAACATAAGCATCAGCTGATGGAGAGGGAAATACACTCCTGGAAATTGAAATAAGAACACCGTGAATTCATTGTCCCAGGAAGGGGAAACTTTATTGACACATTCCTGGGGTCAGATACATCACATGATCACACTGACAGAACCACAGGCACATAGACACAGGCAACAGAACATGCACAATGTCGGCACTAGTACAGTGTATATCCACCTTTCGCAGCAATGCAGGCTGCAATTCTCCCATGGAGAAGGTCGTAGAGATGCTGGATGTAGTCCTGTGGAACGGCTTGCCATGCCATTTCCACCTGGCGCCTCAGTTGGACCAGCGTTCGTGCTGGACGTGTAGACCGCGTGAGACGACGCTTCATCCAGTCCCAAACATGCTCAATGGGGGACAGATCCGGAGATCTTGCTGGCCAGGGTAGTTGACTTACACCTTCTAGAGCACGTTGGGTGGCACGGGATACATGCGGACGTGCATTGTCCTGTTGTAACAGCAAGTTCCCTTGCCGGTCTAGGAATGGTAGAACGATGGGTTCGATGACGGTTTGGCTGTACCGTGCACTATTCAGTGTCCCCTCGACGATCACCAGAGGTGTACGGCCAGTGTAGGAGATCGCTCCCCACACCATGATGCCGGGTGTTGGCCCTGTGTGCCTCGGTCGTATGCAGTCCTGATTGTGGCACTCACCTGCACGGCACCAAACACGCATACGACCATCATTGGCACCAAGGCAGAAGCGACTCTCATCGCTGAAGACGACACGTCTCCATTCGTCCCTCCATTCACGCCTGTCGCGACACCACTGGAGGTGGGCTGCACGATGTTGGGGCGTGAGCGGAAGACGGCCTAACGGTGTGCGGGACCGTAGCCCAGCTTCATCGAGACGGTTGCGAATGGTCCTCGCCGATACCCCAGCAGCAACAGTGTCCCTAATTTGCTGGGAAGTGGCGGTGCGGTCCCCTACGTCACTGCGTAGGATCCTACGGTCTTGGCGTGCATCCTTGTGTCGCTGCGGTCCGGTCCCAGGTCGACGGGCACGTGCACCTTCCGCCGACCACTGGCGACAACATCGATGTACTGTGGAGACCTCACGCCCCACGTGTTGAGCAATTCGGCGGTACGTCCACCCGGCCTCCCGCATGCCCACTATGCGCCCTCGCTCAAAGTCCGTCAACTGCACATACGGTTCACGTCCATGCTGTCGCGGCATGTTACCAGTGTTAAAGACTGCGATGGAGCTCCGTATGCCACGGCAAACTGGCTGACACTGACGGCGGCGGTGCACAAATGCTGCGCAGCTAGCGCCATTCGACGGCCAACACCGCGGTTCCTGGTGTGTCCGCTGTGCCGTGCGTGTGATCATTGCTTGTACAGCCGTTTCGCAGTGTCCGGAGCAAGTATGGTGAGTCTGACACACCGATATCAATGTGTTCTTTTTTCCATTTCCAGGAGTGTAGATTAGCGTACAAGAGACTAAAAGCAGTAGATAAGATTTGTTCTTTGGGCAGCAAAATTAATGATGACGGCTGAAGCAGAGAGGGTATAAAATGTAAACTGGCAACAGCAAGAAGAGAGATTTGTTAGCTTCGAATATAGATTTAACTGTGAGGAAGTCTTTCCTGAAAGTATTTGCCGGGGCGTAGCTATGTATGGTCCAAGATGCTACTCCAGGCGGATGTAAAACTAATGTGCGCAACGGAAAATAATAAACGCTAAAATGAAGATTTGGCTGAAGCAAATATTAGGATGTCTAAATTCCATAAATTACAATCTAAACATAAACGAATAATGAAGGCAACTAATCCTATTAAATCATAAACGTTGTTCCTGCTTATATATTTATTGTAGATTTAAAAAAAACCTTTATATTACAAAGTTTACATTTCTTAAGAAAATTACTAATCAGTTGCCCAACTCTTCCCCTTATTATGAGCGCGCGATCTAATATCAATAAGGCGAAATGGCTGACATCATCCACGTACCAAATACTAGAAGACACTACATTCAAAGACGATCTACGGTGGTGTGGAACCTCAGTGGAAAGAAACTAACGTGATCGCAGCTGTTTAACTTTTATAACCCTAATAAGCCGAAGCAGTTGGCGATATCACTGTATGTACTGCGTCCGGTGCGTCGAAGTAATGATTCTCGTACACGTCTGCGACGATGGCAGAACTCCAGCCACAAATAAACACTTTCAAACACTAGGACGGCAGAAGGTGCTCGTCTGACTAATATACTATAATACTGTCTTCCCCTCTCTGTGTTCCACAGACGAGAAACGCGAACTCCCAGCCACAAGGACGGAGTTCAGATAACGTCTCAACGTAAGTATAGGCAGAGGAAGTGCTATCAATTACTGAACGCTGCGTACTCCACGACGACTTCCAACCCGGAGGTGAAGTCCAGAATCGTATAGTTTCGAAACAGTACAGTGCCTAACTGTTCTGGCTATGAGCTTTCATGAGAGCAAAGACAGCAAGCCCGTATGTACCTACAAAGCTGATATCGAGCGACCATCACACAGGGGCACTCACAACGGAAGACCTCGTCTCTCCACAGCTGGCTCCCAGATAGGCTCGGCTCCTCATCGTCGTAATTCCGAAAACGAATGATATTCCCGAAACCACAGAACATTCTCCCTCTGTACAGATTCTTCCGAACGCCGACCAACCATATTTTAGTGTTTTGTCGTCCATGGTGGAAAGTTTGCGAGGAAAAAACCTATACACGTACCATCGTACGCTTCTGAGTAAAAATCCTTGGAAATAACCCAGCCTGCGTGGTTTCCGAGGTGCCACTTCTTCGTTCCTCTCACCTGCATCCAAGATTTGCAGAGTTCGAAAGTATTATCCGGTTATCCTTCCGGCCCTACTACAATAGCGGCCGGCCGTCACCCTGTTGTGCTCCAGAGCTCAGATGCAAAGACGTCCGTCTAGCTACTTCCTGTGTTTAGAAGACCAACACCTGTGCGGGCTTTACACCCAAAGCTTGAGTACTGCCTGCCGGTTCATCTCCACTGGCGTTCCAACTTCTACTAGAATAGGCAATCCTTCATTACGCCGTTTTTATAATAAAGACACTCCGTCACCTTTCATGCAATAAGCGTTAACAATTATTTACAAGTCGTACGTGACAATGTCAGTCGTCTTTGTATATTCATATATACGATGTAAAACCTATCAGATGATACCTAATTGGGTTTGTAGATGATGACAAAGTATGAGGACGGGTGCTTGTGGGAAATTATAGCCACCTTACAATGGAAGCGAGACATGGACGAGTAACAGTTTTAAGAAGAAGAGAATAGCAGCTTTTGAAATGCCGTGCTACAGTAGAATGCTGAAGAATAGATAGGTAGTTCACGTTATTAATGAAGAGGTTCTGAACAGAACTGGGGAGAATTTATGGCGCAACCCGACTAGAAGAAGGGATCAGCTGGCACGACACATTCTGAGACATCAAGGATTTAGTATCGAAGGGTAGTGTAGGGTAAAAATCGTTGAGGGAGACCAAGAGATGAATGCAGTAAGCAGATTCAGAAGGGTGTAAGTTGCAGCAGTTATTCAAAGATGAAGAGGCTCTCTGAGCAGCATCGAACCAGTCTTCGGACTGAAGACCATAACAAGAACAGTTTATTTGTAGTCAGACGGGAGTTTGATTGTAGGCGGGAGGGTTACAGTCAATTAATTTAAAACGGTAAGTTATGAAGAAGAAAAGGACGAGAAGAAATGTAGATGTGAAGGTACACTACTGGCTATTAAAATTGCTGCACCACGAGGATGACGTGCTACAGACGCGAAATTTAACCGACAGGAAGAAGATGCTGTGATATGAAAATAATAAGCTTTTCAGAGCATTCACACAAGACTGGCGCCGGTGGCGACACCTACGACGTGCTGACACGAGGAAAGTTTCCAACCGATTTGTCATACACAAACAGCAGTTGATCGGCGTTGCCTCGTGAAACGTTGTTGTGATGCCTCGTGTAAGGAGGAGAAATGCGTACCATCACGTTTCCGACTTTGGTAAAGGTCGGATTGTAGCCTATCGCGATTGCGGTTAATCATATCGCGACATTGCTGCTCGCGTTGCTCGAGATCCAATTACTGTTAGCAGAATATGGAATCGGTGGGTTCAGGAGGGTAATACGGAACGCCGTGCTGGATCCCAACGGCCTCGTATGACTAGCAGTCGAGATGACAGGCATCTTATCCGCATGGCTGTAAAGGATCGTGTAGCCATGTCTCGATCCCTGAGTCAACAGGTGGATACGTCTGCAAGACAACAACCATCTGCACGAACAGTTCGACGACGTTTGTAGCAGCATGGACTATCAGCTCGGAGACCGTGGCTGCGGTTACCCATGACGCTGCATCACAGACGGGAGCACCTGCGATGGTGTACTCAACGACGAACCTGGGTGCACGAATGGCAAAACGTCATTTTTTCTGACGAATCCAGGTTCTGTTTACAGCATCATGATGGTCGCATCCGTGTTTGGCGACATCGCTGTGAACGCACATTGGAAGCGTGTATTCGTCATCGCCATACTGGCGTATCATCCGGCGTGATGGTATGGGGTGCCATTGGTTACACGTCTCGGTCACCTCTTGTTCGCATTGGCGGCACTTTGAACAGTGGACCTTACATATCAGATGTGTTACGACCCGTGGCTCTACCCTTCATTCGATCCCTGCGAAACCCTACATTTCAACAGGATAATGCTCGACCGCATGTTGCAGGTCCTGTACGGGCCTTTCTGGGTACAGAAAATGTTCGACTGCTGTCCTGGCCAGCACATTCTCCAAATCTCTCACCAATTGAAAACGTGTGGTCAATGGTGGCCGGGCAACTGGCTCGTCACAATACGCTGGTCACTACTCTTGATGAACTGTGGTATCGTGTTGAAGCTGCATGGGCAGCTCTACCTGTACAACATGCCATGCAAGCTCTGTTTGACTCAATGCCCAGGCGTATCAGGACTGTTATGTGGTTGTTCTGGGTACTGATTTCTCAGGATCTATGCATCCAAATTGCATGAAAATGTAATCACATGTCAGTTCTAGTATAATATATATGTCCAATGAATACCCGTTTATCATCTGCATTTCTTCTTGGTGTAGCAATTTTAATGTCCAGTAGTGTAGTCATAGTCGGAGCTTCGTACGACATGCACATTGTGGGCGTTGAGTTCCGTAGCGCGTTGTCGGCTGAGCGAGGAGTGAACCTGGTCCCTAGGGCTGTGCGCGAGAACCAGGGCACAGCCGAGCAGGGCAGAGTTTTTGCTCGGCCGGACCGTGGCGGCGGCGGCGGCGGGCCGAAGCGCTCCCACAGCTAGAGACGTCGCCAAACCGGTCCAGCACACACGTGCACACTCACTCACACACACGCCACCAACTGCCGCCCACCGGGCTGCGTGAGGCGCCGCTACACACGCTGCAGTTCAATACGCTGGCTCCTCTACAATCTGTTTCAGCACCAGCATATAGAGAGGCTGTTTCTACAGCCCTATTACGCAACAGGAAGGATGTGGTGGGCGAGCAGTAGCTAATATTTTGAACAGGATATCATTTCCTGTGAATGTTACCATTCCACACTACACGTCCAACCAGATTTTTCTGTTTTAAATTCGTGTCAGAAGCACAAACACAAAAAAGAAGTTACACAACACGTTAAACAAGTAACTTAAAGTAAACACGTCCAAGTATAGTGTACAACATTTGATTCGTGGCCAGTCATGTGTGCTAGCCCTGCTCGCCATTGCAATTACATCGGCTGATTTCCGCTTGCAGGAGGAAGGGGGATTCTTTCAACCTGGAGCTCATGGGCGGTTTTTTCCTTAGTCTTCAGAAATGGGTTGTTGGTCGACGTCGAGTAGACCTATCTCAAGGGTGAGTCGTTCCCATTATACCTTGTGTTTCTTCAACACTTGCTGAGAAATTTGTAAAAGTTCTCATTGTTGTGAGTTGTTTGGAGGCAGTTGGAGGCGGTGTACGAGGTGTTAGCGGTGATCCGGTCGCAGTGCCATGGGTAGGATTTCGGAAACTTTCCTGAAAGTATGAATTTTAAAATTTTCCCTGCGAATTGACTGTTCAGACAAATTTCGGGCTTAGAGCCGGTCGTCGTTCAACAGAGCTCATACTGTCACAGATCTAGATAGCTTACCTCAAGAACTTGCCCACCTAAAGACAGTATTCAGAGAAAACGGGTATTCCATCCGGCAGATTAACAGGGCACTAACAGTTAAAACCAAGAAGCAGGAAGTGAATAAACAGGAGAACATGCCGGAACAATCTTTAGCTTTTCTTCCTTTCGTTGGAAAAACTTCGTGTAAAATAGCAAGAATCCTCCTAAAATTTGAGATAAAAGTGGTTTTCCGCCCACCACCGAAGATTGCGGACCTTGTAGGGTCAGTTAAGGACAATCTGTCACTACGAAAGGCCGGAATTTACAAGATACCGTGCCAATGTGGTATGGCTTACATAGGTCAAACCACACGCACCGTGAAAGAACGCTGCACTGAACATCAACGTTACACCCGCCTTTTGGAGCCAAGCAATTCCGCTATTGCTGAACATTGTATTTCTACTGGACATTCAATGGAGTATGAGAAAACAACGATTTTGTCCACAGCAACGTCTTTCTGGGACTCCATTATTAAAGAATCCGTAGAAATTCGACTGGCCGAAAATCTGTTAAACCGTGACAGGCTTGCCATGAGTGACTGGAAGCTTCAAGGAAAGGTTCAGCAGCCTAATTGCAAATGTTTCTCCTGTCGTCCGCACCCGCAAGGTATCTTTCCTTAGCGAGGTGTGAGAGTTGTGTGGGTAAGAGTATCTTTTTAAATGTAGGTGACTGTAACGTGTGTGTGTGTGTGTGTGTGTGTGTGTGTGTGTGTGTTTGTGTGTTTGTGGGTGTGTGGGTGGGTGGGTGGGAGGGTGGGTACTGTCATGTTTGTGCAGGAATGTTGACAGAAGGGAGACGGTGAGATCCCGTGCCTGCTCTACGCAAATAGCACCAAGGGGCCGCCGGGACCAACGTCTCCATCCCATGGATGGATCACCATCAGCCGGCTGGGGTGGCCGAGCGGTTCTAGGCGCTACAGTCTGGAGCCGCATGACCACTACGGTCGCAGGTTCGATTCCTGCCTCGGGCATGGATGTGTGTGATGTCCTTAGGTTAGTTAGGTTTAAGTAGTTCTAAGTTCTAGGGGACTGATGACCTCAGCAGTTACGTCCCATAGTGCTAAGAGTCATTCGAACCATTTGATCACCATCAGCAGTGCCACTTGTCCACACTTCACGAGACGCTGCATAAACGTTTGGCGTTTAAGCCAGGACGATGGTGCAAAGACTGGTGATCGGTAAAGTCAGGCCATCATCTCTCCTCCCATAGCCAGCCAAATACTGGTGGCGAAAATTACATCCACCACAAACTTTCGAAACATCTTCCCCTAAGTCGAATCTCGTAGATTTAAGTGGTGCTCATGATCCTTATTTACAGTGATTTGTAGCAGTTCAGGCAGTGAATGTGGGCCCGCCAATAAACTCCTCCAGTCTAATCTGTGGAGCAGTGCCTCGCGGGTGGCCCGCACGCAGCACGTCGCCAAGAGGCTGCAGCCGCGAGTGCGACTTAATGCGCCGCCGTAGAAGCTCCGAGGCACGGACAAAAAAAACGTTGCAATATGTGCACGTAGCATTACAACATGGGTAACCCGGAGAGGGGAACGTCAACAGGAAATCTACGCCTGCTGGTCAAGATATTAGCACGGGTAGTTGCTTTGCAAATATGCTATTTCACTAATAGAACCCAGTACGGTATACTGGATGGTGAATTTTCCAAAGAAATGATGAGGCAACCACCGACAAGAAGGAAACACACATGGTGGAGCACAACATGTGACAGAGCCATAGAAGACAGAATTCAAGCCTGGACAAAATTTAAGTCATCGTTGTTGTTGTCTTCAGTCCTGAGACTGGTTTGATGCAGCTCTCCATGCTACTCTATCCTGTGCAAGCATCTTGAACTCCCAGTACCTACTGTAACCTACATCCTTCTGAATCTGCTTAGTGTATTCATCTCTTGGTCTCCCTCTACGAGTTTTACCCCCCACGCTGCCCTCCAGTACTAAATTGGCCATCCTTTGATGCCTCAGGACATGTCCTACCAACCGATCCATTCTTCTAGTCAAGTTGTGCCACATACTCCTCTTTTCCCCAATTCTATTCAATACCTCCTCATTATTTATGTGATCTACCCACCTAATCTTCAACATTCTTCTGTAGCACCACATTTCTAAAGCTTATATTCTCTTCTTGTCCAAACTGTTTATCGTCCATGTTTCACTTCCATACATGGCTACACTCCATACAAATACTTTCAGAAATGACTTCCTGACACTTAAATCTATACTCGATGTTAACAAATTTCTCTTCTACAGAAACACTTTCCTTGCCATTGCCAGTCTACATTTTATACCCTCTCTACTTCGACCACCATCAGTTATTTTGCTCCACAAATAGCAAAATTCCTTTACTACTTTAAGTGTCTCATTTCCTAATCTAATTCCCTCAGCATCACCCGACTTAATTCGACTACATTCCATTATCCTCGTTTTGCTTTTGTTGATGTTCATCTTATATCCTCCTTTCAAGACACTATCCATTCCGTTCAACTGCTCTTCCAGGTCCTTTGATGTCTCTGACAGAATTACAATGTCATCGGCGAACCTCAAAGTTTTTATTTCTTCTCCATGGATTTTAATTCCTACTCCGAATTTTTCTTTTGTTTCCTTCACTGCTTGCTCAATATACAGATGGAATAACATCGGAGATAGGCTACAACCCTGTCTCACTCCCTTCCCAACCACTGCTTCCCTTTCATGCCCCTCGACTGTTATAACTGCCATCTGGTTTCTGTACAAATTGTAAATAGCCTTTCTCTCCCTGTATTTTACCCCTTCCACCTTCAGAATTTGGAAGAGAGTATTCCAATCAACATTGTCAAAAGCTTTCTCTAAGTCTACAAATGCTAGAAACGTAGGTTTGCCTTTCCTTAATCTATCTTCTAAGATAAGTCGTAGGGTCAGTATTGCCTCACGTGTTCCAACATTTCTACGGAATCCAAACTGATCTTCCCCGAGGGCAGCTTCTACCAGTTTTTCCATTCGTCTGTAAAGAATTCGTGTTAGTATTTTGCAGCGGGCGGTGGCTTATTAAACTGATAGTTCGGTTATTTTCACATCTGTCAACACCTGCATTCTAACAGTCATAGAACATCCGAAAAACGGGAAGAATTCAACAGGATGCAGAAGACCACTTCCAAAATAAAAAAAGGTTACGAAAACAATAGACTGAAAGTGTTAGAAGAGGTCTTCAACAGAAATAACACACGAAATTTTTGCACAACATTCAGAGAAAATATGACAAGATATCAACCACTTAGCTTGCGCTTCAAAAGACAAGGCGACTACTGGAGACAAACCCGAGAAAGAACTATGAAATATTAGTGCAAGACTTTGACACACTACTGAACTGTGATAAACCGATGCAGAGTGTAGATTTCGAGAAGCCAAACCCTCAACAGACGAGGAGATCACGAAAATAATAAAATCATTGAAAGCAACAGAGCAGATGGAAAATATGGACTGATTGCGGTAATTTGGAAATTAGACCACGAAAACAGTGCACCAAAAATGCACAGACTCATCATACTCATCAACAATATCTGGGAAACAAAGAAAGTATCAGAAGAATGAAAGTCAGCCCCAATAAATCCCCTCTTCAAGAAAAGAGACAAAACAAACCTTAACAACTACAGAGGGATTTCACTACTGTCAATGACATACAAAATTCAGTCCAAAGCTCTTTTCAATCGGTTAGAGCCTCAAATAGATCCACAGACAAGAGAATACCAAGAAGAGTTCAGAAAGCGCAGATCATGCAGTGAACTGACGTGATTCCTGAGAACGATGTTGAGAACAAGAAAGTCCAGGAACACCACAACAGCATTCATCGACTTCAAAAAGGCCTACGACTTCGTAGACACAGAAACACTCTTTAACACACTAGAAGAAATGAAGACGGACAACAAGCCCAGAAAGCTAATCTAGGAAACATCAGAGCCGGCTACGGTCGCAGGTTCCAATCCTGCCTCGCGCATCGATGTGCGTGTTGTCATTAGGTTAGTTAGGTTTAAGTAGTTCTAAGTTCTAGGGGACTGATGAGCACAGCTGTTAAGTCCCATAGTACTCAGAGCCATTTGAACCATTTAAGAAACATTAACAAACGCAACATCCAAAATGGAATTCTCGGGAGAAAGCTCGGAACCATTCAAAATCATGATAGGAGTGAGACAGGAAAATGACCTTTCATCCATTCTATTGAATTCTGTTTTGGACAAAGTGATCAGGATATGGGACAAAGGAATAAAGGTGGGGAGACACAAGGATACAAACGCCAACATAAAATCTATGAAGTGGTATCTGTTCTTCATATAGTTAAGGCTAACCGGCCATTGACCTTCTTCTTCTGTGCGGATGCACATTTATTGCCCGAACTCTTACGGGAGTCGGTCAGATTGTCTGCCGCGAGTAATGAGTGTAATGGGCAGGGGCACCACCAATGTAGTGTGTGGACATTAAGTTGGGAATGTGGGTCTCACGGGGAGCGTGCAAGGGATAAATCCCTGATGTCGCACTGTCCTCTGTGCCCTAGATGGTTCAGATGGATAGAGCATCTGCCATGTAGGCAGGAGATCCCGGGTTCGAGACCCGGTAGGCACACACATTTTCAACTGTCCCTGTTGATGTATATCAACGCCTAACGGCAGCGTAAGGTCTTGATTTAATTACCATTCCAACAGAAAATGTCTGGCCTTTTCTGATGATACTGCCACCATAAGAAATAACAGAAAATATACACAAAGAAGCTCTAGAGACACTACAAATCTCAGCCGAAACAAGGCTACAAATTTCATATGAAAACGCAATACATGATTACAAACCCCAGAGACAGACACCCACTGGTAACGCAGTAGGGAAAGCCAAACAAGTAGAAAGTTTTAGATACCTGGGAAAGATTGTAAACACGACTGAGCTCGACATCCAACGAAGAAACGATCACAAAACTACAAAAAGCATGCAGACTTTCTTGGGACCATTACAACAAGAGAAGTATCCACCAATGCCAAATTAAGACACTATAGCACAGCAGTCGTATGGGAGGCTTTATATGTCTCAGAAACAACAGTAATCAAGGGAAGAATGAAAATCAAAGAGATGGAAAAACAAGAGACGAAAATACTATGAAAGATCTACTGGTCGGTTCATAAATAGGGGATCTAGATAAAGAGACCGACAAAAGAACTGTACGAACAGAGAGAGACAATTACAAACAACACCAGGAAAAGAAGGGCAAAGTTCTGGGGACACATACATAGGATGAACGAGAACGGACTGACAAAGGAGATTTTTAATATAGTGACCACTAATACAGTGAAAACCATCTGGGTAAGAGAAATCGTGGAAGACCTCAAGAAACTGAACATCTCCACAAAAGCCATGACAGACAGCGACAAATACAGAGAAAAAAATCAGAAAACAGTAATATTAACACACCCCCAACGAGAATAAACCAGGAAAGAAGTGACCAGAAGAGAGGAATAATAAATACAGTGAATGTACGGCAGGTTTTCGATAAGAAAAAGAGACAGAAAAAATGCTATGAAAACTGTTATGTTTCAGTACTCTACTTACGAGGGAATTAAATATACGTAATAATTGTATTCTTATTCATGTTCAAAAACCTCCGAAACGACGTAGATGAAGCTGATGCAAGTAATCTAACAAGGACGCACGGCGTCCCAAATGCCCAGAAATACCCCAAAAATGGATGACAAATGTTGAACATGTGACGTCACCAGATGACGTACCTTTCCACAACGTGCAACGGTTGGGATGGTCGATCCTGCTCCCGCCGGTAGGCTCAACTCTGTACTTCACTTACTTGCATTCAAGCAAACGGTGCAATTTTCGAACACCTTTCGCAAATGTGATCAGTTGTAGAAGTTACAAAATTATTGTCCTCACTATAAAGACATTATTTAGTGAATAAAACGTAGTTCATTTAGTGGCGACGATGCAATTCGGAAGCTTAGACTCATTTACTTTTGACGCAGTACGGTAGGTTCTTGTTGTGCTGTGCTTTGCAATAAAACAGCGGAGACCGCGGGACCAGTAATCTTACTGCAGTGTAAACACATAACTGTCTAACGCAATGACTATAATACTAAAACTAAAATCACGCACGCAGGATAGGAGTTTCACCTGCACCGACGTGAAGACTTGACTGGGAGTAGGATGTTGAGGTGCGACAGGTCTATAGGCTCAGTCGTTACACGTGCGACGAGATACGTCATCTGGTGACGTCACATGTTCAACATTTGTCATCCACTTTTGGGGTATTTAATGACTTTTGAGGCTCCATATATCTTATACAGGGTGAGGCAGAAAGGACTGACGTTTTTAGAACAGCTAGTATTCAGAGTCAGGCGGTAGGAGTGGCAGGAGTGATGTGGTAACGTGACCGGTAGCTCCTGCCATTTTGTTTAGTCGAGATCATGGCGCTGGGGAATGTGCAACATCGTGTGTTTAGCTACGACAGTTTTGTGTGCAATAGTGAGTCTATCGTTGCAGTGCAACGTCAGTTTCGTCGCCATTTGAATCTCGCTAGACGTGCTAGTATTCCCACTCGCAACACCATTTTACATTGGGTAGAAGCATTTAGATCACGAGGAACAGTTATGAACAAAAAACCACCGGGAGCTCCTCGCTCAGTTCGGACACAAGAAAATGGGGAAAGAGTTCAGCAAGCCATTCTCCGTAGTCCTGGTCGATCTGCCAGAAGACACTCAGCTGAGCTACGTCTCAGTAACCGCTTTTTAAGAATTTGCATATTAACCTAAAATTTCATCCCTACAAAATGGCCATTGTGCAAAAATTAAACCCAAGAGATTATGAACAGCAGCTAAATTTTGCCTGAGAAATGGAGGCCATATTTGAGCATAATTACAACATTATTTTGCTTATGAGTGATGAAGCTCATTTCCATGTGAAAGGAATGGTAAATCAGCAGAACTGTCGTTATTGGGCCAGTGAAAACACAAAACCACTGCATGAGAAACCATTACATAGTCCCAAGGTGACTGTTTTGTGTGCTCTGACAGGTGCAAATGTTATTGGTCCATACTTTTTCCAAGACGAGAACGGAAACACTGTAACTGTAATCTCTGAACAATATAGAGAGATGATCACTGAGTTCTTCCTAACTGAATTAAGAAGAAAACATATTCCTATCCGGCAAGTGTGGTTTCAGCAGGATGGAGCTACAGCTCACAAGGAAAGATTGAATATGGAAGAATTAAGACAGTTTTTCGTGGTAGAGTTATTTCCCGGTTCAGGGACATTCATTGGCCTCCTCATTCCTCTGACCTATCCATGTGTGACTACTTTTTGTGGAGTTACCTCTAATCACGTGTGTACTTGCATAAACCACGCACACTTGAAGAACTGAAGGAAGGTGTTCGTGTGGAAATGGTCCAAAAAGACAGAAGCATGTTGCAGAGAGTTGAAACCAACTTCCGAGAGCGACTTGAGAAGTGCATCGCTGAAAACGGCCGTCACCGGGGAGATGTTCTTTTCAAGCATTAATTTTGTTAAATGACAACATTATTTGAGTGTTGTTCTGTAATTAAAATTTTTTTTGAAGCAGTCGTAACGATTTATTGTTCATTTGGAAACCGATCATCCTTTATGCCTCACCCTGTATTAGATTACCTGTCTAAGCCTCTTCTACGTCACTTCGGAGATTTTTAAACGTGAATAAGAATCACCCTTTATATTTATATCCTGCGTCAGTTATAAAGTTTTATTTTAACCACTGAGCGATCTCATGGTTAACCATTAGCATCAGGGGGGAAGTAATTTTTTATGTGGCTGTTCTTAGTGGTAAGCACTGGCGCTATCGTGCAGCAGCATGTAACGTATCTGAAAGGATAGGTAACACTGTTAATAATTACACGATTTAGTCACAGAACTTGTAGATGTGACATATCAGATGGTTTAAAGCTATAATAGAAAACTACACTGCAAGGAGCGCAGTATGTATGCTACATTCTGCCACTGAAATTCGCGTATGCTTCTCGCTGTATAAAAGCGCTCCGTCTTCAGGCCACAAGTGGCCCAGCGGGACCATCCGACCGCCGTATCATACTCAGATGAGGATGTGGATAGGAGGGGCGTGTGGTCAGCACACCTCTCTCTCGGTCGTAACGATGGTTTTCTTTCGCCAGAGCCGCTACTTTTCCGTCGAGTAGCTCCTCAATTGGCATCACGAGGCTGAGTGCAACCCCGAAAAAGGGCAACAGCGCATAGTGGCCCGGATGGTCACCCATCCAACTGCTGGCCACACCCGACAGCGCTTGGTTTCGGTGATCTGATGGGTGTATCCACTACAACAAAGCCGTTGCCCTTCTCTCTGTATACCATTTAAATAATGTTGTGCTTAAGTAGCAAAGAAGTTACATTATTTCACTAAAGCATTTGAAATAAAATAAAGTTACGAAATCAGAATTATAGCAAATAGAAAACTCATTGGAACAGTTATATACATTTCTTGCGCTATTGTGGCACAGTGACGATGAGGATTTTTTTAAAATTATAAGTTTAGTAAAAGTAGAAACTGATTACACTGTTACTGTAAGTCACACAGTTTATGTTTAATAGCATAGTGAGAATGAAATGCAGCTAAATTACTTAAAATTTACTTGGTTGTATTCCATTCCAATTATGGTATTAGAAAGAAATGTTTTACAATGGAATTGTGTGTTAGGCACTGTATTACGATTTCGCATAAAACAAATAGTGCGAGTGTAAGATTACTTTTGTGTTAATTTCCCCATATTAGAGGACACACAACAGACCTTTCTGAGAAGTCATGAAAGTACATCTACATCTACATCTACATGACTACTCTGCAATTCACATTTAAGTGCTTGGCAGAGGGTTCATCGAACCACAATCATACTATCTCTCTACTATTCCACTCCCGAACAGCGAGCGGGAAAAACGAACACCTAAACCTTTCTGTTCGAGCTCTGATTTCTCTTATTTTATTTTGATGATCATTCCTACCTATGTAGGTTGGGCTCAACAAAATATTTTCGCATTCGGAAGAGAAAGTTGGTGACTGAAATTTCGTAAAAAGGTCTCGCCGCGACGAAAAACGTCTATGCTGTAATGACTTCCATCCCAACTCGTGTATCATATCTGCCACACTCTCTCCCCTATAACGCGATAATACAAAACGAGCTGCCCTTCTTTGCACCCTCTCGATGTCCTCCGTCAATCCCACCTGGTAAGGATCCCACACCGCGCAGCAATATTCTAACAGAGGACGAACGAGTGTAGTGTAAGCTGTCTCTTTAGTGGACTTGTTGCATCTTCTAAGTGTCCTGCCAATGAAACGCAACCTTTGGCTCGCCTTCCCGACAATATTATCTATGTGGTCCTTCCAACTGAAGTTGTTCGTAATTTTAACACCCAGGTACTTAGTTGAATTGACAGCCTTGAGAATTGTACTATTTATCGAGTAATCGAATTCCAACGGAGTTCTTTTGGAACTCATGTGGATCATCTCACACTTTTCGTTATTTAGCGTCAACTGCCACCTGACACACCATACAGCAATCTTTTCTAAATCGCTTTGCAGCTGATACTGGTCTTCGGATGACCTTACTAGACGGTAAATTACAGCATCATCTGCGAACAGTCTAAGAGAACTGCTCAGATTGTCACCCAGGTCATTTATATAGATCAGGAACAGTAGAGGTCCCAGGACGCTTCCCTGATATCACTTCAGTTTTACTCGATGATTTGCCGTCTATTACTACGAACTGCGACCTTCCTGACAGGAAATCACGAATCCAGTCGCACAACTGAGACGATACCCCATAGCTGCCGAGAGATGCAGATCAACATACACGCTGATATCAGATGCAGTACTAACGTAAATACTGAGTGGGTTCAGAGTGGCCAAGTCGTGGGAAATTATTCTTGAAATTAGTCCACTGTAATATGGCCATCAGTTGCTTTTTCTTGCAATTACTTCCAGTGAATTTTCACTGAATAATATAACAGGGGGTCTATGTGGTTGCTCCATTTCACGTCACCATAAATTATTACACCCTGATATTGATATGACATGATTGATTCCAATTGCGTTTCATTGTCAGGGTAGTCACAGTATGCAACGTATTTTTCGTTTTGTGAAGCGTACAATTTCATGTTTCTGATTTCAAATGAGTTGCCATTCTTACAACAGTTTGAAACTGATTGAATATTGGTATAGCTTTCTTCAGCTATTTTATTTTACAGACAACCGCTAATATCTGACGTTGCTACTAATATTGCCATGTCATTAACACACACTAACACATTTCCCTGGGGCACGCTTGAATTTACTTTTACTTATGTCGATGTCTCTCCATCCGAGACAACACGCTGCGCCCTTCTTATCCAGAAATTCTCAATCCTGTCCCAAGGTTCTGTTGATACCTATACGGTAGTAGTTTCCATAATAAACGCGATGCAGTACTGAGCCAAATGCTTTTCGGCAGTCAAGAAATACTGCATCTATCTGACTACCTTGATCCACGGCTTTCAGGATCTGATACGAGAAAGACATAAATTAAGTTTCCCAAGACAGATGCATTCGGAAACTCTTGCCGGAATCAAGGGTACAGGGAGGACTGGGCTAATGTATGCAATTTTTGCAACAATATTCAAATTACTTAAATTAAACTCTACTTTAAACTTTATGCAAGATAAATATTTTAATTAAACAAGACAGCCTTACTTTTTCCAAACTGAAAATTCAAGGTCTCAGAAAATAAAAATAGCCAACGCTAAGACAGGCTACGACACTAACATCATTTAAAAAAATTAGAATTCGCTTTTAGCGAGTTTTAAAATACAAAATGCAGAATAACAAAAATGGCTCTGAGCACTATGGGACTTAACTGCTAAGGTCATAAGTCCCCTAGAACTTAGAACAACTTAAACCTAACGAACCTAAGGGCATCACACACATCCATGCCCGAGGCAGGCTTCGAACCTGCAGAATAACAACACTGCATTAATGATGAAGACTTACTTCTTGTGGCGGCTAATAACCTTATGCCCACAGCTTAATTACAGATGTTACAATAAATATCGGCCACTGTGTCCTGCGCGAGCTACAACCTGCGCTTTCTGCCAGTGTTACAAGGTGTGAAGTATAAGGCGACTACACTCTTAAGGAAAAAGACCCCCTCCCCCATACAGTAACACCAACTACTCAGTAATTCTATATTGGTACCAAGCGTGAAGGCAGGTAATGTTCCCAGGGATTCACCAAACCCAAACGCTTCCATCGGATTGCCATTGCGTACAGCGTGAGTCATCATTCCAAATCGCTGCTTTTAGTCATCCACTGACCTGTTGCGTCGCTCTTTACACCGCCTCAAGCGTCGCTTAGCAGTGACTGCAGAAATGTGTGGCTTATGAGGAGCCGCTCGGTCGTTGCACCCATACTTTTTAAATATCTACGTATGATCATTGCGCCAGCTGGTAGCACAGTGTAACTTGGTCTTAGTTTTAGGTGCTTCAGTATGGAACCGCGCGACAGCTACGGTTGCAGGTTCGAATCCTGCCTGGTGCAGGGATGTGTGTGATGTCCTTAGGTTAGTTACGTTTCAGTAGTTGTAAGTTCTAGGGGACTGATGACTTCAGATTTTAAGTCCCATAGTGCCGAGTCCGATCTTGATTTATCTGTCGTTATTACTCCACATTTACACCTCACGAGGACATCACCAACAGTCGACTTGGACGGCTTTTTATGAGCTTAAATTCCAAGATGCTAGTCCATGCGGGTGTAAAATGAAGGGAAAATACTGAACGCGAAAATCAAGATTTGGCGCTGTCTGATCACCCCCTGAAGCAGACATTAGGATCTCTTTATTGTGACGTTATTTCCTCGTTCTTGGTCTTTAACATATAAATTACAACCTAAACACAAATGAATGATTAAGGGAAATAGTAACTACTAAATTATAAATGTAGACTGAAAACCCCTTTATATTACAAATGTTTATATTTCCTAACTAATATTACTGGTCAATTGCTCAAATCTGCCCCCTTTTATGGTTACGCGATCTAATATAATTAACGCGAGATGACTGACATCGTCTATGTACCAAACACTAGAAGACACTACTTTCAAAGATGATATACTGCGGTGTGCAACCTCAGGGGAAATAGAACTTACATGATCACAGCTGTTTAGCCGTATAGCCATGATAATCCGAATCAATTAGCAATATCACCATATGTTCTGCGCCCGGTGTGTCGAAGATATGGTTCTCGTACAAGTCTGCGAACTCTAGCCACAAAATAAAGTCTTTCAAACACTAGGACGGAAGAAGGCGGTCCTCTGATTGGTATAATCTGTTACTGTCTTCTCCCCTCTGTGTTCTACAGACAAGAAAGGCGAACTTCCAGCCACAGGGACGGAATTCAGATAACATCTCTACGTGAGTAAAGACAGAAGAAGTGCTCTCAATCACTGAACGCTGCGTCCTCAACGACGACTTCCAACCTGGAGGTGAAGTCCAGAATCGTATAGGTTCGCAACAGCACAGTGCCTAACCGTTCTATCTATAAAATCTCCTGAGAGCAAAGACAGCAAGTCCGTCTGTATCAGCAAAAGCTGCTACTGAGCGACCGTCAAACACAGGCGCTCAATGCGGAAGACCTCTTCTCTCCGCTGCTGGTTTCCAGCAAAGGTCGGCTCCTCTCCCTCGCAACTGTAGAAGGCAAATCATATTCTCGAAACCACGGAATATTCTCCGTATGTACAGATTCTTCTGAATGCCGACCAATCATATTTTAGTCTTTTGTCGTCCAGCGCTGAAAGTTTGCGAGGAAATACCTGTCCCCATTAATTAGGAATTCAAAATGGTTCAAATGGCTCTAAGCACCATGGGACTTAACATCTGAGGTCATTCGTCACCTAGACTGAGAACTACTTAAACCTAACTAATCTAAGGACATCACACACATCCATGCCCGAGGCAGGATTTGAACCCGCGACCGTAGCAGCAGTGCGGTTCCGGACTGAAGTGCGAACCGCTCGACCACAGAAGCCGGCAGTTAGGAATTCATACAACGGCACGCTTCTCAGAGTAAAAATCCTCAGAAATAACCCAGCCAGCATGACTTCTGAGGTAACCCTTCGTGGCTCCTCTCTGCTACGTCCAAGATTTTCAGTTTCCGGTTATCCTTGCGGCCTACCTACAATATCGGCCAGCTGCCACTCTATTGTGGCTGGCTCAAATGGCTCTGAGCACTATGGGACTTAACATCTATGGTCATTAGTCCCCTAGAACTTAGAACGACTTAAACCTAACTAACCTAAGGACAGCACACAACACCCAGTCATCACGAAGCAGAGAAAATCCCTGACCCCGCCGGGAATCGAACCCGGGTACCCGGGCGTGGGAAGCGAGATCGCTACCGCACGACCACGAGATGCGGGCCTCTATTGTGCTTCAGCACTCAGGTGCCCCGATCATTTCTACCGGTTATCCAACCTCTACTAGTATAGGCAAACATTCATTATGTCGTTTTGATAATACAGACAACCCATCACCTTTCATGCAATAAGCGTTAAAAACTATTTACAAAGTGTAAGTGACAATGTAAGTCTTCTTTAAATTTTCAAATTTACGATGTACAACCTATCAAATGATACCTAATTCCGGTTGTAAATCACGACAGAGTATGTAGATGAGCACTTGTAAGATGCGAAATTAGAGCCACCTTACAAAATGTCAGAGATGGAGCTGTTACTCAGGTGAAATCCAAGGACTAGTGTATGTTCTAAGCGACTAAGCTCTCCCGACTAACCCATTCTCCTGGTACTGCTTCTCTGTATACGACACAACGCTCTCCACCTCCTTTTATAATGGCGGATTCGCCTGTTGTGATACCTAGTGGTGAGTTCCAGATTACACTGCGGTGTCTGGGTACTTTTGATCAGGTAGTTTATGTTCTAAAATTCTACGGTAGATGGATATGAAAGACTGTGGACTGTAGTTTTGTGATTCAGTTCGGGTACCCTTTTTGTGAAGGGATGTAGCCTGTGCTTACTGCCAGCATCACAGCGTGTGAGGTCAACACCGACTCAAAGGAAGGCTTCGGCGCTTGTTGGTGACGTCACGCCAGCTAGGCTCGGCGAACGCCAGGTCTGTTGGAGGCAGAAACGCCTGGGCGTGCTTATCACTATAAATCTCTTATTTTTGGACAACATGTTTGGTATTGTTTTGGACTCTGCAGTTTTATTTAGATGAAAGATATCTTACTATCGTAAAGCCACAAATGAAGAGCATAGTTCTGTATTACTGATTCCGATCGAAACAAACGTAGATCAATATGAGAAGACGCTTTTCCCCATTGCAAGCTTCGGAAATTTTACATTCAAGTAACTATATTTACTTGATCCATTTTGCTATCGAAACTTACCCCAACCCCCTTACAATGAACTCGTTTCTTTTATTTATTTATTTATTTTCGTTTGACATCGTCACTGGAAATGTGAACTAATTTACGTTTGTAAATATCCAACTGTTGCCAGTCATTAGATTACAGTCGTTTTCAACGAAAGGAATTCTAAACAGGAAACAAAATAGCCGGCCGGTGTGGCCGAGCGGTTCTAGGCGCTTCAGTCTGGAACCGTGAGGCCGTAACGGTCGCAGGTTCGAATCCTGCCTCGGGCATGGATGTGTGTGTTGTCCTTAGGTTAGTTAGGTTTAAGTAGTTCTAAGTTCTAGAGGACTGATGACCTCAGATGTTAAGTCCCATAGTGCTCAGAGCCATTTGAACCATTTGAAACAGAATAGCTTCATACATCGATAATATTGCTGAGTTTAAACTTTTTTAAACGTGCACATTCGATAAATATTCCCCTTTTTCAACTGAAAGGAGAAACTTTATAAGATAAAAAAATTATTTCATAAAACAAGTATCTCTGTTTTGCCTCTTCTTCTGTCCCCCACCCCCTCCCTCAACGTGTACAATCGCAAGATATTTCATTAACATTCAGTGCTCCTCACCCCATAGTCAACCAAGATACCTAAAGAAGAGCACCAATATGTTCACATTTTCTTGTAAAAGCAACCCAGTACAAACCTAACTTCCTCAGATTTACAAATAAGGTAAAGAAGCACGAATTCTGTTGCTGCTGGACAATGGAGTTGTTTTTGTATGTCAATCCTTAAAACAGGTGGAAATTTAAGTTCAGGAGTACACTATTTGTTAAGAAGTGTAATGAATTGCACAATTAATTGATTGCAGAAATCTCTCAGAACAATGTGTGTTGGTCAACTACCGCCAATAGTTTCACATTTTCCTGTGTCAGCGAGGGAGACACCACCATTATGTGTATGCCTGCAACAGACCTGGCGTTCGCCGTGTCTAGCTAACGTGACATCACGAACAAGCGTCGAGGCCTTCATTTGAGTCGGTGTTGGTGAGGCGCACGTTTGTTCTGTTATGTTTAGACAATGTTCTGTAGCAGTTGTGGAGAGGCTGAGAAGCCGTTGTGTGGGAGTGCCAGCCAGCGGCAGCTCTTTGTGGATGGGCGAGTGATTGGCGACGGGTGCAGCCGGCTGCTTCGGAGTCGTGTCGTGGCCCCTGGAGATGGTATCAGGTGCCGCGTGCAGATGCCGCACCGCCATCAACGGCGCCCGCGCCTTCTGACGGGTGGCGCTACGCCGCTCATTTGCATCGACGCCTCTTGGCTACCAACCGCAGCCACTGCGGGAGTGCCGCGATCAGCCAGAGAGGCCGCAGGTTTAAAGCCCTCACCGCTCAGCTGTATGCGGTGCACAGTGCGTCCAGATCTCCGCGTAAGACGGCGGGTGGTGGGGCAACGCGCAGTGGCAAGGAGCAGAGTACCACGTGACATTCCAGCCGACAGCGTCTGTCTGTAGCGGGTGTGTGCAGAACATTCAGCGTTCATTTGCATTTTAGTTTTCGTATGGTGAGATTACTTAGCTACTATGCCAAATTCAGAAGAACGCAAAAATGCCAAGACTGGCTAAGCTTCACGGTGAAAGGGTACAGTACCGCCCGACATTGAAAATAGGTACAACATTCTTCGTTATTCTTGTCAGAACAACATATTTTTTCTAATAATAACTCAATTTCAATTAATACAGCGAAGTCGGATACCAATGTGGGAAAGAAATACAATTTGTTTATTTAATTGATCACATGTGCACTCCCACAAAATAAATCCCTACATCCAATTTGGTGAGATCTGCGAAATGAATGAATGTATGGTCGTCTGCTAACCACAGATAGTGAATGTGCAATATATGATCACATTTGAGACGGTCCTTTGGTCACCTTTGGTGGAACCAAAGAGATGAAATTTATCTGAGCTTTGAGCGCCTGAAATGTGGCTGACCAACGGGTAGCATGGTCTTCCCCCACCTCGACAGAGGTGCGAGATGACCTGAAGAACGGCCATGTTTCAGCACTCTGCCGCTGGATCTTGTGTTGGTAAGACCTGTCTTAGGTGTGCTCCGTAAAGACAAAAGAGTGGAGACATGGTATGCATGTGAAATACGTAAGAGTAGTTTGGAATAATAATTTCTCTATTTCAGGAACTTTTGTGGGGAGAATTATTTGTCAGGCAGGTAATATTAGGGGGATCGTAGTAATCTTCGGAAGTGACTAACGGTCACAATGAAACCACGTGTAGCAATGAGTTGAAATACTTCCGAGTGCTTAAGTTAAGCTGAATTATTAGCGCGTGTACTATAAGTTGGAAATATTTAAGAAATGGCGTGTGCAGGACTTGAAATTAGAGACGAGTACTTCCACGTGGTGAGTACTGTGTGAATCTCAATCTGTGTATGAGACAAAGGATAAAGAGAAGTACTCGTCCATGGTATCAGTCGAGGACACGCGTGTGTGATGAATAAGTTCTTAATATTACTTTGCGTGTTATGTTTCCATGTGACGCTTGATTCAAGCTATAATACTCTGAGAGAGAAGCAAGGTGAGTCAGCCGTCTATCCAGCAACGCCACTTGCCTTGCATTGCACAGGAAGACGTGCGTATATCCTCCAGAGTTCATAGTAGGAAAGAAAAGTTACGAAGTGGGGCAGTGTCGTGTGAAACTGGGATAAATACTAACTGAAATGGAAAAGCTGAAAGTGATGTGATTATAACATTGTGACTATTCTTTGAATTGTATGTTGCCAGTGTGATGTATTTCATGAAATTTAAGTATGTGTGGTTGGCATGGGAGAGTAACAAGATAGTGTCAGAGGCAGTGGGTTATGCATGTTCCTTTTTGTACCGCTCGGTCTGGAGGAAAGTTTCGTGATGATGGGTGTGAAAGTCGAAGTGTGAGATAGAGCAAAAGATCCACCATCCTATCCAGAAAGTGCACTGTAGCGTTAAATAATTACGAGGCCGTAAGATAGAGAATCACCAATGTAAAGCCATGCCCACTGGGCGGAATTTCTCATGTGTTATTGTTGTAGGTTATAGAATTTGTGTGTTTAGGTTATAGAATTTATAGCAATAAATAAGATAGTGAAAAGAACAGGATTGGTGGCCTTTTCCTTCGAATAGTATGTTGTCGTGATACCCAGAATTTATAATGTGTACGCCATTCATATTCAGTGCGATGACCACGTGTTTATCAAAGCCGTTAAATAAGAAAGAAAATGTGGTATTGCCAGTGCGCAGTGAACAGTCAGAGTTGTGTAAATCACTAATAGTCAGATGTGCGTTTCCGTTTCCGTTGCGTAATATTCAAACAGGAGAATAACTTGTGACTTAATTGTGAGTACTAGAGTTCATGTTACTCGATAAACAAGAATGAGACCACTCGCTTGGCAGACTACTCATGTTGCTGGCCTGACGCTTGATGCCACAGTATGAGAAAGGCATGTGGGTGCCTCTCAACGGAAGCTCGAAATTTATTGCGGAAGTCAATGGTTGGTTGGTTGGTTTAAAGATTAAAGGGACCAAACTGCAAAGGTCATCGGTCCCTTGTTTCATAAACACACAGAGCAGATTTAAACCATACACCAGTCAGGCTGAGCACTAAAAAACATTCGGGAGGAAGAAAAGCCCCAAGGTCAACGGTAAGGCAACGTGGAAAATCGAGCACAGCGACAAAAACAACATATAGAAGAAAGGCAGAAGGAATTAAAACTGTACCGCGGAGAACCGTGGCTGGCTGATCACGAAAATAAATGGATGAGCCAGCCACTCTGCAACACGTTAAAACCTCCAGCCTAAAAGATTAGGGTGGAGTCGAATTACAACACAAAACTAAGTGAAAGATACGGCACAAAAGAGGGCGACGTAAAAAAATTAGATGGACCAATAAAAGCCGCTTGCGCGAATAAAACTTAAATCCCGAAACTTAAAACCCGATCTGCCATGGAGACAATGTCACCTAAAAGAAATGATAAATCACATAGGAGATTAAAAGTTCGCCCGAGGGCGGTTAAAAGAGGACATTCCAACAACATATGGGCCACCGTCATGTTTGCACCACAGCGACAATTAGGAGGGGTCCTCTCGACGCAGCAGATGACCATGCGTCAGTCAAGAGTGACCAATGCGCAGCCTACAGAGAACAACAATCCCTGCGAGAGGCCCGCATGGAGGACCCCCACACAGTCGTCGTCTCCTTTACCCGCCGCAGCTTGTTGGGTGCAGACACAGTGCGCCATTCGTCTCCCCACATCTCAAAGACGGCGCAACACCGATCGGGGGTCAGTTGCCGGTAGGCCTATCTCCAGAGTTAGTTTGGCTAACTTGTCGGCGAGTTCGTTTCCCGCTATCCCAACGTGTCCCGGGGTCCATACGAACACCACCGAAAGTCCACGCTGTGCAACAGCGTGAACGGACTCCTGGATGGCAACAACAATTGGATGGGGTGTATAGCACTGGTCGAGAGCCTGCAGACTACTGAGAGAGTCACTGCAAATGACGAAGGACTCTCCAGTGCTTGTACGAATACGCTCAAGGGTACGAAAAATGGCTGTTAGCTCTGTGGTGTAAACACTGCATCCTTCCGGCAAGGAGCGCTGTTCTACATAGTCTGCATGAGCATAAGCGATCCATCGGTATAGATAATCTCCAAATCACGGGATGCGTCTAGGAGAGCAATAAATTGGCGACGCAAGACTGCAGGAGGAACTAAATCTTTTTGCCATCGTGAGAGGTCCAGCCGAAGCTGCGGCCGAATAATACACCAAGGTGGGGTATGTGGGTGGACATGGAAAGCAGATGGAAGAGGCAAAGACTCGAGTACACTAAGGAGTGACCAAACACAGATCCCAATTGTATGTCCTGATCGCGGACGCCGGTGCGGGATATGGACTACCGCATGAGCGAAAAGGAGACGGTAGTTAGGGTGACGGGGCGAAACATTGTCTCAAAATATGGTAGAAAACCCAAAGAGATTCTGGTCGTATGTAAAGTACAACAGTTGCAAAAAAACAGTTAATACTGTCACTGCGCGATAGTGATGGAAATGTTACCGATGGTGGTGCCACTAAAGTGGAGTTACTAAATACAGTTTTCCGTATTTCTTTCATGAAAGAAGACGAAGTAAGTATTCCAGAATTCGAAACCATAACAGCTGTTAGCATGAGTGACATAAAAGTAGATATCTTAGGTATTGCGAAACAACCCAAATCACTTAAGAAAGGCAAGTCTTCCGGTCCAGATGGTATACCAGTCAGGTTCCTTTCAGAGTATGCAGATACAGTAGCGCCTTTCTTAGCAATCATATACAACCGCTCACTTGACGAAAGGTCTGTTCCTAAAGGTTGGAAAGTAGCACAGGTCACACCAACATTCAAGAAAGCAAATAAGAGTAACCCATTGAATTACAGACCCATATCACTGACCTCAATTTGCAGTAGGATTTTGGAGCATGTCCTGCACTCGAACATTATGAATCACATTGAAGAAAATGACTTATTGATACATAACCAACACAGATTCAGAATCGTTCTTGTGTAACACATTCCCATGAAGTAATAAGTGCTGTCGAGAAGTGGTCCCAGATCGATTCCATATTCCTAGATTTCCAGAAGGCTTTTGATACCGTTCTTCACAAGCGACTAATAATCAAAGTGCGTGCATATGCAGTATCGCCTCAGTTGTGTGACTGGATTCGTGATTTCCTCTCAGAGGGGTCACAGTTCGTAGTGACAGACGGTAAATAATCGAGTAGAACAGAAGTGTTATCTGGCGTCCCGCAAGGTAGTGTTATAGGCTCTCCGCTTATCCTGATTTACATAATTGATCTAGGTGATAATTTGAGCAGCCCCCTTAGATTGTTTGCAGATATAATATCATCAGACCATCAAATCCAATTGAAAAATGATCTAGAGGGAATTTCTGTATGGTGCGAAAAGTGGAAATTGGCACTAAACAAAGAAAAGTGCGAGATCATCCACATGGGTACTAAAAGAAACCCGATAAATTTTAGGTATGTAATAAATCGCACAAATCTAAGGGCTCTCAATTCGACTAAATACCTAAGAATTACAATTACGAGCAACTTAAATTGGAAAGACAACATAGATAATATTGTGGGGAAGGCGAAACAAAGACTGCGCTTTGTTGGTAGAACGCGTAGAAGATGCGATAAACCCACTAAAGAGACAGCCTACATTACACTTGTCCGTCCTCTGCTGGAATATTGCTCCACGGTATGGGATCCTTACCAGGTAGGATTAACGGAAGACTTCGAAAAAGTGCAAAGAAGGGCAACCCGTTTTGTGTTATCGCGCAATAGGTGTGAGAGTGTTACTGATATGATACGCGAATTAGAGTGGCAGCAAAGGCGGTTTTCTTTGCGGCGAGATATATTTACGAAATTTCAGTCACCAACTTTCTCTTCCGAATGAGAAAATATTTTGTTTGGCACCCACCTACGTAGGGAGAAATGATCATCATAATAAAATAAGAGAAATCGGAGCTCGAACGGAAAGATTTAGGTGTTCCTTTTCCTCACGCGCCATTAGAGTGGAATGATAGAGAAGTAGTATGAAAACCCTCTGCCAGGCACTTAAGTGTGAATTGCGGAGTCACCATATAGATGTAGATGTAGACTGTGGATGACACAAAGCAGACACGACAAGTATTATGTCAACAGGCGACAGCGATAGTTTTCGAGCCTATAAATTCTGTTAAGCGGGGTCGGAGCACAGCAGTGGCCTGGTGAACCGCTCACTCCTTCGCTGCCAGTTACTAGGAGAGGCGACGACTGGAGAGCGAAATGTGGGACAGAGACTCTGGCTTCGCCGCAAAGTATTCCCTGTCTCTGTCTGCCCAGAAAACATCGCGCTACAGCCTTCTCACGTGCACCTAGCTATATCACTGACAGGCGCGGATCCAAGGTGAAGGGGGTAGTCACGAAACGTTCTCTATTTTTACTCGATTTGGGCTTCCTACGGACCACATGAATAACTGTTTCTGATTTAACTTCAGGTTCTCCCAATATTTTTTCCTTTGATTAGGGTACCGTTGTTTCTGGCTTTCTGACCACATTTCTTTCGAAACGGGATTCTAAAACCTCCTTTGAGATTGTATCTCTGATCAAAATTTCATGTTCTTGAATTTTCTTATCTTTCAGATCACTTTTGATTTCTGCGAGCCACTTGCAATAACGAGATGTGAAACTTCCCCTTTGAAAAATTAAGAATGACTGTGCTGGTAAACTTCTATGTTATTTCATATTGAAACAGCTGAGTAAAACTGAACGTACTCAGTTTTTTCTTCACTTATTATGATCACCACTAAACTGACACACAATACTTTTAGCGCAACGCTATCTGACTTTCAATAATCCTTACAAAAGAATGGCCCTGACTGACAATAACCTATACCTTTCATGAATCACTTACCTCACAAAAATCTTCGTTACTCGAACTACTGCGACATAGCGAGCGCCAATACTGCCAGCTAAATAAAAGATCCAAACTACTGAAGGCATTAACTACAGATAGGCAAAGTTAGCAGATGAAAGATTTGATAGAGAACAAACAATGTATTTACCTTAATAGTGTTGAAAAGTATATATATATATATATCGGGTGTTTCAAAAATGACCGGTATATTTGAAACGGCAATACAAACTAAACGAGCAGCGATAGAAATACACCGTTTGTTGCAATATGCTTGGGACAACAGTACATTTTCAGGCAGACAAACTTTCGAAATTACAGTAGTTACAATTGTCAACAACAGATGGCGCTGCTGTCTGGGAAACTCTATAGTACGATATTTTCCACATATCCACCATGCGTAGCAATAATATGGCGTAGTCTCTGAATGAAATTACCCGAAACCTTTGACAACGTGTCTGGCGGAATGGCTTCACATGCAGATGAGATGTACTGCTTCAGCTGTTCAATTGTTTCTGGATTCTGGCGGTACACCTGGTCTTTCAAGTGTCCCCACAGAAAGAAGTCACACGGGTTCATGTCTGGCGAATAGGGAGGCCAATCCACGCCGCCTCCTGTATGTTTCGGATAGCCCAAAGCAATCACACGATCATCGAAATATTCATTCAGGAAATTAAAGACGTCGGCCTTGCGATGTGGCCGGGCACCATCTTGCATAAACCACTAGGTGATCGCAGCGTCGTCTAAGGCAGTTTGTACCGCCACAAATTCACGAAGAATGTCCAGATAGCGTGATGCAGTAATCGTTTAGGATCTGAAAAATGGGCCAATGATTCCGTTGGAAGAAATGGCGGCCCAGACCAGTACTTTTTGAGGATGCAGGGACGATAGGACTGCAACATGGGGCTTTTCGGTTCCCCATATGCGCCAGTTCTATTTATTGACGAAGCCGTCCAGGTAAAAATAAGTTTCGTCAGTAAACCAAATGCTGCCCACATGCATATCGCTGTCATCAATCCTGTGCACTATATTGTTAGCGAATGTCTCCCGTGCGGCAATGGTAGCGGCGCTGAGGGGTTGCCGCGTTTGAATTTTGTATGGGTAGAGGTGTAAACTCTGGCGCATGAGACGATACGTGGACGTTGGTGTCATTTGGACCGCAGCTGCAACACGGCGAACGGAAACCCGAGGCCGCTGTTGGATCACCTGCTGCACTAGCTGCGCGTTGCCCTCTGTGGTTGCCGTACGCGGTCGCCCTACCTTTCCAGCACGTTCATCCGTCACATTCCCAGTCTGTTGAAATTTTCAAACAGATCCTTTATTGTATCGCTTTTCGGTCCTTTGGTTACATTAAACCTCCGTGGAAAACTTCGTCTTGTTGCAACAACACTGTGTTCTGGGCGGTGGAATTCCAACACCATAAAAATCCTCTGTTCTAAGGAATAAACCATGTTGTCCACAGCACACTTGCACGTTGCGAACAGCACACGCTTACAGCAGAAAGACGACGTACAGAATGGCGCGCCCACAGACTGCGTTGTCTTCTATATCTTTCACATCACTTGCAGCTCCATCTGTTGTTGAAAATTGTAACTACTATAATTTCGAAAGTTTGTCCGCCTGAAAATGTACTGTTGTCCCAAGCATATTGCAACAAACGGTGTATTTCTATCGCTGCTCGTTTAGTTTTTATTGCCGTTTCCAATATACCGGTCATTTTTGAAACACCCTATATATATATATATATATATATATATATATATATATATATATATATATATATATATAAGCTCGACACATCCAGTTTACCAATTTCCTTCTCCTGACGGACACCCGTCCAGATCGTCCGTTCATAGTAACCTCTCAAAACTCTGGCATCTCACTCACCACACCCACCACTGCTGGCGGCTCACCTCCAACTGCCCAACGCTACGCACTGTTCACATTCACCTGCCCAACCCTTCACAAGCGAATATTCCAACAATGAGTCCAACCAGCCACAGACTGCACACAGCGCAGCCAGCAATTTTCATACAGAACAATGCGTGACGTTACCAACACAGAATCCTAAACAGCCTACTTACAGGTGTACATTGTGTTTTGATAATAGACTGAGGTGGCAAAAGTCATGAGGCAGCGATTTTCAACTATACAGACGGCGGTAGTATCACGTACACAAGGTATAAGAGGACACTGCAGTGGCGGATCTGTCATTTGTACTCAAGCTGATTCACGTGAAAAGTTTCGCGTTGTGATTATGGCCTCAAGCGACTGGTATTAACAGACTTTGAACGGAGAATAGTAGTTGGAGCTGGATGCACGGATCGTTCCATTTCGGAAATCGTTAGGGAATCCAGTATACTGACATCCACGGTGTCAAGAATGTGCCGACAACACCAAGTTTCGTGCTTTACATCTTGCCACGGACATGGCCAACGGCTTTCACTTAACAACTGAGAGCAGCGTTGTTTGTGTAGAGTCATCAGTGCTAACAGACAAGCAAGACTGCGTGAAATAACCACAGAAATCAATGTAGGACGAACGACAAATGTCCCTGTTAGGACAGTGGGGCGAAATTTGTCGTTAATGGGCTACGGCAGCAGACGAACGACGCAAGTGCCTTAGATAACAGCACGACGTCTCCTGTAGCGCCTTACCTGGGCTCGTGACCATAACGTTTGGACACTAGATGACTAGAAAACCCTGGCTTGGTCAGATGAATCCCGATTTCAGTTGGTAAGAGCTAATGGTAGGTTTCGAATGTGGTGCAGATCCCAAGAAGACACGGACCCAAGATGTCAACAAGACACTGTGCAACATGGTGGTGGCTTCATAATGGTGTGGTTGTGTGTGCATGGTACCAGCTGAACAGATCATTGATGTGAAATGGTTAAGTCCGACTACTTGAAAACAACTTTCCAGCAATTCGCGTACTTCATATTCGCGAACAACGATGAAATTTGTATGGACGTCAGCGGGCCACAGTTGTTTAAAATTGGTTTGAAAAACAGTCTGGAGAATTCGAGCCAATGATATGGCCACCCATATCGCCGAATATGAATCCCATCGAACATTTATGGGACGTAATCTACAGATCAGTTAGTGCATGAACTCCTACAATAGCAAAACATTCGCTATTATTGACGGCTATAGAGGCAGCATGATTCAGTATATCTGCAGGGGACTTCCAACGACTTGTTGAGTCCATAACACGTTGAGTTGCTGCACTACGATGGGCAAAAGGAGGTCCGACAAGATATTAGGAGGCGTCCCAAGACTTCTGTCACTTCAGTGTGAAACACTACACACTGAGTCGAATGTATGAGGAATGAAGATATTTATGGATTTGCTATAGTGTTTATTTACAGGAGAAACAGAAGAAATATTTTAAAAAATTAATCGATTCACCATGTAGAATGTCATCGAGAATTGTTTATCCTTAAACATACAACAGACCAGCCTCAGTTGCAAATACACAACTGCCCATTAAAATTGCTACACCACGAAGATGACGTGTTACAGACCGGTGGCGACACCTACAACGTGCTCACATGAGGAAAGTTTTCAACCGATTTGTCATACACAAACAGCAGTTAACCGGCGTTGCCTGGTGAAACGTAGTTGTGATGCCTCGTGTAAGGAGGAGAAATGTGTACCATCACGTTTCCGACTTTGGTAAAGGTCGGATTGTAGCCTATCCCGATTGCGGTTTATCGTATCGCGACATTGCTGCTCGCGTTGGTCGAGATCCGATGACTGTTAGCAGAATATGGAATAGCTGGGTTCAGAAGGGTTATACGGAACGCCGTGCTGGATCCCAACGGCATCGTATCACTAGCAGTCGAGATGACAGGCATTTTATCCGCATGGCTGTAACGGATCGTGCAGCCACGTCTCGATCCCTGAGTCAACAGATGGGGACGTTTGCAAGACAACAACCATCTGCACGAACAGTTCGACGACGTTTGTAGCAGTATGGACTATCAGCTCGGAGACCGTGGCTGCGGTTACCCTTGCAGACAGGAGCGCCTGCGATGGTGTACTCAACGACGAACCTGGGCGCGCGAATGGCATAACGTCATTTTTTGGGATGAATCCAGGTCCTGTTTACAGCATCACGATGGTCGCATCCGTGTTTGGCGACATCGCGGTGAACGCACATTGGAAGCGTGTATTTTTCATCGTCATACTGGCTTGTCACCCGACGTTATGGTATGGGGTGCCATTGGTTACACGTCTCGGTCACCTCTTGTTTGCATTGACGGCACTTTGAACAGTGGACGTTACATTTCAGATGTGTTACGACCCGTGACTCTACCCTTCATTCGATCCCTGCGAAACCCTACGTTTCAGCAGGATAATGCACGACCGCATGTTACAGGTCCTGTACGGCCCTTTCTGGATACAGAAAATGTTCGACTTCTTCCTTGGGCAGCACATTCTTCAGATCTCCCACAAATTGAAAACGTCTGGTCAAAGGTGGTCGAGCAACTGGCTCGTCACAATACGCCAGTCACTACTCTTGATGGACTGTGGTATCGTGTTGAAGCTGCATGGGCAGCTGTACCTGTACATGCCATCCAAACTCTGTTTGACTCAATGCCCAGGTGTATCAAGGCCTTTATTACGGCCAGAGGTGGTTGTTCTGGGTACTGATTTCTCAGGATCTATGCACCCAAATTGCGTGAAAATGTATCACATGTCAGTTCTAGTATAATATATATGTCCAATGAATACCCGTTGATCATCTGCATTTCTTCGTGGTGTAGTAATTTTAAAGGCCAGTAGTGTAGAAACCAATCTTTACCTAAGTTTCAGCCAAAATAACTTGGCCTTCTTCAGAAGCTATTGACACTAAACAATTTCATACCAACGTTTGGCTATGTCAAGTATAAAACTATAGCACCGTAGTAACCTGTCATAAATCTACATTACTTGGAGTGAAGAGAAACAGCAGGCCCCACTGCGCGCACGAGGTCGGTAGGGCGCGAGAGCTGTGTCGGACCTGGCTGGGTACTACAGTGGTGTAGTATTATACTTGACATGGCCGAACTTTGGCATGCAGTAGTTTAGTGTCAATAGCTTATGTAGAAGGCCAACTTATTTTGGCTCTAACATAGATAAAGATTGGTTTCTATTTGCAACTGAGGCTGATGATCACAGTTGCTGACGGGGATGCACGATGTTAAAAACTCTTATATTTATCCTTAATTTTTTATGGTGTACGTAGATTTCCAATTCCTCCATTAAATTCATTCTATGTGATCTACGGAGGTGCTGGAGTGTCTTAAGATCTTCAACTACGTTTGTGAATGAGTGCCCCATGTTTTTATGACTGATTTTGTGAATTGATTTTGTGTGTAACAGTTGATGTGTATTTAATATGAAAGTAAATGGCGCATTGTTTTATTATTTCAATTACAAATGACACAGCTGCAGGCTTTATAAAAAGACGATTGTGCTGAATGAAATTGAGGTACATTCTGGTTGACAAGTTCAAAAATGATCTCGCACACCCTGTTTTCATTCATCCAAACCTGATGGTTTGCATCATTCTGCGTTTTCTTACCGTTACTTTTAGTTGCTCAGTTTTCTTATACAGATCTCAATTACTCTTACTCCTATCTTCAACCGCTGGGACCAACATGTTTCTTAGGATTTTCTATTCTGCTCTCTTAGCGAAATTCAGGTATTCGGTTGCGCACAAACATCCTTGTTTTGTTAGTATTAGAAAGACCTGTAACTTGGCTAGAGAAAAAATATATTTTTGTCGTCCACATCTTCAGTCAACTGAAAGGCCATTTCCATCTTTCATGCCCTGAGTTTATTAGCCCCCTGTCATAGCCGTTCTTCTATATTTCCCCACCAAAGATATTTACATTTAATGACTTTTAATTTTTCTCTAATCAATGACCACGAATTTTTAAACATCTTTTCTATTTAACATATACTGACGGAAAAAATCGCAACTTCAAGGCCTTGCGGAGTGGCCGCTTGGTCTGAGGTGCCATGCCACGGATTGCGCGGCCCATTCCGCCGGAGGTTCGAGTCCTCCCTCGAGGGTATGTGTGTTGTTCTTACATCTACATCTGCATGGATACTTTGCAAATCACGAGGTTCATTGACCCACCTTCACAAGTCTTTATTATTCCAGTCTCGTATACCAAAGGGCCTATAACACTACCTTGGGGAACGCCAGATATCACTTCTGTTTTACTCGATGACTTTCCGTCAGTTACAACGAACTGTGTCCTCTCTGACAGGAAATCACAAATCCATTCACACAACTGAGACGATATTCAATAATCACGCAATTTCACTACGAGCAGCTTGTGTGTTACAGTGTCAAAAGCCTTCCGGAAATCCAGAAATACGGAATCGATCTGAAATCCCTTGTCAATAGCACTCAACACTTCATGTGAATAAAGAGATACTTGTGTTTCACAGGAACGATGTTTTCTAAACCCATGTTGACTGTGTGTCAATAGACCGTTTTCTTCGAGGTAATTCATTATATTCGAACACAATATATGTTCTAAAACCCTGCCGCATATCGACGTTAACGATATGGGCCTGTAATTTAGTGGATAACTCCTACTACATTTTTTTGATTATTGGTGTGACTTGTGCAACTTCCCGCTCTTTGGGTACGGATCTTTCGTCGAGCGAACGGTTGTATATGATTGTTAAGTATGGAGATAATGCATCAGGATACTCCAAAAGGAACCTAATTGGTATACAGTTTGGACCAGAAGACTTGCTTTTATTATGTGATTTAAGTTGCTTCACTACTCCAAGGATATTTACTTCTACGTTACTCACGTGAAAAAAAAAAAAAGGTTCAAATGGCTCTGTGCACTATGGGACTTAACTTCTAAGGTTATCAGTCCCCTAGAACTTAGAACAACTGAAACCTAACTAACCTAAGGACATCACACACATCCATGCCCGAGGCAGGATTCGAATCTGCGACCGTAGCGGTCCCGCGGTTCCAGACTATAGCGCCTAGAACCGCCCGGCCACCCTGGCCGTCTCATGTGTGCAGCTGTTCTCGATTCGAATTTACTTCGTGTTCTTTTTTGCAGGCATTTCGGAAGGCTGTGGTTAGTAACTCTGCTTTGGCAGCACTGTCTTCGATAGTATCTCCATTCCTATCGCGAAGAGTAGGCATTGATTGTTTCTTGCCGCTGACATACTTCACATACGACCAGCATCTTAGCATAAGTTAGTTTAAGTAGTGTGTAAATCTAGGGACCGATGACCTCAGCAGTTTGGGCCCTTAGGAATTCACACACATCTGAACATTTGCAGCATCAAGAAGGAGTTGTGTTAAATAAACGAAAGTTGTTAGACGTGTTTATACATCTGTAAGACGATGTCTATTCAGATTTTGTTGCAGTCGCATAACAGTGGCACTGCCAGGTTTGCTTTAAATTCTCGCTGTAACGGTCGTGAACGTTAGTTACCTTTGAGATTTGACGTGATGAGTTGATGTTAATCAAGAATGCCTTTACGGCGAGCGACAAACACGCCATTATCAACACCTCACACAGTTTGAACGAGGTCTTGTAAAAGGGCTACCAGAAGGTGGATGTTCCTTATGCAATACTGCAGAAAGACTTTGAGTGTTTGTAGCCGCTGTACATGACTGGTGGCAGCGGTGGTCACGAGAATGTAAGGTCGGAAGAAGACCAGGCTCCAGACGGGCACGTGGCACTACCGAGAGGGAAGACCATCGTATTTGGCGTATGGCTCTGGCGCATCGTACTCCATCTGTAGCAGTAATCTGAGCAGCTGTTTTAGCAGCAGTTGGCACTACAGTGACACAACGAAATGTTTCAAGTTAGTTACTTCAAGGACAGCTTCGAGACAGACGCAGAGTAGCGTGCAATCCACTGACGCCTAAAAACCGCCATTCGCAACTTCATTGATGTCAAGCGAGAGCTCACTGGAGGGCAGGCTGGAGGTCTGTTGTGTCTTCTGATAAATGTCGGTTCTGCCTCAGCGCCAGTGATGGCTGTGTGTCGATTAGAAGGAGACCAGTGAAGGCGTGGAACCAACCTATAGGCGTTCTAGACGCACTGGACCGACACCTGGAGTTATGGTAGATATCGTATGACAGCAGGAGCACTGTAATGTTTATCCCACGCACCCTGAATGCATATTTACGCGTCAGTCTGATGATTCGACACGTTATACTGATATTCATGAACAACATTCCATTGGGTGTTTTCTAACAGGATAGCGTTAATGCACATAATGCTGTTGTAACCCAACATGTTCTACGGAGTGTCGACATGCTACGAGGGTGAGTCAAATGAAAATGTTAAATGTTAAATGTAATAACAAATCGAAATTTCGCGCCGTTATCCTGTGAGTTGGTAAGCGTGCTACATACAGAGTGCAGAGTGGCCTGTAGGTGGCAGCATAGTGCAGATGCACAAATACCGTTGCAGTATAAGTATAAACATGACCGCCCCACTTGCGACTTGCACCAGAGAAGAACAGTGTTCTGTTATTCGGTTTTTGCGTAGTGAAGGTGTGAAACCTATTGAAATTCATCGACGAATGAAGGTTCAGTACGGTGACGCATGTTTGTCACAGCAGCAAGTTTACGAATGGAGTAGGAAGTTCGCAATTTGCGTGACTTTAGTAGAAGATGCTCCTCGTCCAGGTCAGGCACAACGAGTTATGACTCCACAGAACATTGCAGCAGTTGAAGCCATAGTGAAGGAAAACCGCCGAGTGACACTGAATGAAATGGCAGCATGTTTACAGATTAGTCATGGGTCAGCACACCACGTTGTGCATGATGTGCTCCAGTTTCACAAAGTGTCTGCAAGATGGATGCTACGGCAGCTTACTCCTGAAATGAGAGAACGATGTGTTGGTACTTGTGAAGAACTTCTTCAGCGCTTTGAACGAGAAGGTGATGGCTTCCTTGCAACAATCGCTACTGGGGACGAAATCTGGGTTCACTTCCAACAATGGGAAACAAAGAGAGCGAGCAAGAAATGGCACCATTCCTAATCACCAAAACCAAAGAAGTTTCGAACAGAACCATCTCTTTTGGGACGAAAAATGCGTCATTTTGGAGCACCCCCCTATGAACCATGGACCTTGTCGTTGGTGGGGAGGCTTGCGTGCCTCAGCGATACAGATAGCCGTACCGTAGGTACAACCACTAAGGAGGGGTATCTGTTGAGAGGCCAGACAAATGTGTGGTTCCTGAAGAGGGGCAGCAGCCTTTTCAGTAGTTGCAAGGGCAACAGTCTGGATGATTGACTGATCTGGCCTTATAACAACAACCAAAACGGCCTTGCTGTGCTGGTACTGCGAACGGCTGAAACCAAGGGGAAACTACGGCCGTAATTTTTCCCGAGGGCATGCAGCTTTACTGTATGATTAAATGATGATGGCGTCCTCTTCGGTAAAATATTCCGGAGGTAAAATAGTCCCCCATTCGGATCTCCAGGCGGGGACTACTCAAGAGGATGTCATTATCAGGAGAAAGAAAACTGGCGTTCTACGGATTGGAGCGTGGAATGTCAGATCCCTTAATCGGGCAGGTAGATTAGAAACTTTAAAAAGGGAAATGGATAGGTTAAAGTTAGACATAGTGGGAATTAGTGAAGTTCGGTGGCAGGAGGAACAGGACTTCTGGTCAGGTGACTACAGGGTTATAAACACAAAATCAAATAGGGGTAATGCAGGAGTAGGTTTAATAATGAATAGGAAAATAGGAATGCGGGTAAGCTACTACAAACAGCATTATTGTGGCGAAGATAGATACGAAGCCCACACCTACTACAGAAGTACAAGTTTATATGCCAACTAGCTCTGAAGATGACGAAGAAATTGAAGAAATGTATGATGAAATAAAAGAAATTAATCAGATAGTGAAGGGAGACGAAAATTTAATAGTCATGAGTGACTGGAATTCGAGTGTAGGAAAAGGGAGAGAAGGAAACGTAGTAGGTGAATATGGATTGGGGCTAAGAAATGAAAGAGGAATCCGCCTGGTAGAATTTTGCACAGAGCACAACTTTATCATAGCTAACACTTGGTTTAAGAATCATGAAAGGAGGTTGTATACATGGAAGAACCCTGGAGATACTAAAATGTATCAGATAGATTATATAATGGTAAGACAGAGATTTAGGAACCAGGTTTTAAATTGTAAGACATTTCCAGGGGCAGATGGAGACTCTGACCACAATCTATTGGTTATGACCTGTAGATTAAAACTGAAGAAACTGCAAAAAGTTGGAAATTTAAGGAGATGGGACCTGGATAAACTGACTAAACCAGAGGTTGTACAGAGTTTCAGGGAGAGCATAAGAGAACAATTGTCAGGAATGGGGGAAAGAAATACAGTAGAAGAAGAATGGGTAGCTTTGAGGGATCAAGTAGTGAAGGCAGCACACGATCAAGTAGGTAAAAAGACGAGGGCTACTAGAAATCCTTGGGTAACAGAAGAAATATTGAATTTAATTGATGAAAGGAGAAAATAGAACAATCCAGGAAATGAAGCAGGCAAAAAGGAATACAAACGTCTCAAAAATGAGATCGAAAGGAAATGCAAAATGGCTAAGCAGGGATGGCTAGAGGACAAATGTAAGGATGTAGAGGCTTATCTCATTAGGGGTAAAATAGATACTGCCTACAGGTAAATTAAAGAGACCTTTGGAGAAAAGAGAACCACTTGTATGAACATCAAGAGCTCAGATGGAAACCCAGTTCTAAGCAAAAAGAGGGAAAGCAGAAAGGTGGAAGGAGTATATAGAGGGTCTATACAAGGGCGATGTACTTGGGGACAATATTATGGAAATAGAAGAGGATGTAGATGAAGATGAAATGGGAGATACGATACTGCGTGAAGAATTTGACAGAGCACTGAAAGACTTGAGTCGAAACAAGGTCCCCACAGTAGACAACATTCCATTGGAACTACTGACGGCCTTGGGAGAGCCAGTCCTGACAAAACTCTACCATCTGGTGAGCAAGATGTATGAAACAGGCGAAATACCCTCAGACTTCAAGAAGAATATAATAATTCCAATCCCAAAGAAAGCAGATGTTGACAGATGTGAAAATTACCGAACCATCAGTTTAATAAGCCACAGCTGCAAAATACTAACACGAATTCTTTAGAGACGAATGGAAAAACTAGTAGAAGCCGACCTCGGGGAAGATCAGTTTGGATTCCGTAGAAATACTGGAACACGTGAGGCAATACTGACCTTACGCCTTGTCTTAGAAGAAAGATTAAGGAAAGGCAAACCTACGTTTCTAGCATTTGTACACTTAGAGAAAGCTTTTGACAATGTTGACTGGAATACTCTCTTTCAAATTCTAAAGGTGGCAGGGGTAAAATACAGGGAGCGAAAGACTATTTACAATTTGTACAGAAACCAGATGGCAGTTATTAGAGTCGAGGGGCATGAAAGGGAGGCAGTGGTTGGGAAAGGATTGAGACAGGCTTGTAGCCTATCGCCGATGTTCTTCAATCTGTATATTGAGCAAGAAGTTAAGGAAACAAAACAAAATTTCGGAGTAGGTATTAAAGTCCATGGAGAAGAAATAAAAACTTTGAGGTTCGCCGATGACATTGTAATTCTGTCAGAGACAGCAAAGGACTTGGAAGAGCAATTGAATGGAATGGACAGTGTCTTGAAAGGAGGATATAAGATGAACATTAACAAAATCAAAACGAGGATAATGGCATGTAGTCGAATTAAGGCGGGTGATGCTGAGGGAATTAGATTAGGAAATGAGACACTTAAAGTAGTAAAGGAGTTTTGCTATTTGGGGAGCAAAATAACTGATGATGGTCGAAGTAGAGAGGATACAAAATGTAGACTGGCAATGGCAAGGAAAGCGTTTCTGAAAAAGAGAAATTTGTTAACATCGAGTATTGATTTAAGTGTGAGGAAGTCATTTCTGAAAGTATATGTATTGAGTGTAGCCATGTATGGTAGTAAAACATGGACGATAAATAGTTTGGACAAGAAGAGAATAGAAGCTTTCGAAATGTGGTGCTACAGAAGAATGCTGAAGAGTAGATGGGCAGATCACATAACTAATGAGGAAGTATTAAATAGGATTGGGGAGAAGAGAAGTTTGTGGCACAACTTGACCAGAAGAAGGGATCGGTTGGTAGGGCATGTTCTGAGGCATCAAAGGATCACCAATTTAGCATTGTAGGGCAGAGTGGAGGATAAAAATCGTAGAGGGAGACCAAGAGATGAATACAAAAAGCAGATTCAGAAGAAAGTAGGTTGCAGTAGGTACTATGAGATGAAGAAGCTTACACAGGCTAGGTAGCATGGAGAGCTGCACCAAACGAGTCTCAGGACTGAAGACCACAACAACAACAAATGCCTAGATGGACCACTGTCACCAGTGCATCATACACAGATCTCCTAAAAAATCATCTGCGGCCTGCAATCAAATCAAAGCGACGTGGATTGCTGTCAGCAGGTGTCCTTTTGCAACATGACAATGCAAGGCCCCACACTGCCAGTACAACAGTTGCAACAATCACAGCCCTGTATTTTGAGTGTCTTCCTCATCCACCATACTCGCCAGACCTTGCCCCAAGTGATTTCCATATGTTTAGACCACTCAAAGACGCGGTGGGAGGAAAGAAGTTCCGTTCTGATGAAGAGGTACGCCACGCGGTGCATGAGTGGTTGTGCGGACTACCAAAAGAATTTTTTTCTAAAGGAATTTATGCACTTTGTAAGCGCTGGAGGACTTGCATTGAGCTTGGGGGAGATTGTGTTGAAAAGAGATACTGCTTTGTACCACTTCTTCACAATAAATAATATTTAAAAAATATTTAAGGTTTTCATTTAACTCTCCCTCGTACCTTGTCCTGCTCGATCATCAGATCTGTTCTCAATCGAGGACATATGGGCTATGGGACATCATAGAACGAAACCTCCAGCGTCATCCACACAAGGCATGAACCGTCTTTGTATTGATTAACCAAGTGCAATAGACGTGGAACTTCATCCCACAAACTGACATCCGGCATCAGTGCAATACAATGCATGCGTCTTTGTATGCTTACAGTCAACATTCTGGAGGTTACATTCATTATTAATGTAACAGCATTTCACATTTGCAATGGCTTATCTCGTGCTTACATTTACCAATGACCTTGCAATGTCAATCACTTAAATATATTGGCTAGACAAATGTATTCCCGAAATTTCACTACTCTACATTAATTAGTTTTTGTATTGCGATTTTTTCCGTCAATGTGTATATCCTTGCGTGAGATGTTTTGCTATAAACATTGACATATTTGTGTAAAACAATTTACAAGTTTCTCTGTTACCTTTCGGAAAGCCAGATACCATGAAACCTAAGAGTCTTGTAGGTAGCTATTCAAACAACTCCATAAGAGTCTTATGATATATGAATAATTACAAATTTGGAAATTAATTTAGGTTTCTCGGCAGCTTCCAAATGCACTCACATGGTGTACCTGAGATATCGGGATTTTTCTGCCATAATTACCAGTCTCCAGAATTTGACCACCTGGATACAACCAATAACATAATGTTTAGTTATAATTTTATTTGTCTTAATATTTTCTTCTGATTTTTTTCTATCGGACTTCCTGTTTTCTATAAAGAGGCCCAGTTTTTTTATCTCCTCTACACACATTCCAAAGTCGCTTCGAAAAGTTACATAAGGCGTGAGCTGGTTCAACTGGCTCTGAGCACTATGCGACTTAACTTCTGAGGTCATCAGTCGCCTAGAACTTAGAACTAATTAAACGTAACTAACCTAAGGACATCACACACATCCACGCCCGAGGTAGGATTCGAACCTGCAACCGTAGCGGTCGCGCGGCAGGCGTGAGCTAACACGACGGTACTTATTAATAATTTTACATATTATTATTTTTCATAAAAATTTATTTGGCGACCAGTTATTTTTAAGAGAGTGTGTTTTGAGTATTTACACAACTTCAATCAAACAAGTTTAATATCACGGTCATTTTAAGTAAACTATAACGTTTTCATTTTTCCTCTATAAATGTCAATATGTTAGCGCGAACATTCTAAAAGTAATCATATTTTAGTTATTTTGTTTTACAGCTTATAATTATTGGTAACAATTTTCAAATTGTATAAAATCTATAGTTGTAATGTTATTTTGCTTTAATTTGTCGAAATATAGTATTTTGAAAAGTGTGTTAATTTGCAATGAGGATCTGACTTGTGATTAATACGGAATATTGAACAAATGCAGGTTCACAATAAGATAATTAGAAGAACATTGAGGTTCAAATGGCCTCTAAATTTGCAAAAAAATGAAATTTTTCTTGAAAAAACGTAGGAATAATTTTTTATGTGTGTAATAATAAAGGATCGTTCACATAGCAATTATTTTTATGAAAGCAATCAAAGAGAAAATTTATTTCGGATAACAGTAAATGACAGTAGCAGAATAGCAGATGAATGCACATAGTGTCACATCACTCAAAAAACTGAAGCCGCATGGCCTCAGTCTAGATGGTAATTCTGTGTCAGACAGCGAAAACTTATTATGGAGTACATTTTATTACATACAAATAAATATGTTGCAATGGCCAATTTCATTGCACTATGAATTCTAGAAAAATGCAACCTTTGTGTAACAGAGATCACTTTTCAGGGATTACTCGACGGCTGGTCCCTTTGTAGGTGTGCGAACTGACAAGCAGCAGAAAACATCCCAGCCAGGTGCTTGTGCCCATGCACAGTCTGACCATACGAGACGGGAAAAAAAATCCGAAGCTGTTCCTGAGCTCACTGGCAGAATCAAAAAACCGCAGGAAGTCGAGTAAGACGAGATAGAAAAGTAAAGATCCTCCATTAGAAAAAAAAAATTGGAACTCTCCCGAATGTAGTTGGAAACGACTGAAAGAAGTCACATTTCTTCTCGTTATCACGCTCGTATATCCATAGAGTGCAAACCTATCTTCATCGCCGTAGACGTGAGTGAAGTACACGATATTGGTGAATGCAGATTTCCATTCTATTTCGTTTGAATTTTGACTTTATTAAATATTTTTCAGTTTGTTACTATTATATCTCAGATCTCGTACTTCTCAAATTTTCTAACATGACAGTGTCAGTCTTCAGAGTGTAGGTGTCTGATTTCAGTGAACTATTCAAAGCTAAGTGGAACAGAACAGTATGCAAATCTGACTAATGCCGCTTTTTCATACTGAACTTAAGTCTTGCATCAAGCAGTTCAATATCAAACGCCATTCCGATTACATATTCGAACGATGATATTCGTATGTCAACATCATAACCCGATTTTTTACAATCGTATACAACTTTAGCTTATATTTCGGTGACGAAAGTTCGTTATGTGGCACAGAGTGAAGGCTGATGATGTAATGAGGACCATATAACTGTACTTGTAGTTTTTCACGTAGTTAGATTACAAAACCAAAGATCGTTCATCGTCCCACGATAACGATGTACACACCACATTACAGGACACAATGGCCTCCTACTGCAGCTATGCTATCCATACAACTAGATTTAAGTAGTTGTTAGTGCAATTCCATCATGACACCATCGAATGACACTAGCAGACAACAGCTGCGTTTCGCACGCAAATCCCTCATACCGCAGTTTTTGGGATGAACGATCTGCGTCATAAGCACGTTTTCGTGCTGTTCTGAGCGTTCTAGGTCATCCACTTCCTTGTGAGCGGTTAAAAGTCACAGGAAGATTTGGTCCACTTGAAGATGCGCCTTGAATAACACCCGAATTTTGCGGCTGGATGTGGACTGTATCGCGATTGTAGACAGGATCTCTGAAGTCTGTCACAGACTGCTGTGGAGTATCAGCGCGTCGCGAGTTAAGCGACTTTGAACATGATACTCGGTGGAAGACGCATGATTCACGACATTTAGCAGTTTACACAAGAAGTCAGATTTTCTGAGACAATGTTCCCATTCACGTAAGTTCATATGGTTCAAATGGCTCTGAGCACTATGGAGCTTAACTTCTGAGGTCATCACTCCCCTAGAACTTAGAACTACTTAAACCTAACTAACCTAAAGACATCACACACATCCATGCCCGAGGCAGGATTCGAACCTGCGACCGTAGCGATCGCACTTCGCACTTAGTCAATGTATGGCCACAAGTGATTGACTCCCGGCGTCACGTAGCTTCCACAGATGAACGCTCAACTTTGAGATCGCTACCGATTTGAATGTGGCGCGTCAGGAACCCTTGCTACATGGAATGTACGGAGGAAAATCCACCATATATGGCCTCAGCAGTTGGCGAACTACACATGTCACTTTTCTTGTACCTTGACACATGACTCAACGACTCCTATAGATCAGCGATCACCGCCACAAGGTCATGGAACAGGGTTAGACTGTAGCAGGGTCTGGTGAATTCCAATTCCAGTTGTATCGAGCTACCGAGTGCGCGAGAGCGCGGCGTATCCCAATGGAGCTACACACGCGGCATGTCAACAAGACAGTGGCTCAGCTGTGTTCCAGAGTCACTATGAGGCCCCATTGCCTAGCTGCAGAGACCAGTGACAGGCACATTTTATCCCGGCATTCTTGCACACCATTTATAACCTTTCGTGGAATAACAGTACCCTTCTGGAGAAGCCATGTTTCAACTAGATAGTGGGACGTGTCACCGCTCTTTCGCTGCACACAAGTGGCATTATGAACACTCAAGTGAATTTCCGACCGTGGCTTATGCTCCCCCCTCTCCCCCACCAAAAGATACCCCAGTCCTTAACCCAGTCGAGCTTTTATAAGGAACGATGATGATGAAGTCCCATACTCCGTGACGGAGCCCCCCTCTCCCCCACCAAAAGATACCCCAGCCCTTAACCCAGTCGAGCATTTATAAGGAACGATGATGATGAAGTCCCATACTCCGTGACAGAGGGTAGGGGAACGATGCAGGAGACCCGCACCCCCGTACTAGGGAAGGTCCTAGTGGAGGTGGTTTTCCATTGCCTTCCTCCGACCGTAATGGGGATGAATGAAGATGATGAAGACGATACAACAACACCCAGTCATCTCGAGGCAGGAAAAATCCCTGACCCCGCCGGGAATCTAACCCAGGGGAAGCGAGAGCGCTACCGCGATACCAAGAGTAACAGTCATGTTAAAATGAGGCAGATGTGAAAAATGGTAAGTAAACTGTTTATTATTTCAAAAGTAATCGACATAACTATTAATACATTATCCAATTATTAGATAAGACGGTCAATACTTTGGAAAAGTGTTTAGGATTGCCTACGGTACCATGATTGTGCCCAGGCGCGCACCCCTCCGTCCGAAGCAAATCGACAGCAATGAATGTCTTCTTCTCATGTGGGGGATATAGGCACTGCGTGGAAGATGTGTAAGGGCTTTCCAGCGAAACTTCTGCGGAATAGTCGAAACAGCAGGCAAGCTGGCTCCGGGAAAGTCATGACCTTTTTCTATGACTGAAAGGGCCCACTGTTCAATGACTTCCTGGAACAACGCGCCCCAATTAACGCTCTACGGTACGTGGAAACTGCAAAAATTGGAGCGTGTCATCAAGTCATACGCACAGGAATGTTGACGGACAGCATCTCTCTGTTGTAGGATAATTCTCAGCCACCTGTTCCCATGGTTGTTTGGAGTACTTGCAGAAATTTCGCTGAGATGCCCTTACACATCCTCCATACACTCTCGATCTCTCCCCATGCGATTTCCATATTTCTGGAGCCCTGGAGAATGATATTCGTGACCGCCGATTTGTATCGGACGTAGAGGAGTACGCCTGGGTACAATCATGATTGCGTAGCCAACCGCAAAACTTTTCCAACGAAGGCATTGACGTTCTTGCCTCACAGTTGTATAAATGTATTACCAGTTATAGCGATTACTTTTGAAATAATAAAGTTTACTTTCTTTCTTTCATCTGTACCGTGTTCATCTGACAGCCCCTTCTAGGTTAAACAGCAAGTTTCACATGAACTTAAAGCTTTTCCTTGTCGAATGTTTTGTCATATTCCAGGTTTAGTTTAAACCAATTACATTACTATCGCTCCCATTTTTTTAATGAAGCATATGCACCATCATCTCCCCCCATGAACCATGGACCTTGCCGTTGGTGAGGAGGCTTGCATGCCTAAGCGATACAGATAGCCGTACCGTAGGTGCAACCACAACGGAGGGGTGTCTGTTGAGAGGCCGGACAAATGCGTGGTTCCTGAAGAGGGGCAGCAGCCTTTTCAGTAGTTTCAGGGGCAACAGTCTGGATGATTGACTGATCTGGCCTTGCAAGATTAACCAAAACGGCCTTGCTGTGCTGGTACTGCGAACGGCTGAAAGCAAGGGGAAACTACAGCCGTAATTTTTCCCGAGGGCATACAGCTTTATTGTATGATTAAATGTTGATGGCGTCCTCTTGGGTAAAATATTCCGGAGGTAAAATAGTCCCCCATTCGGATCTCCGGGCGGGGATGGAGGATGTCGTTATCAGGAGAAAGAAAACTGGCGTTCTACGGCTCGGAGCGCGGAATGTCAGATCCATTAATCGGGCAAGTAGGTTAGAAAATTTAAAAAGGGAAATGGATAGGTTAAAATTAGATATAGTGGGAATTAGTGAAGTTCGGTGGCAGGAGGAAGAAGACTTTTGGTCAGGTGACTACAGGGTTATAAACACAAAATCAAATAGGGGTAATGCAGGAGTAGGTTTAATAATGAATAGGAAAATAGGAATGCAGGTAAGCTACTACAAACAGGATAGTGAACGCATTATTGTGGCCAAGATAGATACGAAGCCCACACGTACTACAGTAGTAAAAGTTTATATGACAACTAGCTCTACAGATGATGTAGAAATTGAAGAAATGTATGACCAAATAAAAGAAATTATTCAGATAGTGAAAGGTGACGAAAATTTAATAGTCATTCCTTGCCATTGCCAGTCTACATTTTATATCCTCTCTACTTCGACCATCATCAGTTATTTTGCTCCCCAAATAGCAAAACTCCTTTACTACTTTAAGTGTCTAATTTCCTAATCTAATTCCCTCAGGATCATCCGACTTAATTCGACTACATTCCATTGTCCTCGTTTTGCTTTTGTTGATGTTCATCTTATATCCTCATTTCAAGACACTATCCATTCCGTTCAACTGCTCTTCCAAGTCCTTTGCTGTGTCTGACAGAATTAAGATGTCATCGGCGAACATCAACATTTTTATTTATTCTACATGGATTTTAATACCTACTCCGAATTTTTCTTTTGTTTCCTTTACTGCTTGCTCAATATACAGATTGAATAACATCGGGGAGAGACTACAACCCTGTCTCACTCCCTTCCCAACCACTGCTTCCCTTTCATGTCACTCGACTCCTATAACTGCCATCTGGTTTCTGTAAAAATTGCAAATAGCCTTTCGCTCCCTTTATTTTACCCCTGCTACCTTCAGAATTTGAAAGATAGTATTCCAATCAACATTGTCAAAAGCTTTCTCTAAGTCTACAAATGCTAGAAACGTAGGATTGCCCTTCCTTAATCCAGCTTCTAAGGTAAGTCGTAGGGACAGTATTGCCTCACGTGTTCCAACATTTCTACGGAATCCAAACTGATATTCCCCGAGGTCGGCTTCTACTAGTTTTTCCATTCGTCTCTAAAGAATTGGTGTTAGTATCTTGCAGCTGTGGCTTATTAAACTGATGGTTCGGTAATTTTCACATTTGTCAACACCTGCTTTCTTTGGGATTGGAATTATTATTTTCTTCTTGAAGTCTGAGGGTATTTCGCCTGTTTCATACGTCTTGCTCACCAGATGGTAGAGTTTTGTCAGGACTGGCTCTCCCAAGGCCGTCAGTAGTTCCAATGGAATGTTGTCTACTGCGGGGCCCTTGTTTCGACTCAGGTCTTTCAGTGCTCTGTCAAATTCTTCACGCAGTATCGTATCTCCCATTTCATCTTCATCTACATCCTCTTCCATTTCCATAATATTGTCCTCAAGTACATCGCTCTTGTATAGACCCTCTATATACACCTTTCACCTTTCTGCTTTCCCTTCTTTGCTTAGAACTGGGTTTCCATCTGAGTTCTTGATGTTCACAGAAGTGGTCCTCTTATCTCCAAAGGTCTCTTTAATTTTCCTGTATGCAGTATCTACCTTACTCCTAGTGAGAAAGCCTCTACATCATTACATTTGTCCTCTATCCATTCCTGCTTAGCCATTTTGCACTTCCTGTCGATCTCATTTTTGAGACGTTTGTATTCCTTTTTTCCTGCTTCATTTACTGCATTTTTATATTTTCTCCTTTCATCAATTAAATTCAATATTTCTTCTGTTACCCAAGGATTTCTACTAGCCCTCGTCTTTTTACCTACTTGATCCTCTGCTGTCTTCACTACTTCATCCCTCAATGCTACCCATTCTTCTCCCACCGTATTTCTTTCCCCCATTTCTTTCAATTGCTCCCTTACGCTCTTCCTGAAACTCTGTACAACCTCTGGTTCTTTTAGTTTCTCCAGGTCCCATCTCCTTAAATTCCCACCTTTTTCCAGTTTCTTTAGTTTTAATCTACAGGTCATAACCAATAAATTGTGGTCAGAGTCTCCATCTGCCCCTGGAAATGTCTTACAATTTTAAACCTGGTGTAAATCTCTGTCTTACCATTATATAATCTATCTGGAACCTGTCAGTATATCCAGGCTTCTTCCATGTATACAGCCTTCTTTTATGATTCTTGAACCAAGTGTTAGCTATGATTAAGTTGTGCTCTGTGCAAAATTCTACCAGGCGGCTTCCTCTTTCATTTCTTTGCCCCAGTCCATATTCACCTACTACGTTTCCTTCTCTCCCTCTTCCTACTACCGAATTCCAGTCACCCATGACTATTAAATTTTCGTCTCCCTTCACTATCTGAATAAATTCTTTTATTTGGTCATACATTTCTTCAATTTCTTCGTCATTTGCAGAGCTAGTTGGCATATAAACTTTTACTACTGTAGTAGGTGTCTGCTTCGTATCTATCTTGGCCACAATAATGCGTTCACTATGCTGTTTGTAGTACCAGCACAGCAAGGCCGTTTTGGTTATTGTTACAAGGCCAGATCAGTCAATCATCCTGACTGTTGGCCTTGCAACTACTGAAAAGACTGCTGCCCGTCTTCAGGAGCCACACGTTTGTCTGGCCTCTCAACATATACCCCTCCGTTGTGGTTGCACCTACGGTACGGCTATCTGTATCGCTGAGGCACGCAACCCTCCCCACCAACGGCAAGGTCCATGCTTCATGGAGGGGGGGGGGGGGGGGGGGGCGGGGTGACAAAGCGGCTCACAATACTGGATGCACTGGATGCATGTGTAAGACACGGAAATTCTTGGAAGTGTCCACGCAGAAGGACGGAAAGTCGCTGTAGTTGGGCTTCCGCGAGCAGCAAGGACATATAACGAACGATTCGTCCAGGAAATATCCAGCAAACACTGCGCCAAATAGTGCCTCAGCATACCAGAGAGCAGAGACAATTGCTGTATTACACTAACACTTAAAATTAAAGTCTGTAAAATATAAATACTAGCCTGCCATCGAGATAACACACAGACAAAAGAAAACATGATTTTAAGGCAAACGGATAGTAGAAATAATGGTAAGAGTAGGCAGAGTGGAGGGGGGAGGGGATCGGAGCTAGCGCACAACGTACCATTTGCGAAGGATTCTCCATCACTTCCAGTACAACCGTCTTAATGCTCACTCCCCAGGAGGCCGTGGTAAAGTTTCCAGCCTTGGCAGCACCCACTTCTCATTTTAGCTTGATGAATTGAAGATATGTTACATAACAGGCGCGGTATGCTGTCTTGCCAGGTGGTAGCAGTCATGAAACTCGTTTCTGCCGCAAAGCTAAAACCACATTTACACTGCTGCTACAGTTGCGACTTGTTTGTGCATGTTATCACTAGAAACTTATTATACCTGCTGCCGTTTGTAATGCTCTGACAGTGCTCAGCTAAAAGCCTCAGTAGCGTGGATGCAGTAAGGTTTAATGTATGTAATCTCATGATTTATAATAGTGTACACATTCCTGGTCGCTTGGTCATAATATGAATGTTAATGTAATTGTATTTTCAGCCACTTCCCTCTCGTTGCGTGAAGGTCGTTGCATACCATGGCCAGACCGGATAAAAGGACGTGTACTCAAGTAGAAGACTTTTCTTACTAATGACACTTACGTTCCCAGGATACACTACGGTATCTCTCAAAGCGGACTTGTACTACATTTGATTTATGAGCTAACAGCCTCACCATCACACTGCCTAATCAAAAGTACTCGGACACCGTATGTAATGCAGAATTAACTACCACATGTTAGATTAGATTAAATTAGATTAGATTTACTTTCATTCCAATTTATCCGTAGTGAGGAAGTAATCCAGGATGTAGAACATGTCAGAAAAACAACATTACATGACAAATATTTACAACTCAAACAAATAAGCTAATGTACCATTCCACAGGTCCCAAGTGGCATGGTCGTCATTTTTTAATGAACGCTATATGACAGAATCATTTTACAAATACTAATGCACTGAATTTAAAATAAAATACACTCTTTTATTTATTTATAAGGTAATAAAAGTGTAATACAACTACTAAATACTTATTTACAATCAACACATTACTGCACTGAACTGGTGCAGAAGTTAGATTGTACTTACACACACACACACACACAGACACACACACGCACACAGACACACACACGCACACACACTGACACTTATTCACAATGAACACATTACTGCACTCAAATTGTGCAGAAGTTATATATATCAGTTCGTTCTACAGAGAAATTCATCAGTGGAGTAGAAGGAGTTGACCACGAATAAATCCTTTAGTCTTCTCTTAAACTGAATTTCATTGGTTGTTAAGCTTTTTATGGCTGCTGGCAAGTTATTGAAAATGTGTGTTCCTGAATAATGCACATCTTTTTGTACGAGACTAAATGACTTTAAATCCTTTTGAAGATTATTCTTATGTCTAGTATTGATTCCATGAATTGAGCTGTTGGTTTGAAAAAGTGATATTTTTTTAATTACAAATTTCATTAAGGAATAAATATATTGGGAAGCAGTTGTTAGTATCCCTGGTTCCCTAAACAGGCTTCTGCAAGATGTTCTTGAGTTCACACCACATATAACTCTTACTGCACGTTTTTGTGCCCGGAAAACTTTAGCTTGGCTTGATGAATTGCCCCAAAAAATAATCCCATATGACATTATGGAATGAAACCAGGCATAGAATGCCAGCTTCTTCATTTTTATATCCCCTATCTCTGCCACAATTCTCATTGCAAAATAGAGATTTGTTAAGGCGCTTCAGCAGTTCTGTGGTGTGCTCCTCCCAATAATTTAACTCTGTCCACTTCTTCTATCTGCTTGTCATCGTATGTGAGGCATATACTCGTGGAACACCCCTTACAAGTTCTGAACTGCATGTAGTGTGTATTTTCAAAGTTTAGTGACAAAGAATTGGCTAGGAACCAGTGATTAATGTACACAAATATTTTATTAGCTGACTTTTCTAAGACTACACTTGATTTGCTATTTATTGCAATGTTTGTATCATCGGCAAACAAAACGAACTTGGTTTCTGGTAATATTACTGATGAAAGATCATTGATATACACAAGAAGAAGTAAGGGCCATAAAATGGAACCTTTTGGGACCCCACAGGTAATTAGTTCCCAGTTGGATGATGCCTGATAGCTTGATGCATGCCTCTTTCCTAATAACACCCTTTGTTTCCTGTCAGAGATATAAGATTTGAACCATTTTGCACCATTTCCTGTTACACTATAATATTCTTCGAGAGGCGACCCTGATAGTATAAAAACAGCTGCGGAGTGTGATTTCAGTAGAGAAACAGTAACAACAAAACCAGTCGCGCCTAGAGAGCAAGTGACTTCGAACGTTATCTAATCGTTGCATGTCACCTGAGTTACGAATCCATCGCGGACATTTAGCGCCCTTTAATGATGCCCAAGTGGATTGTTGGTAATGTGACGGTCAAGCGGAAACGCGAATGAACAGTCACAGCTAAACCAAAACCAGGCAGATGCCGTGCACTGAGGGACAGGGACCATCGAACATTGCGGAGGTTGGCGGCAAAAATCGCATAAAATCAACGGAAGAAATCTCTCGTGAGTTCCAAACTCCTACCAACGGTTGTACTGCCTCACCCTTTAGATACCACTGACGCTAACTTTGTACTGCGTTTCCCTAAGATACCATAACTCGTGGGAGATATACTGTACGAACAGGCATTGCAATACATAGGCGAAAAGCAACGTCGACCAATGTAGCTCACTTTTGTGATACTACAATAAGTTGTCCTGACAAGACCTTGTCTACACTCAACGACTTAATCGGCGTGACTTCAAGTAATCATCTGTACTAACACAACGACGTCAGGTAAAATTTGATATTCAGCTTCTCACGCTATAAATTACACTACAGCTCGTTACGACATTACTATGCGCGATAGGATGGACAGCCGGTCTCTGTGGCCGAGCGGTTCTAGGCGCTTCAGTAGGGGAACCGCGCTGCTGCTACGGTCGTAGGTTCGAATCCTGCCTCGGGAATGGATGTGTGTGATGTCTTTAGCTTTGTTGGGTTTAAGTAGGGGGACTGATGACCTCAGATGTTATGTCCCATAGTGCTTGGAGCCATTGTTTTGAAGGATGGACACAATAACACTTTTCGTGGTATAATGGGGTGAGTGGTAGCTGTCTGGATCTTAATTACAACAATGCATCTGACTATTAGCGTTCACTAGATTCGAAAGATACACTACCACCAAAGCTAGTATCCGTCACCAGAAAAATACCAAATGCGAGAGTCTACGGGCATAGGAATAATGTATTTACTTTACCATTAACAGCATCCTAGAGTGAAGCTCACTCTGTATACTGTGTCAACACAATCAAAGTATCTCAACAACGCAGGTACCAGAAACGATAGCTGTCGTATATAACTGAAGAATACGTCATATAGATCCGTTTCCTCTTGTAGTTTCTCCGCTTTTAAAGCTTCAACGAAGAATCGTGTATGCACACAATCATTGTGAACGTTATACATTTTTACGTAAATCGGAGAGTACGTTCGCAAGGCAAAGACATAATTTTATACTGTTTATGTCTCGTTGTCAGTCAACGATAACTTCTGTAAGTAGCGCCTTGCTGCAACAATATCCTTGGCTCTATTGAACTTTTATCATAATAAACTATTACGTTAATCTCAACCTTTCAGAATTAAATGGAATTGCTTTTCATTTATAATTAATCACTTTTCCATTTCCAAGAATGATTGCCTGTCGAAATCGCTGGGTCCAAACGATACATATCGAACGTGCGATCGGAAATCGAATATGCGACACCAATGGCGAGCGTTGTGACCAATTATTTGTGATCGTCATTTTTATCTGTTTTCCGTCGTCCCCTTACTTGCTTAAATTACATACCTCCGCGAATTATTTGTGAGTTGCTAGGGAAACCCAGACGATTTATGTCGTTAGTGAGTGGGATGTCTGGTGTTCTTGACCTTTCTTTGGCGGATTGTCTCACATTGAAGAATTTAATTCCATGTTTATGTAGCGTAGAAAATTGGTCGACTTTCTGTAGCAAATATGGAGTACTACCGGACAAGGAAAGACTGTGTAGACTGTGGTGGTGTGAAGTATGTAAAACTTCGTAAGAACAGTTACGATGCTGAAATACCGTTACAATTTCATTGCGGACAGTGCGAAAAACGAACGAGTATCAGGAAGAATACATGGTTAGACTTCCAAATTATCCATCCAGACCACGGTATTGGACTTTCACATGACGACAACACCAACGACGAATAAGGTAAGTCGTCTCCTGTGCAATTACAAGTATTTTTGTAACGCTCTTCTTTTGTCGTTGCTGTAGTGACCATAGACTAAATATCTCTGGAGTGAGTATTCGCATGCGCAGAACAGATTTTGTGTTGTCAACATACATTGCCGGCCTGGTCACGCGATCTCGGGACGTCGTGTGTGTGTGTCCGTATAGCGCCCTGTATGTTTAGAATGTCACTACATCCCTAGTACAGACGGATTCTTTTCGTACCTGACGTGGATTATTTATATATGTTGCGCAGGCATATTAACAGTATCCATTTGATACCGGGAATAAACGAGCTACGTAACTTTTAAGGGCAAGTGATATTACATTCTATTTCTTTGCGATAGGTGTCATAGTTCAGATGCACTCGATTTTTGGTAGTTTTCGGTATGATACGGCACTTTATAGTATTACAGAGCCTGACGTACATTTTTGCAGTGATAGTTCTGCAAAACGACTTGACAGTACGCTAGTACTTCTGCAAGTGTCCGAAAAACACCGAATTTGCCACACATTAGCGATTATATCCCTGCTAATTCGTCCTTTTTTCTTGTATTTCTGCGTATTTATTTTCTCGTTTTTACGACCTAAAGCACAATTTTTCTTAATGGTGGCACTTTGAGGTATTTATTTAACGCATTTTAAGTACTTGCTCCCAGTTTATTAAATAAATAGTAGGTTGAGTAATCTATATACATAATCGACAAGTCACTGATAAATGCATGGAAGATAGTATTTACTGAAACAACACACCTTTCCCTTTCCTGTTCCACTAGCAAATTTACGAGAGGAAGAAATTGTTTTTAAGCCTTTGTACGAGCCGTAATATCTGTTTTATAGTCATAAAATCGTAGAAAAATAGGTCTACAGAATCAAGCCCTAATTATAAGGCGTCTCGAAATTTTTGAACGTATACAGTGTCTCTTACTAAAATGATAACTATAATTAGATCTACATGGTATGTACCCAAGAAAAGTTACTATCCCTCCTTTCACATATTTTTCTTTGCATCCGTAGCAACAACAGTAATTCACCCTCGCTATTACACTATCAACAAGCGGTGAAACACAACAAAAATTCTTGATATTATAAACTTCAAATGCTGCAGAAAGCACACACGCACATCGAAGTCCCGAAAACCCGTGACAATCTTGGTTTAATGTTGACAACATGCGCAGAACGCAATACCCTATGGCAGTGACCAACGTAAACATTCTCATAACGCCCGCCAGAGTCGCATGATCGATTTACGATTGCACGTTCGATATGTATCGTTTGGACCCAGCTTCTTCGATAGGCAATCATTCTTGGAAATTAACCTTTTCCATAACACGTAAAACTTACTTTCAGTCTCTAAAGATTAACTATCTTTCTTTCCATTGCAGGGCGTTAACTGAAAAGTACTATTCCTTGTCTTTAATTTCTTTGAACTTTGCTTTTACCAATATTCCAGTCTTTTACTTTACTGGCCTTTGGATTTACTTTATTCATAATCTTTGATTATTTTTCTTGTAATAGTTTGGGAATAAAGGACAAAACAGGTACCGACTCTGTTTAAAACTGTTTTCTTGATTTCCTGCAATTAAATCATTTACAGGTACAAGGCAGTGTTTTATTTTACGAGTTCTGGTTCTCTATTCAAAACCCCACTAAGCGGAAAAGAAATAAAAAAATAAAACAAGAAACCTGAGTGTCACCACCACTTTTCAGCTATATGAATTTCAAATAATCAGGCAAACCTCAGAAACTTCAGGCATTGACTTCCGCAAGCCACTAATATTTAAAACTCAAAACACAGCATTCGATACCCTTTCAAATGGTTCTTGATTAGTCGTTTAGGCACAAGAGAAAAGCTACCACATTTTCAATAAACTTCCGATTGTTTCTCAATAAATAACAATTACGTAGGACGACCGTTCTCCTTAATACAGACTACACATTTAGTGCATGCGACGAGATTTCTAGAATTTATTATATTGCCGCGCTCACGCTGAAGTCACACAATAAATCCTAACCAAATATCGATATGTCAACACTTCTTAGTGCTTGCGTACATCAATAAAACCACAATAATACAATGCAATGCTACTATTCCTTAGCGCGTGCTTTAATCCTCAACGACAAAATAGCTAAACGACTTCGCGTGAACGCTTCCCTTCACATACACCATCCAACGGGGAATCTCACAAAAATATTGAAATACTGTTAGCCTACATCGCGTGGATATTAAACAACACAAAGCACCATTAATCACAATTAGGAGAAACTAATCTCACAGTTCAGTAAGTCGGAGATTTTTCCTATACCTGGAGAGTCTACGCTCTACCAAAATCATCGAAATAATCACTTTTTCTACACAAGCCGATAATCTTCTAAAAATATCTTTCTAAACGACTTAGAGACGCTTTGAACATATTTGAGTTCTATCACCATTGCAGACGACCACGTACTGTACGTGTGAGCCGATCTCATGACACTCTTGAAATAATCTCTCGGAGGCTCACCACTCGAAGAATACTCCTATACTACTGCTTCTCAAATTCTTTAAGGACGAGCCAACAACCGCTCTCTGGGAACAAAAATATCACGGTAATTCTCCCTTCAACAGTAAGTGTTTCTTCTCTGCAGTCGCCGGCAAACGTATACATTGGCCAGCTGCATCGCAGTTGTTATCTCTGCTACACGCTGCGATTCAACAGTCGGCTGGTCGTTGCAAACTCGCTGACTTGACAGAATACAGTTTTTTTTAGATCATCAAGCGTCACATATCTACAACATTTTTACACGAAATTTTAAGAAAAGTATATAAACAACTTAATCTCTTCATTCTTCTAGCACATAAAAGCCGATAGTAAGTTGAGGCGATACAAACAAGTGATGCGTTATTTTTTTTCCGACCAGAAGATGATTTGGCGCATTACACGATCCAGCGAGCACAATGGTAGTGGGTAGGGAGTTGAAATGAATAGGATACAATATTCCAGCAGTTTCTCATCATCCGCACATTCGTGTAGTCAGTAATAAGCGACACAGCCAGTGGATGACAATTCGACGGAAGGGTTTGGACTTGGCGAAAGCTTGAAGAACCTTACCCGCCATCGTGTGTAGTGCCAACACTGAACTACGGAGTACGAGGAGGTGTTACGATATGGAGGTGGTTTTCGTGGATATGGTGTCGTTCCTTATTGCACTTAAGAAAATGGTAATTGCGGAATGATATGAGCAACTTACAGCAGAGGAACAATTCGGAGAAAATGATTGTACGAGCGTGTCAATGTAACCTGTCATAAACCAGCATCTGTGAGACAACGGTTTGTGGACTCCTTGCCGAGAAAGCAAATGAAGCTCTCAAGGAAGTTTATAATTGGTCAATAAGTTAAATTAAATGTAGATGGCACCTCTATAGACTAACAAATGCAAAATTTATAGGAATGAATATTGATTCTCAGTTGAAGTGGTGTGAACACACAAAGATACTTGCAAACAGAATGTCATCAGCATGTTATGCCCTTGGAATCCTATCATCAGTATTTAACATGCAGTGTCTTTTAGTTGCATATTATTGATATGTACACTCAATTCTTATCTATGGCATTCTTTTTTGGGGAACAAATGCAGAAAATCCAGAAAGAGCCATAAGAACAATTACCAAAAGATCTGATCGGAACACAGGGGATTTTAACTGCTCCATGTGATACATTTACCAGTCAGTTGGACACATCAAAAATAACATTGGTAATTACTGCACAAACACCTCTGTCCATGACCATGCAACAAGAGATAGAATCAACTTACATTTACCAAGAAAAAAGAAACATAAAACTCAAAATAGCATTTTCTACCAAGGAATAAAACTGTAAAATAAATTACCAAAAGAGATTAAAGAAATTGCAAAAATACACTTATTTGAAAAGGTAGCTAAAATACCTGTTATGCAATACATTTTATACATTGAAGGATTACTTAGCTAAAACGGGTCAGTGGTTAGATAAAAATGTTAAACAAATAAATAATAATAGTAATAATAATGATTATAAAATATCCAACTATCTACATAACACCTTTACTTTATGTTTTTTCCTTCTTTTTTTTTCTTTCTAGAAATACTTACTCCCAAGCTATGCATAGCTTCCTCTTTCTGAACTCAACATCTCGCTCATTATGGAGGGGTGCTGACTCAGTTTTTCAGGATAGCAAATGGGAAGTTGAGGTACAGAAAATGGCCCAGAGATCACCAGTGTGCCTGTGTGTGTGTGTGTGTGTGTGTGTGTGTGTGTGTGTGTGTGTGTGTAGTGAGTGAAATGTTATGAAACAATGTGTGTACAGTGTGTGCAGTGACTGATAGTGGTATATTAGTGAACAATGTCGCATTGTAAAAAAAGTATTGTATACCAGGAGTGTAAATCTAATGATTGTTTCTAACTAGAAGTCTGTAAATATATGTGTATACGAATTAGCTTATTGTAAATTGATCTAAATTTGTAAATACTTTAACATGTCCTACATCCTTGTAAACAGATCTGCGGATGAATAAAGCTGGCAGAGCGGTTCTAGGCACTTCAGTCTGGATCCGCGCTGCTGCTACGGTCGCAGGTTCGAATGCTGCCTCGGGCATGGATGTGTGTGATGTCCTTAGGTTAGTTAGGTTTAAGTAGTTCTACGTTCTAGGGGACTGTTGACCTCAGATGTTAAGTCCCATAGTGCTTGGAGCCATTGGAACTATTTTTATGAATAAAGCTACTACTGCTACTACTACGATTTTAACATTCCTGAAATTGACTGGCCTGTCCAGAGTTACGAACTGAACCCAGTGGAATACCATTTCTAATGGATTAGAACGCCTACTTCCCTCCAGACCCTAGCGTCCAACATAACTACCTTCTCTGGCTTCGGCTCTTGAGCAAAAATGGACTGCGATTCCGCCACAGACATTCAGACAGCTCATTCGAGGTGTCCCTGTCAAAACCGTCGTAAAGGAGAAGGGTGGACACACGCCCTATTAATAGTCAATAATGGGTGTCTACGCTCTTTTGATCAGGTTGTGTATTATACAGAACTACTTACAATTTTGTTTCTTTGTAAAGAATTGAGTGTAACTGTGTTGTTATTTGTCTAGCGTGAGAGTCTTAGGCAGTAACACATACCTCGTTAGGCTGCAGATAATCTACAATGGAGGAACCAGACACAGACTCGGGGAAATTAATGTTCACGAGGTAAGAAGACGATAAAATTTGTAAGCACTTGTAATGTTCATCTACAATAAAGCGCTAAAGAAACTGGTTTAGGCATGTGTATTGAAATGCAGAGATATGTAAACAGGCAGAATATGGCGCTGCGGATGGCAACGTTTATATAAGACAACAAGTGTCTGTCGCAGTGGTTAGATCGGTTACTGCCGCCACAATGGCAGATTATCAAGATTGAAGTGCGATTGAACCTGCTGTTACAGTCGGTGCACGAGCGATGGGACACAGCATCTCCGAGGAAGCGATGACGTGGGGATTTTCCCGTACAACCACTTCACGGATGTATCTTGAATATCAGGAACCCGATAAAACATCAAATCTATGACATCGCTGCGGCCGCAAAAAGCTCCTGCAAGAACGGGACCAGCGACGACTGAAGACAATCGTTCAACGTGACAGAAGTGCAACCCTTAAGGAACTTGCAGCAGATTTCAGTGCTGGGCCATCAAAAAGTGTCAGCGTGCGAACCGTTCAACGAAACTCATTGATATGGGTTTTAGGAGCCGAAGGCCCACTCGTGTACCCTTGATCACTGCACGACAAAAGCTGTACGCTAGAATGAGATTTTCACTCTGCAGCGGAGTGTGCGCTGACATGAAACTTCCTGGGAGATTAAAACTGTGTGCCGGACCAACACTTAAACCCGCGAAAGGCGAAGGTCCCGAGTTCGAGTCTCGGTCCGGCACACAGTTTTAATCTGCCAGGAAGTTTTATATCAGCGCACACTCCGCTGCAGAGTGAAAGTCTCATTCTGGAAACATCCCCCAGACTGTGGCTAAGCCATGTATCCGCAATATCCTTTCTTTCAGGAGTGCTAGTTCTGTAGGGTTCGCAGGAGAGCTTTTGTAAAGTTTGGAAGGTAGGAGATGAGATACTGACAGAAGTAAAGCTGTAAGGACGGGTCGTGAGTCGTGCTTGTGTAGCTCAGTTGGCAGAGCACTTTCCCGCGAAAGGTAAAGATCCCGAGTTCGAATCTCGGTCCGGCACACAGTTTTAATCTGCCAGGAAGTTTCAAAAGCTGTACACATTGCCCGGGCCCGTGAATACCGACATTGTACTGTTGATGACTTGAAACCTGTTGCCTGGTCGGAAGAGTCTAGTATTAAATTGCATCGAACGGGTGGACGTGTACGGGTATGGAGACAACTCCTGAATTCATGGACCCTGGATGCCAACAGAGGACTCTTCAAGGTGGTGGAGGCGCTGTAATGGTGTGGGGCGTGTGCAGCTGGAGTGACATGGGACCCCTGACATTTCTTGATACGACTATGACGAGTGACACGTACTTAAGCTAAGCATCCTGTTTCATCACCTGGATCCTTTCATGTCCATTGTGCATTCCAACGGACTTGGGCAATCCCAGCAGGACAATGCGACACCGCACACTTCGAGAACTGCTGCAGAGTGGCTCCAGGAACTCTCTTCTGAGTGGAAACACTTTCGCTAACCACCGAACTCCCCATACATCAACATTATTGAGCATATCTGTGATGCCTTGCTACGTGCTGTTCAGAAGAGATCTCCACCCCCTCGTACTCTACGGATTTACAAGCAGTCGTGCTGGATTCATGGTGTTAATTGCCCCCAGCATTATTCCAGATATTACTCGAGTCCATGCCACGTCGTAATGCGTCGCTTCCGCGTGCTCGCGGGAACCTTGTACGGTATTAGGCAGGATACCAGTTTCTTTGGGTTTTCAGTGTATAACCTCAAAACACAACCGGCTACATTTAGAGTGGTGGCTGACCGGGAAGCGATAATTGGCGACGATCTGGGAAGGATGAGGTCACATTCTTCTAATGTTAAGGAGTAGCACAGAGGTGTTACTCACTGTCTCATAGTACGGGGAGCCATCCAGTATGGCTTCAGGTCACAGGTGGTACTGACTGAGGGAACTCTGACAGCAGTACAGTACGTGACGGACATTCTGCTTCTCACGTGTTACCACTCATGCAACAGAATCGTGATGCCATTTTTCAAGAGGACAGTGCTGTCCACATATGCCACGTGACTTTATAAAGTGTGTGCGTGGTGCTGAGGAACATTCGTGGCCAAAACGATAGTCAAATCTGTCCTCAATAGAACGTGTGTGGGACCAGCTCGGGTGTCAACTTCATGCTGTGCCAATGTCCATGATATTAAAGACCAGCTGCAACAGCTGTGGGCCAGTTTGCCTCAGGAGAGGGAGCACCTGATTTGTCACTCTCCTCACAACCATATCAGTGCATGCATCCGAACCACAGGAGGCAACGTCAAACTGATGAGTGACTTTGTACTGCCAAATTGTTTGTGAATTTGTCTCGATTTTGCGATCACTAAAATAGAATCGCATACTCTTTCAACTGGTAAAGTTTCAATTCGTATCGTCCTTCCCTTCTTGGTGTTTCGCTTTTTCTGTCAGGCATTGTAATTAACTAACCACTGATGGCCTGAGCCTTACCTAGCGTGCAGCTGCAACAGGCGGGCGGCTATGGAGTGTTTTTGATTAGGCGGAGCCTCAGTGTTACGCCGGCTAAACAGCTTGTCGTCTCCAAACGCCGAGAATTACTACGTGATCGTCCATTCGCCTCTATGGCCGACTGCCTAATGCACTCCTATTTATGCAGTGTCGCTCGACGACCCCAATTCGAGGCCATTACAGGAGTATCTTTAGTGGAGGACGTTAATGAAGATGCATTAACATATCAGACAGCTGCCGCTCCCTTACGAGGCCATGGACATGAGAGATCAGGCGCATTATCCCTCCAGCAAAAGCTTCCGACCAGATCATTAAACAGCAGAAACAGTGTATGAGGACCTGCATTGGGAATTGTAGAAATTCTACAGCAGTTCACTCAAATTACTGCGTAACGATTCTTCCACTAAGACAGATATTCTTATTGAACGTCGAGCTTTTTACAACAGAAGGAAAATCACAGATAGGAGCTATAATAAGAACGTTTCGTTACAAAATCCGTACGAACAATACTAGTATTATTTGCAATTTTGTCATATGATACATGGTTGGAGAACAATATTAGTATCAATTGCAATTTTGTCATATGATGACACGGTTGGAGACCGTGGCTGTTATTTGAAGACAAATGTTGATGGTGTTGGGACTGCAACCAGCCACAAATTTACTTTCAGTTCCTTTATTCAAAAGGTACCGTTACCTGTTTCGAATCGTTATGTTCATCTTCAGACGGTTTACATGCTTTTCTTACGACATATGGTGCGTTTTTTTTATTGATTAAGTGATAAATCTTAAGTGTTCAGTAAGAAAAATTTACGTGTGCAACGATAAGAATGTTGGACAAATGTTATGAAAACAAACACTCCAAACTAACATTTCACTTAAGTCACATCCAATGAACACCTGTAACTCAACCGTCTGTGTGTGGCGTACTTATAATTATGTATTATTTATATTTTAGGATAGTTAATCTGTAAACAAACGCACCACATGTTGTACGAAAAGCATGTAAACCGTCTGAAGAAGAATCATAACGATTCGAAACCGGTAACGGAGCCCTTTGAATAAAGGAACTGAAAGTAAATTTGTGGCTGGTTGCTGTCCCAACACCATCAACAGTAGTTTGATTTCTTTCGATGAAATGCGGTGCTTTTCATACGTTTTTGAACTTAAATGGGTGAAGACAGAAAAATAACCTCATCTCATAAAATACATTCTTAGTCAAAATACGACGCACCACGAAGGCATTATCTGAATGGGACGAAAACCGGTAGACATGAGATACATATGCAGACAACAAACGAGAACACTTTCAGAAAAACCGGATGATTTATTCGAGAGAAAAAGCCTCACAATCAGAGCAAATTAATAACGCCTTGGTCGACTTCAAACCATTATGCAAGCAATTAGTCGGCTTGGAATTCACTGATAAAATTGTTGGATGTCCTCCCCACGGGTATTGCGCCAAATTTTTTCCAATTGGCGCGTTAGATCGTCAAAATCCCGTGATGAGATTTTCACTCTGCAGCGGAGTGTGCGCTGATATGAATCTTCCTGACAGATTATAAAACTGTGTCCCGGACCGAGACTCTAACTCGGGATCTTTGCTTTCGCGGGCAAGTGCTCTACCAACTGAGCCACCCAATCACGACTCACGACCCGTCTTCACAGCTTCAATTCTGCCAGTACCTCGTCTCTTGCCTTCCAAACTTCTCAGCAACTCTTCTGCGAGTCCGCAGCTCGTGGTCGTGCGGTAGCGTTCTCACTTCCCGCGCCCGGTTTCCCAGGTTCGATTCCCGGCGGGGTCAGAGATTTTCTGTGCCTCGTGATGACTGGGTGTTGTGTGATGTCCTTAGGTTAGTTAGGTTTAAGTAGTTCTAAGTTCTAGGGGACTGATGACCATAGATGTTAAGTCCCATAGTGCTCAGAGCCATTTGAACCATTTTGATCTTGTGCGAAACTTGCAGAACTAGCACTCCCGCAGAAAGGATATTGCGGAGACATGGCTTAGCCACAACCTGGGGGATGTTTCCAGAATGAGACTTTCACTCTGCAGCGGAGTGTGCGCTGATATGAAACTTCCTGACAGATTAAAACTGTGTGCCGGACCGAGACTCGAACTGGCAAAACTGAAGCTGTGAACACGGCGCGTGCGTCGTGCTTGGCTAGCTCAGTTGGTAGAGCACTTGGCCGCGAAAGGCAAAGGTCTCGAGTTCGAGTCTCGGTCCGGCACATAGTTTTAATCTGTCAGGAAATTTCAAAATCCCGGGATGTTTGGAGGGCCTTGCTCATCATGCTCCAAACCTTCTTAATTGGGGGAGAGATTCGGCGACCTTACTGGTAAACGTAGGGTTTGGCAAGAACAAAAGACAAGAGTAGAAACAGTCGCCGTACGTGGCGGGAATTATCTTTCTGTAATGTAAAACCAGGATGACTCGCCATGAAGGGCAACAAAACGACGCGAGGAGTATCGTCGACGTACCGCTGTGCTGTAAGGATGCCGCGGATGACAACCAAAGGGGTCCTGCTATCAAAGGAAATCCCACCCAATCATAAGTCCCGCTTCTCAGGCTGTATGCCACGTGACAGTCAGGTTGGTATACCGGCCGCTGCCTGGGGCAACTCCATCCATGTCTTCGACCTTAATCTCACTGACTGGGGTAGACTTGTCTTCAGTGATGAGTGCCACTTCGAACTCAGCCCCAATGAGCAACGGAGGCGAGTCTGGGAACGCCCCAGATACCAACCTAACTTTGCCCGCCATGCGGCTCAACACCCGGGCTTGATAGTCTCGGTGCCTTATCAGTTCATAGCAGGACTCCTATGCTTGTCTTCCGCAGCATCCGTACAGTACAGCGGTACTTCGACGATATTCTACGCCCCGTTTTGTTGCCCTTCATGGCAGATAATCCTGGGTTTAAATTTCAGCAAGATAATGACCGCCCGCACATGGAGAGAGTTTATACTGCTTGCCTGACTGCTTGCCAAGCCTTACCATGGCCAGTAAGGTCACCAGATCTATCCACAGTTGAGAAAATCTGGAGTATTATGGGCAGCACTCTCCAACCAGCTCGGGAGTTTGACGATCTAACGCTCCAGTCGAACAGAATTTAGTACGAGATCCCTCAGGAGGACATCCAACAACTCTGTCAATGAAGGCTAAGCCGAAAACTGCTTCCATAAGGGCCAGAGGTGGACCACGCAGTGTTGACTTGCTCAGTTTACGAAGCACTTTCTCTTGAATAAATCATCCAGTTTTTCCGAAATTGTAATAATTGTTTGTCTGTACATGTACAGCACATGTTCCGGTTCCCGTCCCATTCGGATAATTTCTTCGTGTTTTGTGTTTTTTATGATATATTAAAAAATACATTAGCCAGATCATTAAGACATAACTCTGGTCGATACACAGAGCTGTAGGTCGTGCAGAACTGGTACCAGGCGATCATGTGACCCTCCAGCAGTGATGTAATTCATGGCAATTGAATGGTATGTATATGACAGCACCTGTATGGGATGAGCGCAGATCAGTGCGCAAACGTGACAGAATGGAAGAAAGGAGCTGTCGTATTTGGACGTACCCATGACCACAGCGTCAGCGAAGTTGTCCGATTTGCTTGTTTGTCAGTTAAGACTGCCCTCCGTGTCTAAAAGAGGTAGAGTGGCCCTCACAGTCATGTAAGACAGCGCAAGAACAGTAGCCATGAAAAGATTAGGACAGGGATCAAAAATGTTCAAATGGGTCTAAGTACAATGAGACTTAACATCTGAGGTCATCAGTTTCCTACACTTAGAACTACTTAAACCTAACTAACCTAAGGACATCACACACATCCATGCCCGAGGCAGGATTCGCACCTGCGACCGTAGCAGCAGTGCGGTTCTGGACTGAAGCTCCTAGAACTGCTCCGCCACAGCACCACAAGGATCAGAGACGTGTGTTGCGCCTTGTCAATCACAATCGGTTTCAGATCAGACAGGAACCCGTCTCAACCAGCTTCCGAATAAACTTTGCGGAAGAACTGTATCTAATGTAGGAGGGCGACTCTAACTAAAACCTTAGAAGTGTAATTACGACGGGCGTTCAATAAGTAATGCAACACATTTTTTCTGAAATCTTGACCGGCCGGAGTGGCCGAGCGGCTCTAGGCGCTACAGTCTGGAACCGCGCGACTGCCACGGCCGCAGGTTCGAATCCTGCCTCGGGCATGGATGCGTGCGATGTTCTTAGGTTACTTAGGTTTAAGTAGTTCTAAGTTCTAGGGGACTGATACCCTCAGGATTTAAGACCCATAGTGCTCAGAGCCATTTTTGAACTGAAATCTTGTTGGCTTCATTCAAGATTCCAATACACCATGTTATTTCCCATTCTGTTGGCTACAAAACTTTACTTTTCAACATAATCTGCGTTCAGTGGGACAACCGTACACTGATGATGGAAATGAGCGTTTGGCGTCATTCGGTGGGAGGCCCCTTAGGGGCAGACCCGGCGGCCTTGTTGCAGGTCTTATTACATTCGCCGCCACATTGGACGAACTGCGTCGAATGGGGATGAAATGATGATAAAGACAACACAACACACAGTCCCTGAGAGGAGAAAATCCCCGACCCAGCAGGGAATCGAACCCAGGCCCCTTAGGACGGCAGTCTGCCACGCTGACCATTTAGCTATCGGGGCGGACAGCCGTATACAACTTTACTAGGAGTTTTTGTATACATGTCGATGTCGGAGCCAACATCTTGCTGCATCACTAACCTCCCGATCATCTACGTACTGCTTCCCGCGGTTTGCATCCTTCATTGGCCAAAGAAATAGACGTCGGAGGGTGTGAGATCCAGGCTGTGGGGATGATGAGGAAGAACAGTCCAGTGAAGCTTTCCGAACTGCTCTCTGGTGCACAGAGTTGTGTGAGTCCCTGCATTGTCATGAAGAAGGAGTTTGTTCGCATTTTTGTGGAGACGAACAGATTGGAGTCACCTCGAATGATAGTGTCCGCTCGTTATAACATCGCAGGAATCACAGTTGTGTGTGGCCGGTCGGCGCACAGAAGATCGGACAGGTTTGCGCTAATTTGTTGCGACGATGACAGATGCCTCGCCCAACGACTCACCCGTGCTGTTGTTCACTACCAGGTCTCCGTAGACGTTCTGCAAGCGCCTATGAATATCTACGACTGAGTGGCTTTCCACAAAAAGAAACTCAACGAAAGTTCTCTGCTTGGAATGCACCTTCGTTACAGACGCCATTTTAAAGGCAACGTATAGCGCTGTCACATATTGGAGCTTTATGAAACTATAGGGCCTGAGGTGGAAATAATCCACGATGTTGCTGTTGTTGTTATGATCTTCAGTCCTGAGACTGGTTTGATGCAGCTCTCCATGCTACTCTAAGCTGTGCAAGCTTCTTCATCTCCCAGTACGTACTGCAACCTACATCCTTCTGAATCTGTTTAGTGTATTCATCTCTTGGTCTCCCTCTACGATTTTTACCCTCCACGCTGCCCTCCAAGACTAAATTGGTGATCCCTCGATGTCTCAGAACATGTCCTACCAACCGATCCCTTCTTCTAGTCAAGTTGTGTCACAAGCTCCTCTTCTCCCCAATTCTATTCAATACCTCCTCATTAGTTATGTGATCTACCCATCTAATCTTCAGCATTCTTCTGTAGCACCACATTTCGAAAGCTTCTATTCACTTCTTGTCTAAACTACTTATCGTCCACGTTTCACTTCGATACATGGTTACACTCCATACAAATACTTTCACAAACGACTTCCTCACACTTAAATCTATACTCGATGTTAATAAATTTCTCTTCTTCAGAAACGCTTTCCTTGCCATTGCCAGTCTACATTTTATATCCTCTCTACTTTGACCATCATCAGTTATTTTTCTCCCCAAATAGCAAAACTCCTTTACTACTTTAAGTGTCTCATTTCCTAATCTAATTCCCTCAGTATCACCCGACTTAATTCGACTACATTCCATTATCCTCGTTTTGCATTTGTTGCTGTTCATCTTATATCCTCCCTTCAAGACACTATCCATTCCGTTCAACTGCTCTTCCATGTCCTTTGCTGTCTCTGACAGAATTACAATGTCATCGGCGAACCTCAAAGTTTTTATTTCTTCTCCATGGATTTTAATACCTACTCCGAACTTTTCTTTTGTTTCCTTTATTGCTTGCTCAACATACAGATTGAAAAACATCGGGGATAGGGTACAACCCTGTCTCACTCCCTTCCCAACCACTGCTTCCCTTTAATGCCCCTCGACTCTTATAACTGCCATCTGGTTTCTGTACAAATTGTAAATAGCCTTTCGCTCTCTGTATTTTATCCCTGCCATCTTCAGAATTTGAAAGAGAGTATTCCAATCAACATTGTCAAAAGCTTTCTCTAAGTCTACAAATGCTAGAAGCGTAGATTTGCCTTTCCTCAATCTTTCTTTTAAGGTAAGTCGTAGGGTCAGTATTGTCTCGCGTGTTCCACCATTTCTACGGAATCCAAACTGATCTTCCCCGAGGTCGGCTTCTACTAGTTTTTCCATTCGTCTGTAAATAATTCGCGTTGGTATTTTGCAGCTGTGACTTATTAAACTGATAGTTCGTTAACTTTCACATCTGTCAACACCTGCTTTCTTTGGGATTGGAATTATTATATTCTTCTTGAAGTCTGAGGGTATTTCGCCTGTCTCATACATCTTGTTCACCAGATGGTAGAGTTTTGTCAGGAATGCTCTCCCAAGGTTGTCAGTAGTTCTAATGGAATGTTGTCTACTCCGGGGGCTTGTTTGGACTCAGGTCTTTCAGTGCTCTGTTAAACCCTTCACGCAATATCATATCTCCCATTTCATCTTCATCTACATCCTCTTCCATTTCCATAATATTCTCCTCAAGTACATCGCCCTTGTATAGACCCACTATATACTCCTTCCACCTTTCTGCTTTCCCTTCTGTGCTTAGAACTGGGTTTCCATAAAAGCTCTTGATATTAATGCAAGTGGTTCTCCTTTCTCCAAAGGTCTCTTTAATTTTCCTGTAGGCAGTATCTGTCTTACCCGAAGTGGGATAAGCCTCTACATCCTTACATTTTTCCTCTAGCCAACCCTGCTTAGCCATTTTGCACTTCCTGTTGATCTAATTTTTGAGGCGTTTGTATTCCTTTTTGCCTGCTTCATTTACTGCGTTTTTATATTTTCTCCTTTCATCAATTAAATTCAATATTCCTTCCGTTACCCAAGGGTTTCTACTAGCCCTCGTCTTTATACCTACTTGATCCTCTGCTGCCTTCACTACTTCATCCCTCAGAGCTACCCATTCTTCTTCTACTGTACTTCTTTCCCCCACTGCTGTCAATTGTTCCCTTATGCTCTCCCAGAAACTCTGCACAACCTCTGGTTTGGTCAGTTTACCCAGGTTCCATCTCCTTAAATTCCCAAATTTTTGCAATTTTAATCTGCAGTTCATAACGAATAGATTATGGTCAGAGTCCACATCTGCCCCTGGAAATGTCTTACAATTTAAATCCTGGTTCCTATATCTCTGTCTTATCATTATATAATCTATCTGATACCTTTTAGTATCTCCGGGATTCTTCCATGTAGAGTACATTGCCGAAAATCGTTCGCTACTGTACCACATCGTCGACTACAAGCCAAGACAAGATCATGCAGATTGTCTTCGGAGATATATGATGGAATCTGTAGGTATCAGACTGATACAACCCATTACGCTATACTGGATGGCGGATGGCCAACTGAAACTAAAGTAACACCGGGTGTGCCGAATCAAACATAATATTCAGTTTAATGTCTCAAAATAGATGGACTGTTTATCCGACATAGTAGTATCAAGTGACTTACTGAGGATACAATTGTCAGAAAAGTATCTTCGTTTGACGATATTAAGGAAATGTACACTCATGCTCATAAATTAAAGATAATTGCAGAATGTGGTGCCACACAACGTGGCACTACACAAAACTGGCGCTAATAGCATAGGCACATACGGAAATCACACGACACAGATCTGTAAGTCCACAGTATTGGTGATAAGTTGAGAAAAAGTCCCGAAACACATGTGCTACAAAACGCTACTGTTTCCTGCGCATTTACCCCGACATCAATATGGGATATGATCACCATGCACACGTATACAGGCCGCACAACGGGTTGGCATACTCTGGATCACGTGGTCGAGCAGCTACTGAGGTATAGCCACCGATTCTTACACCAGTGCCTGTCGCACCTCCTGAAGTGTCCTAGGGGTGTGAAGACGTGCAGCGAAACGTCGGACGAGAGCACCCCAGATGTGCTCGATAGGCTTTAGGTGTGGAGAACAGGCAGGCCACGCCATTCGCCTGATATCTTCTGTTTCAAGGTACTCTTCAATGACGGCAGCTCGGTGGCGCCCTGCGTGACCATCCATCAGGAGGAAGGTGGGACCCACTGCACCCCTGAAAAGGCGGACATACTGGTGCGAAATGACGTCCCGATACATCTGACCTGTTACAGTTGCTCTATCAAAGACATGCAGGGGTGTACGTGCACCAATCATAATCCCACCCCACACCATCAAACCACAACCTCTATACAGGTCCCGTTCAAGGACATTAAAGGGTTGGTATCTAGTTCCTGTTACACGCCAGATGAAAACCCGGCGAGATTCACTGTTCAGACTATACCTGGACTCCTCTGTGAACATAACCTGGCACCACTGTTCCAATGACCATGTGCTGTGTTCTTGACACCAGGCTTTACGGGCTCTCCTGTGAGCAGGGGTCAGTGGAACACACCTTTCAGGTCTCTGGGCGAATAAACCATGTCTGTTCAGTCGTCTGTAGACTGTGTGTCTGGACACACAGCCTGTGTGCCTGCATTAGGTCCCGAGCAAGGCTACCTGCAGTACTCCATGGCCGTCCGCTGGCACTGGTGGTGAGATATCGGTCTTCTTGTGGTGTTGTACACTGTGGACGTCCCGTACTGTAGCGCCTGGACACGTTTTCTGTCAACTGGAATCGTTGCCATAATCTTGAGATCACACTTTCTGACAGACGGAGGGACCGTGCTACGACCTGCTGTGTTTGACCAGCCTCCAGTCGCCCTAGTATTCTACCCCTTATAATGTTATCAATATGTGTTCTTTGAGAAATTTTCAACACACAGTCGCCATTAACACGTCTGAAAACGTCTGCACACTTACTCACTGCAGCGTACTGTGACATGCATCAACACAGCTCTGCGTATGTGGGCTGCTGCCAGCGCCACCGTACAACTACCGCAGGTCAAATGCACCGCATGGTCATGCCCCGAGGGGATTTAAACCCACAAACCGCCCCCAGAGCATTGTTTCACTATGTATCAGTATCATTCTTAATTTATGAGCATGAGTGTAGAAAGACTTTGAGTAACTTTCCATTTGTCATAATGAATCACAGTTCCCTTTAAATGTGGACAGATTTAAGAGAAAGAACTTGATCTTGTCTGCTATGAAGATTAGTGACGATCAGATTACTGCCCGTCGTGGAAGATGTAATTATGACGGCAATGAAAATAAAAAGGGGGTGCACAGGTATAGCGTTGCTCTAAGAACCAAAGAACTTCTTTGTTGAATTCCAAGAAATGAAGAAAGACCAAGACAAATACCTAATACAAGTTGTGTCAAAGCAGTCAGAAAACTTACAGGAGCATGATATATACATGTAGCTAGAGATCATGCTGCACGGGAAAGTCTAGAGAAGTTCTTTATTTATCAGTAAGTGTGCAATGGGTGACGATGACTTTGATAATTGCAGGGGTATTGATTATAACGTGAAAGACGAAGACCTGTTGCCGACACTGTTTCGCTACTAATCACTGCAAAAAGCCATGGAACTCTCGAGTCATGCTCAGCAGACGTGCGCGGTTAGGGTAGGATGAACGTTGTCCAGTTCAACGAGCGCTTCGCAGGTGTCACACACCCGCCTTGGAAAGTTACGTGCGGTATGCTTGTCTAACGCAGAGGCGACAGGCTGGCTTTCTCACACCATCTGCTGACTGGCAGTCGAGCATGACTTTGCTCCAGCCACCTGGTATTTGCACAGCACGACAAGAATAATTCAGCTTCCAGCTTACTGTCTTAAGTGACGTTCTACTCATATCACAGTACACAGTTCTATGTTTTTATCTCTTTTTACAGGTATTACACCGGTATTTTTCAGTTTCTAGTAAAATTGCTGAATAATAAAATATGAATACCTTTGCACTAAAATTAAGTACTTCTTTGAGGGTTGAATAACACTCAGGCGGTTTTTTGTTCTACCCATTTTTATTTGTATGAACTAGTTTTTGGCTTATTAAGCCATCTTCTGATAATTACTGGCTACTGTTTACAAGGAGCTTGTGTTCTTACGAACCAAACAATCTGGACTAAGATACATCGCACTTACATACGATCTTTAGTTGTGGCATTGTCTTTGGAATTGTCAAATGAGTCATTTTACTTTTTGTTCTGTAAAACTCTTCTTTAACATAATAAATCGCATTTTATGGTTTGTCAGTACCATGTATGACAACTATTATAATTATTTAGATAACACATTATTACAAAATTACAAATGTTTGGTATTTGTTGTGAACAGTTGCACCGGACACTAATTGTTGGTTGTACAATAGCGATGTTTTCTTTGGGGGTTACATTTTGTTATTAGAAAAGTTGTGCATTAATATATACCACGTATTACATTGTTACAGTTGAGTTACAGTTAGGAATGTAAACACATAAGCGATATTACTTTATATTGAGGTGTGAACCAGGCTTACATTAGTGCGTAAAGTTTAAGAGTAGTGATGTGCTCAGTTGTAATTGGTCATTTAGAACCAGCTGGGGATTTAGGGCTAAGTGTTTGTTAACTTCAAGTGCTTCTAGTAGGCTGCATTTTCTACCTTTGTTGGCTATATGTATCACTTCTGTGTGTGTTAGATATTTGTGTCCTCCTTTGAGCACATGTTCAGCAAAGGTGGAGTCTGATTTATTTAATCTCCAGCTACGTTCATGTTCAGTCAGCGTTGTTGATATAGCCTGGCCCATTTGACCAATGTACAGTTTACTGCATTTAGTGCAGGTTATTTTGTTGCTTAGTTTATCTGTTTTGTCCTTGCTATTGAATAGGAGATTAGATGTAGTGCCTCTTATATAAAATGATGTTTTATAGTTTTGGGATTTCAGAGTTTCAGCTAGTTTGTCTGATAGCTTACCTAGATATGGAATAGTGCACTAGTTAGTAAACAAATACACATCCCAGTATTGTGTAATATCACTCATATGTGTACATTCCTAACTGTAACAATCTAATATTTGGTATATAATAATGCACAATTTTTCTAATAAAAAAATGTACCCCCAAAGGAAGCATCACTCACGTACAACTAACAATTAGTGTCCAGTGCAAATGTTTGCAACAAATACCAAAACTTGCTAATTTTGTAATAATGTGTATTCTAAATAACTCTAATAGTTATCATACATGGTACTGACAAACCATAAAATGAGATTTATTATGTTAAAGAACAGTTTTACAGGACAAAAAGTCAAAAGACAATACCACAACTAAAGATCGTATGTAAGTGCGTTGTATCTTAGTCCAGAATGTTTAGTTCGTAAGAACACAAGCTCCTTGTAAACAATAGCCAGTAGTTATCTGAAGATGGCCTAATAAGCCGAAAACTAGTTCACACAAATAAAAATCAGTAGAACAAAAAACCACCTAGGTGTTATTCAACCCTCAATGTGGAATTGTTCCATCAAGAAGTGACGGAGGAATCCATAAATAAGCACTTCTTTATTTAGCCGACGAAGATACTGTTTTACGTGGCTTTACGAGTGGTAGGACGCTATGAGACGACATTACGCCACATGTATACGTCTTGTTTGCTTTATTCTGTACGTAGCATTCTGCTTGTTTCTTATTATTGGTAACTTCCATTATTACGTAATTTACGTAACATGTCAGCAGCTCCAACAGTTAAAGATGACCAAAGACTAGCGTCTGACGCTCTACATACGAGTGTATAGAGTGTCTGGGCTTTGTCCAACATCATATACAGCAGCTCAATCGATATTATGCTCTTTGGGACAGTTCAATGTGGGCACCGTTCGAAGCTTGACAGATATCGAAACGCTACTCCACTTCTCGCCACATGTCCATAAGCATTGCAGGTGTTATGGTCTCTACTGCAGCTTAGACCCGTTGTCTAAAATATACCAGGTCTCGAACCTTGTTCTGTAAAAAATCTTGACAAACCGCCATCCGCTGAAATGCAGCGGAGTCAGATTGGGAGACTATAGGCGCCAGGCAATGTTACCCCTCCTTCCCAACCAATGCTGAGGAAACGTCTCATGCAGAAATGGACTGACATCGGCATGATAATGGGGTCGGTCTGGAAAATGACGACGGGAGGCATCTGTTGAACTGCATAGTTCGAGATAGGTGTGACATTGTAAGTAGCCTGTTTGTATGTTGGCGGTGCTGTAGACTGTGTTAAAATCACTGACAGCGCTCTACGCCCTCGGCAAGAGATTCTGTGGTTGGAAGGACTAGCAGTTACCGAGTGGATAGAGAAGTGTATGGACAGGTTCTTCTTAGTGGAGACTCTGTGTTGGTAGGATATGCATTGTAAAGTGAGATGCAAGGAAATGTAAAATGAGAGTGGGTGTTGTTGGCAATGTTTGGGTTGTGAAATTATTGACAACTATATAGAATGAGATTTTTCACTCTGCAGCGGAGTGTGCGCTGATTTGAAACTTCCTGGCAGATTAAAACTGTGTGCCCGACCGAGACTCGAACTCGGGACCTTTGCCTTTCGCGGGCAAGTGCTCTACCAACTGAGCTACCGAAGCACTACTCACGCCCGGTACTCACAGCTTTACTTCTGCCAGTTCCTCGCATCCTACCTTCCAAACTCTACAGAAGCTCTCCTGCGAACCTTGCAGAACTAGCACTCCTGAAAGAAAGGATATTGCGGAGACATGGCTTAGCCAAAGCCTGGGGGATTTTCCAGAATAAGATTTTTCACTCTGCAGCGGAGTGTGCGCTGATATGAAACTTCCTGGCAGATTAAAACTGTGTGCCCGACCGAGAGTCGAACTCGGGACCTTTGCCTTTCGCGGGCAAGTGCTCTACCAACTGAGCTACCGAAGCACGACTCACGCCCGGTACTCAAAGCTTTACTTCTGCCAGTTCCTCGCCTCCTACCTTCCAAACTTTACAGAAGCTCTCCTGCGAACCTTGCAGAACTAGCACTCCTGAAAGAAAGGATGTTGCAGAGACATGGCTTAGCCACAGCCTGGGGGATGTTTCCAGAATGAGATTTTTCACTCTGCAGCGGAGTGGGTGCTGATATGAAACTTCCTGGCAGATTAAAACTGTGTGCCCGACCGAGACTCGAACTCGGGACCCTTGCCTTTCGCGGGCAAGTGCTCTACCAACTGAGCTGCCGAAGCACGACTCACGCCATGTACTCACAGCTTTACTTCTGCCAGTTCCTCGTCTCCTACCTTCCAAACTTTACAGAAGCTCTCCTGCGAACCTTGCAGAACTAGTAATCCTGAAAGAAAGGATATTGCGGAGACATGGCTTAGCCAAAGCGCACACTCCGCTGCAGAGTGAAAAATCTCATTCTGGAAACATCCCCCAGGCTTTGGCTAAGCCATGTCTCCGCAATATCCTTTCTTTCAGGAGTGCTAGTTCTGCAAAGTTGGCAGGAGAGCTTCTGTAATATTTGGAAGGTAGGAGGCGAGGAACTGGCAGAAGTAAAGCTGTAAGTACCGGACGTGAGTCGTGCTTCGGTAGCTCAGTTGGTAGAGCACTTGCCCGCGAAAGGCAAAGGTCCCGAGTTCGAGTCTCGGTCGGGCACACAGTTTTAATCTGCCAGGAAGTTTCGACAACTATATAATTTTTAGAACTGGATGTCACATGAATAAGATCCATCAAATAATAATTTTATGATGCACATTCTTAAAAAAGAGCACTTGGAAGGGAATGAACATACACTCCTGGAAATGGAAAAAAGAACACATTGACACAGGTGTGTCAGACCCACCATACTTGCTCCGGACACTGCGAGAGGGCTGTACAAGCAATGATCACACGCACGGCACAGCGGACACACCAGGAACCGCGGTGTTGGCCGTCGAATGGCGCTAGCTGCGCAGCATTTGTGCACCGCCGCCGTCAGTGTCAGCCAGTTTGCCGTAGCATACGGAGCTCCATCGCAGTCTTTAACACTGGTAGCATGCCGCGACAGCGTGGACGTGAACCGTATGTGCAGTTGACGGTCTTTGAGCGAGGGCGTATAGTGGGCATGCGGGAGGCCGGGTGGACGTACCGCCGAATTACTCAACACGTGGGGCGTGAGGTCTCCACAGTACATCGATGTTGTCGCCAGTGGTCGGCGGAAGGTGCACGTGCCCGTCGACCTGGGACCGGACCGCAGCGACGCACGGATGCACGCCAAGACCGTAGGATCCTACGCAGTGCCGTAGGGGACCGCACCGCCACTTCCCAGCAAATTAGGGACACTGTTGCTCCTGGGGTATCGGCGAGGACCATTCGAAACCGTCTCCATGAAGCTGGGCTACGGTCCCGCACTCCGTTAGGCCGTCTTCCGCTCACGCCCCAACATTGTGCAGCACGCCTCCAGTGGTGTCGCGACAGGCGTGAATGGAGGGACGAATGGAGACGTGTCGTCTTCAGCGATGAGAGTCGCTTCTGCCTTGGTGCCAATGATGGTCGTATGCGTGTTTGGCGCCGTGCAGGTGAGCGCCACAATCAGGACTGCATACGACCGAGGCACACAGGGCCAACACCCGGCATCATGGTGTGGGGAGCGATCTCCTACACTGGCCGTACACCTCTGGTGATGGTCGAGGGGACACTGAATAGTGCACGGTACATCCAAACCGTCATCGAACCCATCGTTCTACCATTCCTAGACCGGCAAGGGAACTTGCTGTTCTAACAGGACAATGCACGTCCGCATGTATCCCGTGCCACCCAACGTGCTCTAGAAGGTGTAAGTCAACTACCCTGACCAGCAAGATCTCCGGATCTGTCCCCCATTGAGCATGTTTGGGACTGGATGAAGCGTCATCTCACGCGGTCTGCACGTCCAGCACGAACGCTGGTCCAACTGAGGCGCCAGGTGGAAATGGCATGGCAAGCCGTTCCACAGGACTACATCCATCATCTCTACGATCGTCTCCATGGGAGAATAGCAGCCTGCATTGCTGCGAAAGGTGTACTGTACTAGTGCCGACATTGTGCATGCTCTGTTGCCTGTGTCTATGTGCCTGTGGTTCTGTCAGTGTGATCATGTGATGTATCTGACCCCAGGAATGTGTCAATAAAGTTTCCCCTTCCTGGGACAATAAATTCACGGTGTTCTTATTTCAATTTCCAGGAGTGTAATTTTCTATTCAAGAACTTGAAAATCTTTGGTAGAATAAGTTGTAGTCGTGCACCAAGTTAGTGTTAAGATGTGCCATAGAATCACTGCATTTCACATGAGGGGTAGTATAGATCTTGTTTCTTGTGCTGGTGTGTTGCATAGTTTTAATGTTCACAGATGCACACAAGCTATTGTAAGTTGTACATATATTTCCCTTATCTGCATTGCTGTCGTTACTGTAATATGTTTTCTACTTCCGCTTCGTCATGTTTCTGTATAAGTTATTGCGTTTGCTGCTGCTATTTGTCAGGCAATGTGCTAATAAATTTTACTTTGTATCACCGTGCTAAGCCAGTTTTACCGCTGATTTATTGTTGTTGTTTGCTGCAAATTGCCTTATATTAGTTGTAATGTTGCATTTGCTTTGCTAATGTAGATATGCATTTTTGTCATTGTCGTTTGTGTTAATTTCTTTGTGCTGCTGCACTGCCTCATTCTCTACTTTATGTATCTGAGCTCAGTATATTTAAATTAGCTTAAGAGGGGGCATGCTATATAAGAAAATGAGTTGTGACGAGTTGGGAATAAATGCATTGAGAAGCTATAAGGAAAAGCTCTGGCCAAAAAGTATAATGAGGAACTATTATTTTGAAAGAGGAAATGAACAGATGTATTTAGGTTATTGTGACAATAAATTTAAGTAGGATTTCCTTGAAAAGAAATGATACGGTACGAAAAATATGGAAGTATAAACACTGGTTGAAAGTATAAATATAGATAGCATGCTTGGATGGATTTTTGTGTGGATACAACTGTTGAAGTAAGAGAGGTCTGCGAGTATTAAATGCAGTTTTGGTTGGAAATGAAGTAGTTTTCGTTGAAAGTAAAGCAGGTATGAGCATGAAGTATATTATTTAAAAAACAGGAAAAATAAGAGATTTTCTGGTGGGCCATTCATGTTTACTGTAATGAGATGCGCGAGCTCGGCTATCCCATTCACACAGAAAGCAGCAATATTTAGTATACCCTAACTGCATACCTAATAGCAGTGCAACCACTTTCAAGTCACCACAAATCTGCCATTGAGAGTCATTATACTAGATAGCGTCTAGTAAAATTCTTGTTTTGGTATGACTCTTTCATATGCACGCTATGCCTAACTGGAATAGAAGGAAGTTCATTACTAATATGTAAAAGCTCTGCTTTTCAGCTCAACTTTGACGAATCAATAAACAGTTTCTACTCATCAGGGTTTTAATTAATTCTGAGAGCATTCATTAGACCATTTATGTCGACATATGTCACAAGACTATCTTGCATTTTGACAAAAGGAGTGAATTGTTGCTCTCTTCTGTGGCACACTGAAACTTTTACATTGCTTTCCAGAGAATTGTGCTGCTGCAATCTTGATGCTAGAATCTCGGCCTTAGCTTTAGAGAGCACCAAATCTCTAATGAGATCACTTAACTCATTTTGAGACAATTTTTGGGGATCATTGGTTGATGATATATTTGGAAGAAACTCTGGATCTTGTGATGTACATGGTTCAGGACATTGAGCAGAAGTAATCTCTTACTCTGTCGGTGGTTCAGGTATTGGCAATCCCTCCCCATTTAGAACTGGACGTATGGCAGATGGAATTATAGGCTATATCACTGTCCGCTTCTTCTTCTTTGATATTCCATTCTTGACAGGAGGAACCACACAAAAGTAGCAGTTACTGACATGGTTATTTGGCTCGTGCCAGATCATGGGCACTGCAAAGGGCATTGAACGTCCTTTTCCATGCATCCAATTCCTAAGGTTGCTGGCACAGGTGTTGCGGATCACATGTGGAGCCCAGGGTTTATCCTGATCACCTACTTTGAACCCAAAATAACAACTGTAAGCTTTTTTAATCAATAGAGTTATTTGCTGTTTTTGTGAAGCAAATGTCACTCTTCCACACACATAGAAAAATGTGTCATCACTGTTAATACAAACTCGTGGTATTTTTGTTCACTTCAGTAGCAGTCAACTTGAATAACTGGTAGTTAATCTGAAAACAAATGTGCAAAAACTATTACATGCATTAATAAAGTCACTGAAGCTGAAGCTGAAGAGAAGGGAGACGAAAAGATCACTAAAACTGGTATTAAAATGCATATTTCTAAAATATTGCACACAAGTAAGACCAGGGACAATAATATAATCCATTGTTATTAGTTATTATGACTTTGACAAACCATTATAATATTTGATTTTAAACTTAACGTAAAAATCCGTGTATAATTATCTCACCATAATAAAACAGTGTAAAATGAAAACTAGAGCTAATTTTGAATTGTCTTTGTGATATTCGCGATCAGCACATTTGAACTGATAGGAATTCGCTATTTTCATTCGATTTACATTTTCATTGTTGCACAGTGTTATCAATGCTAGAGCCAGTTTTACGCGGCGCCAACATTGTCTTCTCTGGGTTATTGGATTGGATTGGATTGTTTGGGGAAAGAGACCAAACAGCGAGGTCATCGGTCTCGGGAAGGAAGTTGGCCGTGCCCTTTCAAAGGAACCATCCCGGCATTTGCCTGGAGTGATTTAGGGAAATCACGGAAAACCTAAATCAGGAGCGCCGGACGCGGGATTGAACCGTCGTCCTCCCGAATGCGAGTCCAGTGTGCTAACCACTGCGCCACCTCGCTCGGTCTCCTCTGGGTTACTAATTGTTTGTTTAGAGGGAGGGATTTTGGTCTGCAGCTTAATGAGGTCAGTGATAACAACAGATATGGTCATTTAATTTGCTATGTGCGATTTGTTGATGACAAACATAACAAAATGAAGGAAGATCTTCATTTTCACAATGAAATATATGCAGGTACGACAGGCAAAGATTTATTCGAAATATTGGACAACATCGTGACAGAAAATCGAATTAAATGGGCACACTGTGACGGTGTGTGTACTGATGGTGCACGATCCATGTCGGGGCGTTAGAGCTTCGCAACATGTTGCTTCGCAACATTTGAGCGTTCATCTGCATCAAGTACTGCGAACTGCCATAACTGTGGCGAACCTTATTGAAGCTTTTAGACACAATGAAATGAAATGAGCGTATGGCGTGGTTGGCCGGAAGGCCCCATCCGGGGAAGTTCGGCCGCCAAGTGCAAGTCTTATTTCAGTTGATGCCCCACTGAGCGACTTGCGCGCCGGTGATGGGGATGATAGAATGATGAAGACAGCACAACATCCATTCCCCGGGCGGAGAAAATCCCCAATCTGGTTGTGAATCGAAGCCGTTGCATGGGAGACGAGCACGTTACCATCTTTTCTTCAAAAAAATCTCATTTTGATCGTTGTGTTTGTTCGGGGGCGGACGTCCTCTTATGCATGTTAAAGTTCAGAGTTAATCTATTCACTCAGTTTATCTTTATTACAGAGGGCAGCTATCTCTCTGCCCAAACACGTTGAGCTACCGCGCCGGTCCACCCAGCTAAGCAGGAGGACCAGCTTTTAGATAAATGTGTCACGATATCTATTACAGTATAGCAGTGCTCCTTGGCTTTCCAGCGGAAGTGCATTATCGCGCAGTTTTGAACTTAGACAATAAGTCTGTTCTTACCTGGAAGCAGAAAATCGTATGAGTATTAGCAATAGGTGCTTTCTAGATACTAAATTTCTATTAAAGGTCACATTCTTTGTAATGCATTAGAGAAGTTAAGTTCACTGACTATGTCTCTGTAAGGAAGTGAAACTTATTTCATTCAGCTAACTGACAAAATTTCAGCTTTCAAAAAGAAGATTGTTCTTTGGAAGAGAAACATGAACGACAGAGGAGAGTTGGACTACCGTCCGTGTTTGTAGCATTTTATAAACATTGAGTCAAGCGTTACGGCAGAATTTTTTCTGCAATTGAAGAACTTTCATCTGAACGTCATGTTCACTTTGAAAAATATTTTCCTGAAGTTTGTGATAGGTTTCAGTGAGTTCAGAATCCCTTCATTAATGATTCTCCTTCTGAATTCAGCACCACGGAAGAAGAAGGGTTGATAGAACTTTCATCAGATTCTTTATTAATAGTGAAATTTCTATCAATGACACTGCCGACATTTTGGTATACAGTAAGAAAATAATTTCCAAGCTTAGGCAAGAAAGCACTGAAGCTATTAATTGATTTTGCAACCTGCTATCTTTGTGAGAGTGGAGTTTCGACAGTGTCAGTCATTAAAACCAAGTAAAGGTCAAGATTTTGTGTTCAGAAGGAAATTAGGGTAGATGAATCTCTCATTTGATGACAGGATTTGACAAGCTGTGTTACAAGAAGCAAGCTCAGCTGTCGCACTGAGGTGAGAACTGTTTTATTCGCAAATTTTTATATTTACTATTTTAGTTTTTACAAGATATCCTACAGGGAAGTCACGTAAGCAGCATAATTGGTCAGGGGAGCGACGAACTAAGAAATGTTGAAAACCATTGCAATAATGCAATGACATCCAGAAGTTTGGGTTAAATTTTCTCCGTTTGTGTCGAAACTGATCAACTCGAAAGAAATTTAAAGCTTCATGTGTAGCAAGCAGCATCACGCAGAATCAAAGCTGATCGTCAGAATCGGTACATCTTTTGTGCACTTTAACCACGTCATAATCAGAATTTGATGAGATTGAATAAAATCAATTATACCACTTGATCCTGTCCTGTTATTAGGAAATATTATGTAAGTCATGAGGAGTTTTAAGCCGGACAGAGATTGGCAGTTAAGCAAATCTTAGACAAACTGCCAGTAATAGCGGCTGTTTACATAATTTGCTTGCTCTCACTGTGCGGCCTCAAGGTGCATAATCTCAAGCAGTGGGAAATTTTTGCCAATAGAATGGGTTGGCAAAGGAGACTTACGAATCTCTCTCTATCTCTCTCTCTCTCTCTCTCTCTCTCTCTCTCTCTCACTCACTCTCTCTCTCTCTCTTTCTGTCTCTCTCTCCTACATACAAGGCTATCGAAGCTGTTGTGACATTTGTGTTTAATGTGGCGACTGTGTCGGCGTAATTAGGAATAAGCAGAAGAACTAATTCTGCAAACATCTGCATGCTGTTTGCACCAGCTCAATCGTTGTGGCAGCTTATTTAGATGATCTTTTGTCATGCGTGAGTTAAAACCTACTGATATCGAGGCACTAAGATTTCTGTGGATGGCACTGTATCATGACTAGCAACAGTTCGGTACTTTTATCTACACTTTTATTTGGTCAGTTCTTCGTATGATAAAACACTTATATTTCGGAAAGAGTAGGCACAAACGAGCGAAGAAGTTAATGCTATTCCCAAATAGGCAACTGTATTATTTCGTGAGGTATCCCAGTGAACGACGCTTTTCTGTTTTGTTCTTCGTTTGAGTATACAAGCAATAATAAAGAAAGTTTATTAATTCTGTATTTAAAAATACTGTTATTTTGTTTCCTACTGTTACTGTAACAATCATCGGTTGGAAGGGTTGAAAATATCAGGCGAAGTGAAACGAAAACGAGTCGGATGGAAAAAAAGAAAGTAATTGCCATAATTGTTCATACATTTATCCCGCTGTGAGACAAGAAGGTCAATGCCCTTATCGAGAAATGTTTACGGTTGCGTACTGAACCGCGATTGTATCCAGGCGTGCACCACATCGTCCGCATCAAATCGATGGCCACGACTGGTTTTCTTCAGGGCTCAAAAAATATGGAAAACACTTAGGGAGAGATCGGGACAATATGGAGGATGATAATGGCTTCCCAGCGAAACTTCTGCACCGTAGTCGAAATAATCTTGGGACTATGTGGGCGGGCATTACCATGCAGTAGAAAGATGCCCTCCGTCAACATTCCTGGGTGATTGTACTTGATGACGTGCTTCAGTTTTTGTAAAGTGTCCACATACCGCTGTGCGTTTAATTGTGACCCCTTGTTCCAGAAAGTCAATGATCAGCAGGCCCTTGCACCAAAGAAACAGGTCATGACTTTCCCGGAGCTGACGTGCACGCCTTTGGGCTTTTTTGGTGGGGGTGAGTCAATTCTTGAGTCTGACGCTTGCTCTCCGCGCAAAGTGACTCAGTGTTTCTCCTCCCTCGACAGTACGGGACAGGAAACGGTATTCTTCAACATGATATTGTCCCACGTGCTGCAGTGATGTCGACATTCTGTTCAACTTCTACTCTTCCGTTAGGATGTGGGGAAGCCACCGCTCACAGATTTTCCGGAACGCAAGATGCTCTGTGATAATGACGTGATCGGTACAACTGATGCCCCAATATGAACCGAATCTCTTCCTGTTGGCAGCATCCACAGCAGCAGTGACAGAAGGGGTAATGTCACCACGTATCACCAACATCCTCTTTGTAACACCCCAAATATGGAACCCTTAATGAAAGCCCTTTGGTAGCAAAAGAAATAGCAAAAAATGGTTCAAATGGCTCTGAGCACTATGGGACTTAACATCTGTGGTCATCAGTCCCCTAGAACTTAGAACTACTTAAACCTAATTAACCTAAGGACACCACACACATCCATGCCCGAGGCAGGATTCGAACCTGCGACCGTAGCAGTCGCGCGGCTCCGGTCTGAGCTCCTAGAACCGCGAGACCACCGCGGCCGGCAAAGAAATAGCAAAATTAGTTATTCTGACATTGACGGGAGCTACTGAAAACAAAAAATTAACGCCATTGCAAGTTTGACTAACAAGAATACTATGTAACTAATAACGTTTATTATAAAGAAAGGACTAAATGAAAGACTATCAGATGATACGAAGCCTGAAACTTTAAACAAATAATTCAAAATAGTTTCTTTACGAAGGTTAAAGCCCAGACCATAAATAAACCACAGATAACATTTATCCAAGAATAGAGTTGTAGCCGCATCGAGCTGTAAGTTCGCTGCGACTACAATGTAACACTACAATGGAGATGTTAATTCAGTCTCTCTTGTAGACGTCGCAATAGTAGGAAGCCTCTTGAACGCTACTAGATTGTTTCAAACTGATCTGACATTTTAAAAGTTTTCCATTATCGACTTGACGTACTAGTCAGAATTTCGAACAGAAGTAAAATAACTTTTTCGGTTTACCCACACAACGGAGCAGTGTGAAAGAAAAGTAAATCGTGTGATACCTGATTAATACTGGGACTTAGCCTTCGTGATCTGTGATTGTCACGAACATCAAAGGACAGAGCAATATACCTACCGCCAACATAAACTCCTGTTCCTTGTGTAGGAAACAGCTACACGCCATCACGAAGAACTTACAGTTACGCGGTGATGTCGGAAGCTGTAGTCAATGTCAGAATCGCTGATGCACATTGATTCAAGACCCTGAATGACTCATCGTTGTGTTTTCAGTGCAGGTTTGAATAATTACAAAGTTCAGTAAACTCCAATATAACCTTAATGCTTCGTGTCGGCTACGTCATTTAATGGAAATTTACTGTGTGATTGTGAAATTAACTATTTCTTGAGAGAATGCAGAAGTTAAAGGTGGTTTAGTGACGACGCTTTCTGTACGTATTTTATCTCTGGAATTACGTCGTATTAGTTGTTGAATTAACACTGTAGCGACGCATTGACGACGCTATATTAATTAATAAATCAACATCCTCGCAGAACTATGATGTGGCATCGGTTTGAGTGATGGACTTTATAATTCAAGATATTCTATTATCTGCGTCTGAACACTCATTTGCAAACCGGGCATAAGAACTACAGTTATCAAGTTCGCGTAAGCTTACCAGCCTGTCGGGAACAAGCGAAGCATATTTGGTTAATTGTTTCAGATCAAGGGAGTTGCTACGGTACCGAGTGGTGCAGTCTCTGTGGCTTCGAAGAAAGAAGACCGACAGACTTCGAACACCAGTGCTTCAGCTTTAAACAAGGGCTGCTTACACAGTGCTGCGTGCTGCTCCATCGATACGCTGATACCAGTCTATGGGAGATAGTGTCTGAAACTAATAAATCAAGCGAGGAGTTTGTTTTTAACAGTTACAGATCGGAGTCGTCGCGATCGACGCACTGTGTTCCATGTCAACCAGACTGGGACAACCATCACCATCGAGCCGGCACAAATAAAACGCCACATCTTCTGAAATTAAGACTGTTATACAGTCTCTCAAAAATGAATTTTGTGGTGTTTCCAATATAATACTAAAGATCTGTCCCCATATAATCAACCCTGTCTTATCTACAAGAGGAACTGCATCACTCGAGGCAGTTTTTTCAGAGAGACTTAAATATGCCGTTGTCAAACCCCTCTTTAAGAAAGGTGTCAGTATCTACCGACCTGTTTCACTGCTGACATCATTCTCCAAAATTTTTGAGAAGGTGACAGTATCTCACCTGAGCAACAATTATATCCCCAGCAAATCACATTTGAATTTCAGAAGAACTGCTCTTCCGAGAATGCCATTTACACACTCAGTTACCATATTTTACAAGCATTAAGTTATAAAATAGCGCCGGCTGGTATTTTTTGCGAGATATCTAAGGCGTCTGATTGTGAAAATGTCGGTATTGAGATTTTATGGGATTGATGGTATAGATGTCAAATAGAACCAGTGGAATGCAGAATGTTGTACTTAGTAATTCAATTAATGTAACCGGAGAACTGATGGGGAGAAATGACGGATGGGATTCCACGAAATTCAGTCTTAGGTCCACTATTGTTTCTCATATACGTAAACGATCTTCCATGTAAGTCACAACAAGAAGAATTAGTTCAAAAATGGTTCAAAGGGCTCTGAGCACTATGGGACTTAACTACTCTGGTCATCAATCCCCTAGAACTTAGAACTACTTAAACCTATCTAACCTAAGGACATCACACACAGCCATGCCCGAGGCAGGATTCGAACCTGCGACCGTAGCAGTCGCGCGGTTCCTGACTGCGCGCCTAGAACCGCTAGACCACCGCGGCCGGCAATTAGTTCTTTTTGCAGATGACAGTAGTTTGTAATCAATACAAACATACAAATAGAAACAGAAGAAAAGGTAAATGATATTCTTTAAAGGATCATTGATTAGTTTTCTCGGAATAGTCTCACCCACAATTTTAAAAAGACGCAATGTACTCAGTTCTGCACATCTCCGGATACTACACTAAAGATAAGCGTAATACATGGTGTGGAAATAATACATAGGGTGGAAACTTTAATTTTCTTAGGTGCCTATACTGATGAACTGGGAGAAAGCATATTTTAGAACTTCTAAAAAATTTAGTTCAGCCACATTTTGCACTTAAAAATCATCGCAAGTCTTGGGGAGAGACAAATCAGTTAGTTGCCATATTTTATATATTTTCATTCAGTGATGTTATTTCGAATATCGTTCTGGGGGTAACTCATTTTTAAGTAAGAAAGTCTTCAATGCTCAAAAAAGCGCTGTAAGAATAAAATGCGGTGCTCACACACGGTCATCTTGTAGACATCTCTGTAAGGAATTGGGCTGACTACTGCTTCAAAGTATATGTATTCCCTTATGACGTTTGTTGTAAATAATCCAGTGTAGTTCAAAAGGAGCAATAATTAACATAATGACATTCATTGCTCCACATTAAAGTTGCCGTTACACAAAAAGGGGTGCACTATGCTGCACCTAAAATTTATAGTAACTTACCCAGTGATATAAAACGTCTGACAGACAGCAAAGTAAAATTTGAAAACAAATTGACAAAGTTTCTTCTTAACAACTCCTCCTATTCCATGGAATTAACTTCTATTGTTGTAATGTTTGAAAGGTGGTGCTGGGTAGGAATTACTAACTCAAACAAAAGAATGTTCAGCATGAAGCTCATTTACGAATTAATTTAGGTGTGAATGTAAAATGACTCGTTCCACATCATTACGATTTACAGAGTAAATTATTCATGGAACATGAATCTATGAAAATGAGTTTGTCCTTTTCGTCAGCTGTCTTTTAATGACATCCGACTCTCTTGATATCATTCATTCCACGCAAACACACGCGCATATGATAAACTGTGTTTTCCATACACATCAGACATTCGAGCGTTAATGTCATTTCCTGACACTCCTTCCGCATTCAAAAACCGCACCGTTCTTCTGGCGTGGCACACAAAGACATTTTCGTGCAAACATCAGTCCAGCTTCCCAAGTGACATCGCCTCTTACTAAGTTTTCCCTTCTTCCACAGGATGACCACAACATTTACGAAAAGACTATGTAACATCAGTATGACCTTATTGTAAAGTTGTTTTTGTGATGCCATTTAGCCTGAAGATGAGGTACAACCCTCGCAAAATGTCGCTAAATAAATAATTCAATAGTTGACGAAATCTGTGACTGGTAGCGGTAATTAAAAAAAAAAAACCTTTAAATAGGATGTGCAACTTTATGTCACGCTACCAGAAATGACCTTTCGTGTGGTTCCTGACTCCAAATGGCCATTGCACACAGATCCTTTCGCAATGTCCTCCTGGAAACTGGTTGAGATGAACATCTGCATTCCATCACAGCAGTGATTCCTGTCTGGTTTGAAACCGACCGTCAATGACGAGGCGCGACACTCATCACGAGTTAGGTGCTTTTTACGATCCCTTTTATTACGCCGTATCACTTGACAGGGAGTGGCAACTGCATATCACGTAGACATATTTGATAGTACTCGGTATACCAAGAAAGCGGACAACTTTATTCAGGGTATGGTCAAGGGTGCGTTGAAACATTACAACTCCTTTCTGACACCTTACTGCACTAATTCCATTAGCCGTGTATCTCACCATTTCACGCCATGACAAACAGGCGTTTAGCGCCAATTCACTTATATGATTTACAGATAGGATCGTTCCTATGAATACTATACGATCCACAGCGCTCCAAAACGACCTGTGTGTTTTTTGAAGGGAGCAACTAACATTTTGACCACTGAGTTTAATCATAGTGTTGTCTAAGTCTTCGAGCATTGTTTCCAACAGCCATCAATCTGTACACAGTTTCATGAGTTCGCCTAAAGTGTTGTGCCACTGAAGAGCTTCATGAGTTTGCCTAAAGTGTTGTGCCACTGAAGTCTTCGCAGTAGGAGCCTCAAGGTAATGCAAGAAGCCTTTCCATAACTACAGCCAGAATCCAAATACCCTTCCTACAGAAGACATATTGTGTCATGTATTGTTTCGAAGATTAACTATAGTCTGTTTAAAATTCCTTGATAATTGATGTCTGTCACTTGCTGCTACAGCATTGCCACATCTGCTGCCGGCTCCTAGGAAGAGGTGGCGTTCAGGTGACTGAGGTTAGTCCAAGTGTCCTTTCTTTCCAGCAGTTTTCTTAGTTTAGTAGCGAAATCCCAAGTGACCTTTCTTTACTGGCAAAATTCAAACTTAGCGCCATTTCCTAGGAGGAGGTGAAGTCAGGTGACTTAAGTTAGTGGAGGTAGGCCAGGTGACCTATCTTCCTGCGATTTTCTTAGGTTGGTATAGATAACTGTGGTGTGATGCATTATCCTGTTAAAATGTGAACTTCCGCCATTTTTCTGTGGGTGGGGAGGGGAGGGGGCGTGGCACTTTCCTGCTAAAATTCAAACTTCCCGCCAAAATCCGCCGTATTGAATGATGTCATAGCAGCCATCTTGGATGATGTCATGCGGTTTTGCCAAGTCTACACGCCGCCATCTTGGATGACGTAATCGCCACCATCATGGATACATCTGGCAACAATGGAATGTGGGGTGGTACCGCTGTTGTCCCAATACTGTGGTCACTTCACAAATGCTGTTAATTTCTAAAGCGAAGCTGTGTTGGAAGCGGCTGCCAAGAGCTGATTTTAAGTAACGAATGACTGACCTGCAGCAGATGATGGTTAATGTAATGCTGAATTTAAACTCATGTCCAATCGAACTGTAACCTCATAATGTGCAATGTATCCGCGAAAACGGCGATCAGTAATCAGCAGCAGAACTAAATTGACAATCGCTTTGTTCACAGGTTTTAAGGGTAGACTCTAAGAGCAAACTCAAGACAGAAAAATTTCATAATACAATATGTTTGTTTGCATAGCCATTTTCCGCAGCAAAATTTCACTTTTAGCAGTAAAAGCAAACTGTAATTTCTCGCTGCATTTGGTTATCTGAAACCATCCTCACACTGTCTACACCAGATGCCGCTCTAGCAACCGGTGTGCAGTCCTGGTTTGGCACTTGGTTGCAGATGGTAGGCGACACAAGCAGATTCCAAAAGAAAAAAGAATAATAGGAAGAAAAATAAAATAAAAAGGACGACGGTGAAAAAGTGGCGGAAAAGAATTAGAAAAAAACTTTAACCCAATTAACTGAGTAAAAGTGATTAGATGTAGAAAAACAAATAAATTCGTTGCATTTGACGAGATTCGGTTCTTCGATGTTCTACACCTCAAGTTTATGCGCTCACTACTACTCTACTCCATTACACTGAAAAAAAATTAATTTATAACTCTGGCGTCCCAGTCGCAACGATTAATTGGACAGCGTTCAAAAATTCGGCTTCAGGCAACGTCGTGCGAAGCTTATGTAATGTCAGCTGATCTCTGTATTTGTAGTAACTGTATAAATGCTGCTGAATTGCGTCTTGTGCGGAACGATCCAGTAGTGTTTGGTTAGTGCTGTATATGAAACGTGTGTATTTCCTTATCATTGCTGTTTACATGTGTGTGTGTGTGTGTCTTTTGTTTTTCGTGTGGTTATCATGTATGATGAAATACGAAACAAAAGGACCAGACCCATGATTCGGGAACCAAACACATCAAGAAAGAATCCCAGATAAGGCATTGGAAGTAACTCATAGTTGTGACAGTTTGGCAACGGCGAACGGTCCGGGCGTGACGTTGAGCTATCTGGGTGCAGGAAACCAGCTGCAATGCGTGAAGTGTCAGTTATCACGTAATTTTTACCGGACTATACGAAGAGTTTTTCAGCGAACTTGTGTCATTGCTCGGCACCTCTATAGTTCAAAAACTGTCAAATATAGTCGCCTATCTCGCTCTGATCCGCAAGCAGGGTTCATCCTGTCAGTGCTCAAGAATCAGTGCTTAATGTCCCAAAGCTATAAAAACGCGTTGAGAAAGATTCCCTGATACAACCACTGCAATGGAAAACCGTTAGTCCAAAAGTATTGATTCCTGGCGTATAAGCAACGTCAGCGCAGTAACTACATAGGCAGCTTGAACGAAGAGCGGTAGGCAACAGATGTGCATTCGACCAGTCAGCTGTGAGCAAGCAGTCTTAAGTAGCGAGCGTGCGACCCTAATGTGTCAACGTTGTTGCGTCACAAATGGCAATCGAGCAACTAACTGAACATCAACAAATCAAGTGTTCAAGATATTTTTCAGAATGTTTTGAAGAAGGGAAAAAAGTGGTGAAGTTTGTACCGCTCACGTCGATTTCGGGACAAAACACAACGACGTGTGGACGCCTGCCACGACTTGATGGAAGTGTAAAGCGCGGTCAGTTCTTTTCTGGAAAAGTCATCACGGGTGACGAGAAATGGTGTCATCAATACGAATGTACCACAGAGACCGAAGAAGTTAGGAATGTCATGTACGAAATGAACAACATCCCAAAGACGGCCATCCTCACAGTCTCACATTGGTGTATGAACATATTTATTATTTATTTATTTATTTTGTCATCAGTCTTCTGACAGGTATGATGCGGCTTTGCTCAAATTCCTGTCTTGTGCCAGCCTACCGAGGGAAGTGGCTCAGTGGTGAGCACATTCGGGAGGACGACGGTTCAAACCCGCGTCCGTTCATCCTGGTTTAGGTTTTACGTTCAATTGATTCAGATGGCTCGAAGCACTATGGGACTTAACATATGAGGTCATCAGTCCCCTAGACTTAGAACTACTTAAACCTAACTAACCTAAGGACATCACACACATCCGTGCCCGAGGCAGGGTTCGAACCTGCGACCGTAGCAGCAGCGCGGTTCCGGACTGAAGCACCAAAAACCGCTCGGCCACAGCGGCCAGCTAGGTTTTCCGTGATTTCCCTATATCGCTTCAGGCAAATGTCGGAATGGTTCCTTCTCTATGCTTCCGTAATCCAAGCTTGTGTTCCGTCTCTAATGTTCGTTGTCGACGGGGCGTTAAACACAAATCTCCTCTTCGTCTTCCTTGTGCCAACGTCTCTCATCTCAGAGTAGCACTTACAACCTACAACCTCAGTTATTTGCTGGATGTATTCCAGTCTGTTTTTACCCTATACTGCTCCCTGGGGTACCATGGAAGTTATTCCTTGTTGTCTTAACAGATGTCCTATCATTCTGTCCCTTCTCATTGTCAGTACTTACCACATATTCCTTTCCTCTCCGATTCTGCGGGGAACTTCCTCATTCCTTACGTTATCAGCCCACCTATTTTTCAATAATCTTCTGTAGCATCCTATCTCAAGTTCTCCGATTCTCTTCGTTTCAGTTTTCCCACAGTCCATGTTTAACTACCATACAGTGCTGTACTCCAGACGTACATTCTCAGAAATTTCTTCCTCAAATTAAGGCCTATATTTGATACTAGCACACTTCTCTTGAACAGCCATGCTCTTTTTACCAGTTGTAGTCTGTTTTTGATATCCTCCCTGCTCCATCCGTCACTGGTTATTTTGCTGCCTAGGTAGCCCTTAACTTCATCTCCTTGGTGATCATCAATCCTGATGTTAGTTCTCATTTCTGCTACTTCTCATTACTATCGTCTTTCTTCGATTTACTCTCTGTCCATGTTCTGCACTCATTAGACAGTTCATTCCGTTCAGCAGATCCTGTAATTCTTCGTTTTCACAGAGGGCAGCAACGTTATCAGTGAATCCTATCATTTATATTCTTTCACTTTGAATTATAATTCCACTCTTGAACCTTTCTTTTACTTTCATCGTTGTTTCTTCGATGCATAGATTGACCAGTAGCGGCGAAAGTGTGCATCCTTGTCTTAGACCCTTTTTTATCCGAGCACTTCGTTCGTCGTCTCCCACTCTTATTGTTCCCTCTTGGTTCTTGTACCTATTGTATATTATCTCTCTTTTCCTAAAGCTTACTTCTATTTTTCTCAGAATTTCGAAGGTCTTACAGCCTATGAAAATGCCGAACGCTTTGTGCAGGTAAACAGACCCTATGAACATCTCTTGATTTTTCTTTAGGCCTGCTTCCATTATCAACCGCAATATCAGAATTGCCTCCCTGGTGCCTTTCCGTTTCCTAAACTCAAACTGAGCATCTGACATACTCTCTATTTTCTTTTCCAATCTTCTGTATACTATTCTTGTCAGCAACTTGGGCGCATGAGCTGATTGTGCGATAATTCTCGCACTTGTCGGCTCATGCAATCTTCGGAAATGTGACGACGATGTTCTTCCGATAGTATACCGCCAGTCTCATACATTCTGCACACCAACGTGAGTAGTCGGTTTGTGGCAACCTACGCCAATGATTTTAGAAATTTTGATGGAATGCTGCCTGTCCCTTCTGCCTTATTTGATCTTAAGTCTTCCAAATCTCCTTTAACTTGTTTCTAATATTGGATCCCCCATATCTTTCCCTATCGACTCGTATTTCATCTTCTATCACATTATCAGGCACGTCTTCCCTCTTGTAGAGGCCTTAAATGTCCTCTTTCCACCTATGCGCTCTCTCCTCTGCATTTAATAGAGGAATTCCCATTGCAGTCTTAATGTTACCACCCTCGCTTCTAAACCTTCACCTTGTTTTGAATTTTCTATATGCTTGGCCATCCCTTCTGACTATCAACTCTTTTTCGATTTCTTCAAATTTCTAATGCTGCAATTTGTCCTTAGTTTCCCTGCACTTCCTATTTATTTTACTCCTAAGTGACTTATGTCTCTGTATTCCTGAATTTCCCTGAACATTTTCGTGCTTCCTTCTTTTATCAAATGTTCAAATGTGTGTGAAATCCTATGGGACTCAACTGCCAAGGTCATCAGTCCCTAAGCTTACACACTACTTAACCTAAATTACCCTAAGGACAAACACACACACCTATCCCGAGGGAGGACTGGAACCTCCCCCGCTGCTAGCCGCACAGTCCATGACTGCAGCGGCTAAGACCACTCGGCTAATCCCGCGCGGCCTTCTTTTATCGATCAACTGAAGTATTTCTTCGGTACCCATGGCTTCTTCGCAGTTTTTTCCCTTGCATCTACGTTTTTGTTTCCATTTCCTGTAACTGCCCTTTTTAGAGATCTCGATGCCTCTTCCGTTGAACTGTCTACTGAACTATTCTCTAGCGCAGTATCTACAGCCTCAGAGAATTTCAAGTCTATCTCTTCAAATTTTAGTACTTCCGTATCCCACTTAAGTCAGATTGTGTTGCGCTAAAAATATTGTGTGTCAGTTTAAGCACAGTCTTGTATAAATTTTACAAAGGGGACGTTTCAATTGTTTCTTCCTGGCTTGTCTCTTAAACTTCAGCCTACTCTTCACCACTACTGAATTATAATTTGAGAGTTTATCTTTCCAGGGCATGCCTTACAATCCAGTATTTTTCATTAATCTAGCCTCGAAACGTTTTCGACTGCTAACAGTCAGTACCTCCAGCGGACTCCTAGCAATTTCTACCTATAATTCCTACAAAGACAAAACTGGATAACAGTTCAAAGTCACCAGGTAAAAAGTCACACAACAACCATACTCTTTAAATTTACATTGGAACTAATGTAATTTATTGGCTTCGGTTAAATCCTTCCAAGTCCATTATTTTTAATAAACACCACCTCCAGCCAGCTGATGGCTCTAGGCTCTGATGTGTGGCCTCTCCGTACCAAGCGTGTGAAAGCGCATCAATACAGGAGACTGGCCTATAAAACCGGGAAATGACTCAGCACACCCACACACAAAAACGGCCTTACGATTCTTGAAGTTTTTCTACATTTTGTTGGCAACGGCCTTGCCGCAGTGGTAACACAGATTCCCGTCAGATCACCGAAGTTAAGCGCTGTTCGACTGGGCTAGCACTTGGATGGGTGACCATCCGGTCTGCCGAGCGCTGTTGGCAAGCAGGGTGCACTCAGCCCTCGTGAGGCAAATTCAGAAGCTACTTGATTGAGAAGTAGCGGCTCCGGTCTCATAAACTGACATACGCTCGGGAGAGCGGTGTGCTGACCACATGACCCTCCGTATCCGCATCCAGTGACACCTGTGGTCTGAGGATGACACGGCGGCCGGACGGTGCCGTTGGGCCTTCATGGCCTATTCTGAAAGAGTTTAGTTTTTTAATTTATTTTGTTGATCTTGTCGGGTAAGCGACTCCCAACACAGAATGTTAAAAAACTTTAAAATATCACTTTCACCCCAGAGGATATACGACTCGTCTCCAATAATTTGCGAAGGATGCCGATTATCCGAACTCCGTCTAGCATTAACAAAAATCTTTCAACATACAGGTCTTTCGGCCAATCTGCCACAGCTTCAGTGGAGGTATTTTCATTGGCCGTTTCTTGATCACAGTCACAGAACTCCTCTGGAAAGTGCTGCTTACTGTCAGAATTTCTTGCGTGTTTATTACCAGCAGGGTATGAGAAACAACTGCACTCACGGGAAGGTCGCAAATTATTAGGCCAGCAAACCGCTAAAATGGATTACAGAAAGATAACACGTCATCTGGAACATCTACAAAGCCGTATTTTATGTGATGCGGAAACAGGCTCTGGTTTCGCTAACAGGAAAGAGGACGTCACAACATCGACGCCAGGAATGATGCAGTGGCTGGACAAAATATGCAACGATGGCGAGAAATGCAGGCATGAACATAAATGCAGATGCTAGCGAAGCCTGCAGTTTTCGCTGCCGTATTTGATCACGAACGGCGCCTGTGCAATATCCATAGTACGTTTCTAGTGCCAGTGCTGGTCGGAAAGAGATATGTGTAGCCGGGAGAGCATTGTGTCGAAGCTAAGTGAAGTCGATTGTGGCCAGATTGTCAGTACTCGTACGGCGCGTGAAGGTAGCCGAAGTGCTTGGTGCTTGAAGAGGCACCATATCGAACATTTATACCTCATACGGCGAAAGCGGAAAATCGTCATCCGCTAAGCCTGACGAAAGTGTGTTTGAGTGATCGTGAGAGATGGTCATTGAAGAGGATTGTGACGAAAATTAAGAGGACGATAGCTAGAAGAGTCAGTGCAGAACTGAATGCCGCACTTTCGAACCCTATCGGCACCAAAGCAACACGAAGGGATTCCCAGAAACAAAGAATTCCAAAAGCACTCATCACTGATATGGCACCGAAGCAATGAAACCTGGGCTATGGAGCAATGGAAAAAGTTTACAGCTTCTGGCTGAGTTTTCGTCCCAACAGTGAAATATACTGCTGGTGAATCCTGTGGATGCCTTGGGCAGATGGAGGGAATATTTTGAAGAGTTGCTCAATGTAGGTGAAAATACGATCAGCAATATTTCAGATTTCGAGGTATAATGGGATAGGAATGATGATGGAAATAGTATCACATTTCAGGAAGTGGAGAAAATGGTCAATAGATTGCAGTGCAATAAAGCAGCTGGGGTGGATGAAATTAAGTCGGAACTCATCAAATACAGTGGAACGTCAGGTCTTAAATGGCTACACAGGATAACTGAAATGGCCTGGGAGTCGGGACAGGTTCCATCAGACTCGACAAAAGCAATAATCACACCAATCTTTAAACATGGAAACAGAAAAGATTGTAACAACTACAGAGGTATCTCTTTAATCAGCGTTGTGGGCAAAATCTTCTCAGGTATTGTTGAAAGGAAAGTGCGAGTATTAGTTGTGGGTTTAGGCCTCTTAGAGGTTGTCAGGACCAGATCTTTAGCTTACGGCAAATAATGGAGAAGTGTTATGAGTGGAACAGGGAATTGTATCTATGCTTTATAGATCTAGAAAAGGCATATGACCGGGTTCCTAGGAGGAAGTTATTGTTTGTTCTACGAGATTATGGAATAGAAGGCAAACTTTTGGAAGCAATTAAAGCTAGTCAGGCAGCAGTTAGAGTTGACGGTAAATTGAGTTCATGGTTCAGAGTAGTTTCAGGGGTAAGACAAGGCTGCAACCTGTCTCCACTGTTGTTCATATTATTTATGGATCATATGTTGAAAACAATAGACTGGCTGGGCGAGATTAAGATATGTGAACACAAAATAAGCAGTCTTGCATATGCGGATGACTTAGGTGTGATGGCAGATTCGATTGAAAGTTTGCAAAGTAATATTTCACAGCTAGATCAGAAATGTAAGGACTATGGTATGAAGATTAGCATCTCCAAAACGAAAGTAATGTCAATGGGAAAGAAATATAAACGGATTGAGTGCCAAATATGAGGAACAAAGTTAGAACAGGTGGACGGTTTCAAGTACTTAGGATGCATATTCTCACAGGATGGCAACTTAGTGAAAGAACTGGAAGCGAGGTGTAGCAAAGCTAATGCAGTGAGCGCTCAGCTACGATCTACTCTCTTCTGCAAGAAGGAAGTCAGTACCAAGACTAAGTTATCTGTGCACCGTTCAATCTTTCGACCAACTTTGTTGTATGGGAGCGAAAGCTGGGTGGATTCAGGTTACCTTATCAACAAGGTTGAGGTTACGGATATGAAAGTAGCTAGGATGATTGCAGGTACTAGTAGATGGGAACAATGGCAGGAGGGTGTTCACAATGAGGAAATCAAAGAAAAACTGGGAATGAACTCTATAGATCTAGCAGTCAGGGCGAACAGGCTTAGATAGTGGGGTCATGTTACACGCATGGGAGAAGCAAGGTTACCCAAGAGACTCATGGGTTCAGCAGTAGAGGGTAGGAGGAGTCGGGGCAGACCAAGGAGAAGGTACCTGGATTCGGTTAAGAATGATTTTGAAGTAATAGGTTTAACATCAGAAGAAGCACCAATGTTAGCACTGAATAGGGGATCATGGAGGAATTTTATAAGGGGGCTATGCTCCAGACTGAACGCTGAAAGGCATAATCAGTCTTAAATGATGATGATGATGATGATGATGATGAGTGAAATTTGGCAGAGGTTCGGTGATGATTTGGGGAGCCATGACGTGGTACTGCATGGCGCCCAAGGTTACTTTGCAACGTCGCGTTACTGTCATGGATTATGCGATCATTTTGGCTGATGAGGTCCGTCCTAAACTACAGTCTTTGTTTCTACATCTCCATCTACATGGTCACTCTGCAATTCACACTTAAGTGCCTGGCAGAGGGTCCATCGAACCATTTTCGTACTACTTCTCTACCATTCCACTCTCGAATGGGGCGTGGGAGAAAGGAACACATAAATCCTTACGTTCGAGCTCTGATTTCTGTTATTTTATTACGATGATCATTTCTCGCTACGTAGGTGAGCGTAAACTAAATATTTACGCACTCGAAAGAGAAAGTTGGAGATTGAAATTTCGTAAATAGATCTCGCCGCAAAGAAAACCGCCTTTATTTCAGAGACTGCCACCCTAACTCGCGTATCATATCAGTGACACTCTCACACCTATTGCGCGATAACACTAAACAAGCTGCCCTCTTTGCACTTTTTCGATGTCCTCCGTCAATCCTACCTGGTAAGGATCCCACACTGCGCATCAATATTCCGGCAGAGGACGGACAAGTGTAATGGGTTTGTCGTATCTCCTAAGTGTTCTGCCAACAAAGCGCAGTCTTTGTTTCGCCTTCCCCACAATATTATCGATGTGCTCTTTACAATTTCAGTTGCTCGTAATTGTAATTCCTAGATATTTTGTCGAATTCACAGCCCTTAGATTTGTGCGATTTATCGCGTACCCAAAATTGATCGGATTTCTTTTAGTACCCTTGTGAATGCCCTCGCGCTTTTCTTTGTTTAGTGCCAATTGCCATTTTTCGCACCATACAGAAATTCTCTCTAGATCATTTTGTAAGTGGATTTGATCGTCTGATGATTTTACTAGGCGGTAAATTACATCTGCAAAAAATCTAAGGGGGCTGCTCAGATTATCACCTAGACCATTTGCATAAAACAGGAACGTCGGCCGGTGTGGCGGTGCGGTTCTAGGCGCTTCAGTCTGGAACCGCGTGACAGCTACGGTCGCAGGTTCGAATCCTGCCTCGGGCATGGATGTGCGTGATGTCCTTAGGTTAGTTAGGTTTAAGTAGTTCTAAGTTCTAGGGGACTGATGACCACAGATATTAAGTCCAATAGTGCTCAGAGCCATTTTTTAAAAAAATCAGGAACAGCAGGCGGCCTCTAACACCACCTTGCGGAACGCCAGATATCACTTCTGTTCTACTCGATGATTTACCGTGTGTCACTACAAACTGTGATCTCTCTGAGAGGAAATCACGAATCCAGTCACACAACTGAGACGACACCCCATACGCACGCAATTTGATTAATAGTAGCTTGTGAGGAACGGTATCAATACCCTTCTGGAAATCTAGGTATGTGGAATCGATCTGAGATCCATTGTCGACAGCACTCATTACTTCATGGGAATAACTGTTGTAATGTTGTTGCTTTAATTTGTTCTGCAAGCGGTGCTGCTATTCAAGACCATATAAGTGGGTTAAAAGCTGTGAGCTATGTGAGGAAGTTAACCAAATTCCCAACCAGACTAACATTAATTATAATCTTTTAATAGTCATACGACAACGGGGTTACACATATATATAATTTTCCTATATATATATATATATATATATATATATATATATATATATATATATATATATAGGAAAATTATATATATATATATATATATATATATATATATATATATATATATATATAGGAAAATTTAAATAAAAAGAAATAAATCAGTTTATATTTGGAAATTTATTTTAACATTGTTGTTGTTGTGGTCTTCAGTCCTGAGACTGGTTTGATGCAGCTCTCCATGCTACCCTAACCTGTGCAAGTTTCTTCATCTCCTGCAACCTACATCCTTCTGAATCTGCTTAGTGTATTCATCTCTTGGTCTCCCTCTACGATTTTTACCCTCCACGCTGCCCTCCAATACGAAATTGGTGATCCCTTGATGCCTCAAAACATGTCCTACCAACAGGTCCCTTCTTTTTGTCAAGTTGTGTCACAAACTCCTCTTCTCCCCAATTCTATTCAATACCTCCTCATTAGTTATGTGATCTACCCATCTAATCTTCAGCATTCTTCTGTAGCACCACATTTCGAAAGCTTCTATTCTCTTCTTGTCCAAACTAGTTATCGTCCATGTTTCATTTCCATACAAGGCTACACTCCGTACTCGATGTTAACAAATTTCTCTTCTTCAGAAACGATTTCCTTGCCATTGCCAGTCTACATTTTATAATCCTCTCTACTTCGACCATCATCAGTTATTTTACTCCCTAAATAGCAAAACTCCTTTACTACTTTAAGTGTCTCATTTCCTAATCTAATTCCCTCAGCATCACCCGATTTAATTTGTCTGCATTCCATTATCCTCGTTTTGCTTTTGTTGATGATTATAACATTGATCATTGAAATTTCAACATATTAAACTTGATTCATTACTAAACTGGTGCCTTATTTAGGATTGTGAAAAGGTGAGATTGTAATCCTACGGAACACATCAAATATGGAGCCAAGACTGGGAGACTGCATACAGCACTGCATTCATAAAATAACACACGAGGAACGTTGAAACATATGCAAGAGGAAGTTAACCACAACCAACCAATTCAATTTTCACCCAAAGAAGTTACGTTCGTAGCGCAATCCTGTCCGTCATGTAATTACCACACACGAAGAGTGTAACTCCACAATAATTTTTGATAATTAAAATAAATTAGATCGAAATGCTATTTACAAAACAAAAACCTCGAACTGTTTACTATCGTCTTACTATTAACGTGATGGGTCAAACAATTGTATAAGCACGTGGTACTGGTCTCACAAAATACATCCCACGTGGGTTGAACATAAAGAAAAGTTACTATATTGAAAAATATTGTCAAGACGAGACGTTATAATCTCACGCACATTCGCATTTAAGATTGATGATCTTTGTTAGAGTTACTGATCAACACTTGGTTCCACTTTACTCACAAAGCAGTGACAAAGCAAGTACCGGAATATATTCTCAACTTCACACTCGAATTACACTGCGTTGCAATTTAAAATAACATTAGATATTTTAGAGCTAAACCTGAAATAAAGGTGATTAAATTTTCAGTTAGGCTGAACTTAAGAAATCCATTGTCCTACGGACTTAACAGACACGCGCTTAGCCGGAGATCTTACCACTTCAGACGCTCGCCGGGGACAGACTGACCTGGGCTCCTACCAAGGGTGCTTCCGTATACAAAACGGAAGTGACCAGAGGGGCAGCTTCCTATAACAACATGACAAGGGACCATACTAAGGATAGAAACCTCTTTGCTTTTAGAAAGCGTAGCTACCTGTTCCGACGTTGGTCCTACAGTTCTCTAGCAGACAGGCTTGTCTGCTACCATCCAGCATGCAACTAGAAATACATTTGCTCATTCATCCTTTCACACAGGAGGCAAGGGGGATGGCAGTATCTTATCATATATAGTAAAATAAAAAAACGGATATAGGTTCCATATAAGATTGTGTGACATGAATTACTTATGAACTGTGTTTTAAAGTGTAGTGGTGTGACAGATCGTTCTTGTTTATGTGTAAAAGTAACACGTTTCACTGCTCAGTCTCCTCCCAGATACTCAGAAACATCACAGTAAATTTAGAAGAGGAATTTAATCCGTAAATGACAACAGATTTAAGAAATTAACATGAAAGGAATCCGACAGAGACCTTTCATAACCCCAACGCTCCGGGAAAAGACTGTGCAGGGAATTTTCTGGCCATGCTAGGACATTCCCAAGCAGGCTTCTCACACCCAATTTAAACCAAAAATGTAAAGAAAAGGCAAAAGGTCACCAGCTGCTTGCTAAAACACAATAATTTCAACACATCTTTAGAATCTACCAATTCCAAAGAAAAAAAAAACAATCTGTGACACCTATTTAAAAGATAGTGCAGACCTAATTTGGTCAGCAAGTAAAAACAATGGTTCCTGTGTCATTAATATGAAAACAATTTCTGGTTGTTACCCTTATGGAGTTCACCAGTATTTACTCATTGCAAGAGCCAACTGATCACAGGAAAATTTATGACTGTTTATTAACAAGTAAAATTTATGAAAATAGCCAAGGTGCCACAGCAATTAAAAAATATGAAAATAACATCAGTATTAAAAAGCAGAACATTTCAATGCACAATCCGCAAAAGCAAAAAAAAAAAAAAAAAAGATACGACAAAAAATATGCTTTACAAAGTGGTTATCGCAAAAAAATTTATGACTTATAAAACTAATAATTTGTAGAATTAAAATAACTTTGTGGTACTAATTTAATCACTCTACTATATTTCAGTTAGTTAGCAAACAATGTGATTGTTACCCTTAAGGGGTTCCTCACTATAAATATGCCACTTGCACAGGCTGTACGATCACAGTTCAATGAGAATGAATTTACGAAACAAAATATCACAGATCTAATACCTCACACAGGAACAAACATTTATCAATAAAACAGCTCTGAAAGTACAATAGTCAACATCTAAAAAAACACCGATAAATAAAACACCTGAAAAATACAAGAGTCAGTCTAATAAACACCAATAAATCGAACCCCTGCAAAACACACGAGTCAAAGTTTCTCTGACAGAACACACGTATATGCATTGGACTAACAACTGTATAATCACACTCAGTAGTTCCACTGTTCCGAGGCACAATATAAGAAGGGGCGGGGGGGGGGGGGGGGGGGGGTTCGTCGCCGCAGCTGTCAGTAGGGATTTTTGTCCATCTGCCCTCTCGTGAAGTTTCTCTTGGTCGCCCGTGTCACGTACATCTTGATTTGGTTCCATGTTTGTGTTGTCAAATTCATGCGGTATCCTCGTTTGACACGCCAGGCTGATATTCCTGGGCAAGGATGACACTTAATGGCTCATCTTTGTGCCACCCTTAGCTACCAGAGAACATCGAACTATGATTTACTGTCACTTGACAGTGGGCATCCGTCAGGAAATGTCGATAGGCGTCGTTGACGTCTGCAAGTTTCTCTGGACAGTACCTGTCAAAAGGCTCCTCGCCCCTTTATCCCCTGTCATTTGTCGTTTCACCGCGCCCGTGTCGTCGCGGTGCGTTGCCAGCAGATGGATTTCCGCGCGGTGGACCGCTCGGCCATCTCAGGTCATCGCCTCCACGGAGGGTTGCACTGGTGAGGCCGGCCATTAGCTTAGGGTGCAAGGGAAAGTGTTTGCCGCGTACCCTTCTTTTGTTGTCGACCGCGCTCCCGAAGTGGCCCGGTTGACAGTGTGTCCTGCTGGGAAACCCTCCTCCTCGCTGCTCCCGCTGTCTCGTAAGAGTTTAGCCGGTTCACTTTCAGGTTCTCAACTGCATTCACAGAAATTGTTCATCATAGTTATGTGACTACAAAATGTCACACATAATACCGTTTAGTATTGTCTTTCACAATTTTTAAGAACAAAAGTGAAACTTATACTTTTTTTAAAAATAAAAAAGTTACATGAATCGACAATATAAAAATAAAAGTTAAATGACTTGACAATACAAAAAAAAAATAAAAGTGAAATGATTTGACAGAATAAAAATAAAAATTAAATGAACTGACAATCACTAATGTGGTTCACTTGCGTTTTAAGAAATCAAATTCTACTTATTAATTCACTAAAATGAATAGGATTATGCCATGTGGAAGTATAGGTCAGGACAGCATAGGGTTCACATGTTATTTACACACACACACATGCACACCTGTTGTCTATACTACAAAATAACTACGCATAAACATGGATTACTCAAAATTCTACTTCAATCCACTACTAGTTAATCCAACAAGCTACTTTAATGCTACTCCAACACAGTGTTTATACCACTACAACATAGTTCTAATTCGTCCTCTTCCTGACGCTCGTGGCATATGTCTTGTCACATGATAAATATGGAAAACTTTCCTTAAACACACACAGTAAAAAGAACAATGGTTATTTACACGCCAAAACATTTATACCAGTTGACACACCTGATAAGAGACTCGCAATTATACATTTATCATACTCATATGTTTATACATAAAACAGTAAGACATTTTCATCTAAAATTACGTTATCACAAGAATTAATAACGCAGATGACTCTGAGAAGGGTAAAAAAAATTTTTATCCTACAGGTTATATTACATAATAAAACCAAGCTTTCCTTCGGTCCCATAATCAAAATTATTTAATCTTCATCTACCTTCAAGAGGGAAATTTCTTCAGTTCAACTCATATAGGCTGCAGTGCATCCCGCACTAGCGAAAACAGTAAGCTGTAATGCTCATAGCATCAGCAAAATACATAAACAACTGGGACAACTATTAACGCAGAATAAGTTTTCAGGCTCTGGATCAACATCAATCAAGACTACAGAAAGGATCCATATTTCTGTTCCATTCTCCATTTGCTGAAAAACTGCTCGTATTTGACTACCACAAAATATTTCAGGGCCAGGTAAATTACACAAACCACAATTCTTCTTTCACCTTGAAGGGAATCAATATACTGACGAAATCCACAGACAGCACTTTACATACTCAGCTATAAAGAACAAAAAAGACATATATCATCAGTATTAACATATCATCGCATATTGGGAACCCAATGTTAAACAATCGTATTATCGCATCTTGTTTTGAAGATTCTGAACTTACTCATTCCTTTCTCAGAGTTCTCCTATCTTAAAATATTCATACAGCACGCATACTGTAGTAAGAGATCCTCACTTATACTGACAGATATAGAATAGTAATAGATAGATAGTAGCACTGAAAGCAGAAAATCGGAAACACGGCTACTAACAGCTGGGAACCTGGGTTTGCCACACCCACAATACCCATAGATCGGATATTCCCCTGAGTTTTGCATTCATTCAACACAGATCTTGCTTCTCTTAGGAGCGACTCTTTTCAATTTACACAAAAAACCATAAACAGCATTTCACTCTTTCACAAAGAAATCTTTTATCTTCACATTTGAACCAACCTAAATCCTAATTGCACAAGGAAAGAAAATAAAAAAAACTAAAAAGATCACTTCCATCAATCACATAGAAACATCTTTATGATTATTTTTACCAACATATTATTCAAAATGCATGGGTTACAAATGTAAACTAATCAATTCATTCTCCTCGCCGTCCTCTCTAATATCTTCCCTCTCTATATATCTTATGTTCTCATTTGCATTGTCGCTCATTTGTTCCAATTGGGCGTCTTCTGCGCTTATCATTTGTCATTGCCGGTTTTGTTCATTTCAATTTGCTGGATTATGTCTAGGATTAGCCGGCCGAATTTCAACATCATTTGGTGCTCCGCCTACAGTCCTATTCCCACCGTGTTCAGCGTAGTATCGATACTGGTTGCCGTACCTGTTGCGTTCACGATCCTGTCCACGTCTTCGATCATTTCCGTTGTTCCACCTGTGTTCGCGACTGTCACCCCAGTTTCTATACGGCTGGTCCCGATTAATGTTCCATTCGCGTCGCGACGACCAGTCACGCCTTTGATTAGTAATACGGCCACGACTGCGGTCACGCTGCTGTGTCCCGTAATAACTTTGTGCCTGATTAGGCGGGCATTCTGCTGTATTGTGTTCCAACTCTTGGAGAAGTGTCTTAAACGTTTCCACGCCCTCTTTGCATCGGCCCGCGAGAATGACGTGGCGCAAGTGCATCGGCAATTTGGTGATGCATATCCTAATTAGTTCCGCAGGCCCGTATGGATCGTATAGAAATTGATTCGCCTGCAGCATGTGGTCAAATAGGTGTGCTGGGCTGCCGAAACCAAATTGGTTCAAATTTGGCAGCATAATTATGCCATGCTTGACCCTATCTTGTGCCGCTTCCGACCAATAGGCGGACAGAAAGGCTTGTCGAAACTCCCGAGTGGAGTTGCAATGACGCGCTGCCCTCATGCGAATCGCCGGTTCGCCTTCCAAATAGCCACACATATATTCTATCTTATGTGAACTTGCCCAGTTGGGGGGGAAGACAGAACTCAAATTGCTCGAGCCATGATCGTGGATGTACTCTTTTTTGCGAATTTCGAAATATCTCAAACTTTCTCACCGTGAGGAAATGTTTGAAATCAAATACCCGCATTTCCTCCCGGCGAGGCCCTTGTATGTTCCTATTTTTCTCATGTCTGCCCCTCAAAATACATTTTTCCCTGTCGTCAAAATCTTCCTCGTGGCCGGAGTCCCTCTCTGCACTGTTCGTAGAGCTATTTTTAGTGCTCTTTGCGAGTTCGGAATCACACCCCATGCGGCTTTCCAGATGCGCCACGCGTTCTTGTAATTCGCTTGTTACAGCTTTGTGTCGCCTGTTCACTTCGAACTCTCCCTTCTGAAATCTAAGAAGCGAACGCACTTCTTCGGTCTCTGCGTCCACTACCGGTGTAGTATAGTTATCGCTCTCCATCACCTTCATCGTGCCTACGATGTCCGCTAATGCCGCAATCTTATCATGTATTTGTCTGTTGTCCTCCGCCCCAGCCTGCTTCAATTGTTCTACTTCCTGTTCGAGTGCGGGAATCGCTTGACTGTTGTCCGCTACTATGTTGCTAATGAACGCGGACAATGCGTTTCCGCCTCCTGGACCCGGGAAAGTACCTGCTGGTGCTTACTTTGGCATTCTTCTCTCAGCGCTTGGAAATTCCTAAGTAGCTGTTCTTCGCTCCCTTTCGATTCCGTATCGCGACTCCGCTTATCCTGTTCTAAGGCTTGCAGACGATTATCGATTTGTTCAAATTAACGGCCTAATTCTTTCATAATATCACTTTTTATTTCACTTGCCAGATTGTTTATTCTTTGTGAGATATCATCGGACACTCTCTGCATCAACTTGTCGACTTTATTTGTCTGCTGGATTAGTTTGCCGTCTATTTGTTCGCCTAGCTCGCGTATCGATTTTTTAATTTTCTGCGTCATTTGTTCGCCTAGCTCCCGGATCGATTTTTCAGATTTCTCAGCGTTTTCTTTATTTTGTTGCAATAAGGCTTTGATGAGTTCTGCCAAATCAATTTGGTTAGTTGGAGGCAAATTAATTTCTGGCTCTGATGTGAGCCCGTTCGTCCTGTTTTGCATTATCTCTGTTGTATTCCCCAATGCATTTTTGGAACCGTCCGACGCGCTAATATTCGAAATCAAATTATCCCCTTGGTCCATGTTGCTTAAGTTGTTGGACCGCCTACTTTTAGCTTGGCTACGTGTCTGCATTAGTTCAATTTATACCCGGTACGCAACACACTAATGAAAATAAATGTATCCCCCAAAAATTACGACAGTCACACGAAAGGTACCCAACCTAGTACGCACTTTTTCACACTCAAAAACAAATTTATATCTTTGATCGAAGTCAGTGCAATTTACAAGGGAGAAAAAAAAAACACATACATATAAAACACACGAATATAGCAAACAAAACAAGACAAACAACACAACGCCACTCAACAGCGCCGTGAATCTTATGAAAGTCTGTTCAGAAACAACGCAGAAGTTGTTTGAGCGCTGCAGAGAGAAAAAAAAAGGGGGTTCAAATGGTTCTGAGCACTATGGGACTCAACTGCTGTGGTCATTAGTCCCCTAGAACTTAGAACTACTTAAACCTAACTAACCTAAGAACATCACACACATCCATGCCCGAGGCAGGATTCGAACCTGCGACCGTAGCAGTCGCACGGTTCCGTTCTGCGCGCCTAGAACCGCGAGACCACCGCGGCCGGCCGCAGGGAAAAAAATTAAGATTATACAACGCTCGCAATCTAACGTTTCAGAGATTCCAGAGTCTAGCGGAATCACATAACAGGGTCGCCATGTGTAATGTTATTGCTTTAATTTGTTCTGCAAGCGGTGCTGCTATTCAAGACCATAAAAGTGGGTTAAAAGCTGTGAGCTATCTGAGGGAGTTAACCAAATTCCCAACCAGACTAACATTAATTATAATCTTTTAATAGTCATACGACAACGGGGTTATATATATAAAAAGGAGAATTTAAATAGAAAGAAAAAAATCAGTTTATATTTGGAAATTTATTTTAACATTGACCATTGAAATTTCAACATACTAAACTGAATTCATAACTAAACTGGTGTCTTATTTAGGATTGTGAAAATGTGACATTGTAATCTTACGGAACACATCAAATATGGAACCAAGATTGGGAGATTGCATACAACACTGCATTCATAAAATAACACACGAAGAACGTTGAAACATATGCAAGAGGAAATTAACCACAACCAACCGATTCAATTTTCACCCAAAGAAGTTACGTTCGTAGCGCAATCCTGTCCGTCATGTAATTACCACTCACTGGGATACTAAATTCATACTAACTCTCCGTAAAATCTTCCCGAAAATAATAGCTGAGGGCTACTTTGATAATTACACCATATGCTTCAAGTGGTCAACTTTGTTTACAGAAAGAGTGTAACTCTACAATAATTTTTGATAATTAAAATACATTAGATCGAAAAGCAATTTACAAAAGAATAACTTCGAACTGGTTACTATCGTCTTACTATTAACCTAATGGGTCAAACAATTGTATAAGCACGTGGTACTGGTCTCATAAAGTACACCCCACGTGGGTTGAACGTAAAGAAAAGTTGCTATATTCAAAAATATTGTCAAGACGAGACGTTATTATCTCACGCACATTTGCATTTAAGATTGATGATCTTAGTTAGAGTTACTGATCAACACTTGGTTCCACTTTACTCACAAAGCAGTGACAAAGCAACTACCGGAATATTTTCTGAACTTCACACTCGAATTACACTGCGTTGCAATTTAAGATAACATTATATATTTTAGAGCTAAACCTGAAATAAAGGTGATTAAATTTTCAGTTAGGCTGATCTTAAGAAATCCATTGTCCTACGGACTTAACAGACACGCGCTTAGCCGGAGATCTTACCACTTCAGACGCTCACCGGGGACAGACTGACCTGGGCTCCTACCAAGGGTGCTTCCGTATACAAAACGGAAGTGACCAGAGGGGCAGCTTCCTATAACAACATGACAAGGGACCATACTAAGGATAGAAACCTCTTTGCTTTTAGAAAGCGTAGCTACCTGTTCCGACGTTGGTCCTACAGTTCTCTAGCAGACAGGCTTGTCTGCTACCATCCAGCATGCAACCAGAAATACATCATCCTCTCACACAGAAAGGAAGGGGGATGACAGTATCTTATCATATACAGTATATAAAAGAAAGCGGATGTAGGTTCCGTATGAGACTGTGTGACATGAATTACATATAAACTGTGTTTTAAAGTGTAGTAGTGTGACAGATCGTTCTTGTTTATGTGTAAAAGTAACGCGTTTCATTGCTCAGTCTCCTCCCAGATACTCAGAAACACCACAGTAAATTTAGAAGAGTAATTTATGCCGTAAATGACAACACATTTAAGAAATTAACATGAAAGGAATCCAACAGAGACCTTTCACTGTGTTGCACAAGAGCGATATTTTCTGAGTCCGTGGTGGTTATATATCAATAAGTCATTGCTCCAGAATCGTACTGCAAATTGAGGTGAGTGATATGGGTCTGTAATTCAAAGGGTTACTCCTATTTCCTTTCTTGATTATTCGTGTGACCTGTGCTACTTTCCAGTCTTTAGGAACAGACTTTTCGTCAAGTGAGCGATTGTTTATGATTGCTAAGAAAGGCGCTATTGTGTCTGCACACTCTGAGAGGAACCTTCTGGTATACCATCTGGACCGGAAGACTTGCCTTTCTTAAGTGATTTGAGTTGTTTCGCAACACCTAAGATATCTACTTTTATGTCACTCATGCTAACAGCTGTTCTGCTTTCGAATTATGGAATATTTTCTTCGTCTTCTTTGGTGAAGGAATTACGGAAAACTGTACTTAGTAACTCCGCTTTCGAGGCACCATCATCGGCAACATTTCCATCTCTATCACGTAGTGACGGTATTGACTGTTTTTTTGCCACTGGTGTACTTTACACACGACCAGAATCTCTTTGGGTTTTCTATCATATTTTGAGTGATAGTGCTGTGTTCCAGAACGACAGGACCCCAATTCACACTGCTCGCATCGTCTACGACTGGTTTTGTGAGCACGAGGATGAACTGTCACATCTCCTTTGGCCACCACAGCCGCCAGGTCTCAGTATTATTGAGATTCTGTGGTCTATTTTAGGGAGACGGGTGCGTGATCTCTATCGACTTCCATCATAGTTACCTAAACTTGACACTGTTTTGCAGGAAGAATGGTATGAGAGTCCCTTGAAAATCATGCAGGACTGTATTCATCCATTCCGAGACGAATGGAAGGTGTTTCGAATGCCAACGGTTTTTCTAGACATCCCACTTCGCTTCGTAGAACCGAAAGAATATTCGCGCGCAGTCTTGAACGAGTTCCATTAAATATATTTCGCTTATTTCCAAAACAGTATTATTAGTATTATTTGTGGAATCTCACAAAGAACATCAGCATCTGGTTCTAATCCAAAGTCAGGACAAAAGGAACGATCGTTTTGTGTGAATCATTGCGTATGATAGCGGAGATGGCCAATGCCGCACATAAGAGAACTTTTTTTAAAAAAATAACACTTTTATCATTAAATCTGTATTTTATCAAAGCAATGATGTCTACAATAAAGCCTGCTCATACGTTTCCTCTTTACTGTTTTTCTCCGTAGTAGCATTTCTCTATTTTAATTCTATTTAGTATTTGTTTTTCCTCTGTTATTTCGGGTAATACTACTGCTTTCCGTTTGATGTTAATGAACTTCTCTTTCAACTCCACCAAATTTCTACAATTTATTGTCTCTAATTGAAAAGTAATAGTACTAGACAGTTTCCGATACCTATTTTATATCCTATTTAGCATTTCTAGGTGTACCAAGAGGCGGTTGTTGAAGGAGCTATATATGTCCCATGGCGTAAAGCAGTTACCTGACTTTCCTCAGTTCAATACTTGTTATACTCCTTCACTCAAGCCACAATTCTGACGTTCCGGCAACTCACACAGGCAGTAGGTTGACGAACTAACAGTCAACCTACTGAGAGAGCGGAAATGAACAGTTGTTAGTTTGGCAACAATTATTTCGTTAGACTGACAGCACTTACGTAAAGAAAATAAGAAAGCAGGCACCAAATGAACATACGTTTACAACAGAGGTTACATAAAATCAGGAGTTAGTGCGACAGCAGTAGTGATGTTTCATAGCAACTGGTGTGCGAAATATGAAAACGACAAAACAGGAAGTCCCCAGTTTCTTGAACAGGTGACTGGAGGACTTTCTCGATTTTACACCAGAAATAAATCTTACTACTCACTTTTGAACTTGGAAACCTTTAACGTGTCTTGAATTCTTACCCCAAGAAATGATTCTGTATCACATCATGAAATGAAAGTCAGCAAAGTACGATAACTTTTTTATTTTTATTTCACCTATGTCGTACAACATTCGCAGTGCAAGTAAATATTTCTTCAGGTGCTTCTGCAATTCTCTGATATGCTCCTGCAACACAATTTATCACCAAGGTGTAATCCTGATAACTCAAGACTCTCAATCTCTTCTGTCAGCTTTTAGAGATATACCAGGAGGAGACGTTTTACAGGTACTGAACTGCTTAGGTTAGGAAGTTCTTTATTAACGTCCACGAAACTTTCATCAACAGTGCTTTATAAAAGTATACTTGCTTATTACTTTTTAGTGCAATGTTTGTTGTTGTTCTCTTTTGTCGGAAGACTGGTTTGATGCAGCTCTCCACGCCACTTTATCCTGTGCAAGCCTATTCATCTTTGAGTAACTATTGCAAGTTACATCCTTCTGAATCTGCTTACTGTATTCATCTCTTGGTCTCCGTCTATGATTTTTACTACCTCCTTCGGCTCCCTCCAGCACTAAATTGGGGAGCCCCTGATGTCTCAAAATGCGACCTACCAACTGACCCCTTCTTCTAGTCAGGTTGTGCACAAATTTCTTTTCTCCTCAGTTCCATTCAATACCTTCTCATTAGCTACGTGATCTACCCATCTAATTCTTCTGTAGCACCAATTTCAAAAGCACCAGGTTTCTTTGGAATTGGAATTATTATACTCTTTTCGAAGTCTGAGGGTATTTCGCCTGTCTCATACATCTTACTCACCAGATGGAATAATTATGTCATGACTGTCCCTCCCAAGTTCCCAGTAGTTGCAATGGAATGTTGTCTACTCCTGGGGCCTTGTTTCGAGTTAGGTCTTTCCGTGCTCTGTCACATTCTTCACGTAGTGTCATATATCTCCTATATCATATTTATCTACGTCCCCTTCCATTTCCATATTGCCCTCAAGATCATCTTTCTTGTATGGACGCTCTATATACTCTTTCCATCTTTCTGCTTTCCCTTCTTTTTTTAGGACTGGTTTTCCATCTGAGCTCTTGATATTCGAACAGGTGATTCTCTTTTCTCCAAAGGTATTTTAATTTTCATGTAGGCTGCATCTATCTTTCCCCTAGCGATACACAAGTCTAAATCCTTACATTCTGCACTTCCTGTCAATCTCACTTATTAGACGTTTATATTCTCTTTCACGTACATCATTTACTGCATTTTTATATTTTCTCCTTTCACCAATTACATTGAATATCTATTATGTTACCCAAGGATTTCTACTAATCCTCGTCCTTTTAACTATTTGATCAGCTGCTTCCTTCACTGTTTCACCTCTCAAAGCTCCCCTTTCTTCTTCTACTGTATTCCTTTCCCCTGTTATTGTCAATAGTTCCCTATTAATCCCTCTGAAACTCTCTGATTCTTCCAGTTTATCCAGGTCCCTTCTACTTTAATTCCTAGCTCTTTGCAGTTTCTTCAGTTTTAATCTACAGCTCATAACCAATAAATTGTGGTCATCGTCCACATCTACCCCAGAAAACGTCTTACAATTTAAAATTTGGTTCCGAAATCTCTGTCTTACCTTTATATAATAAATCTGAAATCTTCCGGTGTCTCTAGATCTCTTCCACGTGTACAACCTTCTTTCATGATTCTTGAACCAAGTGTCAGCTATGATTAAATTGTGCTCTGTGAATAATTCTACTAAGCGGCTTCCTCTTTCATACCATTCCCCCAGTTCCTACAAACCCATTATTTTTCCTTCTCTTTCTTCTCCTACTATCGAATTCCAATCCTCCATCACTATTACATTTTCTTCTCCCTTAATTATCTGCATAATTTCTTTTTTCTCGTAACACATGTCTTCAGTCTCTTTATCATCTGCGGAGCTAGTTGGCAATAAACTTGTACTACTTTGATGGCTGTGGGCTTCGTGTCTATCTTGGCTACAATAACGTGTTCATTCTGCTTTTCATAGTAGTTTATCCGTATTTCTATCTTTTTATTCGTTATTAAACCTACTCATGCATGACCCCTATTTGATTTTGTATCTATAACCCATTATTCAACTTACCATAAATTCTGTTCCTCCTGCCACCGAATTTCACTAACTCACACTAGAGCTAGCTTTTTAAGCTGTCAATTCCCCTGCTCATTTTTCTAACCAATCTGTCAGATTAAGCGATCTGACATTCTACGCTCCGATCCATAGAACGCCAGTTTTGTTTCTCCTAATAACCACATCCTCCTGAGTAGTGACCGTCTGGAGATCCGGAATATTTTACCTAAGACGTATCCATCATCATTTAACCATACAGTGGAGCTACATACCCTCGGGAAAAATTAGGGCTGTAGTTTCCCCTTTCTTTCAGCCGTTCGCAGTACCAGCGCACTAAGGTCGTTTTGGTTGATGTTACAAGGTCAGATTAGTCAATAATCCAGACTGTTGCCCCTGCAACTACTGAAAAGACTGCTGTTCCACTTCAAGAACGACACGTTTGTCTGGCCTCTCAACAGATACCCCTCCGTTGAGGTTGCAGCTGCGGTACGGCTATGTGTACCACTCTGGAACGCAAGCCTCCACACCAACGGCGAGGTCCATGGTTCATGGGATTTTCATCTTTTTTTTGCAGATCATTTGATCGTCTGCAATAAAAGGAATAAATAAATAAATATGTGTTGGTTTCGGGCACTGTTACTTATGAAAGGTCATTCATACATATAAGAGAAAGTGACAGTCCTAAGATGGAAACAAAATATAATCAGTTCTCAGTTGTATGATAACTTTTAGCTTACTGCGGATCCTTTCCTGTTGACAACTTCTGTTTCCTGGCAGAGTGATACGAGATAAGTGAGATTTTTTAATGTTACTTGTAGAAAGACATTAATATGATCGTAAATGCCTTTCTTTTATTCGTCCACACGTCTGCTAGCAGGGCAACGCTCCCCTAGTCTCACCCGTCCTGGCTCGCTGGAACGGAGCCAGCGGCTGCATCCAACGACGTAGTTCCGTTTAATAGCCAACTCCTTGGGGGCACTTACTAAGACTTTTTAAATCTCTCTTTCTTGGCGTGCCGTTCTCCAAGTCTGTTAACTAGCAGGCTAGGCTGCACTACGCTGACAAGAAGCAAAACCTGAAGACTTGTTATACGGGTTTCCCTACAGTATAGTATTTTCATCGCCAGTTTCTTTTCTACCCATCAAACTTGCAAGTTTCCTCCGGTCTAAGACACTGCTGACACATCTCATTCATGACATGCCTCTGTCAAATATGTTTGTGGTCAGCACCTGTTCCGGTCAAGTTTCAGACGAAAGAATGTTATGAATTCAAAGAAGAAAAGCTGATGTTTTTTTCACACACAGTGGTGGCAAAAAAATCGCAGCATCAAGAAGGAGTTGTGCGACATAAACGAAAGTTGGTAGGCTCTTTCTACATCTGAAAGACGACGTCAGTTCAAACTCTGCATCAGTCGTACAAGAGTGATACTGGAAGCGCCACTATGACGATGCAGATCAGGTTTGCTTGAAACACACGCTGTAACGGGTGTGAGCGTTAGTTAGCTTTGACACTGGATGTGGTGAGTTGATGTTAGTCAAGAGTGCCTTCAAGGCGACAAAGACACCATTATCAACACTTCACTGAGTTTAAACGAGATCGTGTGATAGGGTTACAAGACGATGGATGATCCATCTGCGATATTACAGAAAGACTTGGCAGGGATGTAGCCACTGTACATGACTGCTGGCAACGATGGTCACGCAAATGTACAATATCAAGAATACCGGGCTCCGGACAGGCACTTGGCACTACCTTCGTGTTCGGCGCATAGCTCTGGCGCATCGTATTGCATCTGCAGAAGTGAATATGAACAGTAGTTGGCATCACAGTGGCACAATGAACTGTTACAAATCGTTTGCTTAGGGACAGCTCTGAACCAGACGCCCTGTAGCGTCCATTCCACTGGTGCCAAACCACCACCATTTGCGTCTTCAGCTCTTTGGAGGGCGGGGTGGAGGCCTGTTCTATTTTCTGTTGAAATCTGTTTGCCCCTAGGTGCCAATGATGGCCATGTATTTGTTAGGAGGAGGCTAATTGAGGGCTTTCAACCCATCTGTCTATGTGCAAGACACACTTGACCTACACCTGGAGTTATGGTCTGGTGTGCGATTTCATATGGAGCAACCTCGTGGTTATCCCACGCGCTCTGACTACGAATTTGTACATAAATCTGGTGATTCGACCTGTTCTGTTGTGGTGCCATTCGTGAACAGCATTCCAGGGGGTGTTTTCCAACAGGATAATGCTAGTCTATATACCCTACATGCTCTACAGAGAGTCGACATGTTGCTTTGGCCTGTCCGATCGCCAGATCTGTCTCCAGTTGAACACATATGGGGCGTCATTGGGCGACAACTTCAGCGTCATCCACAGACAGCATTAACTGTCCCTGTGTTGACCGACCACTAACTGACGTCGCAATGTATGCACGTCTGCATGCTCGCATTCACCATTCTGGCTCTTACACCGGTTATTAACGTACCAGCATTTCACATTTGCAGGAGTGTATCTCGTGGTTACATTAATCTGTGAACTCGCAATGTTAATCACTTAAGTATGTTACCTAGACAAACGTATTCTGAATTTTCACTACTGTACATTAATTATTTTGTTGTGCTGCGATTTTTTTCCATTAGTGTGTCAACAAACTACCATCATATGTCCATGAGCAAAAATATTTCTCTTTGCTGAAGATGATAGTATTGGCTGAAAGCCTAATGGAGAAAATTCAGCTCTTGAAAATACAAACTACATTTTGTTGAATTTAATAACTTGGGATCAGCAAACGAACTGTCACTGAGCTTTGATAAAACACAATAAGTTCAGTATTTTAAACAGCACATAGCCTGACGACACTACTATAAATAATGACAGAAAACATTATAAATTCATAATTGTATAATTGGTAAGGAACATAACTGGAAGTCGCATGTTACAGATTTTAAGAGTCTAAGCTAAGCAGTTTTTGCGTTATGGATATCAGATGTTAGATTTCAACACTCAAAGCGATTATTTACTTTTAATGTTTTCATTCACTAGCACTTTGTGGTACAGAATTTTGAGATAACTCTTTATTGAGGAACATAGTGTTTGTTGCACAAAAACGTGTAATAAAGAGAATATGTGGTGTCCACTTTCGGACCTGTTGTAGGCAATTCTTTAAATAGTTGGGCACACTGGCAACAAGCCGGCCGTTGTGGCCGAGCAGTTCTAACCGCTTCAGTCTGCAACCGCGCGACCGCTACTGTCGCAGGTTCGAATCCTGCCTCGGGCATGGATGTGTGTCATGTCCTTAGGTTAGTTAGGTTTAAGTAGTTCTAAGTTCTAGGGGACTGATGACCTCAGATGTTAAGTCCCATAGTGCTCAGAGCCATATGAACCGTACTGACAACAGCCGCACTGTTCATTTAATCGCAGATGTAGTTTGTTTTCAATAGTCATCTCAGTTCGTAAAGAATAATGACATTCATAAATATGGTAAGGGACAGCGTTGTACCTAGAAGTCAGTATAAGTAGGAATACAGATTTTTGTTTGGTTGGTACAGTAGAACCTCGATAAGCCGACCTTGGATGGTCCGGCTCCCCGCTAAGTCTGATCATTCCATTTCCGATATTTGTTTACGTATACAGGACGTTGCCATAATACTCATCGATGACTCATCGTCTGCCATTTGGATCACTAGGCACTTGGCCTTTGCTAGATACTACAGTTAGATCAGTTTTAGTATGAAATGACTTGTTTCTAACTCGATCAACAAGTGTTATTGTGCAAGCATTTCTTATATTAATTAATGACATTGTTCTTTTTACATATTAAATTCTGTAAAACAAAATAATGGCACCAACTATACGCGAGCATGTGACGCTGTTCTTACGTTGAGCCCAGTGACGTAAATGAGTCGGTCAGTACAACTGACGTTAGCTGCACAACAGAAGCAGAATTAACTAATGACCGAATCATTAACGCTGTAACTCGAACAATCGATGAAACGGGAAACATGACGACAACGGAGACAATCAACCTACGGCTCGAGTAACGCATACAGATCGTAATCATGACACTCGTAGAGCCCTTCAGTACATCGAACAAACCTTTATGTCTCCTCTCAATAGACATTTTGTGGATGAGGAAATGGAAGTAATCGTCGCAAAATCAACATTGTGGTCTGCTATGCGAAATAACATTGCAGGGTTTTTTCGGCCTGCTTAAGAACATAACACTTTTTAGTGCGTGATTTCTCTTGTTTTAAACAATTAAGCACACATCAGCTGTGCGTCAATGCAGTAGTGTAACAACATACCTACAGACGTTAAACGTTCACTCATAGTAACAATATCTACCGTACGATACAGACGTATTTTAGAGAGCAGACTCTACTGTACAGGGTGCGGCGTGTGAACGTGCTTATATAAAAAAAATCATAACTCAAAAAGTACAGAGACATCAATTTAATTCTTATTCTCTTCATACAGAGTAACATCTAAAGTTTTGTTCCATTACATTTTGAAAATGATATTTTGAAGGTGGCCTCCGGTCTGCTCAATGCATTTGGAGAGTCGAAATCGGAATTTTCGGTCCACTTTTTCCAACATGTATCTGTCGATGTTGGCAATAACAACACGAATATGGTCCCGTAGAGAGACGAGCATCGAAGAAAATGTGGGTCCACTGTACTGGGATTCAAGACACGAACTGAACTGGCACAAAGATGATGTGGCTGACTCACTTCATGCAATAATACGTAGGCGAAAACATCATTTCAAATCGTATTTCATTCCATTTGTAAGATACCCGTGTTTTAAGAGGAAAATTAGTTTTCTAAAGAAAAAATACAGCTTAGTGTTTGAAATTCGACAATAATCATTAGAAACTCTTATAACAATGTATTATTTCTTGTTATGTATTCATGGGAAACGCGTGTTTCAAGACACCGTAACGGTAAACTCAGATTGTTGAACGATGCCTATACGGGTGAGTACAAACGCCACATGGCACGGAATTTTAGTAGGAAAATGTATAATTTGTAGTACTCCTATTTTCCTGTAGTTCCAATATTTATAAAATTCATTTATCTCCAACACAAAGCGCCTCAGACAATCTGGACGACTGATTCGCAAAATCAGTTGCCCTGAGTATAACTGCAATGTCGATCTCCATTTCATTAAATATGTATATCTGTGAGAATTTAAGTTAAGCGTCCACAGAAAGGTGCTGTCGATTCAACGGCTGTGCTTTGGGTGCCACGGATTGGCAGAACTCGGATGTTTGTTGATGGCTCACCTCCTGAGTGCTACCGTTGCTCCGTTTCCTCACTGCATTTCAGTGCCGTCGTTCCTCCGTTTTCTCACTGCATTTCACTGCTTTCTTATGATTTCCGGCTGAGGATGAACACATGCACACTGCTTCCCATTTGATAGTCTCAGACTGATGCTAAGCAACGAAGTGAGGCGCTGCACGAAAACCTCTATTGTTGAGGAATTCATCAGCCTGTGATTTGTTGCGTACTCTAAGAGGATATACGAAAAATAATCATTGTACAATTAAGAATACCATCCTCGATGTTGAATGTGGAAGGCAGTTCTGCATCCCGTTTTCATCAAAATTAGAGCGTGATTTTGTAATTTAGAGACTGGGAACAGGGCAAATCAGAATGAGAGGGTTTATTGATGATACGGAGTTACAGTGACTAGCAGTATTATACTCTTTGTAATTTTCGTTTCTTACCTTTACTAACACGGTGGCAGGCTCACTGGTTCGTGAATGTCTCTAGCACACATGAGAATATAAAGCACAGTGAAAATAACTATCTACCTCTTGTGCAAAACGTGGGGTACAGGAAACAAGTAGCGACTGTTTCTTTATTTCTCAAGCCGTCAGCTGCGAGACTAACGGTATAAGCAGGAAAACTAGTTCAAAAATGGCTCTGAGCACTATGGGACTTAACATCTTAGGACAACACACACCGAAATGCCCGAGGCAGGATTCGAACCTTCGACCGTAGCGGTCGCGCGGTTCCAGACTGAAGCGCCTAGAACCGCTCGGCCACAACGGCCTGCGGAAAACTAGTGATTTGATCAATGGTGTGTCATATCAAGAGTGCAGCACTTGGAGTCAGTGTTTTTGGTTGTAGGGAAGATTTTCGTACTGTGATTGGCGTCCGAAGGAGACGCGCTATTTTGGCGGGATTGTCTAGTTGGAGGGAAGCTTTGCAACTGTACCCCAGTACTTCTTAACTTTGCAGTTGGTAACTGGCACTGTTTCGTACGAAGGAAATGGCAGGGCGCAAGTGAGCACCATGTGACGTGCACTTCTTGTTGATTGCACAGCTGTCCACATCGACCTTGGGTTAACAACCGGAGCGCATCGAATTGCACTTTGGTCGCGGAGGTCTCTGCATCGAATCTGGGTACAGTAGCAATAGAAGACGGATCATCTTAGCGTTTCATTGCGACTCAGCCCGCAACATCTTCAAGTTGAGGCAGGGTGACGACATTGTCTTCACGAAGGGGTCTGTAGCGTACAGCTCGGTGCACCACCATCACATTTACGGTGTGCATAATTGGCGGCACTGACAGAGTAGGTCAATCCGATTTCACACTCACTGCATCCAGAACGATTGCCTGTCTCAGGTTCAACGCACTTGTACTGCATGTGTGAATTTCTGGAGATAGTTACCAACTTACTGTCACTGTTTCGATCATGAAGTAGCAGGAATATACAAATTTCAGTTATACACACATCACCTTGGTTCCGAGAGTTCCGGAACCTGTACAGGAAATTGGAATAGAGATCAACATAAACATCATTTCCGCCCTTTTTATTGCTCATGAAAACCACACATTGCATGTTGTACCACCATACAGCGAGACCTTCACGGGTGGTGGTTCAGACTGCTGTACACACCGGTACCTCTAATTACCAGTAATAAGTCATCTTGTATTGATGCATGCCTGCATTCGTCGTGGCATACTATCCACAAGTTCATCAAGGCACTGTTGTTCCAGTTATCCCACTCCTCAACGGCGATTCGGCATTGATCCCTCAGAGTTGTTAGTGGGTCACGTCGTCCATAAACAGCCTTTCAATCTATCCTAGGCATGTCCGATAGTGTTCATGTCTGGAGAACATGCTGGCCACTCTAGTCGCGCGATGTCGTTATCCTAATGTAACTAATTAATGGAAAATCTCATATAAAGATGTGAAACAATTACTAACAAAGAGATAGAGGGGCTGGCCAGTACTACCTCAGCTCAGTACAGCCGATAGAAACACAAAAAACAACCGAAAATTTAAGTTCCTAGCTTTCGGAATAAATGTTCCTTCATCAGGGAGGAGAGAGGGGAAAGAAAGGGAAGAAGGGAAAGTGGATTTAGTTACTCACAACCCAGGTTATGAAGCAACAGGGAAAGGAAAACAGGGAAGGTAGCAAGGATGGAGGCATGGTTGTCAGAGGGAAGCCAAAGATATTCTACTGCAGGTACTGTGCCAGCTTCAAACCACAGAGGATGCATACAGAAGTAAAGAGCTGTACATCCACCTTGCTGCACACCTCTTTACTTCTGTATGCATCCTCTGTGGTTTGAAGCTGCCGATATGGTTGCAGTATCGGTCGGAGGATTGTATTCACATATCGTGCAGCCGCTATGGTGTCTTCCATGACCACGAGCGGCGTGCATTGACCACATATAATGCCACCCCAAAACAGCAGGGAACCTCCACCTTGCTGCACTCGCTGGACAGAATATCTAAGGCGTTCAGCCTAACCGGGTTGCCTCCAAACACGTCTCCGACGATTGTCTGGTTGAAAGCATAAGCGACACTCAACGGTGAAGAGAACCTGATGCCAATCCTGAGCGGTCCATTCGGCATGTTCTTGGGCCCATCTGTACCGCGCTGCATGGTGTCGTGGTTGCAAAGATGGACCTCGCCATGGACGTCGGGAGTGAAGCTGCACATCATGCAGCCTACTACGCATGGTTTTAGCCGTAACACGACATTCTGTGGCTGCACGAAAAGCATTATTGAACATGGTGTCATTGCCACCAGGGTTCCTCCTAGCTCTAATCCGTAGGTAGCGGTCATCCACTGCAGTAGTAGCCCTTGGGAGGCCTGAACGAGGAAGGTCATCGACATTTCCTGTCTCTCTGTATCTCCTCCGTGTCCGAACAACATCTCTTTCGTTCACTCCGAGACGCCTGGACACTTCCCTTGTTGAGAGCTTTCCCTGGCACAAAGCAACAACGCGGATGCGATCGAACCGCGGTTAGTGGAATGACTGGAAATGATCGGCTGTCGGACCCCCTCCGTCTAATAGGCGCTGCTCATGCATGGTTGTTTACATCTTTGGGCAGGTTTAGTGAGATCTCTGAACAGTCAAAGGGACTGTGTCTGTGTTACAATATCCACAGTCAACGTCAATCTTCAGTTCGGGGAACCGGGGTGATGCGAAACTATTTTTGATGTGTGTAGTTGTACGAAATTAGAGAGTAAATTTTCAAATGGGCGAGTAGTAAATTCACAGATGCAGGAGGATCACTTCTATCCACTCAATCTTCCAGATAAATATCGATAAACACAATTGTCAGAGATTTCATAGTTGCGTTTTATGTTGTTTCAATGGATATGTTTGTGAATAGATACGAGTATTCAATTAGTCTGTATTTCTATTTGGTGTCTTTATTTACATTAAGTTATATGGAGTCAACCAGTATTCAAATGGATTCTATCAATCGCATTTAATCATATATAAATATTTGTTGTTCCAGTCTGACAGCTGGGAGTACCACCGCATAAAGGTAATGCATCTGTTTTAGTGTCTCGGGACGAATACCATGATAAAATGTACAATTTATTGAGATGACAGCATGTACCGGAAGATTAGCAGGGATCCCACTAATCGAGTGGCGAAGAGAACTGCTTCGCTTCTGAATGATTCTCCCTTCCCACCAGACGTTGTTCGGAGATTGAAACCAAGTGGTGCGTTGCCTCCTAGATTTTATGGACTACCAAAGGTCCACAAGAAAGATGTTCCTCTCCGCCCCATAGCGAGTAACATAGGCTCTCCGACCTATGACGTTGCCAAACACCGGACATCGTTGTTGAGGCCTCTTGTGGGAAAATGTGTTCACCACGTAAGAAACTCTGCTGATTTCATTAGTAAACTTCTTATTTAATAACAATTTTTTGAACAGACGGGCGGAGCCCATTATCCCCTCTGGTGGCCAATTTATTTATGGAAGACTTCGAGGAGAAGGCGCTTGAATCTGCTGACTTGAAACCCACGGTATTCTGGAGGTATGATGATGATACCTTTGTCGTTTGGTCCCATGGTGAAGATAACTTACAAGACTTCTTAAGACATCTGAACTCCCTCCACGATCAAATAAAGTTCGCAATGGAAATTGAAAACGAGGGATGCCTTCCATTCTTGGATGTTCTGCTTCGGCACAGAGAGGATGGCACTTTGGGACATGAAGTGTATCGGAAGCGGACGCACACGGTTTTGTATTTACGTGCAAATAGCTGCTACCACCGTGCCCAGACGATGAGTGTTCTCCGAACTTTGACCCATAGAGCGCATATTATCTCTGACGAAAGCAGTCTGCAAGATGAACTTTCCCACTTACAGAAAGTGTTTGATGACAATGGCTACTCCCCACAGCAAATACAGAAGGCACTGAAAATGAAAACGACTGAGGCGACAAAAAAAGCAGAAGAAGACGAAGAAACCTTTAAATCGATGGTCTTCCTGGCATATGTGGGTAGGCTCTCATACAAATATAGAACAGATTCTCAGCAGACACAAAGTAAAAGTGATTTTTCGTCCTCCACCCAAGACGTCTGCACTCGTGGGATCCATCAAAGAATGTTTGCTGCTCCGAAAATCTGGAGTTCACAAAGTTCCACGTGAATGTGGCCTTTCTTACATTAGACAAACAACTCGTACTGTCCAAGAAAGATGTACAGAACGCCGGGGGTACACACGACTTTTACAACCTAACAAGTCGGCAATGACAGAGCACTGTATTGACACGGGTCACAGTATTTTGTATGACAACGTCGAAATTTTGGCAACTACATCATCTTTTTTGGACTCTAATATCAAGGAGGCAATTGAAATTCGCTTGACGTCGAATTTAATTAATAGAGACAGTGATTTCAACCTTGATAAATCATGGAATCCGGCACTTGCTGTAATAAACTCACAAAGACCCCGTCACAGTGCAGCTCACAATGATATATCGACACGCCAACTCAGATCGACTGTGGAATCATAGATGTAACTTGCACATTGTGCACTTCTGTGCCGCCGACCAACTTCTCTGGCGCATTTGCATCTGAGGCCGCTTGCGCAGTTGCGCGGTACACGAGGACAAAGGGACGAAGCGAGCACAGGAGCGGCAGTCTTGGGGCTCACTCTGAAGATAGCTGAACGTTATACGGCCGAAATATCAGAAGAAGGAGAATTCTTGCGGCTGCACAGTCGAAAATTAATGGAACAAAAAATGTTCAAATTTGTGTGAAATATTAACTCTGGAAAATGTTTTCGTGGCATTCCCTGAGTGATCTTGTCATTCTGGAAGTCACAATGGATCAATGCAAGTATGGATTTATCCTTGGGGATCATGTCAAACCATACAGGTTGTTTGTCTTCCTCGGCACGATGGCATCTACCAGCAGGACAATGCAAAGGAACACACAGCTCGAAACGTACGTGTGTGGATCGAAGAGCACTAGGATGAGTTTAACATTCTCCTCTGGCCATTAGACTCCCCGGATTGAAACCTATCGCAGCTGGCCACGGCACTGAAGCCGGCAAGGCTCCAGATCCCTGTTGGAACCTTCCAGAACCCCACTGACACTCAACTTGCTCGCCTCGCAGCGGTTCTCGCTGCAAAATGTAATTTTCCAGGTTTTTGACAGGTGGTCACAATAATGTGACCGGACAGCGTATATAGATTTAACGCGGTACTAAAAATAAAATAAATACACTCCTGGCAATGGAAAAAAGAACACATTGACACCGGTGTGTCAGACCCACCATACTTGCTCCGGACACTGCGAGAGGGCTGTACAAGCAATTATCACACGCACGGCACAGCAGACACACCAGGAACCGCGGTGTTGGCTGTCGAATGGCGCTAGCTGCGCAGCATTTGTGCACCGCCGCCATCAGTGTCAGCCAGTTTGCCGTGGCATACGGAGCTCCATCGCAGTCTTTAACACTGGTAGCATGCCGCGACAGCGTGGACGTGAACCGTATGTGCAGTTGACGGACTTTGAGCGAGGGCGTATAGCGGGCATGCGGGAGGCCGGGTGGACGTACCGCCGAATTGCTCAACACGTGGGGCGTGAGGTCTCCACAGTACATCGATGTTGTCGCCAGTGGTCGGCGGAAGGTGCACGTGCCCCTCGACCTGGGACCGGACCGGACCGCAGCGACGCACGGATGCACGCCAAGACCGTAGGATCCTACACAGTGCCGTAGGGGACCGCACCGCCACTTCCCAGCAAATTAGGGACACTGTTGCTCCTGGGGTATCGGCGAGGACCATTCGCAACCGTCTCCATGAAGCTGGGCTACGGTCCTGCACACCGTTAGGCCGTCTTCCGCTCACGCCCCAACATCGTGCAGCCCGCCTCCAGTGGTGTCGCGACAGGCGTGAATGGAGGGACGAATGGAGACGTGTCGTCTTCAGCGATGAGAGTCGCTTCTGCCTTGGTGCCAATGATGGTCGTATGCGTGTTTGGTGCCGTGCAGGTGAGCGCCACAATCAGGACTGCATACCACCGAGGCACACAGGGCCAACACCCGGCATCATGGTGTGGGGAGCGATCTCCTACACTGGCCGTACACCTCTGGTGATCGTCGAGGGGACACTGAATAGTGCACGGTACATCCAAACCGTCATCGAACCCATCGTTCTACCATTCCTAGACCGGCAAGGGAACTTGCTGTTCCAACAGGACAATACACGTCCGCATGTATCCCGTGCCACCCAACGTGCTCTAGAAGGTGTAAGTCAACTACCCTGGCCAGCAAGATCTCCGGATCTGTCCCCCATTGAGCATGTTTGGGACTGGATGAAGCGTCGTCTCACGCGGTCTGCACGTCCGGCACGAACGCTGGTCCAACTGAGGCGCCAGGTGGAAATGGCATGGCAAGCCGTTCCACAGAACTACATCCACCATCTCTACGATCGTCTCCATGGGAGAATAGCAGCCTGCATTGCTGCGAAAGGTGGATATACACTGTACTAGTGCCGACATTGTGCATGCTCTGTTGCCTGTGTCTGTGTGCATGTGGTTCTGTCAGTGTGATCATGTGATGTATCTGACCCCAGGAATGTGTCAATAAAGTTTCCCCTTCCTGGGACAATGAATTCACGGTGTTCTTATTTCAATTTCCAGGAGTGTATTTTTTAAGCTTTTCTTACTTTTTCAACTCTCATATTCAAGTGGGAGTAGAGTGGCATAATTATGGTGTCATGCAGTGTTTGTATATGTGAGGGGAGATGTGGGAAGGAGTAGGGTGGTCTGTGAAAGAGGGTATTTGGGCGACGTTCTGTCGAATTGGGAATGTGGAATTGGAGTAGGCATGCAGGTGGAGGTGCGGGGGCCATTTTATGTACTTGCCCCAGCGCCCTCAGGGTAGTACTTACACGTTTGCAAAGGCTGTTCGAATTACAGTAATCTTCTACAAATCCGAGAAAAGAAATAAAATTGGCAAACAAACTGAGCTTAATAGTAGACACATAACACACAAAGTAGGTCCCCGTTGCCAAAAAATTGTCCAAAGAGTATGGCAGAGTTCGTACATCTTCACACGCTTCTGACAGTAAGAGGAAGTTACGCCGTACAAGGGAACTTATTGGCTACTTCTCATACAAGGTACCAAACATTTTCTAACGGTTCTGTACAAACCTTAGTTTTCCTATAAAAACTAAAGTGACACTACGACATAAGCCATATAACATATGCAAACTAATATAGTCTGAAGTGTATATAATCAGCTGCCGAAGCTGCGACCATTTCTATGTGGCTCGAGATGGCAGGAAATTTAACGTGAGCTTGAACGGACACTTTCCAGTTTTTTGTCTTCAAGAACCAAATAAACCAGCAGTAGCTGCCTGTTTGTTTGAAACTACTCACATTGGCGGCAATATTAAAAAAGGTTTCCCGATTCTAGGTCCACAACAAAAGCCTATAAACTAGACATACTAGAATATCTCTATATTTCTGAGCACTTTACACAAGTATATCAGACGCTTCTCGAAATAAATAAGTAAAAGGAGAGCCAAGACAGTAAATATGGACATACACTGTGGAATCAAAAGTATCCGGACACTTGGCTGAAAATGACTTACAAGTTCGTGGCGCCCTCCATCGGTAATACTGGAATTCAATATGGTGTTGGCCCACCCTTAGTCTTGATGACAGCTTCCACTTTCGCAGGCATACGTTCAATCAGGTGCTAGAAGGTTTCTTGGGGAATGGCAGCCCATTCTTCACGCAGTGCTCCACTGAGGAGAGGTATCGATGTCGGTCGGTGAATCCTGGCACGAAGTCGGCGTACCAAAACATCGCAAAGGTGTTCTACACTATTCTGGTCAGGACTCTCTGCAGGCCAGTTCATTACAAAGATGTTGTTGTCGTGTAACCATTCCGCTACAGGTCGTGCAGTATGAATAGGTGCTCGACCAAGTTGAAAGATTCAATCGCCATCCCCGAATTGCTCTTCAACAGTGGGAAGCAAGAAGGTGCTTAAAACGTCAATGTAGGCCTGTTCTGTGATAGCACCACGCAGAACAACAAGTGGTGCAAGTCGCCTCGATGGAAAACACGACCACACCACAACATCACCGCCTCCGAATTCTGCTGTTGGCACTATACAAGCTGCCAGATGACGTTCACCGGGCATATGCCATATGCAAACCCTGCCATTGGACCGACACATTGTGTACCGTGATTCGTCACTCCACACAACGTCTTCTCACTGTTCAATCGTCCAATGTTTAAGCTCCTAACACGAAACGAGGCGTCGTTTGGCATTTACCGGCGTGATGTGAGACTTATGAGCAGCCGCTCGACCATGAAATCCAAGTTTTCTCACCTCCCGCTTAACTGTCATAGTTCACTTCGTTTGATTGCGATTTATTTGTAGTAGCAACAAAATTGTAATGTCCTTGAGAGTAATTCTTCTTCCCGAGTATGGTAATTCAGTAGAGTACACCTTGTAACGTTGTTGTATTAATTTGTTGTGAAAGCAGTGCTGATAGACAATAAAAGCGGGTTACAAGCTGTGAGCTATCTGAGGAAGTTAACCTTGCATTACTGCGCAACTGTTTCACCAGGTATCCAGTCTAGCTTACCAAATTCCCAACCAGACTAACATTAATTATAATCTTTTAATAGTCAATATATATATATATATATATATATATATATATATATATATATATATATATAAAATTTAAACTGATTTATTTCTTTTTATTTAAATTCACTTATATATATATATATATATTAAACTTGAGTCATAACTAAGCTGGTGCCTTATTTAGGATTGTGAAAATGTGAATTTGTAATCTTACGGAACACATCAAATATGGAGCCAAGATTGGGAGACTGCATACAACACTGCATTCATGAAATACACTCCTGGAAATGGAAAAAAGAACACATTGACACCGGTGTGTCAGACCCACCATACTTGCTCCGGACACTGCGAGAGGGCTGTACAAGCAATGATCACACGCACGGCACAGCGGACACACCAGGAACCGCGGTGTTGGCCGTCGAATGGCGCTAGCTGCGCAGCATTTGTGCACCGCCGCTGTCAGTGTCAGCCAGTTTGCCGTGGCATACGGAGCTCCATCGCAGTCTTTAACACTGGTAGCATGCCGCGACAGCGTGGACGTGAACCGTATGTGCAGTTGACGGACTTTGAGCGAGGGCGTATAGTGGGCATGCGGGAGGCCGGGTGGACGTACCGCCGAATTGCTCAACACGTGGGGCGTGAGGTATCCACAGTACGTCGATGTTGTCGCCAGTGGTCGGCGGAAGGTGCACGTGCCCGTCGACCTGGGACCGGACCGCAGCGACGCACGGATGCACGCCAAGACCGTAGGATCCTACGCAGTGCCGTAGGGGACCGCACCGCCACTTCCCAGCAAATTAGGGACACTGTTGCTCCTGGGGTATCGGCGAGGACCATTCGCAACCGTCTCCATGACGCTGGGCTACGGTCCCGCACACGGTTAGGCCGTCTTCCGCTCACGCCCCAACATCGTGCAGCCCGCCTCCAGTGGTGTCGCGACAGGCGTGAATGGAGGGACGAATGGAGACGTGTCATCTTCATCGATGAGAGTCGGTTCTGCCTTGGTGCCAATGATGGTCGTATGCGTGTTTGGCGCCGTGCAGGTGAGCGCCACAATCAGGACTGCATACGACCGAGGCACACAGGGCCAACACCCGGCATCATGGTGTGAGGAGCGATCTCCTACACTGGCCGTACACCTCTGGTGATCGTCGAGGGGACACTGAATAGTGCACGGTACATCCAAACCGTCATCAAACCCATCGTTCTACCATTCCTAGACCGGCAAGGGAACTTGCTGTTCCAACAGGACAATACACGTCCGCATGTATCCCATGCCACCCAACGTGCTCTAGAAGGTGTAAGTCAACTACCCTGGCCAGCAAGATCTCCGGATCTGTCCCCCATTGAGCATGTTTGGGACTGGATGAAGCGTCGTCTCAAGCGGTCTGCACGTCCAGCACGAACGCTGGTCTAACTGAGGCGCCAGATGGGAATGGCATGGCAAGCCGTTCCACAGGACTACATCCAGCATCTCTACGATCGTCTCCATGGCAGAATAGCAGCCTGCATTGCTGCGAAAGGTGGATATACACTGTACTAGTGCCGACATTGTGCATGCTCTGTTGCCTGTGTCTATGTACCTGTGGTTCTGTCAGTGTGATCATGTGATGTATCTGACCCCAGGAATGTGTCAATAAAGTTTCCCCTTCCTGGGACAATGAATTCACGGTGTTCTTATTTCAATTTCCAGGAGTGTAACACACGAAGGACATTGAAACATATGCAAGAGGAAATTAACCACAACCAACAGATTCAATTTTCACCCAAAGAAGTTCCCTTCGTAGCGCAATCCTGTCCGTCATGTAATTACCACACACTGGTATACTAAATTCATATTAACTCTCTGTGAAATCTTCCCGAAAAGAATAGTTAAGGGCTACTTTGATGATTACACCGCATGCTTCAAGTGGTCAACTTGGTTTACACAAAGAGTGTAATTCCACAATAATTTTGATAGTTAAAATAAATTAGATCTAAAGCAATTTACTAAAGAAAAACCTCGAACTGGTTACTATCGTCTTACTATTAACCTGATTAGTCAATCAATTGTATAATCACGTGTTACTGGTCTCAGAAAGTACACCCCACGTGGGTTGAACATAAACAAAAGTCTCTATATTGAAAAATATTGTCAAAACGAGACGTTATAATCTCACACACATTCGTATTTAAGATTGATGATCTTAGAGTTACTGATCAACACGTGGTTCCACTTTAGTCACAAAGTAGTGACAAAGCAACTACCGGAATATATTCTGAACTTCACACTCGAATTACATTGCGTTGCAATTTAAGATAACATTAGATATTTTAGAGCTAAACCTGAAATAAAGGTCATTATATTTTCAGTTAGTCTGATCTTAAAAAATCCATTGTCCTACACGCGCTTAGCCGGAGATCTTACCAGTTCAGACGCTCGCCACGGACAGACTGACCTGCGGGGCTGATACCGTGCGTGCTTCACAGATACCAACGGAAGTGACCAGAGAGGCAACTCTCTATACCAACATGACAAGAATAGAAACCTCTTTGCTTCTAGAAAGCGTAGTTACCTGTTCCGAAGTTGGTCCTACTGTTCTCTAGTTCGAACACCATAGAGGAATTATGCCACGGGCAATCAGTGAAGCAGATTTCCGCAAAATTTTGATATCTTGCAGCCATATAGTTTGTTTGAAACTGATTCTCAAAAACCTTTTCCATTCATTTAAATATATAACGTTGACTGGGTGTGGTTGAATAACCAGGCCATTGCGGATACCCTTGATTGAAACTTGTAAAACCAAAAGACGGAGTTTTCGTCCTGAAACGCTTATCGGTAAATATGTTATTTAGTTCTGTTCAATCAGAAGACTGATTTGACACAACTCTCCGTGCTAGACTATTCTGCGCAAGTCCTGCCTTCACTGCATGATTGCGGAAGCCTCCTTCACGCGAAACTGCTTACTTAGTCGAGTGTTTGAACTCTCTAGAATTTCTTACCCCAAAACTTCCCTGTATTACCAAATCAACCATTCGTTGATGTCTCATATGTGTTCTAGCAATCGTTCCTTCGTTAGTCAAGTTGTGCTTTAAGGGTGTTTCCTCCCCAGTGTGATTTAATAGGGGTCAGTAGTTATTCAGTTTACACATTTAATCACCAGTATTGTTCTGTAGAACGATATCTCTAACACTGCTGATTTCCTCTCGTCTGTGACGCTTCTCGTAAAATTTTCGCTTCCTTGTAAGTCTTCACCCCAGACAGACACTCTCTCTCACACACACACACACACACTCGCGCGCGCGCACACACACACAAACATGCACCACGAAGGAATTATCCGAATAGGAGGGAAATCGGTAGATGTGACGTACCTGCACAGACAAACAACTGATGACAACTTCAGAAAAATTGGATGGTTTATTCAAGGATGACTTACTATGAAGAGCAACAAAGCCGGCGTCGAATATCATCGATGTGCCGTTATGCTGTAAGAGTGCCGCGGGTGACAACCAAAGTGGTTTTGTTGTGAAATGAAATGGCATCCCAGAGCATCACTCATGGCTGTCGAGCCAGGAGGGTGTCTAACCGCTGTCTGGGGAGTTTACAGACATGTCCTCATCGTGGAATGTCATTGAACGGAGTAGAATTGTCTTCAGTGGTGAATCCCGCTTTGAACTAAGACCCGGTGACCCGGTGTAACCGGGTAACTCCTTTTGATGCTAGTCAATTGTCAGGATGAGGAATACTGAAAAGGGCATTTGATTCTAAAGCATTAGGTCAGGGTGAAAAACATTAAATAAATTACTTTTCTCTGTTAACAACATGTGGGCAAGTTGTGTTCTTCTTTGGCTCGGGTATGAGGTATAGTGAAACAGCATTTTTACATAAGATAACCTTTATTGAAAGATTTGTACAATGGTTTCCTTACTGAATTGTTCTGGTTGGGAGAGCGGCAGCTGTGTCATTTGCGAAGCCTTCTGCTGCATGAGCGGCGGCGTCTGATTACGCCTGGCGGTGTGTATCTCATGTCGCTGTTTCGCCCAGTTGACTGGAGACGTGCATCGTGAGGTGGCCCGTTTTATTATTGAGAACGAAGTCGTGAATTGGATGGTGATACCTTAGATGTGGCGTCCCAGTGTTTCTCTTCTCTACGCAGCCGCGTGTGTCAGTGCTGTGCGTCGGCCAGCGGAGCGGCGCGGCTGGGGAAGGCCAGTGTCTTGGACTCGAACAACGGACTCCAGCTTGCCAGTCTTCGGCTGTCAGATCTTCGTCAACAGCTCACAGGTGACTGCTGATGTGCGCCCGTCTCCTTCTCGTCCTCACGAGTCACCCGGGTAAGTAGAAATCAGTCTTCAAATACCTTCTAACTTCTGTCTTCTGGCGGCGAGGCTGTTGCTTGCTATTCCATTACAGCTGCGGACTTGGTGCTTCTGTGTACGATATAGTCTCTTCCTGCATGACGGTCTTCAGCACCGACTGAATTGTACTGGAACTGAACTCGAACTGAAACTGAACTGAGAACTACTGTCGGGCCCATTGCATCTCGCGTAGTTATTTACTTCAATTCACTGGAGGTGAACGACTTCATGGTCATTGCCTCTACTGTCACGTTGAAAAGCTTCTCGAAGAATCTTCTTAATGTCGGTCGTTGGCTCTTGGAATGTAGGCGAGGGCCTTTGATCACGTGTGACAATTGAGAAACACGTGAGCCGGTCGGGCTATGCCCTGATGGCTGAATCGACATCTTCCGCTTATGTTCAAATGGTTCAAATGGCTCTGAGCACTATGGGACTCAACTGCTGTGGCCATCAGTCCCCTAGAACTTAGAACTACTTAAACCTAACTAACCTAAGAACATCACACACATCCAGGCCCGAGGCAGGATTCGAACCTGCGACCGTAGCAGTCGCACGGTTCCGGACTGCTCGCCTAGAACCGCGAGACCACCGCGGCCGGCTTCGCTTATGTGGGGAGGGCGATGGCTTCTCCTGAATGTGCTGACTTGCAAGCGCCGGTTGTTGCCACTGCTGCTCTGCCCACTGTTTGCCAGTGTGTAACTATTCTAAACTAAACTAAGTTTTTCATTTATTTTCTAATTTATACTTTACTTCACATTGATTTCACTAATTTATTTGCCTGTCTTAAGTACCACTCAACACCGGGAAGACTGAACCTAGACAGAATTGAACGTTACCCACCATACGGCCTGACAACCAGGACTCATTGTCTGGGGTGCCTTTTCCTTTCTTAGCAGAACCACTTGTTCGTCATCTGTGGCACCCGTGTAGGAGAGCGGTACATCGCCGATATTCTATGCTCTGTTTTGGTGCCCTTCATATCAAGCCATCCAGGTTTACATTTCAGCAAAATAATTCTTGGCCGCACACGGCGAGAGTTTCTGCTGATTGTCTTAGTGCTTGCCGAACCCCACGTTGACTAGCAAGATCACCACATCTCTCCCTAGTTGAGAATGTTTGGAGTGTTAAGGGCAAGGGACCTCCAACCAACTCGGGAGTTTGACGACCTAACGCACGAATTGGACAGAATTTGGCACGACATCCCTCAGAATGACATCCAGCAATTCTGTCAGTGAAAGATAATCCGAATAACTGCTTGCATGAGGGCCATAGGTGGACCAACAGCCCTCTCTTACTCGCTACTAAACGGGTTTATGACATGCGGAATGACAGTTGTGGAAAGGCGGAATGTGTTGACATTTCTTTGAAACGCAACACACTTCATATACCTTTTGATTTCACATTCTTTGCCTTCGCCAACTTACAATCAGATTGTCACATTCCAACCTAACCTAGACCTGGGACTAAGCTACACATCAGTCTGTCACCACAACTAGGCTTTTTTGCATTTACATTCTTGGCTTCATCAACTCACACGCCAACTGTCATATTCCAACCTAACATAGACCTCGGGCCACGCTACAGATCAAAGTGTCACCACAACCAAGCTTTTAGACTTCAGTATCGTTGGCTTTCCTAGTTCACTACAAAACTAACACATGAAACTGCCTGGCAGATTAAAACTGTATGCCGGACTGAGACTCGAACTCGGGACCTTTGCCTTTCGCAGGCAAGTGCTCTACCATATGAGCTACCCAAGCATGACTCACGACCCGCCCTCACACCTTCAGTTCTGGCAGTACCTAACCTCCAACCTTCCAAACTTCAAAGAAGCTCTTCTGCGAACCTTGCAGAAAGGCAAAGGTCCCGAGTTCGAGTCTCGATCCGGAACCCAGTTTTAATCTGCCAGGAAGTTTCATATCAGCGCACACTCCGCTGCAGAGTGAAAATCTCATTCTGGAAACTAACACATGCATACTTAATGTATATTTCGAGCTAAGATACTGATCAGTTCGTCATCCGAAGCGGGATTTTAGTTTTCGTTAGTTAACCTAGACCTCAGGCGAAGCTATACGTCAGTGTGCCACCACAACCAGGGTTTTTGTTTCACATTCGTGGTCTTCGCAAGCACTCGAGCACACTGTCACCTTCCAACCTTCCTAGGTTCCATAGTAACGTCTCTCCACAGAACTGTGACTCCATAAAGGTATTCCAACACCCTCCTTAACTACTGCTTCTCCTTCATATTCTTCGACTTCAACTACACTCAGGTTTTTTGCACAAGCTGTGAATAACCTTGTGCTAGCTGTATTTCATCGTTGCTACCTTCAGAACGTCAGACAGTGTAGTCAGCCAAGAGTGTCAACACTTTGTCTAAACCTACAACGTGGGCTTTCCTTCTATAACCTATGTTCTGGGATAAGTCAATATTGGCTCTCGTGTTCCTACATTTCTCCGAAGCCCCAACTGATCTTCCTCATGATCAGCCTGTTCCGCTTTCCCATTCCCATGTAAGTAATTCTTGTTTGTATCTTGCAGCCACGGCTTATTAAACGGATACTTCGGTAATATTCGCCCTGTCGAACAACTACGGTATATAAATATTTTTCAAAACAAAATCAGTTGTCAGCTCTACAGTTCTAATATTCTTATTGCAGTTAATCGGTTTCGACAGGTTAACCTTCTGGGGCCGGCTAAGTGCAATAAAATATTACAATTGTGCAGCTGATAATTGATTCTATTAAAAAAAAGGGAATGATCCCACACCATAACAGTATTATTCGCGTGAATCATCTGTGCTGACGTCATCTCTAAAGGACTATTATGTAGCCCGGAACCCGAGCCCAGTTGCAGGTTACTATCAAACGGTGTCCAGGGCAACCAAAATTTGATTTCAGTATTTCGCGTTTGACTGAATTTAAAAATTTAAAATACTGTCAGAAGGTACTCATTAAGAGGCATACTCATATGCTGAATGTTTGACACAATTGGGCATGCATTACAGTTAGAAACTGTATGTTTGCCTTGAGGCAGGGTAACTAACGGCGCGCGAATACCCGGATTGTATTCATCCAGTGTTTGAGAATGGGATCGCTTAGTGACTTCCAATAAACTTTGAACATAACTTCAAATCTGTACGAAACTTTTTCTCACTGAAACGTCTCACAAAATGAAAAAGGAAAAAATGTTTATCTGTTAGTACTTTTCCACTGGTTGTTTATGCAATAAGACTTGAGCATCAGACATGACGTTTCAATTTATTACATCTTTACTACCGACTCAGTTTGGAGGCAGTATTCAGATATACCACTGAATGTACCTGCAAAATTCTATCATTGCACGAGACATAGTTCAGGAGACATGATGTCACAGACATTTACATGTGTGTAAAGCTAGCTTTTGCTTAATACTTTAACATTGAGCCGTGGTCAGCTCACTTTAATGCCGTTTTTCCTTTTGGGCTTATTGTCACAATCGATTGGCGTCTTATTCCTCCCTCAGTTACTATTGAACGAGTTGCTCACCTGCCTCTGTCAGTGGCAGCAGCAGCGTTTATCGATACTGGTACTGCTGTAACTTCTTTGGTGTGGCAGTTATATTTCCATGTCATTGTCTGTGTGGCAGTTGGTCGACTGCGGCGGAGCAGCGAGGAAGCTGCGGCGTGAGATCAGGCCGGGGTCACTGGCGGCGTGCAGGCGCAGTCGGAGTTGTGTGGCACTAGCTGCGAGAACTGCTAAGTTCGTCGCCCACCGCACCTGCGTACTGGAGTTCAGTAATCAGTGAAACTGTCATGAAACCTCAACCGTTGTGACATCTCTTCGCTAATTGCTGGTTTTTGCATCCTGGGCTGCCCCCGCAAGCAGCAACGTGATGGTGTGTTGGAGTCGGCAAAATTCTGCAGCCGTCTCCCTGTATGGTGTTTAACCTTTGAAATTATTATAATGTATTAGTGAAGTGCACCAGCGGTATCTTCTGCCTTGTGGCCGTTAACGTTCCTCTTACCTGCCCTGATTGTTAGCGTAGTTTTGCGGCAGTGTGTTTTCCTCGCTGTGTTGATGCTGCCCGGCACGGCGTGTAGTTCGACAGCTTGGTGCTGTTCTCTTTTTCTCTTTGAGTGTTTATTCTGCTTTGACTGTGTTTATACGCCAATTATTAAGACATAATCCTGCTGCGGTCCTCGTCTTTGCTGGTGCCTTCGGTTGCCGTGCTGTTGGTCGAGTGGAAGGGAATGAATTAGGTGGTTGGTTGGTTTGTCAGCCATCCGTAGACCGTGCTGCAACCAGACTGTTTAGTGTTGCCCTTGGCTGGCTGTCACACCTAAACTGTGGTTTGAGTTTCCTCCCCAGGCCGACCCTTGGAACACTTCTGAGCACCACTGTTTGTTGTTTGTGATTGTCATTTTATTTGGTCGCAGGTGCTGTGCCAGGCCTTCAGTCTTGTATTAATGTTGTCTGTTTTATGTTTAGTATATGGCCTTCAGCCAAACTTCATAACAACTTTATGATTAGGCCTTCAGCCGTGTCTCATCTACAATTCTTGTTGCTCTATATTTAGGTGACCGGCCGCTGTGACCGAGCGGCTCTAGGCGCAGCTGCTACGGTCGCAGGTTCGAATCCTGCCTCGGGCATGGATGTGTGTGATGTCCTTAAGTTAGTTAGGTTTAAGTAGTTCTAAGTCTAGGGGACTGATGAACTCAGATGTTAAGTCCCATAGTTATTAGAGCCATTTGAACCATTTTGTATTTAGGCCTTCAGCCGTGTTTGTTTCAGAATCTGTGGCTTTAATACGTGAATCCTTGTCTGTAAGGTTTCTCTTTAATTATTCTGAATTCTTGAAACGGCCTTCAGACGTGTTCTGTAAATGTTTATCTTATAGTTGTCTTTAATTATTCTTGAGTAATTACTTGGGCCTTCAGCTGACAAGATAATTCAAGTTTTCTTAAGATGTTTTTCTGTTGTAGTGTGTAAAGGCTTATTCTTAAAGTCTCTCTTTTATCATGTAAAGAAATTTTTTTAAATTGGAATTTCGACCGAATAATTATCTTGAATTTTCCTTAGTATGGCCTTTAGCTGGAAGATATTGTAATGGCCTTTAGCTGGAAGATATTGTAATTTTACTTAAGTAAGGCCTTTAGTCGTTACTCTAAATCCTGGTGTTTTAAAATTAATCCTTTAAACATATTCTGGAGAAGTTACTTGGGCCCTCAGCCATGAATTGATCTTCGTTGTTTAAAGAGAAAACTGTGCATTGGTTTGAGAAATAAAGTTGTGTGTGTTCTTGTCTAACTAACAGTAATTGACCTTGGCCCCTTTCCACAACCTGAACTGCTCTGTCCTGCGAAACTCAGATTTCAAACATCAGGTGCAATGTCTTAACTTATTACTTCTTTGGTAATAATTCTATTCCGAACACACTTTGTAGACAGTAATTACGTACATCGCTGACTGTACCTGCAAAATTATCTCGTTCTACCGGGTGGTTATAATTGAAGTGCAGCTACTCTCATAGGTCCAGTGTGGGCTGCAATTATCGTTTGGCAGCGAAACTTAGTAGATATACTAACGCGTTAATGCAGAACTGATTTGAGCTGGAGAAATAGTTCCAATTTTCGCCACAGGTGCAAATCTGTCGGTGAACACTGTTTGTATGATGGTATGACATCTACTCTATCATTTGAGGAACCATAACGTGAGTAAACGGTATACCTATCGAGAAAACACGCCGTGCACTGTCAGTGAAACTGATTTATGTGAACGGCGTATCGCTGACTGAAAAGTCTGTGGAGATCGCCGATGTAATTAAATTGTTTAAAGAAGATGATAATGAAATTCTAAAATACGGCTGGGCTTTATGTGGAACATGGAAGACGAAGGCGTCGTATCTCTGTGGCAGTTACTGACGAGGTAGCCGTTCCTGTAACTGACCATGCAGCACATGCCCCGGGTAGTGCTATGCTCGTTTAGTGTCGTGAGAATTTGTTCATCCCATGGTCAACGGTACGGGGAGGTACTGATACACGTACAACATCAAGATTGTGCGGCAACTAAATCCTCATGATCCACAGCAACGTCCTGAATTTGGTCTTCGGTTTCTGACACGGATCAAAGTTGATAACATGTGGCTGGGCAATATTCTGTGCAATGGTGAGGTCCTACACTCCTAGGAGCGTAGGGGACGATGCGAGAGACCCACACCGCCGACTAGGCAAGGTCCTAATTTAGGTGAATGCCATTGCCTTCCTCCGACCGTAATGGGGATGAATGATGATGATGAAGACGACACAATAACACCCAGTCATCTCGAGGCAGGGAAAATCCCTGACCCCTCCGGCAACCGAACCTGGGACCCCTTGCGCGGGAGGAACACGAACTGCGGACATCTGTGGAGTGACGGGGAACATTTTACTGTGTAGGGTGCTATAAATACACAATACTGTCGAATATGGGGTATCGTTAAATTGCGTGTTGTGCACGAAGAGCCATTGTACTCGCCGTATGTGACTCCATCGCGTAAATTCTCTGTCAGACCTCTTTGAACATTGTACACCGAGAATTTCTGTCAGGTGTACTGTGGCGTCTGCACGTTATCGAGATCTCCTTGTATAACATGTGATTCCTGCTCTGGAAGAAAGCAACTGAGTGGAAATCGTTATTTTCATCCAAGATGGAGGAACACTTCGCTCTCCTATTACCCGCGCCGGCGAAACATTGCACTTGACAGTTAGCTTTTTGTCAAGTTAGGTTGGCTATACTGTAATAGCGATGTTGCAACAGCAGCCTCTACACACAGAGCAGACGATACAGTTTTCCATCCCGTCTCGTAAATGCAAGCGATTGAACAATTACGGAGTATATAAAAACTCGTTTTTAGTTATACTAAAATGACAGGAAGTAAACAACCATATAATAATGCACGTAACAGCACAACAATGCACACCCTTTCGATAACGGAGCAAAGAAATACAGAAAACAAACATCTGACCACTGGTACTTTATAATCAATACTGTACATAGTTTACAAAACAAATAATAACCGAAATTGCAATAAATAACCAATATTAGTAATTTTTCACTCACCAATTTACAGCGATAATGGCGCAATTCCATCCAGCTCGCCATCGTCACTATTGTCCGATTCATCGCCAAAACCGTCTTCATCGTCGTCATCTGCAAGACAAATCATTAACTGTTCATGGACACTGATAATGCCTTCTATTGTCTGTGCTACTGGTATAAGCTTCTCGACGTGCTCAACGTTTTTACTCCATGAGGCTGCATCCACAGTCACAAGATCTTCACGCAACAGCTTTTCCACCTCTGTTATTGTGAAGGACTTGTTGTTGCTCCTTACGTACATTTTTACATCACTCCATACTAACTCAATAGGATTGAAATGGCAGTGAGGTGGTCGCAGCCTTATTACACTATGACCCTGCTCCTAGGCAACTTCGTCTACTACATATGCAGGTATCGTAGGCATATTTTCCTTAACAAGAGAATATAATAGAACATTTGTCATACTCATATGCGTTGTAATATTGCCAGCCTGTAACCACTGCACCATAACTTCTTTCCCATCATTTGTGGTTGGGGCTTTGTTCAGTATCACCGAATGATATGGAGCATTGTCCATTACAATTGTTGTAGGGACAGGAAATTGTTTCAAAAGGTTCCTGAATTACTTATGAAATAGTGTGTGATCCACATCTTCATGGAAATCACCAGTCTTTTTTGATCTAAAAACTAAAAGTGCGTCGGAGACAAGACCACTGGAGGAGCCTGGATGGACCACAATTAATCTAGCTCCTCTTCCCGTCGGCTGATGGCCGCTACTGCTGGGTGTGTTATCCAGCATTTACTGACAGCTTCCCCGCATTAACCCACGTTTCGTCTACCCAAATTATGGAATGAATGTCTCTGTCCACAATTTTCTGCAAGAAAATGCTTCCAGCGGTAACAATATGTGCCCTTTCTAACAGTACTTTGCCTCCGTCTAGCGTTTTGTAACGGAAACCCATATTTTTAGCACAATTTTTAGTGATGTTTTACCACCCCTGAAGAGTTCACTTTGTTTTAAAGAGACTAATAACTTAGCTAAAGTTGGATTCCCTTTTCTGCTGTAGTAAGCATAAACATGTCTGCGAATTGCATGTCTGGAAAGAATCTAAATCTGTGATAGGACTAGGCTGCTTTTTCTTCTTTCCCGGGGTCGTTAAAAATGGATTATTTGATCCAAACAGCTCGGAATCATTACGGCTCACTTCAGTATCTTCCAAATTTTGTAGTAATACTCCCTTACTTACTACGGTTCTTGCACTAATTCCAAGAGTTTTCGACGTATGTTCCACCACTTTATCGGCAGGAATTGATGGCTGTCCATGAATGCTTACGTAGTTTTTCTCCTGCTCGTAAAACTCACGAGTTCCGCCTAGTAACTCCAGCGCCTGGCTTTATAGCGGCACCCTTCGACGCAAATGATTCTCACTAGCTGAACGAAGTGTTTTTGGTGGCGTTTTCCCAGTATGTAAACTCACAAGTCACAACAATATAGAACACAGTACAACGAAACCACGCGGTAAACAACATACAATTCACGTTGTTTACACATTCACTAAACAAAGCTTGCAACGCGGGAACTTTGACGTCACAGCACGTGAGTAACAGCCGTACTCATTGCGCTGTGATTGGCTGGCGCCCCACGCTGAACGCCAAGCGCCTCTCGTTCTTCACTTGTTACACTGTTACGCTGCCAACTTCATACGCAAACGTCAAGTGCAATGTTTCAGCGGCCCGGGTATAATGAAAGATTTGATTATGCAATCTTTGACGAACGTGTTATTTCCAGAGGTTTTCCACGTGCGTGACCTGCAAGATCACCTGATCTGAATCCATATGACTTTTGGTTCTGGGGACATCTAAAAGGACATGTTTACCAGGGTCACGTTCGGTCTCTGCTTGGTGTGAAGAACAGTGTAAAGGAACGTATTGCTCAGATTTCACTGGAAGTAGTGTCAGCAAATGTTGATAAAGTCGTTTTATGGAGTAGCATCTAGTTGACGTCTCCAATGCTCATGCTGATCAAGTTCTGTAATCAGCGGTTAAAATAAAATCAAAATTATTCCTTTCCCACTTGTCTGACTTTTCTGTCCACGTGCTGCTCCTAATCCGTTACATATGACACATTTACATATGTCTTTCCTGTCTCCACAGCGCCAGATTTGTACGTGGTGGCCAAAACTGGAACTAATTTTTTTCCAGTGTATATCGATTCCGCATTAACGCTTTAGAATATCTACCAAGTTTTGCTGCAATCTGGTAACTAAAATCCACAACTGCACCTCTGTGAGTAGCTGCACTTTTAGTTATACCGACCCCGAGGTATTACATCATAAACATCGAGACGTATGAGAAACTAGATTTTGCTTTAAATGGAGCGCAAATTACGCAGGCTGCATTCATCCAGTGTTTCATAATGAGAACACTTAGCGACTTCCAACGAACTGTAAACAAAATATACAACACTTTCCATAATTTTTGTCACGTACATGCTTAACGTCAACTATTTAACACATTAACTCATTTGTAGCGTAATGGGACATTTGGAGCTGTTGTAGACATGAGAGTTCCATTCTCCAAAGAATCGAGTGTGGAGGTTTTCCTGGTTGGAAACTATGCTACTAACGAGGACAACATGTCAATTGTCATAAGCCAATATCCCAGAAACGTACCTCAATGGAAATGGGTAAAATAAGGGAATAAGCATATCGGCTTATCCGTAGATTGGACCGTCACTGGGAAAACTGAGGTCAAGGTTTCTGAGGTACTTTACATGCTTTTTAGTGAACAAATAGTTCACCTGATTCCATGATTCACAGATTCACGGCAATTGTTATTTTCATTTCTATTTTCATTTATCTATCCGTGTCAGTAGAAGATAAATACATGAATGTTTCCATTGCATATTAAAATAACATTGTCCTTATTCAGAAAGAAAAGGTTGTCTCTCTGCAGCGGAGTGTGCGCTGATATGTAACTTCCTGGCAGATTAAAACTGTGTGCCAGACCGAGACCCGAACTCGGGACCTTTGGCTTTCGCGCGCAAGTACTGTACCAACCTTACGGCTTAAAGCCGTCGGCACACAGACCGTGCATCCGAACGTTGAGCATTGAGCGTGCCGACTTTCTGACGTCATAGCGTGGAATAGCACGTTCGGGAGTCTTTCCGAACGTGCAGAGCAATATCTGGCATGTCAGATATTCTGAGCGTGCGTCTGAGCGTTGCCCAATGAGATGGCACAACGCCATCTACGTCACACGCACGCCGTCTCCCTTCAGTACAGAGTTGTGAGGCGCCATATTGGCATTCATTTCAAGCCTATATGTACATACGACGTTTCTGAGCACCAGCAAATTGAGAATCACTGGAAAACCCGTTGTTAACTGTGTGATTCGTTCCAATAAAATAGTGAGAAACATCATATTCGTGGCAAAAGAATTATTGTAACTTGCGTATTATGAGAGTAGACTATTTGAAGGCAGCGACCCACTGAAGATCCACCCAAAACGCATTGTTCTTGGTACAATTTGTTATAATTAAATTTTAATTAGTAACATAATTATCTACGATTAACGTTTTCGGCAATGGTTGATATACTATGATTAGCTTCCAAGCGAGTGTTGTTCTATTAGTGTAATGAGTAGCGTCACTGACCACTAACCAATTTTTAATTGGGGCAGTGGTTCGCGTCCAAACACTATCAATTTTTTCCCTAACATTTGCGTTTTTATTAGGTTCTGAAACTTTATTGTTAGTTTAATATAAGTATATGCTATAATATTTGATGTTACGTAAATGTAAGTTCACCTTCTTTGAGGGGTGACTTTGTTCGATTGGCTTAATTTACAGGACAGCTTGCGCTACTTGTATAAAGATATTTTGCTCCTTTTTCTTTTTCGCTTCGTAATTCACATGTTGCAAAGATTCTGCTGCTGGGTAGGAACAGTGATCAAGTAAGACTGACCTTGGGGTTTTACTAAAATGTGGGAATGATGAAATAATGGTTCAAATGGCTCTGAGTACTATGGGACTTAACATCTGAGGTCATCAGCCCCTACACTTAGAACTACTTAAACCTAACTAACCTAAGGACATCACACACATCCACGCCCGAGGCAGGATTCGAACCTGCGACCTCAGCGGTCGCAGACTGAAGGGGCCTAGAACCGCTCGCCAATAATGAAATAATGTTTATCTTATGCGGAGAAGTATTCCAAATTTGTACCGCACTGTTTGTAACGTTAACGTTCGACAGCACGGTCCGTGTGCCGACGGCCTAAAGGCAACAACTTTATATAGGACAGTGACGATACTGATTACGCTTTTTTCCCGATATAGTTCGTTGCGTTTGGTCTGGGCGGACATCACAAGACATTCGTTCAAGTTGATCGTAGATTCCTTGACTCAGTTTTTTTTTTTTTGTTACAAAGGGCACGCAGACCTCTGACCGAACACAGTGAGTTACCGTGCCAGCGCGCTAAACCCACATCCAGTGCATCTAATCATATTATGTTACGTCTTTCTGAAAACCTTAATCGCAGATATGTTACTAATTGAAATTTAAATTATAGTAAATTATACCAAGAACAATGCGTTTAGGGTGGATCTTCAGTGTGTCACTGCGTTCAAATAGCCTAATCTCATAATACGCAAGTTACAATAATTCTTTTGCCACGAATATGATGTTTCTCATTATTTTATTGGAACGAATCATACAATCAACAACGGGTTTTCCAGTGATTCTCAACTTGCTGGTGCTCAGAAACGGCATATATACATATTGCCTTGAAATGAAAGCCAATATGGCGCCTCACAACTCTACTGAAGGGAGAAGGTGTGCGTGTGACGTAGGTGGCGTTGTGCCATCTCATTGGTCAACGCTCAGACGCACGCTCAGAATATCTGACATGCCAGATAGTGCTCTGCGCGTTCGGAAAGACTCCCGAACGTGCTGTTCCCCGCAATGACGTCAGGAACTCGGCACGCTCAACGTTCGGATGCACCTTCCTTGTGTCGACGGCTTAAGGTCGATGTCGGAGGCCGCAGGTCAGGGCTTCGCGGAGCGGGGAGCAAGGGCGGCCGCGTGTCCGGAGTGCCGGGTTCGCAGCCCGCGACGGTCTGGAATGCGCGGCGCAGCAGGCGCGGGCGAGAGCTCGTGCTCCCAGGCAGCGGCCGACCGGCCGGGGAGACCGGTTATGGAAATGCGGCGCACGGCTGCCAACGTACAGCGCCTGGCCTTCGGGAAAAGGCCGCTCCGGCTGCTGCGGCCAGAGAACTAGATGTCGGCACACACACACACACACACACACACACACACACACACACACACTAGACCTGGCGCGCCGACTGGCGTTGATGTCACCACGTCACATCTGCATTTGTACTCCGCAATTCCACTGTACTGTACACCGTATCGAAGCGAGGCAGTTCTCATTACTGAGAAACTAGTACTTGTCTTGGCGCGATACTGCTCGGCTGTTTTTCGACATCTACATCTGCATTTATAGCCCGCAAGCCATCAAACGCTGTGTAGCGGAGGTTGCTTCCAGTACCATTATCACTTTCACACAATCCTGTCCCGTTCGCGTGGGTTGGACGACTGTCGACAAGGCTCACCGTACGAGCTCTAATTTCTCTAATTTACATCTCGTGGGCATTTCACGAGTTATATTCCGGAGAAATAAGATGTTGCCTGACTATTGTAGGAACGTAGAACCCCATAATTTCAATAGTAAGCCTCTTTATGATGCACATCATATCGTTCTCTCTCTCTCTCTCTCTCTCTCTCTCTTTCTTCCTCTTTCGATTCACCCTACTTTGGGGTACGTTAAATCAACCAGTGGCAACGGCCTTGCCGCAGTGGGTACAACGGTTCCCGTGAGATCACCGAAGTTAAGCTCTGTCGGGCGTGGTCGGCACTTGGATGGGTGACCATCCAGGCCGCCGTGCGTTGCAGCCTTTTTTCGGGGCGCTCTCATCCTCGTAATGCCAACTGAGGAGCTACTCGTCTGAATACTAGCGGCTTCGGTCAAGAATACCATCATAACGACCGGGTGAGCGGTGTGCTGACCCCACGCCCCTCCTATCCGTATCCTCCACTGAGGATGACACGGCGGTCGGATGGTCTCGGTAGGCCACTCGTGGCCTGAAGACGCAGTGCTTAAATCAACCAGCTTTTAATGTTACGAGCCTTTTTGCTAGCCGTGGTGTTTCAATTCTCTCTGATCTTGCTTTCCTTCCTTCTTCGGAGATTTAGATTGTTCCTTTGGCTTTCATTTTGACTTGAAACGTTTCTTTCTTGTGTTTCATCCTTTCTGATCTGGCTTTCCTTTCTTCTTCAGAGATTGAGATTGTTCGTTTGGCTTTCATTTTGACTTTGTTTTTGTAGTTTTCTTTAGGAGCATATTTTCAGCGATTTGGACTTTTCTTAAATCCTTCTCTGTTTCCTTAAAGAAAGGTTTGGTTTTTTTGTTGCGGAAGTAGTACAAAATTTTTTTTGTTAATCTATTTAGATTCTCTCTCAGGACGTGTCCATAAAAACCAATTCTTCTTTGCCTAATTGTGTTTGAGTGTTTTATAGTAGTTTGTTAAAGGGTTTCATTTTTGATGTGAATTAGTTTGTTGCATTGGAATCTGGGTCCAAGGACTTTTTTCTTATTATCTTTATTTCTTTGATCTAAAGCCTTTCAAGCTGTAGATCAACGTTTCGGCTGCATACAGGGCATCTAGTTTCATTAGTGTATTGTACTATCGTATTTTTCTGTTCCATGAGAGGGATGTTTTGTTATATGTGTCTTTGGTGAGTTGGGAGGCCAGTTCAACTTACTTCTTCTAGATTCCATATCGACAGATAAACAATAGTCATAGCGATACACTGAAGCATGTTCCACCTTCTTCTACTAAGAGACAGCAATCTTTCTCATGCATCGTGTTACACCTTTCTTCTTTTTCGGCTATTTCACGCCTTACGGTATGTGGTGCGATTTAAGCTAGAATATATAGTTTGTTAATTGCTGCCTGATTGGGACAGATCATCTTCTCTGATTTTATCAGTACGAGTAGTTGTAACAAAAACGAATACTGAACACAAAACAAAACGTAAAGTGACACTGGTGAGTGTAATGTGTTCAAAGATTTGCAGGTCATGGCCGAGCGGTTCTAGGCGCTACAGTCTGGAACCGCGTGACCGCTAGGGTCGCAGGTTCCAATCCTGCCTCGGGCATGGATGTGTGTGATGTCCTTTGGTTAGTTAGGTTTAAGCAGTTCTAAGTTCTAGGGGACTGATGACCTCAGTCCCATAGTGCTCAGAGCCATTTGAACCATCTGCAGGCCAGTACACCCATGTAACATCCTGCCTCCCCACACCATAACACCTCCACCACTAAAACGGTCATTTTCGACATTGCTAGATAAATAGCTCTGAGCACTATGAGACTTAACATCTTAGGTCATCAGTCCCCTAGAACTTAGAACTACTTAAACCTAACTAACCTAAGGACATCACACACATCCATGCCCCAGGCCGGATTCGAAGCTGCGACCGTAGCAGTCCCGCGGTTCCGGACTGCAGCGCCTAGAACCCCAAGACCACCGCCGCCGGCCTCCCAGGTCACCTTGTGACTTCTTTCCTTTTGGGGTACATTAAACATTAAGACCCGTGTTTACATACCCCCACAGCCAAGAACACTAGAACAACTCAAACAACGCAACAAAGCTGCTGTGATGGCTGTGAGTTAATGAGAATTGCGCTCTCATTTAAATGTATGCCCGAAAGAGTAGCCTACAGGAAATGTGAAACGAGCCCTGTCGACGAGGGCCGTGTGCCACAAAGGGCGCAGGTCACCGCGAGACGGGGAAACTCACAGGCGTCTATTGTCTATTGAGGCCTAAGCGCTGTGGTGTGCGGCGAGAACCTACGTCATAGGGAAACCCCGTAGAAGCTGTTTGTGACAGAGGAGACGTAGCAGTGTTAAATATGGTGGACCTAAGATCGGCCATAAAGGGGAACATTTATGAGAACTACTTAATTCTGTTGCTATTCAGGGAATGAAGTCACAGTAATGTTAATCTACCAACCTCCTTTCATGGTGATCCCAATAAAACTTGAATATTGATCACATCTATAATAGTTTATGATTTACTGTTAAAGTGAAATTCACAAGTTTTGTAACAAAGATCTGAATGCTAAAGTCTGAACGCTTTAGTCGATCTTAACGATAGACATTTCATATAGGAGCGCATCATTAAAATGACAAATGTTGTAAATATCAACTCTGTAACTTCATTTGTAGATGTAGTAAATTTAAATTATGAGTATTTTCAGTTAAGCATCAGATCATCATTTCCTCCACACAAAACACGTTGAACGATGACAGCATGACACCTTAATGAATCATTAGATAGTAGAATTTTCTGCATAATAGTTACTTTTATTCTTTATTTATTTATCAGAAAGGACATTGGTGTATGGCTACTGGCCGTGGCATTCAAAGCTAAGAAGGAAATTGTACTGGTTTTATGTAAAAGAATTTAACGTTTTTAGGTAATGGATATTATTGTTACTTTATTTAGAACGTGAAAGTGGTTGACCTTTGATTATTTGAATATGTTAAAATGTAAAATAATGTAGAATAAGCTGTAGCCAATCAGATGGACGGCTTCAGGAAAGGGAACTGCACCAGTCAGTTAAGCGAGAATGTTCGCGCCTGGTGTGAATTCTTAACTTTTTGCATAGTTATCATGGTGGAGTACCGAACTTGTATTTCACGATGACATTGTGAATGATTGAACTGTGCCATATGGATATGCACTCGAGTGTAACAGTAACTCTAAATACGACCACTTTCGCTGTAGTTTGCTTTCTGAATAAACATTATTCTAGTCAAATCGCAACTGTGTGACCTACATCATTTATGGGTCATTAATTTAGTCCCCGACACTATTATTACTGTTATTATATGTTGTGCTAACTTTGTATTTCGCAAACTTGCCATCAGCCAGACAGTTTAACCGTAGGGTCACAAGTGTCTAATTTAGGGCGTGTAATGTGACACGTGCGGTTCAACTCCTGGACTAGTTTGAGCCAAGACATTTCGACGAAGAGGAACGGCATGTGAGCCCGAACGTCTTTGGGATGTTAGCTCGCTTGGCCACTGACAGGATGTTGTTACGTAAGGTACAGAACGAAACTGAAGTGCCGCTAGGACGTGTGTCGTGTGACCAGACAGGCACTTATAGAGCGTTTGTAGAGTGCAAATCAGCAACTTAGTGAGCGCACGATTCTGTTCACCCATCAGCCAGTTTTGTATGTGTAATTCCTTAGAAACGATAGTGCTCTGAAGACGAATGAATCATTTGTAGTAGAGTCATATTTTTTTTAAACAGGCAAGTGCTGATTTTGAGCAGACGATATCACATTGCTAGTGGCTAATGAAGATGCTGTTGAAGGGGGGGGGGGGGGGGATACATTAATTAGGTAACATTTGTGATGAGTACCAGTTGAAAATTTCGGAAAAGAAGACAAAATCAATAATTTTTAAAGGGAAGCAACCTGGCGAGACAAAAACTGTGTCTTACAATAGAATAATAGAACAGGTGAAATGCTGTATCCCTTTAGGTTACAACGTCACATATCATTACGACGAGAACATAGGGAAGAAATTAGCAAAGTTTGGGAATATGTGTGGAATAATAAACAGATGTCTAAACAATAAAACAAGGAACGAAACAAGATAGAAATTTTATAACACAATAGCAGTTATAATGCGTCTTTATGGAAACGAATCGTGAGTTATACTTAAACGCCAAAAAAGTCGCATATAGACAACAGAGATGAGATTTCTAAGAGAAGTAAAGGGATGCACAAGAGTCGCCAATTTTCTAAATTTGGGAATTAGGAAAGAACTGAACCATTTAAGGCAAAACGGAAGGGCTAATACTTGAAGTGAAAATGATGATGATTTCGAAAGCCAGAGCACTAGTTGCTTAAGGAATTCCAGTTCACAATTTGAATAAAATGGTACATCTGCTCAAAATGACTCAGTCTTTTTATTTAATTTTAAGAGCGTAGGAAGCTGTACCTAATGATTCTGATGTTGATACGTGCGATATCGCCTGCGCGATCTCACCGCCAGCGGCACGCAAACCACCGCTGCTACAACGAAAGCGGCGCTGCACGGCAGGAACACGCCTTCCAGCGCCACGTAGCATGACGTGGCGCCAACCAGCTTCTTCAGGCGCCAACATGGCAAGCGGAAGGCTGCTTGCCTGTTGTCTTCACTCAACGATCAGGCTTTTATTCTATGGCGATCTATGTGATGGACTTTGCGACGTTTATACTGGTGTCTGAGGCTCAACTACACCTCATACTCGACTGCTCCTGGACTTAGTATCCAGTATTGTATTTGTGTTCTGTATAACTAGCATATTAAGTATCATAAACGAGCCGTGTTCCGCTTTTCCGGATATATTGATTCAACACCAAATAATTGTCGTACTAATGTATGCTTTAAAATCTGTACCATTACAGTTTCTGTTACACGACTTATACAACCTGCATTAAGTGATAAGACTGCAGCTTTGGTCAGTTATAAAAAATAAATAAATAAATACAAACTTCAAGCATACTGGAATAATTGCAAGTCAGCAACTTCTGTTAATCAGTACAGCTGAAAACCAGCCAAAGCTGCAAATTTCACTTTTTTTTTTAATTTACTTGACGACTAGCTACGGGCCGGGACCTATTTTAAAATTATTCAGGATAAAAATGGTATCTTCAGAGATATCTGGATGCGCTGTAACTGTTCATTTGCACTTCATAATACGTTCATACTTGTCTTGACATGGTTCTTGTAGGTTTGGGAATACCACTTTGACTATATGGATGATTTGAAATAGCCAGAAAGTAGTCGTCAAGTAAATTAAAAAAGTCAGACTTGTAGCTTTGGCTGGCTTTTCGTTATACCGAAACAAAGAAATGTTTGTTTTCCTATCTGACATTTTAACATCCAACACGCATCCCCCCCAAATCTCACCGCCACGAGCCAAAAGTTGTAATAACCTTTGGTTGTTAACATTCATTTCTAGACACGTAGGAAGTTTAATTTTGTAAATCTCATTTATGTTATGAAAAGCGCTCAGTGCCATTTTCAATATTCTGTTAATTTCTCCTACCGTGAAGGACGTGGCCAGGATTTTGTCAGAAAACGGGCGGGGGTGTCGATTTGTTAAAGAGAACCTTAAAAAGGTTCATGTTTTTATTTGTTCTAAAAGCTTTTTTTTAAAATTTAACGCACATCATTTGCTTTCGGAAGGCCTGCATACAAAAAATAGTCGATCTGTAAGATTAAGCAAGAAAAACGTTTCCTAGATAAGAGTACCATTTTCTCAACTATATATTTTAACTAAGCTGTGTTTTGTTGACAAAGAGGCAATACATTTTGGTTCAAATGGCTCTGAGCACTATGGGACTTAACATCTATGGTCATCAGTCCCCTAGAACTTAGAACTACTTAAACCTAACTAACCTAAGGACAACACACAACACCCAGCCATCACGAGGCAGAGAAAATCCCTGACCCCGCCGGGAATCGAACCCGGGTGCGGGAAGCTAGGCAATACATTTTATTAAAGGTTTAATTTGTTTGGCAATGAAGTGAAGTTATCGTACTGCCAAAGAAAGAAATATTTATTTGTCAAAACGAATTAAAACTCTAATATAATGTATTGCGTCTTTGTCAACAAAACACAGCTCAGTCTTCCAGAAAAAGGTTCGCTATCGCACAGCAGAGCAATCTTAACGTTGTGTTGAATAACGTATCATGTTAAAGGGTTCAAACCTCTTCTGACAATAGCTGCCTTCCTCCTACTACAATCTATTTAAATTTCTGACTTATCAGAAACCAAGTGAGAATTTCTTCAGCACATCAAAGCATCCCAAGTTCCACAGTTCAGTGTCAAATTTTGTTAAAGTATCTTCCATTTCATTAAGATTCTTCAATTTTCTGAAGTTATCAAGAACTTCTTTTTACATTATTATTTCAGCTGTCAACTTCAAACTACAGCAACGAAATTATTTATAAAACGAAAAAGAATGCACGCAAACAAAATGGTTTCTGTGTCAGTCACTTGTTAACTTTGCCATTATGCGTTTCGATGGTTCACACTGTTCACTGAATATACAGAAACTATGGATAACACTGATTCAAGCACTGATTTATCTAGACCTCACAAATGAGTTTCCGTTCATCCGTGATAATATGGCTACATAGTCTTTCATGCTAATAGACTCCTCTGTGATGTACAACATACGTTGTCATTGTATGTCATCCATTTACAAATACGTTGGAGTTGTGACGGTTGGACTCGCTGTTCCAAGGATATTACAAATAAGACATTTCACAGTACATCTTTCTTGCAGTAGAGCTCGAACACATGCTATATCGTTCCACAAGTAACCTGCTTTATGTATATATACATAATTCAAAATGAAGATCGCTAGTTGTCTTCCAACGTAAATATTTTTGAACTCCTTGTACTGTCGAAATCTTTCACAAACCAACATAAAATTAAATAGTGTATAACTATTCCCCAAAGCAAGAAAAGTGCTCTTACAAGAGTAACGAAAATATTATTTTTTTTATAATTGCTTCTACAATTTAAAAATTACATTTTGAAACTAATCACAGAACATTTGACAGCGCTTCAATAATAATAGCAATAATTATTGTTATTGTGTTATTAGTGAATGTCCCCATTGGAGAACGGTAAGCAGGCGATTTTCTTATTTTCCCAATATTCCTTCATTTTCTTCCAGAAGGCCTTCTTTCTTTCTTCAATCCACTTTGGTCGGTATGGTTTTGATTCCACCTCTGGAATAAACTTCCACTTATAAATTTTGCTTCTGAATGTGTCCCTGTCTGATGTGTCTGTTATGTCAATGTTTGCTTTTAGCAAATCCTTCTTAACTTCATTTACCCAAGGTACTGGTGCTTTAAGGGATGTCACATAGTAGAACAGACGCTTAATTAGTCTTTTTTCAGGTAATATGTCTAGGTGTCCGTAGAATTTCATTCGTCTCTTTCTGATGTCAATTTCGACGTATGATATTTTTTCTGTTGTTTCTATAGTTTGCAGCCTGTATCCATCTTGTGTGTATTGTGGTCCCAGAACTTTTCTAATATTCTTTCATTCTACTTTCTTAATGTCTTTTAAAGCTAGTTTTCGCTTCAGTGAGTGTGTTTCACTTGCATATGTGGCTGTCAGTTTGATTACTGTCTTGCATAGTCTGATTTTAGTGTCTTTTGACAGGCATTTTTTGTTATACAAATTTGAAACAAGTCCAGATGATTTCTTGATTTTCTGCAGTCTGTTTTTTATGGTATTCTTTCAAGTCCCGTTGGTTCCATAACTTCACTGGGGGACATGAGAGAAGCCTCCACGAAGGGCGTGTACCGACTACTAATCTCTACACATCCGGGCTTCCCCTTGGCTTTGAGGTACTACCTACATGGCTAGTTTTCTCACACCAGAAGCAAGCATGCGAGCAAACAAATGGTCCTTATCAGAGCCAACTGTAACTGTGATTTCTATAAATATTGAGGGAGTATCATCAGCCTAAGAACATCCGTTATCCAGCCTATGCCGTGACAAAAAACGCGACGTCCTGTGCATACAAGAGACCCACAGAGAAGAGCGACAGAAACGACCAAAGTACCGGGCATGAAATTAACTGCATAAATACCGCACTCTCAGTACGGAAACGACATATTTGTAAGACCAGGGCTTCAGAGAATTAGTGCCTACAGCACTGTAGAAAATAATGTCGAAGTTATGTCAGTGGAGCTGAGTAACTGTGTGGTTACCTCTGTATATAAGCCACCTTCTGCTGCATTTTCCATTACACCACCTAGGAACTTCCACGACAGCAAGACGTCTGTAGTGATCAGTGACTTTAACGGTCATAGTCACGTGTGGGGATATTCTGAAGATTATGAAAATGGGGAAGCAGTCCTTTCTTGGGCTGAATCCTACCAGTTATACATGACAGCAAGTTACCCCATTCCTTCAACAGTGGCAGGTGGCAGCGTGGATTTAACCCTGTCGACCTCTTTGTGAGTGAAAACATCGTATAGCTTTGCTCCAAATCAGTGTGTTCGCCCATACCAAAGACGCAACACAGGCCACTGGAGGTGAGTTTCAAACGGAGATACAACTTCAAGAACGCTGATAGGACGAAATTTTCTAACATGCTGAACAAGGAGATTAGGTCTGTGCCAATGAGTATGAGAGCTCTGTTCAAACTGTAAAATACTGCTCCCAGGCATCAATTCCGAGAGGGTGTAGGCCAATGTATCTAAAAGGCGTGACAACTGAAACAGCTGCTCTTCTGGACGAATATTACCGGCTATATGAAGAAAAAACTTCTAGCGAAGAAACTTATCTGGCTGCACAGAATACTCATTCCTCAATCTCTGAGGCGAAGAGAAAACAGTGGATTAAACTGATGGCAGAATGTGAGATGAGTGGAAACAACCAAAACGCCTGGAGATTGTTATGACTTGTTGTTGTTGTTGTTGTCTTCAGTCCTGAGACTGGTTTGATGCAGCTCTCCATGCTACTCTATCCTGTGCAAGCTGCTTCATCTCCCAGTACCTACTGCAACCTACATCCTTCTGAATCTGCTTAGTGTAGTCATCTCTCGGTCTCCCTCTACGATTTTTACCCTCCACGCTGCCCTCCAATGCTAAATTTGTGATCCCTTGATGCCTCAAAACATGTCCTACCAACCGATCCCTTCTTCTAGTCAAGTTGTGCCACAAACTTCTCTTCTCCCCAATCCTATTCAATACCTCCTCATTAGTTACGTGATCTATCCACCTTATCTTCAGTATTCTTCTGTAGCACCACATTTCGAAAGCTTCTATTCTCTTCTTGTCCAAACTAGTTATCGTCCATGTTTCACTTCCATACATGGCTACACTCCAAACAAATACTTTCAGAAACGACTTCCTGATACATAAATCTATATTCGATGTTAACAAATTTCGCTTCTTCAGAAACGCTTTCCTTGCCATTGCCAGTCTACATTTTATATCCTCTCTACTTCGACCATCATCAGTTATTTTACTTCCTAAATAGCAAAACTCCTTTACTACTTTAAGTGTCTCATTTCCTAATCTAATTCCCTCAGCATCACCCGATTTAATTTGACTACATTCCATTGTCCTCGTTTTGCTTTTGTTAATGTTCATCTTATATCCTCCTTTCAAGACACTGTCCATTCCGTTCAACTGTTCTTCCAAGTCCTTTGCCGTCTCTGACAGAATTACAATGTCATCGGCGAACCTCAAAGTTTTTACTTCGTCTCCATGAATTTTAATACCTACTCCAAATTTTTCTTTTGTTTCCTTTACTGCTTGCTCAATATACAGATTGAATAACATCGGGGAGAGGCTACAACCCTGTCTCACTCCTTTCCCAACCACTGCTTCCCTTTCATGCCCCTCGACTCTTATGACTGTCATCTGGTTTCTGTAGAAATTATAAATTGCCTTTCGCTCCCTGTATTTTACCCCTGCCACCTTTAGACTTATCAACAGCGATTTATCCCAGTCAAATACACGTAAAATTGTGAAGGCAAGCCAGATTGCATACCAGCTCATGAAAAATGGTTGATCTCCCTGTACAAGTAACATCAGGAGACGAACCCTGGAAAGGGAGTCCGAGCAAGAGGACAACTTTCTGTTTCGACCTTTCAGTCTGAACGACCTCGACTCGGCTCTAAATAAGTGCAAAGCCGGAAAAACAGCAGGAGTAGATGATATAAGAACTTAACAGATCAAGAACTTTGGTTCAGGCGCGAAGTGCTGGCTACTCGAACTGATGAATAATAGTATCACGATACCTAAATGTACATCTACATCCATACTCCGCAAGCCACCTGACGGTGTGTGGCGGAGGTTACCTTGAGTACCTCTATCGGCTCTCTCTTCTATTCCTGTCTAGTATTGTTCGTGGCAAGAATGATTGTATGCCTCTGAGTGGGCTCTAATCGCTCTGATTTTATCCTCATGGTCTCTTCGCGAGATATACGTAGGAGGGAGCAATATACTGCTTGACTCCTCGGTGAATGTATGTTATCGAAACTTCAACAAAAGACCGTACCGAGCTACTGAGCGTCTCTCCTGCAGAGTCTTCCACTGGAGTTTATCTATCACCTCCGTAACACTTTCGCGATTACTAAATGATCCTGTAACGAAGCGCGCTGCTCTCCTTTGGATCTCTCTATCTCTTCTGTCAACCCTATCTGGTACGGATCCCTCACTGCTGAGCAGCATTCAAGCAGTGGGCGAGCAAACGTACTGTAACCTACTTCCTTTGTTTTAGGATTGCATTTCCTTAGGATTCTTCCAATGAATCTCAGTCTGGCATCTGCTTTACCGACGATCAACTTTATATGATCATTCCACTGTAAATCACTCCTAATGCGTACTCCCAGATAATTTATGGAATTAACTGATTCCAGTTGCTGACCTGCTATATTGTAGCTAAATGATAAAGGTTTTTCCTTTTTTCTATGTATTCGCAGCACATTCCACTTGTCTACATTGAGATTCAATTGCCATTCCCTGCACCATGCGTCAATTCGCTGCAGGTCCTCCTGAATTTCAGTAAAATTTTCCATTGTTACACCCTCTCGATACACCACAGCATCATCTGCAAAAAGCCTCAGTGAACTTCCGATATCATCCACAAGGTCATTTATGTATATTGCGAATAGCAACGGTCCTACGACACTCCCCTGCGGCATACCTGAAATCACTCTTACTTCGGAAGACTTCTATCCATTGAAAATGACATGCTGCGTTCTGTTATCTAGGAACTCTTCAGTCCTGTCACACAATTGGTCTGATAGTCCATATGCTCTTACTTTATTCATTAAGCGACAATGATTTTGGGAAACTGAGAGGAACAAAATGGGAAGCACAGCCAAATACAGTGCAGACATCCACATCAGCCCTATGCTACTCTGCACCTAAGTACGCTTGTCCAGTATGGTGCAGATCCACACTTACTAAGAAAGTTGCTGTTGCTCTGAACGAGACATGTCTATCATCACGGGTTGTCTGAGAGCTACACCCGTGGAAAAACTGCACTGCTTGTCCGGCATAGCCCCTACGGACATCCGACGTGATACAGCAGCACTAAATGAATTGAAAAAGACATTAACATCCAAAGCCCATCCACTATATGGTCATCAACCGGAACAGCAAAGACTTCTGTCTAGAAATAGCTTTCTTCGCAGCACGCAGGCGCTGACACTCCACGCGAACACCGGGAGAAGAGATGGCAGGCCAGAGGCCAGCATCTGGAGGAGTGGCTGATTCCACAAGAAGGTCTTACCCCAGGCCACGCAGAGAAACGGTCCACATGGAAATCACTTAATCGCCTGCGTTCCCGTGTCACAAGACCGAAGAGCAACCTGCAGAGGTGGGGCTTCCAGGTGGACCTTCACAAGTGGGGCTGTGGAGCTGCCGTGTGGACATCATCACATCTTATGAATGGTGGGCTCCACGTGGTTCCCAAGTCGTGCAGCGACCGTAAACCATAAAATTACCAAATATGCAGCAACCAGTCGCAAAATCATGTTTTATTTATTCACTTCATATTTGACCTCTGCTTAAGACAGTATTACTACTCAAGACACATATTGGTTGAAAGCACCGATTATCAGTTGAAACTATTTGCAAAAATGAATAAATAAAACATGATTTTGCGACTGGTTGTTGCATATTTGACTTTATCGTCGCATCTGCTACAATGAACATTACCTCCAACTGTGTGCACTATGGAAGATCTTGTAAATGCTACACAAAATGCACTGAACGTTGCTAATTTTTGGCAATCCGTTGTATAATTAAATTAATCAATGTTCTGAATGAATTTTATCCATAGTGGATGTTATTGAACTCCGTAACTGTTCCTTTATAGGTCACAATAAAAGGTTTTTTATTTGTCACTCGACCGGTTTCGGGCTGGCGCCCACACTCATCTACATCTACATCACTACTCTGCAATTCACATTTAAGTGAATGTTTATACATTCATGTACATGTTTATTTTTATGGGGATCACCGTATAAATAAAAAAATTATTTGCTGGTGACTAAACAGATAGAAGTGGGACAACTGTAAGTAGCAAGGCAGCGTTTGTCTAAAATACATGAGTACTTTCATAAAGAGGAATCATCATTATTATAGTTACGCTGTGGCAACAGTTTTTCCTTTTAGTTACAACTTATTATCATTTTCATGTCCATATTTCAGTTTTATTAAGTTTAGCTGCTTATTTCACTATTACGATGTGCACTCGTGAAATACACTGTGTTTGCATACAGACATGTGGGCTGTGGTCAAATAACTTAGACGTAGCAGGTGTGAAGATGTTGCTCATGCAGAAGCATGGAGGTTATAGTGAAAGAACTTAGCAACAGGAAGTGCAAGGGTGTTGCACATATAGAAACTTAAAAAGCTATTATAGACTGTGAAGTCTTTTGATACGTATTATGAAATTTTTAGGTCCACATTTTTGTCGGAGAACTTAGATCTAGGAAGTACTATGATGTTATATGTATGAAATTATTAAAAGCTATTAAAAATTAAAAAAATGACAGCCAGAACTGTTTTGAGCCACACTGGTGTCAGAGAACTTAGATCTAGGAAGTACAATGATTTTACACACATGAAATTTTGAAAGCTGTTACAAATTATACATTGACAGTTACACAATATGTCTATTACAAATTACGATAATGACACTGCTGTATGACTTCTACATCGAATCTCCATAGAATATTACCTTGTTATTATATCAGAGGATAATAACAAGGTAATATAATAACAAGGTAATATTCTATATGTGCAACACCCTTGCACTTTCTGTGGCTAAGTTCTTTGACCATAACCTACATGTTTCTGTATGAGCAACATCTTTACACCTGCTACATCTAAATTCCTTGACCACAGCCCACATGTTTGTAAGTAAACACAGTGTATTTCGTGATTGCACATCGTAATAGTGAAATATGGACGTGAAAATGACAGTAAGTGCAACTAAAAGGAAAAACTGTCACCACAGAGTAACTATAATAATGATGCTTCATCTTAATGTAAGTACAGATATACTTTCGACATATGCTGTTACAAATAAAAAAATGACAGCTAGAACTGTTTTGAGCCACACTGTTATCAGATAGCTTAGATCTAGGAAGTACAATGATGTACCTCCACTTACAATTGTCCCACTTGTATCTGTTTAGTCACCAGCATTTTTGTTTTTTGTATTTATGTAGTGATCCCCAGCAATATAAACATGTACATGAGTGCATTAAAACCTGAGGATGGGCACAAGCACGAAACCGGTCGAATGACAAATAAATAACCTTTTATTTTGACTAGTGGCGAAAATTTTTCTCCAACCTATAATCAATGTTCTGTTAATATATGTGTATATATATCCATTTTATTCTTTGCCTGGTTTTATTTATAAACTATAATGTATGTAGTAATGTAATGCAGTAATGTATGCAATAATGCTTTAGTTTGCTTCTGACACGAACTAATAATAATAATAATAACAATATTAATAACAACTCCACTGAGGTACTTAAAGTGTTTGACTCTGCTGATTTCACCAATATTTGCTTTAAGATTTGGAATATCTAACTTGAAACACATGAATTCAGTCTTCTCAAAGGAGATTTGCAGGCCAACCTTCTCTGCACATTCTTTGAGGGTCTCGATTTGTTCTACTGCTGTTTCTTCACTGTCGGTTAGAATCGCCAAGTCATCTGCAAACGCTAAGTGTGGAGCATCCAATTTTCCTTGACCTCTTCCCAGATCGACTGGCTCTTAAAAGTTTTGTTTTCTTAGTTCCATTTCCCACTCTTTCATTACTTTGTGTAAAACTATGTTGAATAATAGTTGCGAGATTCCATCTCCTGGTGTAACTAAGAGTAGTTCCGAAATTTCATCTATGAATTTAATTTTTCATTTGGTTTCTGACAGTGTTTGTTCTACCTGATTTCGAATTTTGGTGTCTAGTCCACGTTCTTCTAGAATACTACATAGAGATTGTATATCTATAGAATTGTATGCATTTTTTAAAATCATCAATATACAGACTATTGGTTTTGACCTGATTTCTTTAATTTTTAAAATAGTTTTAAGATTGAAGATCTGTCCTAGGCATGATCTATTAGGTCGGAAGTCTGCTTGGTAATCTGAAATTCTTTGTTCTATCTGTTCTTGTGCTCCCTTTAGAAGACACATGGATACAATTTTCTAAGTAAATGGCAAAAGTGAAATGCCTCTGTAGCTGTTCACATCTGATCTATCTCCCTTTTTGTACAATAGACGAATTAATGCACATTTCAAATCCTCTGTCACTTTTTCTGTCTGACAAATTTCTTGGATGATCTGATCTCTTTTAATGAATTTGTACCGAGGTTCTTCAGTTGTTCAGCTACAATTATTATAGTGTTAAAAGAGCGTAAATAGATTCTGGACGAAAGGAGAGAAGGACGCAGGTCGCAGTCGGCTCGGAGGAAATGGAGCAAAACGAACGAACTGTAGAATGTGCTGTCTTCACACACCATTTCTGCTGTCCGGAAATCCCTCCCCGTCGTTCCGCATCGGAACTGGTTTTCATAGTTGAGTGCCGGTCGAGTGACCAGATTGGGCGATATTTTACCATTTCGGCTACTAATGATAGAATTTTGAGCAAATTTTTCAAAGAAATGGGACCATCGACGTTTAGGCGATATTTTTGTTGATCAGTACGATTTACGGGCTACAGGGACAAATTCAAGTGTATTGTCAGGCACTGATTTTAATTTAATGTTATTTGTAGTTATATTTACCACTGTGCTGCCTTGTGAAATACTGAAATATTGCAACCCTAGACTTCTACCAGTCTTCAATAACGACTTCAGTGCTAACATTAACTGCTGTAGATAGGTCTACATCTACATGACTACTCTGCAATTCACATTTAAGTGCTTGGCAGAGGGTTCATCGAACCACAATCATACTATCTCTCTACTATTCCACTCCCAAACAACGAGCGGGAAAAACAAACACCTAAACCTTTCTGTTCGAGCTCTGATTTCTCTTATTTTATTTTGATGATCATTCCTACCTATGTAGGTTGGGCTCAACAAAATATTTTCGCATTCGGAAGAGAAAGTTGGTGACTGAAATTTCGTAAAAAGGTCTCGCCGCGACGAAAAACGTCTATGCTGTAATGACTTCCATCCCAACTCGTGTATCATATCTGCCACACTCTCTCCCCTATAACGCGATAATACAAAACAAGCTGCCCTTTTTTGCACCCTTTCGATGTCCTCCGTCAATCCCACCTGGTAAGGATCCCACACCGCGCAGCAATATTCGAACAGAGGACGAACGAGTGTAATGTAAGCTGTCTCTTTAGTGGACTTGTTGCATCTGCTAAGTGTCCTGCCAATGAAATGCAACCTTTGGCTCGCCTTCCCGACAATATTATCTATGTGGTCCTTCCAACTGAAGTTGTTCGTAATTTTAACACCCAGGTACTTAGTTGAATTGACAGCCTTGAGAATTGTACTATTTATCGAGTAATCGAATTCCAACGGAGTTCTTTTGGAACTCATGTGGATCATCTCACACTTTTCGTTATTTAGCGTCAACTGCCACCTGACACACCATACAGCAATCTTTTCTAAATCGCTTTGCAGCTCATACTGGTCTTCGGATGACCTTACTAGACGGTAAATTACAGCATCATCTGCGAACAGTCTAAGAGAACTGCTCAGATTGTCACCCAGGTCATTTATATAGATCAGGAACAATAGAGGTCCCAGGACGCTTCCCTGGGGAACACTATTATAATTAGGCTATTATAATAGTGTGTACATATTTTTAATTTACCATAACACTAGTGGACGAATCAAAATTGGTACTCCTCTTCTGTCTTCGTACAAAGTTACCTGTAATTAGAGACTATCACAATAGCGCACAGAACAAAAGCAATAAACTGCAGCATTTACATTAAATTAAACTACAAGTAGAAACTGAACAGATTAACAAAACAACAACTGAGCTCAACTAAGGTCAAAAATTTGCAGTAGTTGGTCTTGGTTAAAGTATGGATGGGCTATATCTGATAGCGCTAATTTAAATCTATCAATGGCCTTTTTGACTATCGACGGTGCGTAACCATTTGTCGTGTGACTGAAAATCAAAAGATTTTCGACTTTCACTTCAGGGCAACTAGGCCGTATGTAACTTCTTTTAGACGACTTCGTTTTTGGCCTGGGGGGGGGGGGGGGGGCGGACCAACTGGACCCCTCACCCCTCCACCCAATTTGACTACGTCCTTGTTGCCGTCCACCCTGTGATTTCATTGCCTCAAAATATACACCTCATCGCCTTGATTTGTGGCTTTTGTGGTGTCATAGTACATAAGCACGAGTTGGGTTTCGCACCGCTGATGTTTTCGAAATCCATGCACGTTGAGATGGTGGAAGTCATTATGTTCGATATTCTACAAGAGATAACCGTTAATTAAATTGGATAGTAGGTTTGTTATCACTTTGGCTACCCTTGCCGTAGGAGGGTGTAACCTGTGGTGTCTTTCAACCACTTAGCACAATTTTGGTTGAAGAAATGTACTGTAAATACGCTCTAACTTCCGAACTATCTAATATCCTCCTCTGTCCTACATGAATTTTACTCTTAAACATGACCAATTAACTATGGCAAGTTCCTGCTCGACAGCTTGACTAATAACAAAATCGACCTTCTGATAGTAGGCTTATGGCGGCAATCTTTCTAAAAATCGGTTTGAATTTATTTAAGAGTATTTAGTATTTGCTTCCAATTCCAAGCCTTTCTGTTCTGCCTTAAGCGTACCGAACGTTAGTTTTGTAATTTTGCTGTGGTGGACCGACGCAAAAAGGTGCCTAAAGTAAAAATTCCTGCAAAAATTTAAGTTACCAATACAAGAATCATAACTGGGGCTCTAGAATTCGTATCTGACTGCGTTCCGCCACTACAGGCGCCTCTGCTAAAACAAGTGAACACAAAATGGTTACTCAAAGAACAAAAGTTTGTGTTAGCTCCACGCAACGATTTAAAAACTGCACGCTACGAAAAGTTACCGAAAATAAACTCTGTAAATAAAATCCTTATTTACTGAACTAAAAACATAATAATATTCTGTTATTAACGGGTTAATTACTTAAAAGGTCAATTAATAACAACATTTTGCTGTATTCCTGTTATCTTCTGTCAAGCCTCTTTATTCGGGCACACAGTGAGTCTCCATTATTGTGTTGATGTGGTCATTCCAAAAACGTCTTGGGCTCCCGCGCTTCCTTTTTTTTCTAGGTGGTTTCTATTCAAAAATTTTCTTTGGCCACTGATGATCCGGCACATTAACAAATGAATTTATCACTTTAATCACTTTGTCAGTCCTATCACTGCCTCATTTGCACTAATTCCATCTCTTGCATCACCGTTAGCTTTTTTTTATCGATTCTTGTTATTCTGGCGCACAGCTACTAGTCTTTTTTGAAGTCAATGTTTAAAATCCATCTTGTGGATCTCCAATTCTTTTATTGTTGTTGCTAAAAATGTTCTTGTGCCACCAAAAGTAATTCCTACACCCAATTATCTTCCTACTTCGTTGTATTCTGTGTTTTAGTTTTATATTACTCAACCTTTTTTTTTGTTGATATAGGCTCCTAGATACTTAATTTTTTTCTTTCTGTCTCATAGCTGCTTCGTCATTGGTGTCAACTTCACTATTCAGTATCGCATACTCTGTTTTGTTAGACCCACTTGTAGTTCTTACTTGTCATATTCATGATATAAACGTCGTGCCATGAACTCAGCTTAACTTTGAAGGGCTTGATCATCAACAGAACTTAAGGAAAACACCTGTTCATCATTAACATTGATCCTCATTCCCCCACTGCTATTCTTCCACCTTTGAAGAGCCACACCTGTGTAAGAACTGAACAAGATGGGTGACATACTGCAGCCTTGTCTCAGAAGTTTTGTGACATTAATAAGTTCTGATAATGTTGACCCTCTTTTAATCTCTACCTTACTATCTCAATAAGATGAAAGATAATAATCCATGTCTATTCCTTGCCACAATTTTGCTCTATGAACTGCCTCACAACTTCCTGCTTAGTCTACTAAGACAATGCGTAACTCCTTCCCTATTGCTATAAATTTCCCCATTATCTGTTATGAAATAAAGAGGTTATCTGTACAGAATCTGTTTTGTCTGAACCCAGTCTGGTCTGTTCGTATACGGTGCCCAACATTCTGCCTTTATATATAATTTTGCCAGATAAGTGGCCAATCAGTCAGTTCATACCAATGACTGTCTCTTCTATTTCCTTCTTGAAAATGGGAATCACATATGATCTTTTCCACTCTGACAGAGTTTTGTTACGCAACCATTCATCTGGAAACAATCTCGTAATGGGTGGAAATTCGTAATGAAAAACCTATTTAATAACAACATTTAATTTACACTAAGGAATATGATAAACTACAGCAAATGCTTAATGTAACCTTACTCTTCATTTGCTCTTGATTCGAATTTGCATGGTTCTTTATGAATGAGAGGATGTTGAAAGCGTTCTGGACGGTGCAGAAGTACACGAGCTGTCAGCTCCGAGGCATTTTGCAGAAGGTTACCCGAGACAGGCGCAGGTCGATAGCTCAGCTCAGGTCTTAGTCGCGGCATCCAACCACTCACTGGACGAACACAGATCGGATCTCCTGTGGCGCAGGAACCCCCTATCACAAAACAGCTTACAACCCTGGAGAGTGGGAAGAGGAGCACGTTTTAACAGAAGGCACAATTGTGCACAAAAACAGAAAACTAAGCTGTTTCTTGTAAAGCACTGGACGCCACGGAGAAACGTCTCGAGAATGGAATGGAGACCTCAGTTTCGGGCCTTTTAAAGCTTGGATCTGCTGACTTGAAAAAAACTAAATATTTACTCGATCTAAGAATCACAGAGATTGGTTTGCATGAATAAATAAGAGGTTGATGAGGACTGCCTCATTGGTCAAAGAGAGTGATGGAGAGAGAGTGAAATCACATTTATCTGTATAAAATGTTAGAACGCATGTTACTGCTTAACCGAAGAGAGGATAGACCGACGAAGGGGACTAGCGTGTTCTAAGCAGCAATTTGGTCGGTCGGCGCTTGGAGGATCCGAAGCCCAGCCAGTCTGAATACAGTAAGTGATGTGAAACACAACAACGCAAGGTTTGTTTATAGAAAGCAATTTATCAAAAATCCCTTCTTGATTAGATTCTTCTCCTCTAACTTCACATTAGACTTCTTCATCTCCATCTGTTTTATCGACAACTTCTGCTCCAAACTTCATCTCCAGCCTGTCGTTGTCAGAGGTGATGTAAGTACTTAGAGTAAATTTGGGATGATTTGCACTTTGCCGTTGGTGAAAGTCGTTGATGCAGCCAATGACCGAGTCTGCAGCCATTCGAGTCTCCGCATGCAACCCTGCAGCCGGCCTGGGCGGCCGAGCGGTTCTAGGCGCTTCCGTCTGGACCCGTGATGCTGCTACGGTCGCAGGTTCGAATCCTGCCTCGGGCATGGATGTGTGTGATGTCCTTAGGTTAGTTAGGTTTAAGTAGTTCTAAGTTCTAGGGGACTGATGACCTCAGAAGTTAAGTCCCATAGTGCTCAGAGCCATTTGAACCATTTTTGCAACCCTGCAGTGATTCTTAAATGAACACATCGCCATTTGACTACATTGTTGTTTATTTAATTACGACCCAGGTTTCGGGCTTTTATGTCATTGAGTTTATGTCATTAACATATAGTGCCCGACATCAAGCTCAAAATTGGCCCTAAATTAAGAAAAAAATTCGCTCCCCATGAAATGCCAGATGTAAAATCATCATTTCGTAAAAGCATCATCTTGTAAAAACATCAATAAATGATAGTGGGAGCACGTCATATTTAATAAAAACGGGTATATATAAATAAACTTCATATTTAATAAAAACAGGTTCCTGCTATTATTTATTGATGTTTTTACAAGATGATAATGATTTTACAGCTAGCATTTCGTGGGGACCGAATATTTTGCTTAATTTATGGGCAATTTTGAGCTTGATGTCGTGCAGTATGTGTTAATGACAAACGCAGTCACTGGAAAATGGCATAAAAGGCCGAAACCTGGGTCGTGATTAAATAAACAACAATGCAGTCAAATGGCGGTGTTTTCATTTAAAAATTATTGTGTTACTGTTGCTCAGCAACATCAAAAGCATTACAGTGAGATCGAGCTGCAACTGCGAAACAGTGTGTAGTCAAATTAGTCATTCCAAAACATTTCGACCACTTCAAGCTTCACTTTGAAGACTTACCCTTTCAATTCAGTGAACAGTCTGCTTTCAACTCCAACCATAGGTATGACGCACTCCCTTCTGTAGTACTATTTGCCCTTCAATTAACATCGCAACAACCACTGTGCACTTTATGACTGGAATTAACTCATTTGCATGATTATTAGAACCTTTCCATCCTACCCCTTTTGTCAGATATGGTAAGGCGTTTTTATATTAGTGTTGTCATTGGTTGTCAATTGCTTATGCAAATCTTCATGAGAATAAATCAAAGTAAATGCAATTTTTTTTTCATTTAGTTGTTGTAAGACGAATATTTCACTATTTTTGGATTGTGGATGATTAACACATGTCAGAGACAGGGCCGACATTCCTTTTCACATAAATTAAACAGCTACACTCAAATGACCACTAGCAATTTCAGTTTGTTGATAACAGTTGTTCATAAACTGCATAATTCTTTTCTTCGAACGGTGCCCTCCGGTTTTCAATAATTCTACATGAATGTTTCCAGGACCAGGTGATCGGCCATGCCTCGTTTTAATTAATTCCTGTTCACTCCCTTTATTGTAATGGTCATATTTGGAATAGTTTCTTCGGTCTTTCTTTAATTCTCCTTTTGTGTACTGGAATCTATCTTCAATCACAAGATCTGTATCATGCTTTTTGCATTCCCTTAAAGGTTGTAGATCGGCCAGCCCAGTATGAAAGCAATACAATGACTGACTGTTACAGTCTCAAACTTCTCTTGCTCCAGCCACGCCTCTTAGACCGCTATTCCGTGCCGCCAACGCTAGCATCAGTTTCCCGGGTATTGCATTGCCTGGAACGCGAAGTCGGGTATTGGCTCAGAGGCTGTTAGCAATGAACATGAAACGATTTAAAACGTTTGTAACTGGACCGTCGCCGGGGCTGTGATCCTGAAACTACTAGCGAAGAAATTCGTACTAATATTATAAGTGAGGAAATAATTCTGTCTCTTACTTTTTTTGGTATGGAAATAACTTGAATCGTAATACAAAATATTTATCGACTTAGAGAATATAATGCGAAGCAGAAAGACGTATTTACTCTTTGAAAAAGCTATTGACTCATTGTCTTTCGAACTTTATCATATTTATGAAAATATTTCTATTGGTTAATATGTTCTATAGGATGGTCCATCTGGAGTTTCGGATGGGATTATCTAGAAAACTATACATCGGGTAAAAATAGTGGATTAGACAAGTTCGTAGGCTCAAAGGAGGACATCAAATGAACTTTTAAATCTTAAATGGAAACCGCCATTTTATTGCAGATTCGGATTCTCCATAAAAAAGTAATAAAGTTTTGTCTGAAACATTTTTTAAACCATTGACAGATGGCGCTGAAATCGAGAAAAAAGTAAAATTGGGGAAGAACTCTGATTTATTTAGCATTATCCGAGAAAGACGCATCAAATCGATGACAAATGTGCACCAATTCTTTCGTTACGCCAAATTAAGCTATTTTTGTACAAAATGTACTGTCTCCTACCTTTAGCGTTACCCAAGAACAACGGCATGGGCGTAGCAGAATGGTGTTCCCATGGGGTGTTTCATTAGCGTGAGTCCCCTTGCCTCTCACATGTTGGGGTGCTTCTTTAGTGTGAGTCCCCTTGCCTCTCACAATTTGGGGTGCTTTATTAACGAAATTAGCCTCGAAGAAATTGTTCAAAATTATCCCCATTTTCTTCAGTGCGTGAGGTCAATCGCCTGCGAAAGTTGTCCACAGTTTCGAGCAGCACATCCCATGGTATGGCTGCACACACTCTTCGAATGCGTTAACCATATGGCTTCGGTTGTGGGCTGTCTTTCATAAACAGTATTTTTTTAAATAACCCCACAAGAAAAAATCAGGAGATGTTAGGTCTGGTGAACGTGGAGGCACTGAATTGGTCCGCCACGTCCTATCCACCGACCAGGGTACTGTAAATTTAACACGTTCCGCACATTTTTAGCATAATGGGGAGCTGTCCCGTCCTGTTGGAACCACATTCGTTGCCTAGTTTCTAAATCAACATCGTCCATTAGCTCCAACAAATCATTGCGGAGAAGTTGTAAATAAGATTCCCCAGTAATATTCGGTAAAAAAAAAAACCCGAGCCTATCAAGTAACCGTTTAAAATTCCACACCAGACCATTAACGACATGTCAACGGGTCTGTACCAGTGTCGATTGACAGGGGACCAATAATGACAATCATGACGATTTAATTCGCCATTGTTTTTGAATGTGGCTACATCGGTGAACATAACGTATCTAAAACAATCATTGACACCTCTTATCATTTCCAAGGCCCATTGGCAGAAAAGAACGCGTTTTAGTTCGATGGATCCTTCTCGGATCATTCTAAATAATTCGGAGTTCTTCCCCAGTTCCAACTTTTCTAGATTTCAGCGCCATCTGTTAATAGTTTAAAAAATCTTTCAGACAAAACTTGATTACTTTTTTTGGGAGAATCCGAATCTGCAATAAAAAATGGGGTTTCTATTTAAGATTTAAAAGTTGCCCCCACCCCACCCAAAGGGGCGGGGACTGGGAGTCACATGTAGTATCATTTGACGCCCCCCTTTGAGCTTACGAACTTGTCTTACCCACTATTTTTACCCCGAGATAATCTCATCCGAAACTTCAGATGGACCACACTGTGTATAATACAATTCTACGTAATGAATAATATGCGAATATAATTGTCTACATCTTCAATCCAGACTTCCATACTAACGTTATAAATACGAAAGTAACTGTGTGTGTTATTTTCACGACTAGATCACTGAATCGATTTTTAAATTTATTGCGTAATGTACACGTTGTATAATGTATAGGTATTTCAACAGCATGATCCAAAAATGCGAGCTACTGAACACACCCGTGTGTATTCTGCCAAATGGCGAGGGGTGAGGGAGTGAGGGGGGGGGGGGGGGGGTTACATGTACAATACCTTACATACTCACCATCACGCCTAGTAACATATTAGGGGAATGTTGTTGTTGTTGTCTTCAGTCCTGAGACTGGTTTGATGCAGCTCTCCATGCTACTCTATCCTGTGCAAGCTGCTTCATCTCCCAGTACCTACTGCAACCTACATCCTTCTGAATCTGCTTAGTGTATTCATCTCTTGATCTCCCTCTACGATTTTTACCCTCCACGCTGCCCTCCAATGCTAAATTTGTGATCCCTTGATGCCTCAAAACATGTCCTACCAACCGATCCCTTCTTCTAGTCAAGTTGTGCCACAAACTTCTCTTCTCCCCAATCCTATTCAATACCTCCTCATTAGTTACATAAATTGTAATTATGTAATAGGCGTATTTAAACTGTTTTAGCATGTAATTATCTGAACTGTTTCTTATTTAAATTGTTTTGTTAATTAAATTGCATTGTGTATTATTGAGAAAGAGCGGGAAACCGCGCATAGATACATTTTGAGAAAGAGCGGGAAACAGCGCGCAGTAATACATCTGTAATGGTAGCAGGGATTGTCTGCACCAAAAACCATTGTTGGCGGCGAGACCGCACTTTTGTAGCATTGAGCGTTGGAAGCGAGCAGTTGCGAGTAAGATGTGAGACGAGGCAGTCGTAGCTAGCGAGACATGAGAGGAGGTCGCTGTAAGCGAGGTATGAATTAACACTTTGAAAGAAGCGGTGTGCTCGCCAGCCACTCGCTATATGTAGCGCAATGCTAGTTTTTAAGAATTTTTGTAAAGAACTATGCCCCTTGTAATTGTTTGTCAAGATCGTTCTCAGAATATAGTTATGTAATTTTGATGGAAAATTAGGTATGTAGCGCAACGCTACTTTTTAAGAATTTTTGTAAAGAACTATACCCCTTGTAATTGTTTGTCAAGATCATTCTCAGAATATAGTTAACTTCTACCAGATTAAATGCATTAAGAATTTTCTATCCCAAAATAATTCACGTAAATGCTTTACGGAATTTATTGTTATCTTAAAAGAAAAGTCTAAACTGAGCTTCAGCTTTTATCAAATCTAAATTAACTTCAACTTAAAGAATTCCAGTCACAAAGTATTATGAAACTCCACCAGCAGCTTATAATTATGTTAAAGAGAAGTAAGTATATTCATTCCACAGTTTGCTGTAGCAGTCAGATGGCGATCCAGTATAAATAATTGAAGGTAAGAATCAGTCTTAATAATTTCAGGTAACGACTGAGGGCCACGGCGACAACACATTTTATGTTTCGTCGTAATAATCAGCAGGTAGTCTTGACAGAGCAGCGGTTAAAAGATTTTAAGAGACGCAGCGTTCAGTCAGCAAGCAAACGTACATCCAATATTAGACGGGAAGGTTTCACTTGGCGACCCTGCCATTGTGCATCCCCATGGTTATTGAGCACAGAATCAGTGAATTGTGAAACACGTGACTTCAACCAATGATGTTCTCGACGAGGTGTTTGCATACCTAGATGCACACCACAGCCCGATGTATGTCAATTGGTGCCTGCATACCTAGATACACACCACAGTATGATGTACGACAATAGGTGTTTGCATACCAAGATGCACACCACCAACCTTAATGGACCATTGGAGATGGAACTTAATCCTGATGTGGCTGCGGCAACTCAGGCTATTCGACGACGTACTTAGTGTTTGGGTACACTAAAACTATGGAGCAAGGCGATGATGGAACCACATGGCGAAACCTGGTGTTGTGCTATGTGAGGGAAAGGAACAGACTTTTGAGTGCATTCACAGACAGTTGCCAGTGCTTTGACCATGCTATCCAATTCCTTTTGTACCTTCCTTAATTGTGGTACTAAGAGATGCCAATTTGAATTAAATGTTTCATAATGTAAACTTTCAATTGCTTCATATGATCTGTATATTGATTTTCACATTTACTCTTATTCTTGTTGTTAAATTTAAGGGAACCAAATTTTACTTGATGTACAATTCCTACTAAAACCCTTTCTATTTACATATTCTCTTTATTAGAGATAGACAAATCATTTCGTATGACAGCATTTGTGTATACACTTTGTTCAAACTATTTTCTATAATCAAATTTTATACTTATGTTGAGTCCATATGACTCAACAACGTAGTAAAATTTTAAGAAAGCCGAGTAGCGGCATATGTAATTATGTAATAGGCGTATTTAAACTGTTTTAGCATGTAATTATCTGAACTGTTTCTTATTTAAATTGTTTTGTTAATTAAATTGCATTGTGTATTATTGAGAAAGAGCGGGAAACCGCGCATAGATACATTTTGAGAAAGAGCGGGAAACAGCGCGCAGTAATACATCTGTAATGGTAGCAGGGATTGTCTGCACCAAAAACCATTGTTGGCGGCGAGACCGCACTTTTGTAGCATTGAGCGTTGGAAGCGAGCAGTTGCGAGTAAGATGTGAGACGAGGCAGTCGTAGCTAGCGAGACATGAGAGGAGGTCGCTGTAAGCGAGGTATGAATTAACACTTTGAAAGAAGCGGTGTGCTCGCCAGCCACTCGCTATATGTAGCGCAATGCTAGTTTTTAAGAATTTTTGTAAAGAACTATGCCCCTTGTAATTGTTTGTCAAGATCGTTCTCAGAATATAGTTATGTAATTTTGATGGAAAATTAGGTATGTAGCGCAACGCTACTTTTTAAGAATTTTTGTAAAGAACTATACCCCTTGTAATTGTTTGTCAAGATCGTTCTCAGAATATAGTTAACTTCTACCAGATTAAATGCATTAAGAATTTTCTATCCCAAAATAATTCACGTAAATGCTTTACGGAATTTATTGTTATCTTAAAAGAAAAGTCTAAACTGAGCTTCAGCTTTTATCAAATCTAAATTAACTTCAACTTAAAGAATTCCAGTCACAAAGTATTATGAAACTCCACCAGCAGCTTATAATTATGTTAAAGAGAAGTAAGTATATTCATTCCACAGTTTGCTGTAGCAGTCAGATGGCGATCCAGTATAAATAATTAAAGGTAAGAATCAGTCTTAATAATTTCAGGTAACGACTGAGGGCCACGGCGACAACACATTTTATGTTTCGTCGTAATAATCAGCAGGTAGTCTTGACAGAGCAGCAGTTAAAAGATTTTAAGAGACGCAGCGTTCAGTCAGCAAGCAAACGTACATCCAATATTAGACGGGAAGGTTTCAAAATCTATATTCGATGTTAACAAATTTCGCTTCTTGAGAAACGCTTTCCTTGCCATTACCAGTCTACATTTTATATCCTCTCTACTTCGACCATCATCAGTTATTTTACTTCCTAAATAGCAAAACTCCTTTACTACTTTAAGTGTCTCATTTCCTAATCTAATTCCCCCAGCATCACCCGATTTAATTTGACTACATTCCATTATCCTCGTTTTGCTTTTGTTGATGTTCATCTTATATCCTCTTTTCAAGACACTGTCCATTCCGCTCAACTGCTCTTCCAAGTCCTTTGCCGTCTCTGACAGAATTACAATGTCATCGGCGGGTTAGGGGAATGTGAAGCAAAAAAATAAAATAAGGACAATGGAAGTGTGGTTAAGGAGCTTCTACTTCCAAAACAAACACTTGAGAACAATATGGAAAACTTGCTCGTACATTAATAAAAAATTTGCACAGTATTAAGAAATGAGTTTTTCGGTTTTTATTTAACTTGCTTTGGTCAAACACAGACGGGTAATTCAATTAATTTTACCGTTATTTACCGTTACATTATGAAACCAAAGTAATAGTGTGTGATTTATCTGGTAATAAATATGCAAACAGTCGATTTTTTACGATTTATTCAACCATGAACATATTTTCGAGCCACTGCAGGCTCGTCATTAGATGGAGGTGTTACAAAGACATTGTGTTATGAAACAAGTGTAGCTATATGCAGTGCTGCTGCTATTGGAGGAAATGACGGAAATTGACTAATCGATGACGAAACGTTTATGAACCCAAAAGATTTTTTTTTATGTTTTAGGTAGTTACAGTGCATTGCCTTGTGGTATCCATATCCGATCTGTTCTTATGAGATACATTATTAAGCTATGTACACAAATGTACACAATATTTAGCTACACTTGGCTTTACACTGATTCGCGGAAAGTAAACACTGGATTTTTTTCCAAGAATATGTATAGAGTAGATATTACACTTTACTACATCATGGTCTTTGAAATGAGATACGTTGTATTATAGTACAGATGTTACTAGTGCCAATATTACATTTCAGTAAATGTTGCCAGCTGCCAGCAGAAGGTAAACACATAGAGTGGAATATTTAATACATAATTACTAACTTTTTGTAAGTTACAGAATACCATACTCGTTACATGACAAGAAGATGTTGTTTTGGTGCCAAGATACCCTGGAAATTCTGAAAGGCAAGATTTTGTGCTGATTCAGTTTGTTCATTTAGGATTTTTCTAGGTGATTCTAATTTGTGGACGTAAATCTCTAATTGTTCAAGGAGGTCCATCTGTATTCCTTTCTCAGCACTGTGTAGCAGAAAAATATTGTCACTGATATCACCAACGAAGTGTTCATGATGAGCAACAAGTGATGCAAAACTAGACTTATTTAAGTTTTTGAGAAAAAGAAAGTAATAGTGTTTTCGAAATGTCGCCAGTTTCTTGAAAAACACGCATACTGTTTCTTGTGCAGTGATGGGAGCGCAATCTGGAAGCTTCGTAGACCGAATACAGCTTAAATACAGAATCTCGGTTCCGTTTATTTGTCGGTGCATTCCCGCCGGGCTGGGTTCCGCCTTTGCTGTACAATAAGCGCCTACCCTTCTCGTGTGTCAATACGGCGTCTCTACAGAGCTGCGAGTAATTTCCTCCTACCACTTCGGCCATAAAGCAGACGTAATTTTCTCCGTGTTGTGGCTCCGCGCTTCGTTAAACGCAGCCACTATTGGCCTTTTCAATTAAGGATTCCTCTTAGCATTGCGTGCTGCGTGGGGTTGTTTTAGGCCCGCGACAGCGGCACACACACCCATTTCCTGTTTTGCCGCCCGTTCATTACCCCGCCGCCTCGTGGGCGGGAGGGGGGGGGGGGGGGGAGCGGGGGCTGCCGAGGAATTTATGTCGGTTTCCTGTGACTGTGGCGGCGGCGACTCCCATTCACAAACAGGCCCCCCGCCACCCAGAAAACAGAAATGTGTTTCCCGCTATCGAGGCTCTCATTTTCAACAGCTCGCGCGTTGCATGCGTCTTCCGCTTTCTAAGACTACACACGAAACGTGCTACTGAACGTCAACGTTGAGCGTGCAGAGTTCATTGTGTTGCTGAACACTCAGAAACGATGCTGCTTGTGCATACGGTATGTGTGCTTCAGCGTGGTGCATGCGATCTCAGCCCGCTCCAACGGCGCTCATACGCGACTGGAACTAGAAAGGGAGGTAATGACAGTGGCACGTAAAGTACCCTCCGCCACACACCGTTGGGTGGCTTGCGGAGTATAAATGTAGATGTAGATGTGGATGTAGTTGTAGTTGTCAGCAGTATCTGGTCCACAAATCACACTGCTCACAAAATGGACGGGCGTTGAATTCTTATGTAAGCTCCACTAAAACGCATATTTCCTCCCTTCTCCGTATGCTAGTCATGTTCTTCGGCCTATAATGTACTCAAATAACAATTTCAATATCCATGAACGTGTTATGAGGCAAAAAGAAAAGTACCATGTCCAGTCAGTAAGGAAGTCAGCTCATAAATGTTCCATTACAAATGCAGTGATTTAAATGTATTATATTCGCCACGTAAAAGAAAACTATTTTCATTATTTGCGCTTTTTAATAAAAAGCTAAGGTCATACTTTCTCAATCACTGTTCCTATTCAGTAGCAGAATCCTAACAACGTACGAAATACAAAACTTAAAACAAGGAAGTGCAAAATATCTTACTTCAAGTAGTGAAAGTTGTCTTGTAGATTAAGCCAATCGAACAAACTCACTCCTCAGAAACAAAGCTGTTGTATTTGCAAGCATCGAATAGTGTAAAATATGCTTGTACTACATTAATGAGGAAGTATGAGAACCCTTTAGAAAACTTGAAGGTTAGTAAGAATGTATTTGAATTAGTGAGACGCAAACCAGCAGCACATCAACTGTTACCTTACAATTCTATGACACCAGACACGCCAACCAGCAACATCAACTGTTAATTTACAATTCTATGACGCTATTCATTGCGCTACCGCGACCATGAATGATTTCTGTCCTCGCTTTGTATGTTACCACGTCCTGAAAGCTTTAACAGTTCGTGTATTACTAACTGACATTTAATAATAGCAAACTGTGCCAATAATAATGCGTGTTTGATAGATCCTCAATGTGCCATTGCCTTAAAACAACACAGTCTCTTAATACGCAAGTTACGATAATTCTTTAAACACGAATATGACGTTTCCTGTCATTTTATTATAAAGAATCATATAATTAATGACGGGTTACCTAAGATATTCAATTTTGCTGATGCTCAGGAAGTGCACACACACTGAAGCGCCAAAGAAACTGATGTAGGCAGGCGTATTGAAACACACAGATATTTAAACAGGCAGGAAACGATATTGCGGTTTGCAACGCCTATATAAGACAACAAGTGTCTGGTGCAGTTATTAGATTGGTTACTGCTGCTGCAATGTTAAGTTATCAATATTTAAGTCAGTTTGCACGTGGTGTTATAGTCGGCGCACCAGCGATGGGACACAGCATCTCCGAGGTAGCGATGAAGTGGGGTTTTCCCGTGCGACCGTTTCGCGAGTGTACCGCGAATGTCAGGAACCCGGTAAACATCAAATCTCCGACATCGCTGCGACCGGAAAAAGATCCTGCAAACGAAACCAATGACGACTGAAGACAATCGTTCAACGTGACAGAAGTGCCACCCTTCCGCAAAGTGCTGCAGATTTCAGTGCTGGGCCATCAACAAGTGTCAGAGAGCAAACTATTCAACGAAACATCATCGATGTGGGCTTTCAGAGCCGAAGACCCACTCGTGTAACTTCGATGACTGCACGACACAAAGCTTTATGTCTCGCCTGGGTCCGTCAACACGGACATTGGACTGTTGATGACTGGAAACATGTTGCCTGGTCGGACGAGTCTCGTTTCAAATTATAATCTAGCTGATGGACATGTACGGGTATGGAGACAACCTGAAGAATCCATCGATCCTGTACATCAGCAGGGGACTGTTCAAGCTCATGGAGACTCTGTAACGGTGTGGGGCGCTTAGGTGTTGTAGTGTTATGGGACCCCTGATACGTCTAGATACGACTCTGACAGGTGACACGTACATAAGCATCCTGTCTGGTTACCTCCATCCGTTCATGATCATTGTACATTTCGACAGACTTGGGCAATTCCAGCAGGACAATTCGTCACCCCACACGTCGGGAAATACAAACAGAGTGGCTGCAGGAAGACTCTTCTGAGTTTAACACTTACGCTGGCCACCATACGTCCCAGACATGAACGTTATTGTTGCTAAGCCATGTCTCCGTAATATCCTTTCTTTCATGAGTGCTAGCTCTGCAAGTTTCGCAGGAGAGCTTCTGTAAAGTTTGTGCAGAAGTGAAGCTGTGAGGATGAGGCGTGAGTCGTGCTTGGGTAGCTCAGTTGGTAGAGCACTTGCCCGCGAAAGGCAAAGGTCCCGAGTTCGAGTCTTGGTCCGGCACACAGTTTTAATCTGCCAGGAAGTTTCATATAGGCGCACACTTCGCTGCAGATTGAAAAATCTTATTCTGGAAATACCTGGCATGCTTTGTAGCGTGCTGTTCATAAGAGATCTCCACCCCCCTGTCTTATGGATTTACGAACAGCACTGCAGGAATCGTGGTGTCAGTTCCCTCCAGAACTACTTCACACATTAGTCGAGTCCATGCCACGCCGTGTTGCGGCACTTCTGCGTACTGGCGGGGGCCCTACTCGACATTAGGCAGGTGTACCAGTTTCTTTGGCTCTTCAGTTTACCCATATGGGCTTTAACTGAAGCCAATATGGCGCCTCGCGACTCTGTGCCGAAGAAATGTGGTGGCGTTTTTTCATCTCAATGGTCTACGCTCAAACGGAAGTTCAGAATCCGACTTGCTAAATATTGTTCTGTGTGTTTGTGAAGACTACCCAACGTGCTATTCCATGCTGTGACGTCAGAAACTCGGCACGGTCAACGCTCAACGTTCGAATGCACGGTCCGCCGATTACCGCACTACAAACGTTCTGGGGACGCTTTCTGTGGATACGATAGTAAATATCCACGATTCACGTGTTCTCTGCTGAAAACCAGGGCGATTTTGGCGAAATATATGGGAACATTAAAAAGGCAACACCCGTTGGCATTCAAAATAGCTTCCAGTCACCAAGGGACTCATGCACAATCTTCCTACAAAATTGTGTCAAGTTGAAAAGTAACGATGATGGAGGTGGATAACAATCACCATCCTTCTCTGCGAAGTAGACCACTAAGCTAGATAATACTGAGGTTTGTTGACCGTGGTGGCCAGGTTCAAATGGCTCTGAGCACTATGGGACTTAACTTCTGAGGTCATCAGTCCCCTAGAACTTAGAACTACTTAAACCTAACTAACCTAGGGACATCACACACACCCATGCCCGAGGCAGGATTCGAACCTGCGACCGTAGCGGTCGCTCGGTTCTAGACTGTAGCGCCTAGAATCGCTCGGCCACCCCGGCCGGCGGTGGCCAGGGGGGATACAAAAATCCATCTTCGTGTTTATAAAAGCTGTCTTGGACGATGCGAACTGTGTGAACAGGGGACCTGTCATCTTGAACCACTGTATCACTGACAGGGAACAAACACTGAATCACGCGATGGACCTGATCAGCGAAAATAGTTACACAGTACTTGGCAGTAATGCGACCTTGCAGAATAACCATGGGCCTCGTGGAATACTACAATATGGCTGCCCAATTCATCAACGATCTTGCGCCATATTTCACTCTTGGGACGTGGTCTCAGACAGAAGTTGGAAACAATATGAAACAAGTCGCAACCGACCAGATGGCTTTCCTCCTTTGCTACATACTCCGGATTCCATGGCTTCGGCACGAAGTTTTGCCGTTCGGGCATTTGCATCAGAGATGCCTGATTTTTAAATAGAAGCTCACCTTCCGATTTCCAGCTTATGGAGCGCCTTTCGTGTTGTTTTGGTGCTGACACCCTCGCGACTGCGACATTCAGTTAGCTAAAGACTTGTGCAGTCGTCCTTCTATTTTTCATGACAGTCCTCTTCAGTGAACATCTATCACGGTCACTCAATACACATTTCCGTCCGCGTTGTGACGTGACGTATGACGTCTATCAGCTTTCCCTGTATGCTATATAAATCTTAGATCTGGTACCTCTTGAAACACCATACACTCCGGCTCACTTGTTTACGAAAACGCACCATACGTGCACCAACAATTTTCCCACTTTCGAATCGACTTAGCTCCGACATAATGCACTCACAACTATGCAGAACACTGTTCTGGTCACGTACTGATGACGTTGCATAGGTGCTGGTCGTGGTCAAATACAACAGCGCAACCTTCAGGCGTGGCTAGCAAAGGGATTTATCATAATGAGATTTTCACTCTGCAGCGGAGTGTGCGGATATGAAACTTCCTGGCAGATTAAAACTGTGTGCCCGACCGAGACTCGAACTCGGGACCTTTGCCTTTCGCGGGCAAGTGCTCTACCAACTGAGCTACCGAAGCACGACTCACGTCCGGTACTCACAGCTTTACTTCTGCCAGTATCCGTCTCCTACCTTCCAAACTTTACAGAAGCTCTTCTGCGAACCTTGTCGGGCACACAGTTTTAATCTGCCAGGAAGTTTCAAAGGGATTTATGTTCAAGCGTACATTTGTCGCAATGTTATGATGATTTTCTCCAACCCCGATATAATAAGTACTTCCTACAGACAGCTACACGGAGTAGCCGTGCGGTCTTGAGCTCCTTGCCACCGTTCGCCCCCCCCCCCCCCCCCCCCCTCCCCCGTCAGAGATTCGAGTTCTCATTTGGGCATGCGTGTGTGTTGTTCTTACCGTAAGTTTGTAAGTTTGTTTAAGTTAGAATAAGTAGTGTGTAAGCCTAGGGACCGATGACCTCAGCAGTTTGGTCCCACAGAACGTACCACAAATTTCCTAGACTCAAGTATTCGTGACGATAAAATCTTCTGAGCCGTTAGATCGCTGTTCGGCGTTTCTATCCATCTGCTGCTATCATCTCAGCATTCCAGTCTTGTCCCTGGAAGGCCGAACACCATCGAAAGACGGTGTCAGGTACGCTTATAAAAGACTACTACCCAGCGCTTTTTCGTGAGGGAAAACAGCATTTTATAAGTGAATGCCACACTGTCTTTCGACAGTGCTCGGCCATCCAAGAACAGTAGAATCCTGAAGAGGATTCCAGCAGAGAGATTGAAGATCGAGCAGCGAAGAAGTCTGATGAAGAGTATGACGCGACCTGACGACTCAGAAGATTTTGTCTTCAATGACAACGGCCACGTAAGCCTGCAGAGCTGTATCATATATTCGTGTATTTTCTTCTTATCTTCTCAGAACTTTTTCATACGTTGACTGATGCCCTGCCTCTGTTCATTTGACATCACCCTCCTAGATTATGGTTTTTGTTGTTGTATAGCCGGCCGCTGTGGCCGTGCGGTTCTAGGTGCTTCAGTCCGGAACCGAGCTGCTGCTACGGTCGCAGGTTCGAATCCTGTCACGGGCATGGATGTGTGGGATGTCCTTAGGTTAGTTAGGTTTAAGTAGTTCTAAGTCTAGGAGACTGATGACCTCAGATGTTAAGTCCCATAGCGCTCAGAACCATTTGAAACATATTATTATTTTTTTGTATAGGAAATTTAGCAGTGTTGATCAATAGCCTGAAATGTTCCACGACGTTTTTTTCACTTTCCCTCTTGGCTCTTCCAGCCAGATCGTCGTGTTCTTTTCTTTTTTAATTTGGAAATGAAATTAAACATTTTCCTCGATTGTCTATTGTCATCCATTCTCTATTGCCGTAAAACTCTAATCTCCTCTTTCTTACTGTGTCTTTGATTCTATGTTTCTGTATAAATTTTCATTTCTCTTCTTCGTCCAGTTATTATCTCTGTTCTTTTGTGGTCCTAAATTTTTTCTGAGTATTTTACTTTCTTTCCTTTCCAGTTATTCTAATTCACCGCTTTTAATCAGTATTAGGAATTCAGATGCGAATACCGAGGTAAATGGCGAAGTGGTTACCACACTGGACTCGTATTCGGGAGGACGATGGCTCAAACCCTCGTCCGGCCATCCTGATTTTGGTTTTTCGTGATTTCCCTAAATCGCTTCAGGTAAATGTGGGGATGCTTCCTGTGAAAGGGCACGGCTGACTTCCTTTCCCATCCTTCCCTAATCCGATGACACCGATGACCTCGCTCTTTGGTCCTCTCCCGCTGAATCAACCAACCAATCAGATCCGTACGGTGCTTCCTGTTTAATTGCTGTTGCGTATGGTTCAGTTTTTTGCTGGAACGATACTGACCTTTTATTATATCGGTTTTGAGTGAGTTTATATGCTAATTCCATTTTCTTTGTTCTTTCTTTACTTGTGATATTATCTAATACATTTGATTGTGTCAGTTCTCCAAAATATTTAAACTGCCAACTTAAGTTGGTATATGTTTTTCTCTGTTGTGTTTATGTACAATGTGTTTCTCATGCGATATTTGTAAGTCAGTTTTAGCTGCAATTTTTCGTAGTTATATTTGCATCTGTTTTGTCCTTAGAAATAATTGCAATATAGACAGAAAAAGTGAGAAATCTCTTGTTTTATTGAATTAGACTGTGCATTTCGGGCCAAGTGGATCTCCATTCGAATGTAATTGTTTTTAATACTGCTAGTTAACTATCCAACTTTTGCACATACTTATTAACCTCGATCTTCTTTTAGACAAGAGAAAAATCTATCTACGGTGATGATCCAAAACATTATAAGCGCTACCTACTGCGAGACTCAATGCCGCCTGACGCGGTATGGAAAGCATGTAAGCAAAGCAGAGACGAAACGGGAACCATTGTAGCGATGACAGGGGCCAGCAATGGTTAAATCCACCAACATGAGCGACTTTGGCTAAGGACAGATTGTTATAGCCCAGTGGCTGGGAACGAGCGAAACTCGTCGGCTATTCGCGAGTTGCTGTCGAGAGCATCTATGAACACAAAGTAGAAAATACTAAACAAATGACCTTCTACTCAAAACTACTTAACATTCAATAAGCAGAACTGGTACATTTTGCAGACGATGCCAGTGTTATAATAAACCCCATTAGAGAGAAAGCAGCAGAAGTGTTGGTAAACGATAGTTTGCAAAGAATTATTAGGTGGTTCTCTGAAAATAGGCTCCCCTTAAATTAAGAAAAAAAATCTCACTACATTGAGTTTTGTGCGACAAATAGTCATATCAGCAACTTAAGTAGAACATGAGCAGAAGTCAGTAAATAGGGCAGAATTCTCCAAATTTTTTGGTGTATATATTGACGAAAAAGAATTGGAAGAAGCTGAGCTACTGAAACAATTAAGCTGAGCTACTTTTACTCTTCGTTCAGTTGGTAATCTTAACAAACGTACCAACATTCCGACGTATTTGCATATTTTCACTCAATACTGTCGTACCGAATAATTTTCTGCGGTGACTCATCACTTTGATGATTGCACAAAAGCGAACTGTAAGAATAACATGTAGTGTTCACCCACTGGCGTAATGTAGGTACCTCTTCAAGGAGTCAGGCATTTTAACTGCACCGTCACAGTACATATGTTCACTATAACGACATTCCTCAGGAAGAATCCATCACAATTTGAGACCAACACTGATGTCCATACCTACAACACTAGAGGGAAAAATATATTTTAATATCCATTGTTAAAGCTGTCAGTGGATCAGAAAGGAGTTCACTAAGAAACAACAAAAATTGTCCAATAACATAAAAGTTGTGAGAGGTAGCGAAGAATCTATATCTACATCTACATACATACTCCGCCATCCACCATACGATGCGTGACGGAGGGTACCTCGTACCACAACTAACATCTTCTCTTCCTATTCCACTCCCAAACAGAACGAGGGAAAAATGGCTGCCTATATGCCACTGTACGAGCCCTAATCTCTCTTATCTTATCTTTATGGTCTTTCCGCGAAATATAAGTTGGCGGCAAAAAAATTGAACTGCAGTCAGCCTAAAATGCTGGTTCTCTAAATTTCCTCAGTAGCGATTCAAGAAAAGAATGCCTCCTTTCCTCTAGAGACTCCCACGCGAGTTCCTGAAGCATTTCCGTAACACTCGCGGGATGATCAAACCTACCAGTAACAAATCTAGAAGCCCGCCTCTGTATTGCTTCTATGTCCTCCCTCAATCCGACCTGATAGGGATACTAAACGCTCGAGCAGTACTCAAGAATAGGTCGTATTAGTATTTTATAAGCAGTCTCCTTTACAGATGAACCACATCTTTCCCAAATTCTACCAATGAACCGAAGACGACTATCCTCCTTTCCCACAACTGCCATTACATGCTTGTCCCACTTCAAATTGCCCTGCAATGTTACGCCCAAATATTTAATCGACGTGACTGTGTCAAGTTCTACGCTACTAATGTAATATTCAAACATTACAGGATTATTTTTCCTATTCATCTGAATTAATTTACATTTATCTATATTTAGAGTTAGCTGCCATTCTTTACACCAATCACAAATCCTGTCCAAATCATCTTGTATCGTCCTACAGTCACTCAACCACGACACCTTACCGTACACAACAGCATCATCAGCAAACAGCCGCACATTGCTATCTACCGTATCCAAAAGATCATTTATGTAGATATAAAACAACAGCAGGCCTACCACACTTCCCTGGGGAACTCCAGATGATACCCTCACCTCCGATGAACACTCACCATCGAGGACAACGTACTGGGTTCTATTACTTAAGAAGTCAAAGTTTTAACTGTAATTTAAAAACATTTTTCCTGGACAATCCTTCATATTCCATTGACGAATTTCTACTTAAAAACTGGTAACCGGTAAAAACAATGTAACTGAATGAGTACGACTAAAATAATGTTTGCATTATTATCAACACTAATTACGTACGCATATCTTGTAAATTGACTCGCTCCACGCCATTTGGATAAAAGAATGTTTCAATGATCTATGAAACATGTAACTAACTCACTTACTGGAGAAGAAGCACGGTGAAACGACGAATGGGTGAGATGGTGTTAGACGTCCACGCCTTGTCACATAACGTGGAGGAATTACGAGGCTTGTCTCTCTGTTCCACGCTAGGCGGCGACCTGCGGCGAATCTGACGACAGAGCACAGTGCTGGTCAAACCACAAGTATTTCGGTCCACACTGTTTACTACGAGCCCTGTTCAAAAAATTCCCGGAACTTTGTCCGTAACATTTTTCTCCGCTACCTTTTAGTTATTGTGCTTAGTCTCCTTCAAAATACTCTCCTCCACAATTGGTACGAGGGTCTCTCCAAAAGAAATGCACACTGTTTTTGTAAAAATAGAGTTTTCATTCTGCAAGTGTAAAAGTTTTACAGCGTGTAGATACATCCTTCCAGCTTGATTTCAAACTTAGTTCAACCTGTTCCCGTGAGTGGCGCCGTCACAGCATGTCTTCAAGATGGCTACTACACTTTGCGTTCGTCAGAAGCTACGTGCTGTCATAGAATTCCTGTGCTGTGAAAACGAGACAGTGGGAAACATCTACAAGAGGTTGAAAAAGGTGTATGGAGATGCTGCTGTCGATCGCAGTAGAGTTAGTCAGTGGGCAAGCAGGTTACGTGACGAAAGCGGGCACGGCAATATTGAGGATTGTCCTCGCAGCGGCAGGCCTCGTACTGCACACACTCCAGACAATGTGCAGATAGTTAACGAATTGGTGAGTGCTCACAGACGCATCACAGTGAACGTATTGTCACGCTACTTTGGGATAGAGGAAGCAAGTGTTTGCAGAATACTGAAAGTGTTGACGTTAAAAAGCTTTTTGACAGGTGGATTCCCAGGATGTTGACAGTGGCTCGAAAAAAAAAAAAAAAAAAAAAAAAAAACGGTATGCAGCGAACTTTTGGGACAGTACAAGAATGGTGGAAATGAATTTCTAGGAAGAATTGTGATGGGCGATGAAACATGGCTTCACCATTTTTCACCAGAGATGAAGAGGCAATCAATGAAGTGGCATCATGCAAATTCACCCAAGCAAAAAAAAAAAAAAAAAAAAAAAATTAAAACCACAACTTCTGCTGGAAACGTTATGGCTACAGTGCTTTTCGATTCCGAATGACTCTTGTTGTGGACATCATGCCAAGTGGAAGCACCATAAATTCTGATGCTTGTGTGACGACACTGAAGAAACTTCAAGCTCGACTGAGTTCTGTTCGACCACATCGGCAAAAGCGGGATGTTTCGCTGTTGCACGACAATGCACGGCCACGTGTCAGTCAAAAAACCATGGAAGCGATCACAAAACTCGGATGGACAACATTGAAGCGCCTTACAGTGCTGACGTAACTCCATGTGACTATCATCTCTCTCGGAAACTGGAAGACTCTCTTCGTGGAACAAGATTTGAAGATGATGACTCCTTTGTGCACTCTGCCAAACAGTGGCTCCAACAGGTAGGTCCAGAATTTTACCGTGCGGGTATACAGGCGCTGGTTCCAAGATGGCGTAGGGCAGTTGAGAGGGATGGAAATTATGTGGAGAAATGAAAATATTGTTCCCAAAGAATGTATCAACACACTATAAAACTTTCAAACATGTAGAATAAAATATGAATTTTTCAAAATAAAAATATTGTGCATTTCTTTTGGAGTGACTCTCGTACACCACTCGCAACGTCGTTTCCACTGCTGGAAGTAGTGTTGGTACTCCTCTTGCTGGATCTCGCGAAGAGCCGTCCGCGAATTTCTTTTATCTCGACTATCGTTGCAAATCTACGCCCTTTCAACGGGGTATCCAACTTTGGAAATAAAAAAAAGGCCGCAGGGGCCAGGTCTGGAGAGTACAGAGGATGAGGCAGCACAGTGATTTCGTTTTTTGTGCAATACTCACGCATGAGTCATCAGCCGTGGGCCGGACTTGGTGGTTACACGATGCGTTCCAAGATGCTGTGTCAGGATTACCTGACATTATCCAACCGAAATGTTACGTTCCTCTGTAGTCTTCGAACAGTCAGTCTTCGATTGGCACGCACAATTCCGTTGATGTTCCTGGCTTTAACGTCGTCGCTAGATGTTGGAGGGCATCCTGAACGAGGCTCAGGCCATTTTTAAACCGTTTGAACCACACCGAGTATGGCTTAAGGACTCATCACCGTTCGCTTTGGAAGGAGTGGCCGAGCGGTTTTAGGCACTACAGTCTGGAACCGCGCGACCGTTACGGTTGCAGGTTCGAATCCTGCCTCGGGCATGGGTGTGTGTGATGTCCTTAGGTTAGTTAGGTTTAAGTAGTTCTAAGTTCTAGGGGACTGATGACCTAAGCAGTTAAGTCCCTTAGTGCTCAGAGCCATTTGAACCGTTGACTTTTTGCATCATTTGGTGTCTCTGTGGAGATTTTCTTCTATATCTACATCTACATGGATACTCTGTAAATCACATTTAAGTGTTTGACAGAGGGTTCATCGAACTACCTTCACAATTTATTCCAATCACGTATACTATAGTGCAGAAAGAGTGAACACCTATATCTTTCCGCATGAGCTTTGTTTTCCCTTATTTTTTCGTGATGATCGTTCCTATGTAGGTTGGTGTGAACAAAATATTTTCGCATTCGGAGGAGAAAGTTGGTGATTGGAATTTGGTGAGAAGATTCCGTCACGACGAAAAACGCGTTTCTTTCAATGATATCCAGCCCAAATCCTGTATCATTTCTGTGACACTCTCCCCCATATTTCGCGATAATACAAAACGTGCTGCCTTTCTTTGAACTTTTTCGGTGTACTCCGTCAGTCCTATCTGGTAAGGATCCCACACCGGGCAGCAGTATTCTAAAAGACAAGCGTAGTGTAGGCAGTCTCCTTAGTAGGTGTATTACATTTTCCAAGTGTCTTGCCAATAAAACGCAGTCTTTGGTTAGCCTTCCCCACAACATTTTCTATGTGTTCCTTCCAATTTAAATTGTTCGTAATTGTAATGCCTAGGTATTTAGTTAAATTTACGGCTTTTAGATTAGACTGATTTATCGTGTAACAGAAGTTTAACTAGTTCCTTTTAACACTCATGTGGATGACCTCACACTTTGTTATTTAGGGTCAACTGATACTTTTCGCATCATTCAGATATCTTTTCTAAATCGTTTTGCAGTTGGTTTTGATGTTCTGATGACTTTATTAGTCGATAAACGACAGCGTCGTCTGCAAACAGCCAAAGACGGCTGCTCAGATTGTGTCCCAAATCGTTTATATAGGTAAGAAACAGCAAAGGGCCTATAACACTACCTTGGGGAACGTCAGAAATCAATTCTGTTTTACTCGGTGACTTTCCGTCAGTTACTACGAACTGTGACCTCTATGACAGGAAATCTCAAATCCAGTCACATAACTGAGACAATAGTCCATAAGCACGCAATTTCACTACGAGCCGCTTGTGTGGTACAGTGTCAAAAGTCTTCCGGAAATCCAGAAATACGGAATCTATTTGATATTCCTTGTCAATAGCACTCAACACTTCATGTGAATAAAGAGCTAGTTGTGTTTCACAGGAACGATGTTTTCTAAACCCATGTTGACTGAGTGTCAATAGACCGTTACACTCAAAATTTAATGCAGACACGTTGCTCCTCTAACTCTGCCATCTCTAAATTCGCTAGGTGTGCGACACAACATTCTACTCAAAATAGCACTTAACAGTAACTAACAACTATGAAACTTCCGGCAGTTACCCATTAAACGCAGGCGTGTGCAGGAATGCCAACCGCATTTCGCTCCAACATACCATTGGCGCGAAATTATGAATGCTGCAGAATTTTTTGGACAGATCTCGTATTGTGGTTGAACATGGCGTTCCGTAACAGACCATTCATACGTGTTTCCATGTCGAAGCAACGATAGTTTCAGTTACGATAACAATGGGCACAGGATCATCGAGACTGGATCAATAGGAACGTGCCGTCATTCCGCTAGATGCATGACGTTTGTCGTTACACTAGATCGATCGTCTTGTCCGGATAGGCCATCATCCAGACGCTGTTGTGCTGCATTCCAAAGGTGGACCAACATCTTACTCTAAGCAGCTGGTCATAATGTGCGAGGAGCGTTCCATAAGTAAGGCAAAACTTTTTTTCTGAGAACAGGTTGGTTTTATGCAAGATTCCAGTAGACCATACAAGTTCACACACGTCTGGCTACAGAGCCGCTTTTTTCAACATACTCTCCGTTCAATTCAACGAGATAACGCCACATTATTGTGAGGACCTGTATGCTTCCATGGCACCGCTTTAATGGCCGACTTCTTGCTATTCCAGTAACCTCCCCATCGTCCACGTACTGCTTTCAGCGAAGTGCATCCTTTTTTGCACTAAACAGGTGGAAGATGGGAAGCGCGGAATCCAGACTGTAGGGCGGATGAGAAAGAACGCTCTAATGAAGTTATGTGAGCTCTTGTCGGGAATGCAACCTTGTGTGAGGCCTTGCAATGTCATGGATAGGGAGGAGTTCGTTTGAATTTTTGTGGCACCGAACGTACTGAAGTCGTTTCAAGATTTCCTGAGGGTAGCACATTACACTTCAGAGTTGATCGTTGCAGGGAGGACACAAAGAGATTAACCGCTTCAAAGTCCCAGAAGACCGTCGCCATGTCTTTACCGGCTGAGGGTGCAGCTTTGACCATTTTCTTCGGAAGAGAGGTGGTGTGGCGCCACTATAATGACTGTTGTTTTGTTCCCAGTTTGAAATGCTTAACCCGTGTTTCATCGCCTGTGACGATATTCGACAAAAATAAGTTTCCTTTAATTTATGTCTATGGTCACAAACTTTTTGTTAACAAATTACCGGTTCCGGTCTATCATGACCATCATCAGATCTGTTTCGTAAAAACAAAGTCCTAATGTACTGCAGCCATAGTAACATCGTCAAATGTGTAAGTAGGCTCTTCAGATTTTTCTTTTAGTAACGCCACGTAGCGCTATGCATGAAAATCACTGACTGTGCTGTGTGCAGTCTGTGGCCGGTTGGCATTGTTGGAATATTCGCTATTGTAGTGTTGGGCAGTTGGATTTGAACAGCGGGTAGCGTTGCGCAGTTGGAGGTGAGCGGCCAGCAGTGGTGGATGTGGGGAGAGAGATGGCAGAATTTTGAGAGCGGACAATCTGGACGTGTGTTCGTCATAAAGACTGAATGTCATGGACTTTTGAACGCCATTAAGGTAAATACATTGTTTGTTCTCTTTCATTTGCTAACTTTGCCTATCAGTAGTTAGTGCCTTCAATAGTTTGAATCTTTTATTTAGCTGGCAGCATTGGCGCACGCTATATTGCAGTAGTTCGAGTAATGAAGATTTTTGTGAGGTAAGTGATTCATGAAAGGTATAGGTTATTTTAGTCAGGGCCATTCTTTTGAAGGGATTATTGAAAGACAGCGTTACGCTAAAAAAAAATAATAATAATAAATGTGTGTCAGTTTAGTGATGATCAGAATAAGTAGAGCGAGAAATGTCTGAGTACGTTCAGTTTTGTTCAGCTGTTTGAAAATCAAATAACGTAAGAGGTTTACCAGCTCTGTCATTCTTAAATTTTCTAAGGCGATGTTTCAAATATTAAATGCAAAATCACCATTTGACGATGCCACTATGGCAGTTGACGATGCCACTATGGCTGCAGTACATTAGCACTTTGTTTTAATGAAACAGGTCTGATGATGGTCATTATAGACCGAAACAAGTAATCTGTTAACAAAAAGTTTATGACCATAGACGTAAATTAAAGGAAAAGCTTGTTCGACAAAAAATTGTCACGATCAGCCTGTAACGCGCGAGGAATTTTCCCGTAGATGGCCGTTCGTTGCTGTTTACGGTCTTCTGTTAGGAGGTGAGGAAAAGAGCGGGCACACATCTTTGAGTACTTCAACTGATGGACGATTGAGTCAGCACTACTAACAGAGATATCCAGTTGAGCAGCGAGCTGTTTGATTGTGATCCGTCAATCACCTCGAATGAGAGTGTCCACACGTTCCGATATTTAAAGACTCGCAGTTGTGTGCGGTCGGCCTCCACGCTGGAGATCGGACAGGTTCACGCGACCTTGTTGCATGACAAATGCCTCGCCCAACGAGTCACCTTGCTTTTGTTCACTGCCAGATCTCCGTAGACATTCTGCAAGCGCCTATGAATTTCTGCGATGCTCTGCTCTTCCGCGAAAAGAAACTCAATGACAGCTGCCTGCTTGGCACTCACCTCCATTACAGATGCTATTTTGAGGGCTTCTTATAGCGCCGCCGCCTCTCGAAACGTTATGACACTACAGAGGCTAAGAGGGAATATTCCATCAAGTCCCACAACAAATTTGGCGTTTTTCAAGTGAAATTGACCGAGAAAAGTACTTACCTAACGCCCGTCGTTTAATGTTTGCCTCATCCGGTACTACCTCTTGCACCACGGTTTGTGAGATATTTATGTGGCCTTTCATTTGCCCAATAGCTGCATAACTTTATTGGAGAGTGTTGTGCGATATTTCCTGCGTATCCTTAGTAGTATTAATAAGTGGTTGGTCATAACGTATGACATATGGCTCAATAGTGTAAGCTCATCGGGCAAAAAAATCAGAGAAATCGCTACAAGCATCATTTAGTACCGTGTAATTGATGAAACGAGAAAATATAAAAACGCAATAAAAGAAGCAGGCAAAAAGGAATACAAACGTCTCAAAAATGAGATCGACAGGAAGTGCAAAACGGCTAAGCAGGGATGGCTAGTGGACAAATGTAAGGATGTAGAGGCATATATCACTAGGGGTAAAACAGATACTTTTTCTCTTTGGAGAAAAGAGAACACTTGTATGAATATTAAGAACTGAAACCGAGTTCTAAGCAACGAAGAGAAAGCAGGAAGGTGGAAGGAGTATATAGAGGGGCCTATACAAGGGTGATGTACTTGAGGACAATATTATGGAAAGGGAAGAGGGCGTAGATGAAGATGAAATGGGAGATATGATACAGCGTGAAGAGTTTGACAGAGCACTGAAAGACCTGAGTCGAAACAAGCCCCCAAGAGTAGACAACATTCCATTAGAACTACTGATAACCTTGGGAGAGCCAGCCCTGACAAAACTTTACCATCTGGTGAGCAAGATGAATGAGACAGGCGAAATACCATCAGACTTCAAGAAGAATATAATAATTCCAATCCTAAAGAAAGCAGGTGTTGATAGGAGTGAAAATTACCGAACCATCAGTTTAATAAGTCGCGGCTGCAAAATACTAACGCGAATTCCTTACAGACGAATGGGAAGACTGGTAGAAGCCGACCTCGGGAAGATCAGTTTGAATTCAGTAGAAATGATGGAACATGTGAAGCAAAACTGACCCTACGAATTATCTTAGAGGAGAGATTAAGGAAAGGCAAACCTACGTTTCTAGAGTTTCTACACTTAGAGAAAGCTTTTGACAATGTTCAATGGCAATTCTGAAGGTGGCAGGGGTCAAATACAGGGAGCGAAAGGCTATTTACAATTTGTACAAAAACCAGAAGGTAGTTATAAGAGTCGAGGGACATGAAAGGGAAGCCGTGGTAGGGAAGGGGCTGAGACAGATTTGTAGGCTATCCCCGATGTTATTCAATCTGTATACTGAGCAAGGAAACACAAAAAAATGGAGTATGAATTAAAATCTATGGAGAACAAAAATTAAAAAAAGAACTTTGAACTTTGCCGATGACATTGTAATTCTGTCAGAGACAGCAAAGGACCTGGAGGAGCAGTTGAACGGAATGGACAGTGTCTTGACAGGAGGGTATAAGATGAACATCAACAAAAGCAAAACGAGGATAATGGAATGTAGTAGAATTAAGTCGGGTAATGCTGAGGGAATTAGATTAGGAAATGAGACAGTTAAAGTAGTAGATAAGTTTTGCTATTTGGGGAGCAAAATAACTGATGATGGTCGAAGTAGAGAGGATATAAAATGTAGACTAGCAATGGCAAGGAAAGCGTTTCTGAAGAAGAGAAATTTGTTAACATCGAGTATAGATTTAAGTGTCAAGAAGTCATTTCTGAAAGTATTTGTATGGAGTGTAGCCATGTATGGAAGTGAAACATGGACGATAAATAGTTTGGACAAGAAGAGAATAGAAGCTTTCGGAATGTGGTGCTACAGAAGAATGCTGAAGATTAGATGGGTAGATCACATAACTAATGAGGAAGTATTGAATAGGATTGGGGAAAAGAGAAGTTTGTGGCACAACTTGACCAGAAGAAGAGATCGGTTGGTAGGACATGTTCTGAGACATCGAGGGATCACCAATTTAGTATTGGAGGTGAGCGTGGGGGGTAAAAATCGTAGAGGGAGACCAAGAGATGAATACACTAAGCAGATTCAGAAGGATGTAGGTTGCAGTAGGTACTGCGAGTTGAAGCAGCTTTCACAGGATGGAGTAGCATGGAGAGCTGCATCAAACCAGTCTCTGGACTGAAGACCACAACAACAAACATTCCAATCCTGGACTTGAGAACATACTGGACTCGGTTAGGAAGTTGCGCAAGTTCGTCGCATCCGGTTGAAGCCACTCATTGAGAATTCGGTTGCGCAATTCCACCAAATTGCGGGGATTCTGGTGTTGAGGATTTACCCGTGGTCTCTATATAGGCCACTGACTTCCTATGGGGCTCAAGTCAGGTTATTTTGCAGGGTAGTCGAGATCCTATAGCGCGGGGACGTGTTCAGGAAACAAGCCACATATTCTTCGAGCCCTATGAATCTTGCTGTTGTAGTCTTTATGTGCATGTGTGAACAATGGCCTCTTGCGAGGTGACCGACTACAAATTTTCATTCCAAGCACTTCTTGTCGTAATGTTCTCTCGCTGACAGGTAGGAATGGACGTTTATTCACTGCCTGCAGCAACTCTTTCGGGTTTGGAAGCGACTTTGATTCGCAAGCTGTAAAACGCGACTCCAGCTTTTCGCAGTCATGATCTTTTTCCGACCACAGTTATTACGACGTGTTTCTTGGCCACGTGCGTTACACCACTGCATGTGGACATATTAAGGGGACCTGGACGTGAAATTTTCGAAAACATTTCTTTTTGTCACCATCTGAAAGATAATTTTATCCCTTCTCATAAAATGTATTTTTTGTCTACTTTTCAGTTGTTGATTTGGTCTTAAACGCTCTTTAAACAAATGTCTGCAAACCAGCCACGCTAATGCGACAGGCAAGAAACATTTCTTGCCCGCTACAGTCATGGAAACAATAAAGCCAATATACAGGGACTTTGCAGATGCAAAATTACTTAGCAAATGTCTACATGGCCGTACACAAAACCCTAATGAGAGTTTCAACAGCTGTTTGTGGTAACGAGTACCAAAAACAGTGTTTGTTGGATGAGCAGTACTCAAAATGGGTGTGATGGATGCTGTCATCTGTTTCAATGATGGTGTAATCAGCAGGACAAAAGTAATGGACGAATTAGGCATCCAGCCAATAAATAATATGATAGCTGCTCTGACTGCGATAGATTGTCAGCGACTAGTTGAAGCCGAAGCGCTGTGGAAGCCACCACTAGAGTCCAGAGTAAGGAAAAGACTCCTGAAGAAGTCTACAGAGAATAAAGAAGCAGCTGGCCAGCAAGATTTTGCTGCTGGAATGTTCTGAAAGAGGCATACGGTGAGTGAAAAGCACTGTGAACTTTCTTTTCTTATTTTCTCGAAACTACATTTTCAGAACATTAGGTACATTTAACTTCGCAATGGTTTTATTCATGTTCACCAAGTTTCTCTCAAGTGAAGAATCGGATAGTATCTTTGTATTATGCCTAATCTAATACATTACAGAAATGATCTTTGTTTGTCAAAACATATTCAAATGTGTGTGAAATCTTATGGGACTTCACTGCTTAGGTCATCAGTCCCTAAGCTTACACAGTATGAAAGTTCTCTGTTGGATTCCTTTCATGTTAATTTATTAAAACTGTTGTCATTTACGGCATGCATTCCACTTCTAAATTTACTGTGGTGTTTCTGACTCTATCTGGGACGAGACTGAGCAGTGGAACATGTTACTTTTACACATAATCAAAAACGATCTGTCACACCACTACACTTTAAAACACAGTTTATAAGTAATTCATGTCACACAACCTCATATGGAACCTATATCCGCTTCTTTTTATATACTATGTATGATAAGATACTGTCATCCCCCTTGCCTTCTGTGTGAAAGGATGAATGAGCAAATGTATTTCTAATTGCATGCTCGATGGTAGTACACAAGCCGGTCTGCTAGAGAACAGTAGGACCAACGTCGGAACAGGTATCTACGCTTTCTAAAAGCAAAGAGATTTCTATTCTTAGTATGGTCCTGTCCGTCCCTTGTCATGTTGGTATAGGAGCTGCCCCTCTGGTCACTTCCGTTTTGTACGCGGAAGCACCCTTGGTAGGAGCCCACGCCAGTCTGTCCGCGGCGAGCGTCTGAAGTAAGATCTCTGGCTAAGCTCGTCACTGCTAAGTCTATAGGACAATGGATTTCTTAAGTTCAGCCTAACTGGAAATCTAATCACCATTATTTCAGGTTTAGATCTAAAATATCTAATGCTATCTTAAATGGCAACACTGTGTAATTCGAGTGTGAAGTTCAGAATATCTTCCGGTAGTTGCTTTGTCACTACTTTGTGAGTAAAGTGGAAGCACGTGTTTATCAGTAACTCTAACTAAGATCATCAGTCTTAAATGCAAATGTGCGTGAGATTATAACGTCTCGTCTTGACAATATTTTTCAATATAGCAACTTTTCTTTATTTTCAACCCACGTGGGGTGTACTTTGTGAGACCAGTACCACGTGCTTATACAATTGTTTGACCCATTAGGTTAATAGTAAGACGATATTAACCAGTTTGAGGTTTTTCTTTTGTAAATTGCGTTTCGATGTAATTTATTTTCATTATCAAAATTATTGTGGAGTTGCACTCTGTGTGTAAACCATGTTGACCACATGAAGCATGTGGTGTAATCATCAAAGTAGCCCTCAGCTATTCTTTTCGGGAAGATTTCACAGACAGTTAGTATGAATTTAGTATACCAGTGTGTGGTAATTCCATGACGGACAGGATTGTGCTACGAATGTAACTTCTTTGGGTGAAAATTGGATCGGTTGGTTGTGGTTAATTTCCTCTTGCATATGTTTCAACGTTCTCCATGTGTTAATTTATGAATGCAGTGTTGTATGCGGTCTCCCAATCTTGGCTCCAAATTTGATGTGTCCCGTAAGATTACACACTCACATTTTCACAATCTTAAAGAAGGCACCAGTTTAGTTATGAATCAAGTTTAATATGCTGAAATTTTAACGGAACAATGATCAATGTTAAAATAAATATCCAAATATAAACTGATTTCCAGAATGAGATTTTCACTCTGCAGCGCAGTGTGCGCTGATATGAAACTTCCTGGCAGATTAAAACTGAGTGCCCGACCGAGACTCGAACTCGGGACCTTTGCTTTTCGCGGGCAGGTGCTCTACCAACTGAGCTACCGAAGCACGACTCACGCCCGGTACTCCAGCTTTACTTCTGCCAGTATCTAGTCTCCTACCTTCCAAACTTTACAGAAGTTCTTCTGCGAAACATGCAGAACTAGCACTCCTGAAAGAAAGGATACTGTGGAGGAGACGGATACTGGCAGAAGTAGAGCTGTGAGTACCGGTTGTGAGTCGTGCTTCGGTAGCTCAGTTGGTACAGTCTGCGTTCGGCAGGGCAGCAGTGCGCACCGCGCTCGGCCGTCGACGCCGCTGCGCGCGCGGACTGTTTTGTTTACATCGTCGTCACAGCGATTCTCAGTCGACCACGCTCTAATGGCCAACTCTTACAGGAAGAACACTCTTAAGTTCACCTTCTCAAATGAATACGCACGACCCAAAGCACTGGCCGTCGAACGCTTCCTACGCGAAGACGTGAAGATCCCCCGTGACGAACTCATCGGCATACACCTATCGATCATTAGCAGCGTCGTTTATGTTAAGATGACTTCTGACGCTGCCTGCAATGAGATTATTCAAAGGACGCGACATGGACTAAAATTTCGGCACTCCGACGGAAACGTCGGGCCTGTGGATGTCGACCATGCACGACTTGGCCTTCGGACGATCCGTGTATTCGAACTCCCTTTCGAGGTAAAAGAAGTTGAAGTCATCGCGGCGCTAAGCCCGTTCGGAAAAGTCCAGAGCCACTTAGCCGAGACATGGGCACAGTTTACGACGTATCCGGTGCTTAATGGTGTGAGACAAGTCCTAATAGATCTCAAACGGCACGTTCCATCGTACATTTCTATCGGCGGCTGCCGCGCGGTGGTCATTTACGACGGACAACCTCGAACATGTTCCGGTTGTGGCAAAGAAGGCCACGTCCGTAATGAATGCCTGCAACGCCGCATCACACAACTAAGGCCCGACGATACGAACACCAACAGAACCACGACCACCCTTCCAGTCACCTATGCGGCGACACTGCACGTCCAGCCCACACATGACGCCGTTCATGAGCATCTCTCTGGTCCGATACACTCGGAGGCGTCCCAGCACCTTGACACCGACGATGCCGCCCGTGAACATGTCCAACAGCCGGACACACCCACGCTAGAAGATCACAAGGATGCCAGTGAGAGTGTTCTGGGGAATGACGACCGCATCATAGCACCCGCGGCTTTTGTACCCGAACGACGTGAATCTCTTCCTTCCTCAGACACCGAAACTCATTGCCGAAAGCAGAAGTCGCCCAAACGACGAAAAAAACGCCGCAAGACATCAGAATCAACCATTGAGCCCCCTCCGCAGGACGAAGAGATGGCACATCACTCTGACGGAGAACACGATAACACTTTCTCCTCTGCCACGGAGACGCGTCATCCAAAAGATGGTGAACCGTCCAACAGAGAGCGTGCGCAAGCCCCGCGCCCTGAAGCCATGGAACATAGCACGCCTGTTGTCACCGACGCAACTGAGCCGACTCGGCCGGCGCTGCCACCTCTCGCCGATGTCAAACCTGTCGGACATTTTTCATGGGCGGATGACACGGATTTCCCACCTCCATCTAATGCGGAAATGAGATCTGTTCCTCCGTTAGACCAACACTAAAATGGGGGAAGTTTCTACGGCGACTAATGCGACTTCTATGGACTTCCAGCATCCAGCACAACAATCTTCACCAGCTACGACCCTATCGGCAACACGAATCTCCCATCAGGCGTACCGAATAGCTACTATCAATACTAATAATATCGGCTCCCACGCTAAACTTCAACTGTTCCGTGACACGCTAAGAGCAGCGGACATCGACATTGCCCTGTTACAAGAACTGAGGACAGCAACTTGGGCTGGGTGTTATGGATATGAGACGTACGCCGCCCCTGCAGCTATGGAACACACAGGCGCAGCCATCCTCCTCCGAGAAGGGATTGCAGTTTCCGATGTCGCATACCTCCCAACAGCGTGAGGGGTGGCCATCACAGTTGACGGACTCAAAATCATTAATCTGTACGCCAAATCGGGCACTGATAAACGGAGGGATCGCTCCCAGTTCTACGCAGAAGATATCACACCTTTATTCCTCGGCCGATACGATCATCTCATCGTAGGTGGAGATTTCAACTGCGTTCTCGAACGCATAGACCAATACCCCCATTTCACCACATGTCCGGAGCAGCGGCTACCCTCCTGACTTCTGAAGTGACCAACGACGACGTCCAAGGCGCTGTGGCTAAAGGGTCTCTGAATCGATCTCCCGGCCCGGATGGTTTACCTCTCGAATTTTACAGAACCTTCCAAGATTTGATGATGTCACGATGGAGGGACATGTACTGGGAACTTTTGTCCGGCGCGGCGAACCCGCCACCAATGTTCATGGAAGGCTTACTTGTACCAGTCCCGAAACCCGCAAGAGGAACACGACTCGACAGTTATCGGCCGATCACGTTACTCAATTCCGACTTCAAGATTTTCACACGCCTTCTAGCAGTGCGACTCAAACATGTCTTACGAGACATTGTTTCCCACGTACAAACATCTTTAGGCGGCGATCGTAATATACAGACAGCCCTCAGTGAATATCGAGATGTGATCGCTGTGGCAACACACTCGAGGCTGTCAGGCGCTTTAATCTCCATCGACTTCAAACAAGCGTTTGACCGCGTCAATCATGCATTCCTGAACGCAGTGATGAACCGAATGGCAATTCCCCCGACGTTCACGCAAGTGGTTATGCGGCTCCTTCGTGGAGCAACGTCCAGACTTCTCGTCAACGGCAGACTTACAGAACCTATACGGACTGAACGCTCAGTACGGCAGGGTTGCCCCTTGTCGACGGTGCTTTATGCCATTGCGATGGAACCACTCATTTGCGGATTACGGCGACGTTTGACAGGTATTCCACTCCGGGATCATATGTTCCGCTGCCGAGCTTACGCGGACGACTTGGCCCTCGTCGTACGTTCAGCGGCCGACGTACAAGCTGCGATGCAGTGGATTACCCGTTACAGTGAAGGGGCAGGGAGCGCTATGAACGTGGCCAAATCATGCGCCATGAAGATCGGCCGCGGCCTTCCCGCAGACAGCGTCGTCCCATTTCAACTGGTGGACACTCTTCGCTGTCTCGGGTTGGTGTACACGCGAGACATTCGCCGCACCTCGGCGATCAATTATCGGGCGCTGCTGCAACGCATCCGGGCCAACATACAAAATCACATTCTACGCCCGCTGAATATGTGCCAGAGAGTCACCTTCGTCAATAACCATCTGGCAACCCGGATACCCCATATAGCGCAGATTCTGCCCATCACTGCGACAATGGCGGCCAGATTACAGGCGGCTTTCGGCTATTTCATTTGTTCTGGACACATATTCAAAGTCCAGTATGAAGCTCTCACCTTACCGAAGCGGGATGGTGGCCTCGACCTGGTTAATGTGAGAGCCAGGACTACGGCACTTTACACCAATACTATGCCCCGGTTATGGAAAAGCCAAAATGCTAGTTTTACTGGAATGTTGACGACCGAGCTCGCACCTGTTTCGAGACGCCCACCGACGTCTTTGGCGCACATCCCACCTCCGATGTCACATATCGGCCGTTTCTTTTTGGAGTACAGCTACATATGCACCGAGCTCCCCAGGACCAGGAAGACGACCACCCGCGACATCTACCGCCTTCTCCGAAAGTCTCCACCACGCAGCCCCGCCGAAACACGTCAACCTCAGATTTCATGGCCTACAGTTTGGAAAACGATCCACCAACCATATCACACCACTGACACCACCTCTATGTGGTACCTTCTCGTCAACGGCAAGTATACTACAAGACAGAAACTGCATCGTATCGCACTGGTGGACTCACCCCTGTGCCTCAAATGCAATGTCGAAGATACAGATTTACATCGTTGTGAGTGTGGGCCAGCAGCAGCTGTCTGGACCCTCGTACAGAAGATTGTGGCTTTCTACCTCCGAGTACCACCACATCATGTTTCTCCTACTATGATGATATATCCTGACACGACCTACTTTCCACCTGCTAAGTGGCACGCCGTCACATGGATCAGTGGCATGGCTGTCAACTACCTCTTCCGGGACGACATCGTCGATCCGGTGGACTTCTGGACACGCCTCCAAGTACGTCACCACACCCTTCGCCGACATCGACACTATCGGGCCACTTTCGCGAACTATTTACAGAGTATTTTCACCAACCCGCCTCAAAGCTGGAATCTCAACGAACATTGCCAACCAAGACTGGACGATCCCACGTTCCCCTTCAATGGTCAATGATAGAATGCATTTTGTTCTGATGACGCGCCAAAGTGGACCATGGCGCGGAAAGTATTCCTATTTTATTTCACTTCTCTTTTCTCCTCCTCTTCTAAGTTTTTTCTCCTTATACATGTTTATCCCTTTCACACATAGCTCTCTATCTGCAGCCTATTTGTTTTTCTTTCTCCTGTGCTCCCTCAAAACAAAAACAAAAAAAGACTAAAAAAAAAAAGAGTTTGCTGCTGATGGTGAGACTGTATACTCCTTTATGTTAAAAAAAAAGAGAATAAAAATAGAAGGCCTTTGCGGAAATATAGCTACCTCTTATGTTTTCCATTTTCAAAGGGTATTGTGTTATTTTATGAAGAACGTCGTCTCTTATTTTCATGTTCAAGAGGTTTTTTTTTATAAATAAAATTTTTTTTATAAAAATACTGAAAAAAAGATGGTAGAGCACTTGAAAAAAAAAAAAAGTTGGTAGAGCACTTGCCCGCGAAAGGCAAAGGTCCCGAGTTCGAGTCTCGGTCGGGCACACAGCTTTAATCTGCCAGGAAGTTTCATAAACTGATTTATTTCTTTTTATTTAAATTTTCTATTATATATATATATATATATATATATATATATATATATATATATATATATATATATATATATAGGTAAGCTAGACTGGATACCTGGTGAAACAGTTGCTCAGTAATGCAAGGTTAACTTCCGCAGATAGCTCACAGCTTTTAATCAGTTTTTATTGTCTTGAATATCAGCACCGCTTTCAGCACAACTTAACGCAACAACATTACAACTACTTAACCTAAATTATCCTTAAAACAAGCACACACACCCATGCCCGATGGAGGACTCGAACATCCGCCGGGACCCTTTGTTTGTCATTCTGTATATAATTTTATCGGTATTTTTTTCAGACAAAGTAGTAATGTGGTGTAATAAAGGTTTTTCTATTTCCTCAGATATACCCCAAGCTACAAAACGAGAGGCATAATGTGTTCCTATGAATGCTGACAGCAGCATGACACTGTTTGAATGCTATTAGACTGATGATGGACCATAAAATGGTACCCGAATGGGATCGTGTATTAAAAAAAAATAATTATTAGGCAAAATACTGTAATTATTAAATTATAACAGATATTTTAATAAATTTCCTTTTACAGCTTGAATTAATGTCATTCATTGTTGGTAAGAGAGCACAACTTCTTCTGCATTGTAGATCAAGAGTAATGTGCACCGCGGGCGAGGTATAAAAATGTAGCCCGTTCGCGTCCAGGTCCTCTTAAACAGACCGCCGCAAAACACCAACAAATCCAGCAGCTTCACACTCGTATGGCCATGGACACAACCAAATACGGTTGGCCCTTTTTGCTACTCTGTGGTGTCCTTACATTGACCCATGTTTACGTATAATGTCCGCTGGAAACACAAATGTGTGCCTGAACGTTATTGCCCTATGCTCACGCAGAGCCAGTGCGCCTGCGGTTGAGCACATGACGCGATCGGAACTCCGCCTGTACGGGCTTCACGACCCATCTGCGAACGCACTCTACCGTGACCAATTTTTTGTTCGATGACCTTATATTCGGTAGTACGTATGACGCCATGGTCTCTGAGACATTACGTCGACTTTCATTGGATCAGTAGCTCCATAACTAGTATGTTATGCGGTTGTTCCGCGAGATTTCGCACGTATCCTTAGTGATAGTATTCTAGGAGAACTTTCGCTTATGATTCGCATGTGATGCTTCAGTCGCAGGGTTATAGTCTACCGCGGCTGTTGCTGTTGCCAGCGCCGTCTGTAGCAGATATGCAGCCAACCACCGCACTCTGATTGGGCACGATGTAGCCATAATAGCTTCAGTAAATAGTAATTAGTAAAAATATTTCTCTCCTTCGTACTCTTGTGCACTTTTTTAATTTTCATGTATGTAATGATTTATGGTCGTGACGAAGTTTTACTCCTTTGGTAACCGTATTTCACCCTGAAGAGCAATTACTCTGCTGATGATGCCGCTAACAGAGCGTGAGAGTGGGAGTGGAAAGACTTTTACAGTCATTAGGGGGAGTCCGCTACTGCAGGTCTACCGTAGGTTGTCTCAGTACCTCCGGATCGTGATGAATTTGGGGTCTGCTGAATACCATATAGTTCAATGAACTCAAAAAATCAGCTACGCATTGGCAGCAGGAAAATGCAAATATCTGGCGAAACACGCACACAGATAGGGGGAGAGGAGAGAGAGAGAGAGAGAGAGAGAGAGAGAGAGAGAGAGAGAGAGAGAGAGAGAGAGATCCCGTGGTCCCGTGGACCACGCTTCGTCTTGCTTTGGTATATACAGGGTTATTCAGGAATAAGGTCACATAGTTTGTTAGGTGATTCTACGTGTGGAAATAAACCGAAAAGCTTCTATATAGATATGTCTGATTTTATATACACTCCTGGAAATTGAAATAAGAACACCATGAATTCATTGTCCCAGGAAGGGGAAACTTTATTGACACATTCCTGGGGTCAGATACATCACATGATCACACTGACAGAACCACAGGAACATAGACACAGGCAACAGAGCATGCACAATGTCGGCACTAGTTCAGTGTATATCCACCTTTCGCAGCAATGCAGGCTGCTATTCTCCCATGGAGACGATCGTAGAGATGCTGGATGTAGTCCTGTGGAACGGCTTGCCATGCCATTTCCACCTGGCGCCTCAGTTGGACCAGCGTTCGTGCTGGACGTGCAGACCGCGTGAGACGACGCTTCATCCGGTTCCAAACATGCTCAATGGGGGACAGATCCGGAGATCTTGCTGGCCAGGGTAGTTGACTTACACTTTCTAAAGCACGTTGGGTGGCACGGGATACATGCGGACGTGCATTGTCCTGTTGGAACAGCAAGTTCCCTTGCCGGTCTAGGAATGGTAGAACGATGGGTTCGATGACGGTTTGGATGTGCCGTGCACTATTCAGTGTCCTCTCGACGATCACCAGAGGTGTACGGCCAGTGTAGGAGATCGCTCCCCACACCATGATGCCGGGTGTTGGCCCTGTGTGCCTCGGTCGTATGCAGTCCTGATTGTGGCGCTCACCTGCACGGCGGCAACACGCATACGACCATCATTGGCACCAAGGCAGAAGCGACTCTCATCGCTGAAGACGACTCGTCTCCATTCGTCCCTCCATTTACGCCTGTCGCGACACCACTGGAGGCGGGCTGCACGATGTTGGGGCGTGAGCGCAAGACGGCCTAACCGTGTGCGGGACCGTAGCCCAGCTTCATGGAGACGGTTGCGAATGGTCCTCGCCGATACCCCAGGAGCAACAGTGTCCCTAATTTGCTGGGAAGTGGCGGTGCGGTCCCCTACGGCACTGTGTAGGATCCTACGGTCTTGGCGTGCATCCGTGCGTCGCTGCGGTCCGGTCTCAGGTCGACGGGCACGTGCACCTTCCGCCAACCACTGGCGAAAACATCGATGTACTGTGGAGACCTCACGCCCCACGTGTTGAGCAATTCGGCGGTACGTCCACCCGGCCTCCCGCATGCCCACTATACGCCCTCGCTCAAAGTCCGTCAACTGCACATGCGGTTCACGTCCACGCTGTCGCGGCATGCTACCAGTGTTAAAGACCGTGATGGAGCTCCGTATGCCACGGCAAACTGGCTGACACTGACGGCGGCGGTGCACAAATGCTGCGCAGCTGGCGCCATTCGACGGCGAACACCGCGGTTCCTGGTGTGTCCGCTGTGCCGTGCGTGTGATCATTGCTTGTACAGCCCTCTCGCAGTGTCCGGAGCAAGTATGGTGTGTCTGACACACCGGTGCCAATGTGTTCTTTTTTCCATTTCCAGGAGTGTATTTACGGAACTGTAGTGGGTTGAAGACAACACATATCCATGAATGGATATGAAGACAAACATGAATGTTACCTGCCGAAACGCTGTGTAGGTGCTGTGGTGAACAGAATAATGGTAGGCAAGCTGACTGATCCATTCTATAAGATGTGTGGGGTTTGTCCAAAGATGGCAGTACTGTGACGTCGCTCCGAGGTAATAGTGTGTAATATAGTGGGCTGGATTAGTGAGCAGTCGTGAGGCCATGTACGTCTCGATCTCGAGTGTTGTTTAACTGAGCAAGTCCATTGTGACCGTGAACACCAACATGCGCATATGTTCACTTGAGCAGAATACGTAAGCATGCTGTTTGTGTACGGCGGCTGTTAACGAAATACCGTAAAAGTTTCCCTGATCGGCGAACTCCCCGTGCCAAGATATTTCCGAGGAGTTTTCAAACATTACGTGACTCTGGAATACTGCCTAGTGTACACGTGGTATCTGAACGTAAGACCATCCAGTCAGTTGAGGAAAGGGAAGACATTATTGCAGCGGTATAACGAAGTCCCACCACCAGTTTAAATGGCTCTAAGTACTATGGACTTAACATCTGAGGTCATCAGTCCCCTAGAACTTAGAACTATTTAAACCTAACTAACCTAAGGACATCACACGCATCCATGCCCGAGGCAAGATTTGAGCCTGCGACCGTAGCGGTCGCTCGATTCCAGACTGTAGCGCCTAGAACCGCTCAGTCACATCGGCCGGCTGTGCAGTTGCAGAACCTTGAGTTTGCAATCAGTGCTGCCATCTCATGGTGCTCGGAAGAAGGGCGAACACATAAGCTGCGGTGAGCGCGATGTGTGTCGTACATGGTGCCGCAGATGCGAAAAGGTTTAGCTGCGTACGCGCCCGAGAAGAAAAAATAAAACCTTGAGGTATCGTAAGTGATACCTCGGGACTGAAGAAGACAACTACCAAGTTTCGCTGCCATACGATAATTACAGCCCACACTGGACTTCCACTACCGTGGCACGAGTGAGCGCGAGCAGATGACGCCACTGTCAAAAGTTTGCCCCCGGGAAACCTCTTTGGCGACACTGCGCTCCATTCCGTGCCATTTGAAGAGTGTTGCGGAATGTTTTGACGCTCCGTACCGTGACGTCCAGTTTGAATCGACCTTTACCGGTTGCCGGTGCAGCTGCACGTGAGGCAGCCTGCTCTGCTCTGGTATCTCTGAGGAGAGACCGTAGCTACGTACAGCGAGAGACAAGGCGAGGTAAGAGCGGGGGCCTTGGAAGGCGCAGTCTGTTACGACACGGCTCGCCGGCTGAGTGTTGGCTCAGTAAAGGTGAAATGCGAACGACCGCGTACTGCTGCCGGCGCTCGGCTGGCTACGTGAGAGGTCCCGGCGGCATCTGGCGCAGCGCGCGGAGCTGATCTCGGAACGGCGCGCGAATAAAGGGGCCAGGGCGCCTGCTGGAGGCTCACACTTGCTACACGACACGCGAAGTCTCCCTCCTAACTGTCCAAGAATTTAGAAAACGAACATTCTAGTTTACGCCTAACTCTAATGTGAGACAGAGAAGATCCAACGGAGAGCAGCGGTGTACCGTAGGTTGGCCTCTGTAATGAAAAAAAAAGAAAAAAACTGAGTTAAGGATCAACAACGAACTTCAACGGATATCATGTGACGTCCGCAACGACCAAACACAACGTTTGCAGCAGCATGGACTATCAGCTCGGAGACCCTGGCTGCGGTTACAGATAGTGTTGAGGATCAGTCGACAAAGTTCAAAACCATCGTACAATATGCGTTTGATGATTATGTGCCAAGCAAGATCGTACCAGATGGAAAAGAGCCACCGCGGTACAACAACCGAGTTAGAAAACTGCTGCGGAAACAAAGGGAACTTCACAGCAAACATAAACAGAGCCAAAGCCTTGCAGACAAACAAAAATTACGCGAAGCGAAATGTAGTGTGAGGAGGGCTATGCGAGAGGCGTTCAATGAATTCGAAAGCAAAGTTCTATGTACTGACTTGGCAGAAAATCCTAAGAAATTTTGGTCTTATGTCAAAGCGGTAGGTGGATCAAAACAAAATGTCCAGACACTCTGTGACCAAAATGGTACTGAAACAGAGGATGACAGACTAAAGGCCGAAATACTAAATGTCTTTTTCCAAAACTGTTTCACAGACGAAGACTGCACTGTAGTTCCTTCTCTCGATTGTCGCACAGATTATAAAATGGTAGATATCGAAATAGACGACAGACACATAGAGAAACAATTAAAATCGCTCAAAAGAGGAAAGGTCACTGGACCTGATGGGATACCAGTTCGATTTTACACAGAGTACGCGAAGGAATTTGCCCCCCTTCTTGCAGCGGTATACCGTAGGTCTCTAGAAGAGCGTAGCGTGAAACCCAGCTCGCGCTATTCGTCCACGAGACTCAGAGGGCCATAGACACGGGTTCCCAAGTAGATGCCATGTTTCTTGACTTCCGCAAGGCGTCCGATACTGTTCCCCACAGTCGTTTAATGATCAAAGTAAGAGCATATGGACTAGCAGACCAATTGTGTGATTGGATTGAAGAGTTGTTAGATAACAGAACGCACCATGTCATTCTCAATGGAGAGAAGTCTTCCGAAGTACAACGGGGGAGTGTCGTAGGACCGTTGCTATTCACAATATACATAAATGACCTTGTGGATGACATCGGAAGTTCCCTGAGGCTTTATGCGGGTGATGCTGTGGTATATCGAGAGGTTGTAACAATGGAAAATTGTACTGAAATGCAGGAGTATCTGCAGCGAATTGACGCATGGTACAGGGAATGGCAATTGAATCTCATTGTAGACAAGTGTAATGTGCTGCGAATACATAGAAAGAAAGATCCTTTATTATTTAGCAACAATATACCAGGTCAGCAACTGGAAGCAGTTAATTTCATAAATTATCTGGGAGTACGCATTAGGAGTGATTTAAAATGGAATGATCATATACAGTTGATCGTCGGTAAAGCCCATGCCAGACTGGGATTCATTGGAAGAATTCTAAGGAAATGCAGTCCGAAAACAAAGGAAGTAGGTTACAGTACGCTTGTTAGCGTACTGCTTGAATGTTGTTCACTGGTGTGGGATCCGCACCAGGTAGGGTTGATAGAAGAGATAGAGAAGATCCAACGGAGAGCAGCGCGCTTCGTTACAGGATCATTTAGTAATCGCGAAAGCGTTACGGAGATGATAAACTCCAATGGAAGAGTTGCAAGGGATACGCTCAGCAGCTCGATACGGGCTTTTGTTGAAGTTTCGAGAACATACCTTCACCGAGGAGTCAAGCAGTATATTTCTCCCTCCTACGTATATCTCGCGAAGAGACCATAAGGATAAAATCAGAGAGATTAGAGACCACACAGAGGCATACTGACAACCTTTCTTTCCACGAACAATACGAAACTGGAATAGAAGGGTGAACCGATAGAGGTTCTCAAGGTACGTTCCGCCACACACCGTCAGGTGGCTTGCGGAGTATGGATGTAGATGTAGATGTAAAAAAGAATCTGACGCAAGGACAGAGAATCACTATTCATTGTTCTAGAAGAATTTGCAGTTGACACTAAAATAATGGTCAAAACTTTTAAAAGCAAAGATCACATAAATACGTCTTTATTTACGAACAACCAGTTTTGACAGACCTTGCCGTCATCATCAGATCTTTAAAAAATTTTTGTTATGAAATGTATTCATTTTGAGATGGGTCATACGCGAAATTATCATGTAATAAAGTGTAGCAACTCGACGTGAGGCCCAACTTAAAATGAACACATTTTATAAGAAAAATATTTGAAGACCTGAACTTGACAGCAAAGTTTGTAGAAAGCGGTTCTTTGTAAATAAAGAAATATTTTATACGAACTTAGTTGTAGAAAGTTATTACTCAGTAAGACAGATCGCGCCTTCTGATATCACAAGATAACAAAATTCAATTAAAACAGTCGCAATCATTAAGCAAACTTTACTCAATACAGTTTCCCGAATTAAATTTTAGGTGAAATATCATAAGTCAATAAACATTATTGAGCTGACTGCTACATCTACCTACATAGGAAGAAATGATCATCACGGTAATATAAGAGGAATCAGGGCTCGCGCAGAAAAATTTAAGCGCTCGTTTTATCCGTGTGCCGTGCGAGAGTGGAACGGTAGAGACAGACAGCTTCGAGGTGGTTCGTTGAACCCTCTGCCAGGCACTTTATTATGAATAGTAGAGTAATCACGTAGATGTAGGTCTGATGATAAGAAGAATAAAACAGCCGTTAAATCTGTGGTTGCTCATGCAATACTTGATGGTCCATCTGTTTTTGTTGGTTGTAAACTGAATTTTAGTCTAGATACTACTGATACTTTTTCTCAAGGTAATGGTTGGTATAGAGAAGCTAATGTTAGAAGACATAGTGGTGGTCTAGAGAGTTTTGCTGAACGTGATGTTATTGTTTGTCATGCTTATCGCGTTCAGGAACAGGCTGATAACAGTTTTGTTAAGTCCTGCTGTCCCTCCCTATCTCCTCAATTGGCCTCACGAGCCTGAATGCACCCCATACCAGGACTCCCACTAAGGATAGAAATCCATGGCAGTACCGGTAATCGAACTCACGTTCTCTGCATGGCTGTCCGCTGCGATGACAACTTTTTCTTTAACTAGATTCAGTCCACTATTTTTTTAAATCTCATTTTGTGCGCCATGGGTTGTTGTATTTGTTAGGGGCGGACGCCCTATGACGCTTGTGCAGGTTTATCGTTGATCCAGTAATTCAGTTATTTACTACAGAGGGGAGCTAACCCTCTGACCGCACACCCTGAGCTACCGTGCCGGCTACTCGGCTACGGAAGCGAATGACACATCAAACTGCTTCGAAACTAAACGAGACGTAAGGCAGGAGTAGGGCGGGGACAGGGAACGACTGACTCCATTATAATTAAGTTGCGTTTTGGAGAAACTAGTACAGTACTAGAGAAAAAGAAGAAAAGAAGAAGACGGACTAAATAAAGTGAAACAAGAATTATGACGTTTTTGGAAAATTATCATCTCTTCTATGAAAATCAACATGAATTCCGCAAACAGAGATCCTGCGAAACTCAGCTCGTTCTGTTCCTCCATGAGATCCACAGCACAGTGGATAACGGCGCTCAGGCTGATGCCGTGTTCCTTGATTTCAGTAAGGCATTCGACACCGTCCCGTTTAATGGAAAAAAATACGAGCTTACGGTGTATCGGAGCGGATTCAAGACTTTCTAGCAGATAGAACCCAACACGTCGCTCTTAACGGAACTAAATCGACAGATGTAAAGGTAATATCCGGAGTACCACAGGGATGTGTGATAGGACCGTTGCTGTTTACAATGTATATAAATGATCTAGTTGAAAGCGTCGTATGCTCTTTAAGGTTATTCGCAGATGATGCAGTTGTCTATATTAGAGTAGCAACGCCAGAAGATAGTAAGAATTTACAAAACGACCTGCAGAGAACTGATGTATGGTGCAGACTCTGGCAGTTGACCCTGGACGTAAATACACTCCTGGAAATGGAAAAAAGAACACATTAACACCGGTGTGTCAGACCCACCATACTTGCTCCGGACACTGCGAGAGGGTTGTACAAGTAATGATCACACGCACGGCACAGCGGACACACCAGGAACCGCGGTGTTGGCCGTCGAATGGCGCTAGCTGGGGTGAACGTACCGCCGAATTGCTCAACACGTGGGGCGTGAGGTCTCCACAGTACATCGATGTTGTCGCCAGTGGTCGGCGGAAGGTGTACGTGCCCGTCGACCTGGGACCGGACCGCAGCGACGCACGGATGCACGCCTAGACCGTAGGATCCTACACAGTGTCGTAGGGGACCGAACCGCCACTTCCCAGCAAATTAGGGACACCGTTGCTCCTGGGGTATCGGCGAGGACCATTCGCAACCGTCTCCATGAAGCTGGGCTACGGTCCCGCACACCGTTAGGCCGTCTTCCGCTCACGCCCCAACATCGTGCAGCCCGCCTCCAGTGGTGTCGCGACAGGCGTGAATGGAGGGACGAATGGAGACGTGTCGTCTTCAGCGATGAGAGTCGCTTCTGCCTTGGTGCCAATGATGGTCGTATGCGTGTTTGGCGCCGTGCAGGTGAGCACCACAATCAGGACTGCATACGACCGAGGCACACAGGGCCAACACCCGGCATCATGGTGTGGGGAGCGATCTCCTACAATGGCCGTACACCTCTGGTGATCGTCGAGGGGACACTGAATAGTGCACGGTACATCCAAACCGTCATCGAACCCATCGTTCTACCATTCCTAGACCGGCAAGGGAACTGGCTGTTCCAACAGGACAATGCACGTCCGCATGTATGCCGTGCCACCCAACGTGCTCTAGAAGATGTAAGTCAACTAACCTGACCAGCAAGATCTCCGGATCTGTCCCCCATTGAGCATGTTTGGGACTGGATGAAGCGTCGTCTCACGCGGTCTGCACGTCCAGCACGAACGCTGGTCTAGCTGAGGCGCCAGGTGGAAATGGCATGGCAAGCCGTTCCACAGGACTACATCCAGCATCTCTACGATCGTCTCCATGGGAGAATAGCAGCCTGCATTGCTGCGAAAGGTGGATATACACTGTACTAGTGCCGACATTGTGCATGCTCTGTTGCCTGTGTCTATGTGCCTGTGGTTCTGTCAGTGTGATCATGTGATGTATCTGACCCCAGGAATGTGTCAATAAAGTTTCCCCTTCCTGGGACAATGAATTCACGGTGTTCTTATTTCAATTTCCAGGAGTGTAAATGTAACAGACTGCGCATACATAGGAAAAGAAATCCACTACTGTACAGCTAGACTGTTGATGACAAACAGCTGGAGACAGCGTTTACCGGAAAATATCAAGGCATAACTATCCAGAGCGACCTTAAGTCTAATGTTCATATAAAACAGATAGTGGGAAAAGGAGACACCAGACTCAGATTCATCGGAAGAATCTTAAGGAAATGTAACTGATCCAAGAAATAAGTGGCTTAGAAGGCACTTGTTGCAGGAACGAACTGTGCCAACTGTTCACCAACTGTACAAGTGTGAAGATATTTTTTTTCCTTGCAACAAGACTGTATGCTGTCACATTACCAGGTCGTGTGTGACAATTCCTGGATGAAACATTTGTTGACAGGTGGACAGGCCGACGAGGAAGCGTTGAGCTGTCATCCAGATCTCCCGATCTAACGCCGTTAGATTTCTTTCTGTGGGGGACTCTGAAAGACATCATCTACGACACAAAGCCACGTGTTCAAGGTGACGTCAGAGGGGCATTTGTTACTGCCTGTGAAGGATTCGATGTAATTTCCTTTGTTAGGAAATTTCCGTTTTCTGTACACTTGGGAGTAATTGCAGAGTATCTCGATGCCTGTTTCAGCGAGCTCTTTTAACATTTTCTCACTTGTTCTTAATTTCTGTTAGCCGGTTCAAAATACTTCGAATTGCTCTGAGCACTGTGGGACTTAACATCTGAGATCATCAGCCCCCTAGAAGTCAGAACTACTTAAATCTAACTAACGTAAGGACATCACACACACACACATGCCCGAGGCAGGATTCGAACCTGCAACTGTAGCGGTCGGCTGTTCCAGACTGTAGCGCCTAGAACGGCTCGGCAACCCTGGCCGGCCCTACGTCCTCAGTTATTTGCTGGATGTACTCAAATCGCTGTCTTCCTCTACAGATTTTACGCTCTGCATTTCCCTCCAGTACCATGGAAGTCTTTAACTCATGTCTTAACAGATGTCCTATCATCCTGTCCCTTCTGCGTATCAGTGTTTTCCACATATTTCTTTCCCCTCCGATTCTGCGCAGAAACTCCTCATCCCTTACCTTATCAGTCCATCTAATTTTCAACATTCGTCTATACCACATCTCAAACGCTTCGATTGTCTTCTGCTCCGGTTTTCTCACAGTCCATTTTTCACTACCAGAGAATGCTGTTCTCCAGATGTACATCCTCAGAAATTACTTCCTCAAATTAAGGCCGATATTTGATATTAGTAGACTTCTCAGGAATGCCGATTTTGCCATTGCTAGTCTGCTTTTTCTCCTTATTGCTCCGTCCGTCATTGCTTATTTTACTGCCTAGGTAGCAGAATTCCTTAACTTCATCTATTTCGTGACCATCAATCCTGCAGTTAAGTTTCTCGCTGTTCTCATTTCTACTAGTTCTCAGTACCTTCGCCTTTCTTCGATTTGCTCTCAATTCATACTCTGTACTCATTAAACTGTTCATTCTGTTCAGCAGATCATGTAATTCTTCACTCTCATTCAGGATAGCAATGTCTCGTATCATTGATATTCTTTCAACTTGAATATTAATTCCAATCCTGAACCTTTCTTTTATTTGCATCATTGCTTCCTCGATGTACATATTTAACAGTAGGTTCGAAAGGTTACATCATTGTTTTACACCCTTTTTAATACGAGCACTTCGTTCTTGGTCGTCCACTCTTATTATTCCCTTTTTGCTGTTGTACATATTGCATATGACCCGTCTCTCCTTATAGCTTATCCCTACTTTTCTCATAATTTCGAACCTCTTCGCCATTTGTCGAATGCTTTTTCCAGGTAGACAAATCCTATGAACGTGTCTTGATTTTTCTTCAGTCTTGCTTCAATTATTAACCGTAACGTCAGAATTGCTTCTTTCGTGCCCTTACCTTTCCTAAAGCCAAACTGTTCGTCATCTAGCGCATCCTGAATTTTCTTTTGCATTCTTCTGTATATTATTCTTGTAAGCGACTTCGATGCATTAGCTGTTAAGCTGATTGTGTGATAATATCTTGCACTTGTCAGTTCTTGCCGTTTTCGGAATTGTGTGGATGATGTTTTTTTGAAAGATAGATGGTATGTCGTCAGACTCAAACATTCTACACACTAACGTGAACAGTCGTTTTGTTGCCGCTTCCCCCAATGATTACAGAAATTTTGTTGGAATGTTATCTATCCTTTCTTCCTTATTTGATTTCCAAAGGTCTTACAAATTCTGATTCTAATACTGGATCCCCTATTCCTTCTAAGTCGACTCAAGTTTCATCTTCTACCACATCAGGCAAATCTTCTCCCTCATAGAGGCTTTCAGTGTATTCTTTCCACCTATCCACTCTCTCCTCTGCATTTACCAGTGGTATTCTCGTTGTACTCTTAATGTTATCACCCTTGCTTTTAATGTCACCGAAGGTTGTTTTGACTTCCCTGTATGCTGAGTCTGTCCTTTCGACAATCATTTCTTTTTCGATGTCTTCACATTTTTCGTGCAGCCACTTCGTCTTAGCTTCCCTGCACTTCCTATTTATTTCATTCCTCAGCGACTTCTTTTTCTGTACGCCTGAGTTTCCCGGAACATTTTTGTACTTCCTCCTTTCACGAACCAACTGAAGTATTTCTTCTGTTACCCATAGTTTCTTCGCAGTTACCTTCTTTGTACCTATGTTTACCTTCCTACCTTCTGTGATGGGCCTTTCTAGAGATATCCATTCCTCTTCAACTGTAGTGCCTACTGAGCTATTTCTTATTGCTGTATCTATAGCTTTAGAGAACTTCAACACTATCTTGTCATTCCTTAGTACTTCCGAATCCCACTTCTTTGCGCATTGATTCTTCCTGACTAATGTCTTAAACTTCAGCCTACTGTTCATCACTACTATATTGCGATCTGAGCCTATGTCTGCTCCTGGGTACGCCTTACAATACAGTATCTGGTTTCGGAATCTCTGCCTGACCATTATGTAATCCAGCTGAAATCTTCCCATATCACCCGCCCTTTTCCAAGTATACCTTCTCCTCTTGTGGTTCTTGAAGAGAGTATTCGCTATTACTAGCTGAAACTTGTTACAGAACTCAGTTAGTCTTTCTCCTCTCTGACTCCTTGTCCAAAGCCCATATTCTTCTGTAACCTGTTCTTCTACTCTTTCCCCTACAACTGAATTCCAGTCTCCCATGACTGTTAGATTTTCATATCCCTTTACATACTGTACAACCCTTTCAATATCCTCATAAAATCTCTTCATCGTCAGCTTCTGAGATGAATAGAAGGGTTGAAGATGAATTTGAAGAGAATGTTGTACACTTTACAGGGTAATTCTTATTACTGTTCAAAAAACTCCGAAGCGACGTTGATTACTCTGGCACAAGAAATTTAATATAGGACACATGGGGCCGCAAATGTCGGTAAATACCGTAAAGGTGGACGAAAAATGTTGAACATGTGACATTACCAGACGACGTACCTAGCCACAAGTGCAAGGGCTGGGCTGGTCGATCTTACCCTCGCCATTTGGGGGCAGTGCTATACATCTGTCCGCTACGCAGCTCTGTTTTCGTTCTTGCATTATGTGATGTGATACGATCTCGCAAACAGGAACAAAGTAGAGATCGTTTCCTACGTTGGACCTTGTCCGATAACTAACCTTGACTTCAGAACACAGCTCGTGTCACCACTGTGTTACCTTACATCAATACTTTTTTTGCCTTCAGTGTTTATTTACACGTCGGCGCGCGGGGTAGCCGCTCGGTCTAGGGCGTCTTGACACGGTGCGCGCGGCTCCACCCGTCGGAGGTTCGAGCTTTCTCGGGCATGGGTGTATATGTCGTCCTTAGCGTAAGTTAGATTAAGTAGCATGTAAGCCTAGGGACCCATGATCTCAGCAATTTGGTCCCATAGGAACTTCCCACAAATTTCCACGCACTTACAAGTACGGTCCCTCCTTCACGCATTTGTCGATCCACAGTAACAACGATGTGTGAGAAGGTAAAACACGCTTTAGGAAACGTTTTGTGTAAGTACAGAGAGGCATGTAAGCAAGCTCGTTAAATTTTAACCGATTCATCGTAGTCTTGTATTAAAACTACCGGTAGCACTCTCGTGCCACAGCGCATAACCCAAGAGCGAAAACAGAGTAGCTAGCGGAGCGGTGTATAGGAGTGCCCTCCTGCCGACGAGGGTAGGGTTACAAGTCCAGCCGCTTCACGTGCGGCGAGATACGTCACTTGGTGACGTCACTGGTAACATTTGTCATCCACTTTTGAGGTATTTCCGAACGTTTGCGTCCCCAAGCTTCTCGTAGTAATTTACTTGACTCAGCGTTATCTACGTCGCTCCAAGGGCTTTTAAACGTTTTTAAGAATAACGTTGTGAAAAAAAAATGGAGTAGTTGCAGATGTGTTGAGAGATATGACACTGCGAGAAGAATTTGTCAGAGCACTGAAATGCCTATTTCAAAACAGGGCCTCTGAAGTGGGCGACATTTCCGAAGCTTGTTTGGCTTTTGAAGACGCAGCTACACTCCTGGAAATTGAAATAAGAACACCGTGAATTCATTGTCCCAGGAAGGGGAAACTTTATTGACACATTCCTGGGGTCAGATACATCACATGATCACACTGACAGAACCACAGGCACATAGACACAGGCAACAGAGCATGCACAATGTCGGCACTAGTGCAGTGTATATCCACCTTTCGCAGCAACGCAGGCTGCTATTCTCCCATGGAGACGATCGTAGAGATGCTGGATGTAGTCCTGTGGAACGGCTTTCCATGCCATTTCCACCTGGCGCCTCAGTTGGACCAGCGTTCGTGCTGGACGTGCAGACCGCGTGAGACGACGCTTCATCCAGTTCCAAACATGCTCAATGGGGGACAGATCCGGAGATCTTGCTGGCCAGGGTAGTTGACTTACACCTTCTAGAGCACGTTGGGTGGCACGGGATACATGCGGACGTGCATTGTCCTGTTGGAACAGCCAGTTCCCTTGCCGGTCTAGGAATGGTAGAACGATGGGTTCGATGACGGTTTGGATGTACCGTGCACTATTTAGTGTCTCTTCGACGATCACCAGAGGTGTACGGCCAGTGTAGGAGATCGCTCCCCACACCATGATGCAGGGTGTTGACCCTGTGTGCCTCGGTCGTATGCAGTCCTGATTGTGGCGCTCACCTGCACGGCGCCAAACACGCATACGACCATCATTGGCACCAAGGAAGAAGCGACTCTCATCGCTGAAGACGACACGTCTCCATTCGTCCCTCCATTCACGCCTGTCTCGACACAACTGGAGGCGGGCTGCACGATGTTGAGGCGTGAGCGGAAGACGGCCTAACGGTGTGCGGGACCGTAGCCCAGCTTCATGGAGACGGTTGCGAATGGTCCTCGCCGATACCTCAGGAGCAACAGTGTCCCTAAGTTGCTGGGAAGTGGCGGTGCGGTCCCCTACGGCACTGTGTAGGATCCTACTGTCTTGGCGTGCATCCGTGCGTCGCTGCGGTCCGGTCCCAGGTCGACGGGCACGTGCACCTTCCGCCGACCACTGGCGGCAACATCGATGTACTGTGGAGACCTCACGCCCCACGTGTTGAGCAATTCGGCGGTACGTCCACCCGGCCTCCCGCATGCCCACTATAGGCCCTCGCTCAAAGTCCGTCAACAGCACATACGGTTCACGTCCACGCTGTCGCGGCATGCTACCAGTGTTAAAGACTGCGATGGAGCTCCGTATGCCACGTCAAACTGGCTGACACTGACGGCGGCGGTGCACAAATGCTGCGCAGCTAGAGCCATTCGACGGCCAACACCGCGGTTCCTGTTGTGTCCGCTGTGCCGTGCGTGTGATCATTGCTTGTACAGCCCTCTCGCAGTGTCCGGAGCAAGTATGGTGGGTTTGACACACCGGTGTCAATGTGTTCTTTTTTCCATTTCCAGGAGTGTAGTTTTCTTCACGGCTTGGTCAATGTTCTGACTGAATAGCATCTGAGATAAACTTCAACACTGTTTCACTGCCTCCTCAAATGCTGTTTACCTTCCAGTCTTTTGACTCTTATAACTACAGTCTGCTTGCTGTACAAATCGTCAATAACTTTTCAGTCCCTGCTGCTCTCAGAATTACAAAGAGTGTATTCTAGTCCACACTGTCAAAACCTTTGTCTAAAGCTTCAAACAATATAAACGTCTTTTTGTGTTTCTTTAAACTATCTTTTAAGATGAAGACTCGAATGTTCCCACATTTCTCCTGTACCCGAGCTATTATGCCCGAGGCTGACTTGTTGCACTTTTTCTATTCCTCTGCAAATAGTTCATGTTAGTATTTTGCAGCCATGACTTAAGCTGATAGTTCAATAATATTCACACTTGTCAGCACCTGCCTTTTTTAAAATTGGAGTCGCTACATTCTTCTTGATGTCTGATGGTGGCATTTCCCTTGTCTCGTACGTCTTGGGATAGTTCTGTCACGGCTAGCTCTCCTCAGGATATAGACTGACAGTATAGGCTGCCAGTGAACTGAATAGCTTGTGATGCAGTGTGCTTTCTCATAAGGACACTCTACCTGCATTAGAGGGTGGCTAAGAATCAGCTGGCCATCTAGCAGTGCAGTACTGCATGCTGTGTCCGCCGCCTGTAGCTGAGTGGTAGCCGGTGCGGTAGCTCAGCGTGTTCGGTCAGAGGGCTGGTTAGCCTCTATAGTAAAAAACTGAGTGGAAGGAACAACAAACGAACTTTAACGGATGTCATGTGACGTCCGCAACGAACAAACCCAACGATAAAAAAAAAGGTGGTCAGCGCAGCAGGCTGTTAACCCTAAGGGCCCTGGGCCAATTCCCGGCTGGGTCAGAGATTTTCTCTGCTCAGGGACTGGATGTTGTGTTGTCCTAATCATCATCATTTCATCCCCATCGATGCGCAAGTCGCCGAAGTGGCGTCAAATCGAAAGGCTTCCACCCGTCGAACGGTCTACCCGACAGGAGGCCCTAGTCACACGACATTAACGTTTATTTACTGCGTGCTATGATTTACGCAAATTTTGATACTGTGTGTTTCTTGCGTTAGTTATGTTAGTTTCTAATTTCTGTTGTAAGATGCCTGTTTATTGACTCTTTCATTTCTCCGCCACCCATTTTACCTTTTTCAGTGCCGGTCACAGTGGCCGAACGGTTCTAGGCGCTTCAGTCCGGAACAGCGCGACTGATGCGATTGAAGGTTGGAATCCTGCCTCGGGCATGGATGTGTGTGATATCCTCAGGTTAATTAGGTTTAAGTAGCTCTAAGTTCTAGGGGACTGATGACCTCAGATGTTAAGTCCTACAGTGCTCAGAGCCATTTGAACCGTTTTTGAAACTTTTTCAGTGTAATGTTTCTTTTTCAATTGTCTCTGCTCTGAGATACTGACCTCGCCAGCTGCAATATAAGTATACGTGTGGAAGCTGGCACAGTCAATATCTCAAAGGCCTTATGCTTCCTTGTTCGAAAGAAATCAGTCATTGCAATCGTGATATAGCAGCATTACGTTCTGTGTTATGTCTCTTGAAGTGTTAAGATGTGTCTCGATCCAGAGTTGTATTTGAGAGAGCATGCTGTTCTGAAAAAATTATCTTTGACGGAGAGGCCTGGTTACGAACAATCTGTACGATATGCAAGATGACCGGTAGAATAATTCCAGTTTACGTTCAGAACTGAAATACGCTCTACAGCTGGAGGTTAATGAGTCCGTTCGTATCAGTATAGACACTGACGTTCTTCCATGTATTCACATACAGTGGAGTAGGCTTGAAGATATTGCTAGTTATTAAGTATTTGGTGTCTGATTACTGTATCATTTTAACTTACTTCATTCTATTATATCTTCAGCTTTTTCGTGTTATAGATGGGAGTAATGCGAGGTTTGTTTTGTATGAAGCTTCTTCTTCTTCTTAACGTGTTGATGATAGTCATCTAAATAAAGTGTAGTGCCTGGGCAAGGTGCACTGCTTTTGGACTTCCGGGTGCCAGATCTTCTTGCCTCATGATTCCTAAGGAGATGCTGTAAACGGGGCAGCTAAGGAAATGGTCCATCGTCTGCTCAACACCTCACGCACAGGACACGTCTTCATTATAACAGAGTCTCTATTTTAACAAATCAGTTTTACTTCGGCTAATGTCCTCGCGAAGAAGATTAACTGATCTCCATGTTGGCTATGAGAGGCGGTTTCCTTGGGGAAACTCCTCGTTTGGTGGTATCCAATCACTTTTAGCTTTTTCCTTTCCTTCTTTTCCGCCTTTGACTTCACTAAGTGGGTTGTACTCGAGATGAAGTCTTTGCTGCTGTGAAGACGTTGAGCACCAGGTTCATGCCCAAGAAGTGGGTATCTGTCATCAGTGTTGACTTTGATCCTTTCGGATTTGCTGTTAGTATTAGCCTGATATCGAATGGAGCTCAAAATGGTTCAAATGGCTCTAAGCACTATGGGACTTAACATCTAAGGTCATCAGTCCCCTAAACTTAGAACTACTTAAACCTAACTAACCTAAGGACATCACACACATCCATGCCCGAGGTAGGATTCGAACCTGCGACCGTAGCAGCAGCGCGGTTCTGGACTGAAGCGCCTAGGACCGGTCGGCCACAGTGGCCAGCTCGGGTGGAGCTATTCTGGTCCGAATTTGGATCTTCTCGAGTGGGATTGGTGTCAAGCATCCTGTTACCTGGCGCCGGCCGCAGTGGCCGAGCGGTTCTAGGCTATATAGTCTGGAACCGCGCGACCGCTACGGTCGCAGGTTCGATTCCTGCCTTGGGCATGGATGGTGAGTGATGTCTTTAGGTTAGTTAGATTTAAGTAATTCCAAGTTCTAGGGGACTGATGGCCTCAGTAGTTAAGTCCCATAGTGCTCAGAGCCATTTGAACCATTTTTTGTTACCTGGCGGCAAGTTTGACGAAGAGCAATATCAGCTTTTTTCGAGTGGCAGGGTTGGTACCACAGGGGGGAAGAATATTCTCCTGAGGAGTAGCATAAGGCTAGAGCCTACGTCCGAAGTACATAACTTGTGCTTTTGAGTTTATTAAGACATTCTATCGTGCTACGACCTCCAATCTGACACTGCCACAATATTCCTTGAATGTCAGATTCCTGTCAAGAATAACACCGAGGTATTAAGGGTAGAGCTGTCATTGAGAGAAGTTCCCAGCCATGAGAGTTTTAACCTGTTGTTAGCATATTTGTTACGGAGATTAAAAGTGCTGACTACTGTTTTGTTTGGATCTGAGTTCAGATGTCGTCAAGAGGTACGAATGTTGTCTTTTAACGCCTTCAAATGTCTAAGGCTGGGTAGAGAGGGCAAGATCGTCAGCATAAATAAATGTGGTGCAGCTCTTGTTACGCGATTGTTCGTTAGTGTGTTAAATAGTGAGGGACCAAGCACACTTTCTTGGGGGAGATCTTTTTCTTTATTTCTTCTTTACTTATTTATTGCACCACCGAAGTTTGGTGTCTTGAAAACTAACATAGAATCTTCTGTTACTGAGCAGCTCTGGTTGTGTTGCCGTGCTAGAAGAATTCGTTCAAATAGCTTGAACGGATGGCAGAATAAAAATGTTGGGCGAATGTTTTCGGGTCGCCTTGTGATTTTCTGGGCTCGATCAAAGCAACGACATGAGCTTGTCTCCAGAGCGTCGGAATGTTGAATGTTTCCAGGCACGTATTGAACATTTGACGGACCGTGTCATTACCTCTTTTGCCAAGGTGTTTTAGCAATTGTACATGACCATTGTCTACCTCAAAAATTTTGCCATTAGAGAGAGCTTTGATACCGTTAGCGATTTCTTCTGTTTCGATGGGGTGGCTGATGCAGTCAGTTACTGATATTGAATCTCGTGTTATCTTGTCAACAGTCTTGAGACGCTTCCTGCTGCTCTTCCCAGTAAGTAGAAGTTGATGGGCGATTTAATTCGCAGTACTGCTGTATTGTACAGGTTCGTGAGGGTACTTAAATAACAGCCAGCATGCTCAATGATAGGGTGTTCCAAATAAGTATGGCCACTGACTACAGCTCCATCAAAAAACTAAAGAATGGCTTACCACAAGGATCAGTGCTCGTAACACTGCTGTTTAGTCTCTCTATATTGCAGGCCTGCCGGAAACACAATCAATAAAGTTCGGGTATTCTGACGATTGGGCCCTCGCTACAACATGTAGCACAATTGAAGCATCTGAGGACATCCTAACGAAAGATCTGAAGATAATGGGCGAATATTTCCGTAAGTGGAGACTTCAACCAAATGCTTCCAAAACAGAGGTTAGTTGCTTCCATCTCAACAACACACTCGCTGGAACATTCGATTTGAAAACACCATTCTCAGGCACAATAAAACTCCGAAGTACTTGGGCATGGCGCTGGACATAAAATTATCTTTTAAAGAGCACCCAACAAAGACTGCTGAAAAATTAAAGACAAGAAACAACATTATTCAAAAGCTCTGTGGTACTACCTGGGGTGCAACGGCCCCCACTCTCCGCACCTCCGCTTTAGCAATTGTATTCTCGGCTGCCGAATACTGTGCTCCGATTTGGCTGAACAGCCCACATGTAAAAAAGGTGGATGTCCAGTTGCATAACACTCTGGAGTAATTGAACCCACTCCAACGCAATGGCTCCTAATATTAAGCCACATCCCGCCGCCACACCTGCAACGTACTGACGCCCTTGTATATGAATACAAAAACATAATGGGAAATCGAAGCCTGCCAATCCACCAAGACACTGAGGCTGCGAACATTAATAGGCTTCGATCTAGGAAACCACCACCAACAACAACAGCAAGGACCTGTGTACAAGAAGGTTTCGGTATCACAAACGCATGGTCTGAAAAATGGAACGCATGGCAAAATCATAACATGCCTTGCATCACACGAAAGCCACCTGGTTTTCACCTACCGCGCAAAACGTTGTCCACTCTAAATAGGATTCGAACTCGTCATGGCAGATGTGCTTACTCCCTGTTTAAATGGGGTAAAATACCATCCGCTCAGCGTGAAAAATCAGACCATCAGCCAAATTGTTGAAGAGTGTTCCAGAAGAGCCTATGATGGGAGCCCCGACGACTTCCTGCTCGCAACTCCAGAGTCTATAGATTATATTAATAGACTTGATGCTTGTTTTTAATCCTTAAACTTTGTTATATTAATGATGTTTGTTTGCAATTATAAAAATTTGTTATATTAGTGTTTTGTCTGTTTCTTTCTTATGTGTCTGTATTGCCACACGATAAATAAGATAATGTGATGATAGTTGGGTAATTTCTTTATTGTGGAACAGACCTTCTTGTCGTTGTGGGTAAAGTCGAGGTCTGCCATGAACTTGCACCACTCACCTCCGAGAGTGGAACCTACTTTCTGCATTGGTGTCTTACCCAACTCTCTCGTTACGTCGGGTCTTCCTCAAAGCCGCGGAAGTAATCGGCAAATAGCTGCTATAGTCATCCTGTAGTCCTGTTACGTAGCTGATTATGCAGCCCCTTAAGATGCTATGATAAGCAGTTTTAAGCAGGAGCTTGATGAACGCATCACAGTTCTTTGAACTGTTTCCAACACTTTGTCTTCAACCAGTTTGGTGAAGACTGATTCGTGTTGTGTGGACAGTACTGCTTGGAGAAGCTGTTTCTTTATTATATGACTGATGTGGCAGATGACGAAACTCGGATGAGGAATATAACTCTTCCTCCATGGACAGCAATAAAATCTCTTTCGTTGCTTTGGTCATGGATGAGATTCAGTTGCTGGCAACCCGCCCACAGCTCAACATCAAGGCAACGTTGTTACAAGCACTATATCCCAATCATTGTTGTGGTTGTTGAAATCGCCGATAATGACTCCGTTTTTCTGGTAGTGGTGATTTCCTGTGAGTCGGAAAACAAATTTTGCGGCAAGAAGTCTGTAGACAGAAGCCACAATGCACTTGTCGAGTTCCCACTGTTAGGATTTCGATGTCGTCATCATCTGTTAGACAAGGGTATTTCATGACTATGCTTGGTTTTCAAAATATTAGATGTCCATACTTTGAGAGACGTCTTTCTATAACTAATAAAATATCACAGTCATACTTAACGATCATATACAACCGGTCGCTCGACGAAAGATCCGTACCGAAAGACTGGAAAGCTGCACAGGTCACACGAATATTCAAAAACGTTCGTAGGAGTAATTCACTAAATTACAGGACGGTATCATTAACGTCGATATGCAGCACGATTATGGAACATGCAATATATTGTGCTCGAACATTATGAATTACCTAGAAGAGAACGCTCTATTGACAACACACAGACAATACCGATTTATAAAACATCGTTCTTGTGAAACGCTACCAGCTCTTTAGTTACACGAAGTGCTGAGTACCATTGACAAGAGGTTTCGAATTGATTCCGTATTTCTAGATTTCCGTAAGGCTTTTGACACTGTGCCTCACAAGCGGCTTGCAGTCATATTGTGTGTTTGTGGCATAACGTTGTGACTAAATTTGTGATTTCCTGACAGAGAGATCACAGTTCGTAGTAATTGACGGAAAGTCATCGAGTAAAACACAAGTGATTTCTGGCGTTCCCCAAGGTAATGTTATAGAACCTCTCCTGTTCCTTATTTGTATAAACGATTTAGAAGCAGCCGTCTTATGTTTTTTGCAGATGATGCTGTCGTTTGTCGTGTAACAAAGTCATCAGAAGATCGAAACAAACTGAAAAAAGATTTAGAAAAGATGTCTGTGTGTTGCGAAAATTTGCAGTTCACCCTAAATAATGAAAAGTGTGAAGTCATCCACATGAGTACTAAAAGGAATCCGTTAAACTTCTGTTGCACCATAAATCAATCCAATATAAAGGCCATAAATTCAACTAAAAATCTAGGCATTACAATCACGAACCACTTTAACTGGAAAGAACACAAAGAAAATGTTGTGGAGAAGGCAAAACAAGGAGTGGCTTTTATTGGCAGAACACATAGAAAGCTGGCCAGAGTGGCTGAGCGGTTCTAGGCGCTTCAGCCTGGAACTGCGCGACCGCTACAGTCGCAGGTTCGAATCCTGCCTCGGGCATGGATATGTGTGATGTCCTTAGGTTAGTTAGGTTTCAGTAGTTCTAAGTTCTAGGGGACTGAAGACCTCAGATGTAAAGTCCCATAGTGCTCAGTGCCGTGTCAACCATTTTTTGAACACTTAGAAAATGTAACACATCTACTAAAGAGACTGCCTACACTACGCTTTTGGAATACTGCTACGCGGCGCTGGATCCTTACCAGACAGGATTAACGGAGCACATCGAGAACGTTCAAAGAAGTGCAGCACGTTTTGTATTATCGAGAACTAGGGGAGATAGAGTCACTGACATGATAGACGATTGGGGGTGGACATCGTTAAAACAAAGGCGTTTTTAGTTGTGGCGGAAATCTTTTCACGAAATGTCAGTCACCAACTTTCTCTTTCGAACGCGAAAATGATCTGTTGGCAATGACCTACATAGGAAGAAACGTTCATCCCAATAAAGTAAGGAAAATGAGAACTCGCATGGAAAGAAGTGGGTGTTCAAGATCGGAATAATAGAGAACTATCACGAAGATGGTTCGATGAACTCTCAGCCCGGCACTTAATTGTGATTTGCAGAGTATCCTTGTAGATGTAGATGAAACTTCCTGGAAGATTAAAACTGTGTGCCGGACCGAGACTCGAACTTGGGACCTCTGCCAGGAAGTTTCGTATCAGCGCACACTCCGCTGCAGATTAGATTAGATTAGATTAGATTTACTGTCATTCCAATTGATCTGTAGTGAGGAGGTCCTGCAGGATGTAGAACATGTCAGAAAAACAACAATACATGACAAATATTTACAACTCAAACAAATAAGTAATGTACCATTCCACAGGTCCCAAGTGGAATGATCGTCATTTTCTAATGAACACTATATGAAAGTCCGATTTTATAAATACTAATGCACTGAATTTAAAACAAAAAGTTTTTTTAAATTTATTTATAAGGCAATAAATGTGTAATACAACTACTATAATACTTATTTACAATGAACGCATTACTGCACTGAAATGGTGCAGAAGTTAGGTTGTACTTACACACACACACACACACACACACACACACACACACACACATACACACACACATATTTACAATGAACACATAACTGCACTGAAATTGTGCAGAAAATTATATCTATATAATATATATGTAGGGTGTCCCAGCTATCTTGCCCACCCAAAATATCTCTGGAACAATAACAGCTATTGGAAAACGACTTTCACCGGTATCAATATAGGGCTGGGGCCCATGAATGTAGATATTTGGAAACATTCTAAAACGAAAGCATAAGTGTTTTTAACACAAACTTATGTTTTTTTAAATGGACCTCCTATATTTTTTCTTCGGCAATCCATAGCATGACAAAGCACATACACAATGGCGTTGATTGCATCGCAATATTCCCATTACATCCCGAGATATTGAGACGCGATGCTGACGCTTGAAACACCGGACATGCGCTGCTAGCGCACGTCCTGAGGCTCAGGTGTGAACCCCATGCTGCCCGTAATCGTGATGTGATTGACATGTGTAATCACACTTCCGCACTTATCAAGAGGTCCGAAACGAATAATACGGTCTGCTGCCATCCTGCATTAACGTCGTACATTCCAGCAGGTGTTTATCCCATAGGCTAGGGGTGATGCGGTTCTGTATCATATCTGTGTACCGCAACGTTAGTCACGAAGTTAATTTCGCTTATCGTTAATGCGTTACTAAAACGGTAATGCCGTTCAACGTTAAAACTTTACTTTACTATAGATCTAGCGCAAGTGACAGTTACACATTCACTCGTAATAGTAAAATTCATGTTGATGGTTTTAGTGAAACGAGCAAGTAGACTAAAAGTTTTACCGTTGTTTAGGTAAAATGTTTTGATTTGTGAAGTTCAGGTAGGACATAGAAGATGAATGTAAACATGTTTAACCAATTAGTTTTATTATCACATAATTGTCAATGTTATGTTTATCTAATGCGTTAAATGACAAATTGTTGAAAACAAATGTTTCTTAACATCACTGGGTAAAATGGCCCTTTGTAGAAACGTCCACTGTGATACCAGCACTACATACTAAACATAGCGTTCACATCTCATGCTCAAAGTGATTTCCATTGGCTAGCATACATAGGGTCACTCTGCGGATGAAGGATGCCCTACTTCGTGCTACTGTTTCCTCTTAGATGGCTGTACAGGCATCAATAATGCGTTGCTTCCTGTCCTCTGGTGTTGTTGGTTCATGTTGGTAAACAGCATCCTTCACTGCTCCCCAAAGAAAATAATCCAGCGGTGTAAGATCTGCAGATCGGGCAGGCCACATACCAGGGAACTTACGGTTCAGAAGTCGTCGTGCTCGTAAGGCGTTATGTGCAGGGCATCCGTCATGCTGATACCACATGACCATTCTCCGGTTCAGAGGTACGGTGTCCAAGAGAAGAGGAAGATTGTGTCGTATAAATCTGCAGTATTGCCTGCCATTTTGGATGCCATTTATAAAGAAAGGTCCGATAATGGTATCTCCAATAATCCTACACCAAACATTAACTTTCCACGGACGTTGATGCTCTACCTGACGGAGCCATTTTGGATTGTCTGCGGACCAATAATGCATATTCCTCATATTGACAATTTCTTTGTTGGAGAATGATGCCTCGTCGGTAAAGAGAACATATGCAAAAAAATTTGGATTAGTCAGAAGTTTTTGCTGATCCCAGCGACAAAATGTTACCCTATTGCGGAAGTCATTTCCATGAACATCCTGGTGTAAACGAACATGGTAAGGATGAAATTTATGACATTTAAGAATACGCTGTGCACTTGATTTCGACACACCAACTTCACGTTCAATTTGACGTGTGCTGATTTGAGGATTCACAGCTATGGTAGCGATCACAGCAACTTCAGCACGTTCATCTGTGCGTGTTCTAGGACGATGTCGAGGTCTTGGATTTAAGCTGCCCGTTTCACGTAGACGAGATGTGAGACCACCAAACATCCGGTGAGAAGGCGATGGCGTGTCAGGGAATCGTCTTCTGTACATTCGTTCTGCCTGAACAGCATTACGTCCACCTACAACAGGGTACAGCACAGATATGTAGAGTAGAGTAGAAAACAGACATATTAACTTAATAATCATAATGTTCGCTAACAGTACCCACAACACAACGTTTATTCACAATATGTACTACCTCCGTGCCGTCACTAGATTACTCTGATGCACGACTACACGGGCAAGCGGTGTACTGCACGCCAAAGCAACAACAAATGGGATGCTCGGAGGGTGGTGGAGTGCAGGAGTTTGCATGGGTCGCAAATCATAAACAAGGTGAAGTGGTAACTGTGGCAGTAGTGGGAACTACCTTGGACACTTGACTAGGTAGAGCCAGGCCCTGCTCGACAGGCACAATGGGTCATATAACGCATTAGATAAACCTAATTTTCGGTGTGCAGGATAAATAAGACAACCTGACGGGTGTACACCGATCGGTACTGGTTCATATTGTGTACATAGATACGTAAAACGTGCAAGAGGGAAACCATTATGTGCTTATGAGAGTTGATGGCAGCAGACCGTATTATTCGTTTCGGACCTCTAGATAAGTATGGAGGTGTGATTACATATGTCAATTACATCGGGATTACGGGCAGCATGGGGTTCACGCCTGAGCCTCAGGACGTGCGCTAGCAGCGCATGTCGGGTGTTTCAAGCGTCAACTTCGCGTCTCAATATCTCGGGATGTAATGGGAATATTGCGATGCAATCAACGCCGTTGTGTATGTGCTTTGTCATGCTATGGATTGCTGAGGAAAAATTGGAAGTCCATTTAAAAAAACATAAGTTTGTGTTAAAAAACACATATGCTTACGTTTTAGAATCTTTCCAAATATGTACATTCTGGGCCCCAGCCCTACATTGATACCGGTGAAAGTCGTTTTCCAATAGCTGTTATTGTTCCAGAGATATTTTGGGTGGGCAAGATAGCTGGGACACCCTGTATATTAGTTGGTTCTACTGAGAAATTCATCAATGAAGTAGAATAAGTTGGCTACCAATAAATCCTTTAGGCTTCTCTCAAACTGAATTTCATTTGTTTTTAAGCTTTTCATGGCTGCTGGCAAGTTATTGAAAATGTGTGTTCCTGAATATTGCACATCTTTTTGTAGAAGACTAAGTGACTTTAAATGCTTGTGAAGATTATTCTAATTTCTAGTATTCTAGAGTGAAAATCTCATTCTAGATGTAGATGTTTGACATAGTTCGGATAATAAAACGGCTTTTGTTGTTGCAAATCCCTTGTTGATAAGCGACGCTATCCTTAAGTGTGGTGTTGAAAAGGATCTATTCTGTAAGTCCTTGGTTGCATTGTGGCGAGAGGTTTGGCCAGGCCAATGGCACAGCTACCGCGGAACGCCGGGTGACCGTGGTAACACTGCACGTGGAGGCGCCTCTTTTGTCCCAGATTCAAAGAGTAATCTCACCATGAGAGTCTAATCTGTATCCTTGCTTATGAGGAATAGTAAATTTGTTATTATCAACACGTGTTTCATAATGATTTACTGGAAATATCTTTCCTTTTATTTATGCGATACTTAAATGTGCCTCAAATAGGATGCCACCATCTTGTTATGCTCTTGGAGTGCATTCTCAAGCGAAAGTCATTCTGATGATTAAGTTTGCACACAATAATTCATTGTTGAAAGCTAACGGTAGAATTAAGTACAGTCTCTAAGCATGCTAGCTAGTTTTTCGGGAACCGCATAAGAAAAGACGTCGAATGTAGCTGTGCCATGTTCGCCGGCGTATTATGTGCGGTAATACTATGTCAAGGATTTATTGTCACTTCACGTACGAGTGATGCTGAAGCACTACTACGATTTTTCAGATAGATAACTACAACACTCACTCTGAGCTGATTAACACACGATTGGGGAAACAGCCCGACAAAACAGCAGATCGGTGGAGGTGAGAAGCTATCGCATATTTGTACAATTTATGTCTTTAAGAAAATTATTCACTTACGTAGTTTGTGTTATTATGAGACACACTGGCCCTTAAAATTCTGTTGCATTAATTTATATGAAAGTGTGTTCTGTGATTACTTTGAGGCGATTACTTTTAGTCAGATATTGTTAGAGACTTTTCAATAGCCACTGCATTTTCCATTTTGGATATCAGTAATATACCGGGAGATCAAAAAGTCAGTATAAATTTGAAAACTTAATAAACCACGGAATAATGTAGATAGAGAGGTAAAAATTGACACACATGCTTGGAATGACATGGGGTCTTATTAGAACCACCCCATATTGCTAGACGCGTGAAATATCTCTTGCGCGTCGTTTGGCGATGATCGTGTGCTTAACCGCCACTTTCGTCATGCTTGGCCTCCCAGGTCTCCAGATCTCAGTCCGTGCGATTATTGGCTTTGGGGTTACCTGAAGTCGCCAGTCTATCGTGATCGACAGACTTCTCTAGGGATGCTGAAAGACAACATCCGACGCCAATGCCTCACCATAACTCCGGACGTGCTTTACAGTGCTGTTCGCAACATTATTCCTCCACTACAGCTACTGTTGAGGAATGATGGTGGACATATTGAGCATTTCCTGTAAAGAACATAATCTTTTCTTTGTCTTACTTTGTTATGCTAATTATTGCTATTCTGATCAGATGAAGCGCCAACTGTCGGACATTTTTGAACGTTTGTATTTTTTTGGTTCTAATAAAACCCCATGTCATTCGAAGCATGTGTGTCAATTTGTACCTCTTTATCTACATTATTCCGTGATTTATTCAGTTTTCAAATTTATACTGACTTTTTGATCACCGGGTATTAAGGCTTTCTGATTGCTACCTTCCAGAATGGTTTCAAATTTTTAAGACACACATACACCCATACACACACACACATAAACCTTTCACTGTATTCCGTATATTCTCAATTGGTTCAAATGGTCAAATGTGTCTGAAATCTTATGGGACTTAACAGCTAAGGTCATCAGCCCCTAAACTTACACACTACTTAAGCTAAATTATTCTAAGGCCAAACACACACACACCCATGCCCGAGGAAGGACTCGAACCTCTGCCGGGACCAGGCGCACAGTTAGTCTGTGACTGCAGCGCTGCTCGGCTGTCAATTGGTGGCAAACAAATAATCCCAGGCGCGTCTGAAGACTGCGTTGCCACTTATTTAAAAGGTGCGTTGCAAAAAGGCAGGTAAAAGACTGCGAAACAGCCAGTAGATGACTGTAGAGAGTGGGGACGCTTGCTTGCTCTTCAGTTTACAGAGTACATCCCACATTGGCTGTTCCACGCTGCGGGGGACTCCCCTGCCATGGGCGCAGCGCAGACGGAAGCGGCCTCTGCAGTTCCGGGAACCGTGCCACCCGTCACCGGCGAATGCCAGCCGGACTGAACGTTTCGTTTCGTAAGGCGGACTTCACGGACGCCAGGCTCCGAACAGCTGATTCACGCGGCCGAGAAACCGGGGGCCGCCTTGCGACACCTGCTGTCGCCTCTGGAGTTATTCTTGGCATCCGGTGGAAGGCCCTACGCTACCTGCATCCAGGGTGAACCGCAAACTCCAACGAAAGAATTTCGATTGATCTGGATTTTTTCTGAGCGTTTTGCTATAAGCGACCCGTGGCCTCTACAGACATAAGACATATACACAGATAAGAGAGTAATCCCAAAAGTAAGGTCTCCTATTTTTTTATAAGTGCATGTTGTTGTTGTTGTTGTTGTTGTGGTCTTCAGTCCTGAGACTGGTTTGATGCAGCTCTCCATGTTACTCTATCCTGTGCAAGCTTCTTCATCTCCCAGTACCTACTGCAGCCTACATCCTTCTGAATCTGCTTAGTGTATTCATCTCTTGGTCTCCCTCTACCATTTTTATCCTCCACGCTGCCCTTAAATACTAAATTGGTGATCCCTTGATGCCTCAGAACATGTCCTATCAACCGATCCCTTCTTCTGGTCAAGTTGTGCCACAAACTTCTCTTTTGCCCAATGCTATTCAATACTTCCTCATTAGTTATGTGATCTACCCATCTAATCTTCAGCATTCTTCTGTAGCACCACATATCGAAAGCTTCTATTCTCTTCTTGTCCAAACTATTTATCGTGCACGTTTCACTTCCATACATGGCTACACTCCACAAAAATACTTTCAGAAACGGCTTCCTGACACTCAAATCTATACTCGATGTTAACAAATTTTTCTTCTTCAGAAACGCTTTCCCTGCCATTGCCAGTCTACATTTTAGATCCTCTCTACTTCGACCACCATCAGTTATTTTGCTCCCCAAATAGCAAAACTCCTTTACTACTTTAAGTGTCTCATTTCCTAATCTAATTCCCTCAGCATCACCCGACTTAATTCGACTACATACCATTATCTCGTTATGCTTTTGTTGATGTTCATCTTATACCTTCCTTTCAAGACACTGTCCATTCCGTTCAACTGCTCTTCCAAGTCCTTTGCTGTCTCTGACAGAATAATGCAGTAAATCTGCATGCCCTCGGAAAAAATTACGGCTGTAGTTTCCCCTTGCTTTCAGCCGTTCGCAGTACCAGAACAGCAAGACCATTTTGGTTAGTGCTACAAGGCCAGATGAGTCAATCATTCAGACTGTTGCCCCTGCAACTACTAAAAAGGCTGCTGTCTCTCTTCAGGAACCACACGTTTGTCTGGCCTCTCAACAGATATCCCTCCGTTGTGGTTGCACTTACGGTACGGCTCTCTGTATCGTTGAGGCACGCAAGCCTCCCCACCAACAGCAAGGTCCATGGTTCATGGAAGTACACGTGTTATCACGTGTCATGAATCATTAAACATCGCAAACTAATGTACGAGGGTAATCCCAAAAGTAAGGTCTCTTATTTTTTTATGAGTACATAGACGTGTTTATTTCTGTAATGGTTTACATCAGTTTACAGCTTGAACATTTAGCGTTTTTTCGACATAATCAACATTTCTGTCGAAGCATTTTTGTAGACGCTGTGGCAGTTTCTGTACGCCCATGTTATACCAGCTCGCCGCCAGCTCAAAATGTCGACAAATAGCTAAATGTTCAAGATGTAAACTGATGTAAACCACTGTAGAAATGAACACGTCTGTGTACTTATAAAAAAAAAAGAGACCTTACTTTTGGGATTACCCTCGTACAATAGTTTGCGATGTTTAATGATTCATGACACGTGATAACATTGGCTTCTAATACACAGAAGAGCCAAAGAAACTGGTATACCTGCCTAATATCGTATAGGGCCCCGGCGACCACGCAGAAATGCCGCAACATGACATCGCATGACCTCGACTAGTGTCTGAAGTAGTGCTCGAGGGAACTGACACCATTACTCCTGCATGGCTGTCCGTAAATCTGTAATAGTACGTGTAGGTGCAGATCTCTTCTGAACAGCACGTTGCAAACCATCCCAGATATGCTTATTAATGTTCAGGCGGAAGTGTTTAAACTCAGAAGAGTGTTCCTGGAGCCGCTCCTTAGAATTTCTGGACGTGTGGGGTGTTGCATTGTTCTGCTGGAATGGACCAAGTGCGTCGGAATGCACAATGGACATGAATGGATGCAGGTGATCAGACTGGATGCTTAGGTACGTGTCACCTGCCAGAGTCGTATCTAGATTTATCAGAGGTCCCATATCATTCCAACTGCACACGCCCCACACCATTAAAGAGCCTGCACCAGCTTGGGCAGTCCTTTGCTAACATGGAAGGACCATGGATTCATGAGGTTGTCTGCACATCCGTACACGTCTGTCCCTTCGAAGTGAGGCTCATCCGACTAGGCAACATGTTTCCAGTCATCAACAATCCAATGTCGGTGTTGGAGGTCCCAGGCGAGGCGTAAAGCTTTGTGTTGTACAGTCATCAAGGGTACGCGAGTGGGCCTTCGGCTCCGAAACCCCACATCGATGATATTTCTTTGATTGGTCCGCACGCTGACACTTTTTGATGGCCCAGCGTTGAAATCTGCAGCAATTTACGGAAAGGTTGCACTTCTGTCTCGTTGAACGGTTTTCTTCAGCAGTCGTTGGTCCACTTCTTGCAGGTTATTTTTCCGACCGCAGCGACATCGGAGATCAGATGTTTTACCGGATTCCTAATATTCACGGTACACTCGTGAAATGGTCGTATGGGAAAATCCCCACTTCATCTCTACCTCGAGGATGCTGTGTCTCATCGCTCGTGTGCCGACTATAACGCCGCGTTCAAACTCACTTAAATCTTGACCACCTGCCACTGTAGCAGCAGTAACCGATCTAATAACTGCGCCAGACACTTGTCTCTTATATATGCGTTGCCGACCGCAGCCCCGTATTCTGGCTGTTTACATATCTCCATATTTCAGTACGGATGCATATACCCGTTTCTTTGGCACTTTAGTTATATGGGTGTAGTGAGTGGAGCTGTGGACGCTAGGAAATGGAGTATCATGTGGGGGAATTGAGTTCAATAGAGGGGTGACAGCTGCAGAGACAGCCAGAAACATTGGACAGAGCACAGCAAGAAAGTGATTATCTCGATTTAAGGAGCAAGGTTTTAATATTAGCTACTCTCCACGTTCAGGAAGTCCTTCACTGTTTCAAATCAAATGGCTCTGAGCACTATGGGACTTAACTTCTGAGGTCAGCAGTCCCCTAGAACTTAGAACTTCTTAAACTTAACTAACCTAAGGACATCACACACATCCATGCCCGAGGCAGGATTCGAACCTGCGACCGTAGTGGTTACGCGGTTCCAGACTGAAGCGCCTAGAACCGCACGGCCACAGCGGCCGGCTCCTTCAGTGTTTCTTGAAGATCGTTTAGGCGCATTAATCCACAATGATCGTGGAAAATGTGAAAAAACTGTGACCTTTCCACTATGATGCGACATTTGTATGCAATGGGGAAGCTCAAAAATTGGGTGTATGGGTGCTGCATGCTCTAAGCCAAAATCACAAAAATCGGCGGGTGGCCTTGAGTGCATCTACTGGTGATGGGAAATGGTATCGTTAGGCTAAAGGCAGCAATGAATGGAACTCAAAAAAACCAGCAACTCACCGTACAAAGATCTGCATGCATCCGCAAAAGATAATGTTTTGCATGTGATGGAACAGAGACTGTGTGATATACACCACTCGCCATTAAAATTGCTACATCACGAAGATGATGTGCTAAAGACGAGAAACTTAACCGATGGGAAGAAGATGCTGTGATGTGCATATGATTAGCTTTTCAGAGCATTCACACTAGGTTGGCGCCGGTGGCGACACCTACAACGTGCTCACATGAGGAAAGTTTCCAACTCATTTCTCATACACAAACAGCAGTTGACCGGCGTTGCCTGGTGGAACGTTGTTGTGATGCCTCGTGCAACGAGGAGAAATGTGTACAATCACGTTTCCGATTTTGATGAAGGTCGGATTGTAGCCTATTGCGATTGCGGTTTATCGTATCGCGACATTGCTGCTCGCGTTGGTCGAGATCTAATGACTGTCAGCAGAATATGGAATCGGTGGCTTCAGAGGGGTAGTACGGAACGCCGTGCTGGAACCCAACGTTCTCGCATCACTAGCAGTCGAGATGACAGGCAGCTTACCTGCATGACTGTAACGGATCGTGCAGCCACGCCTCGCTGAGTCAACAGATGGGGACGTTTGCAAGACAACAACCATCTGCACGAACAGTTCGACTATGTTTGCAGCAGCATGGACTATCAGCTCGGAGACCATGGCTGCGGTTACCCTTGACGCTGCACTACAGACAGGAGCTCCTGTGATGGTGTACTCAACGACGAACTTGGGTGCACGAATGGCAAAACGTCATTTTATCGGGTGAATCCATGTTCTGTTTACATGATGGTCGCATCCGTGTTTGGAGACATCGAGGTGAACATATATTGGAAGCATGTATTCGTGATCGCCATTCTGGCGTATCACCCGGCGTGATGGTATGGGATGCCACTGGTTACACGTCTCGGTCTCCTCTTGTTTGCATTGACGGCACTTTGAACAGTGGATGTTATATTTCAAATGTGTTACGAGGGCTGCTATATATATTTCTGGCCTAGGCAACACTAAGTGTTGCCAGGTGCAATCTGACATTTCCATTGGAAAGTTTGACATTTTTTAGCATAAATGTACTCAGAACTTTTTGACTTACGACAATTTTTTTTTCTTTTACAGGGACTTGAAGAAATCAATTTGGCACAAAAATGGAATTAACTCGTGAACATTTTCGTGCGATCATTTTTCACAACTTTCGACGTGGATTATCTCGACAAAAGTGCATCGATGAACTTAAATCTTTGTATGGCGACGAAGCACCATCCTATAGCACTGTGAAAAACTGGTACAACGAATTCAATCGTGGCCGACGCTCGCTCGTACGACCCGTGGCTCTACCCTTCATTCCATCCCTGCGAAACCCTACATTTCAGCAGGATAATTCACGAGCGCATGTTGCAGGTCCTTTACGGGCTTTTCTGGATACAGAAAATGATCGGTTGCTGCCCTGGCCAGCACATTCTCCAGATCTCTAACCAACTGAAAACGTCTGGTCAATGGTGGCCGAGCAACTGGCTCGTCACAATATGCCAGTCACTACTCTTGATGAACTGTGGTTTCGTGTTGAAGGTGCATGGGCAGCTATACCTGTACACGCCATCCAAGCTCTGTTTGACTCAATGCCGAGGCGTTTCAAGGCCGTTATTACGGCCAGAGGTGGTTGTTCTGGGTACTGATTTCTCAGGCTCTGTGCACCCAAATTGCGTGAAAATGTAATCACATGTCAATTCTAGTGTAATATATTTGTCCAATGAATACCCGTTTATCATCTGCTTTTCTTCTTGGTGTAGCAATTTCAATGGCCAGAAGTGTTCTACGAAGTGCTTCCCCGAAGTGTAACCAACAACGACAGGAAGACAGCATCAAGTGATGTTACTGCGCGATATCGGCCACCCGCATTGTGCTAGAGTGACAAGAACCACTATATAGTAGTTACATTGGGAAGTCATTCCACACCCACCTTATTCACCAGATCTTGCACCCTCAGGTTTTCACCTTTTCCGCTCTCTATCGAACAACCTTCAAGCAGCTTTCTTTCCGGATGAAAATGCGCTCCGAACATGGAACGACGAGTTCGTCACGTCAAAACCACGTGATTTCTACAGTCGCGTAATCGAAAAGTTACCAAGGCGTTGGCAGACTGTTGCAATTAGTGAAGGAGAATACAATGTTGATGACTAAAATCTCTGTTATGCTTATTCGTCTTGTTTCTTAAACTTACGAAAAAACGCTACGAACTTGTGCACTAACCCAATAGTCAGCCAATGTCACTCAGTTACGGTGATGAGATGAATATTCTGATATCAGAACTAGTCGGTGAACAAAACTAATCAAAGTCTATAGATGATCCTTTAATATACGTGTTGTGCCTGGTGGTCTAGGGCAAAGCGTGAGCCATGATATCGAAAGTTTACGGGATCTATTGTTAGTCGTGTCACGGATTTTTCAGTTTCAGTTTTAACCTAGACTTCCCCTCTAAAAGATGTGAGGTGTCGCCCGAAACAATACCTGATTAGGATTCCACGTTAAACTGTAGATCCACTTTTCCCGGTTGGAGAACTGGTGTAGGTTAGGAACACGCAAATACAAAAGTGGTGTCCAATAGCAAGACTTGCACCAGGCCACTGACCCACACGAAATTATTATTATTATTATTATTATTATCTATATACATAATCAGTTTCTTGTGACACCCTCTGGGGTCGAGGCCTAATTTTACTTGTCCGTTTTTATTTATTTTTTATTTTTACTGCTGTGGAACACCACCAGTAAAAAAAAATTGTGATTAATATTATTCCATTTGACTGTTACTTAGACTGGTACTGAAAGAAGGAATGCGTTATAATAGTTTCTTGTGAAATGGCTTAAGTTCTTAGTCAAATCCAGTGGTGTCATACTACTGTACCTCATAATGTTTGTTTGCAGAATGTACTGCAAGCAGCAGACGTTCTCCGTCACCTGCTACAGTATATCAGCCAATGCTAATACTGGCTTAGGCCACTTTGTGTCACGACGAACCAAACCAGTTCCTTTCTCTCGCCACAGTTCAGTTAATCAGCGGGAGACTGGTCCGATTAAAAATAAAAACAGCGGAGTTTTCCAGAACAAGTCTGTGAATAGAGATTTCACGAATCATTTTATGGCCCTTATATGGTGGTTACAGCAACCATTGTTTGATAGTTTACTACCTTTCGACCTCTGGGGCACTATCCTTGCATTCTATAAGCCACAGTAACTGGACCGATAATTGGGCAATTTATTTGTACAATGCACAGCACGGGCCATTTTACAGATATACAGCATTCGTTTCCATGTATAGTGATGTATCTTACTCATTATAACATCTTTTTCATGCAGCAGCAGTTCAATTAACCTGCTTTATTGTGTTTAATTTTATGACCTGCTCGAAATGCGCAACGCGCTAGCTTGCGTTACAGGGAGATGAGTCACACCCAGATCGAATCCAAGCGGCGGATTAATGACGTGGGCCGTTACACCGGCCAGCCTGAGGGTGGCTTTTAGGCGGTTTCCCACGCTCATTTATGCTGGGCTCACTCCAAATTCTGCTTCTACACAAATACACTATCCAGTCGCATTAATGCTGCCATCCGGCAAAAGCCTGAATGACGTGCCTTTTGCAGTGCGGACCGATATGAAGCATGCAGGAGAGGTACCAGAAGGTACTAACAGAGATGTGAATCCATGCTGGCTACAGTGTCGTGGCTAGCTGCGCTAGGTTTCTAGGTTGATGATTCATTGCACGAACAGACCATCAAGGTGGTCCCACAGATTCTCGATTGGGTTTAAATCCGGGGAGTTTGGTGGCCCAGGCAGTAGGTAAACTCATTCTGGTGCATCTTGGACCACGTATACACGCTGTGAGCTGTGCGACACGTTACATTGTCCTACTGGTAGCCGGCCTGTGTGACCGAGCGGTTATAGGCGCTTCAATCTGGAACCGCGCGAACGCTACGGTCGCAGGTTCGAATCCTGCCTCGGGCATGGGTGTGTGTGATGTCCGTAGGTTAGTTAGGTTTAAGTAGTTCTAAGTTCTGGGGGACTGATGACCTCAGATGTTAAGTCCCATAGTGCTCAGAGCCATTTCAACCATTTTTCCTACTGGTAGATGCCATTGTGTCGAGGAAAAACTGCTTCTAGTTGTGGACATGGTCCCCGAGGATAGACGCATTCTTATGTTGATCCATTGTGTTTTCCAGAATGACGGGGGAATGCTCTCTGTCCTGGACCCTTCCGACGATTGCTGCAGGGCCTTTGCTTTGGGCTGTTTCGCGCCATACACGCCAATGGACATCTGTCTGCTGGAGCATAAAACATGATTTATTTGAAAAGGCCACCTGTCGCCATTCAGTGGACGTGTCCATTTGCGGTACTGGCGTGCAAACTCTAGCCTTTGTCACCGATCATCAGGAGTTCAAAATGGTTCAAGTGCCACTAAGCACTATGGGACTTAACATCTGAGGTCATCAGTCCCCAAGACTTAGAACTACCTAAACCTAACTAACCTAAGGACATCACACACTCCATACCCAAGGTAGGATGCGAACCTCCAACCGTAGTGGTACTGCGGTTCCGGACTGAAGCGCCTAGAACCACTCGTCCAAAGTGGCCGGCGATCATCAGGAGTAATCATAGGTGTTTGAACCAGGCGCCTGTTACAGAGTCCCAATGCAGCAACGTTCCCTGAATGGTCATTGAGGAGATACTGTTGGTAGCCCCTTGGTTCTTCTGGATGGCCAGTTGCTCAACAATTGCACGTCTGTTCGCCCGTACACATCTCCTCAGCCATCGTTCACCCCTGCCACTTACGGCATATGGTAAACTACAGTCGCATTGGCACCGGTTTTGGATAGCACCATTGTATCAGTCACGGCATGCTTTAACCAAGGCGGAATGTTTCAGAAATGTTTCCACTACTGTCCCGAAAGCCAACGTCCATACTCTTAGATGGGATTAATATAAGGCAGGAGAATAGAAGGAGTCTGCATTTACATCAATGTTGACGAAGTGTGTTAAATTCTTTACATGTCTAGACATATAACCATACAATTCCACCTTCTTCAGAGTGTCCTTGCAATCTCTGCATCCTGCGATGTGCAGCAGTCAAAGGCACGTGTGTGGGGCAGTGGCTTCAGTACCGCAAGCTTGTTGTTCTGGAATACATAGTGTAACGGCTCCATATGAGCCGCTACTGACTTGTTACAAGAGTCACATGTTCATAACACACCTGGGTGCCCTTCCGACACTCAGGAAATTTTAATCCGGAATTATATTATCAGTCTTAGTATAGACTTCAAATGTGAATGCGGGTAGTCTGCTGACTTATACGTGGGCTATCTGCTGTGGGTTCTCTGAATGTGGAGATGCAGTTTAGCCAACCATTGTATCAAGTAGAGTGTGACTGCACAGGACCAGAGAGACATACGTTCCCCGCGCGCTAGAAAGCCCCGTTAGGTTGGCAAACAGCTGCTGTGCAGACTCTGTGAGCCCTTCCGGCCACAGTGTGTGGACCCAGGAAGAGGGCAGACGGTTAGGAATTCCCTGGTGAGACTCTGGTGAGTATAGATGCTCTGCGTCATGGCTGCTATAGTCATCTTAGTTAGAACAGATAGTCAGGTTGCATCAAATTGCTGTTTTTCTTTTGGTATCATTGATGACGGGCCAGCATTTCATATAACCATACCATTAAGTAAACGGAATGATCAAGGAGTTTCACGATTTCGTTAAATAAAATATTGTTGTTATATAAAATTCTTTGTCTCACGCCAACGTCGTATTTCCGTTACCATTCCAGGTAAAGTATTCAAAGAGTAAACCAATAAACAGAAATTTTGTGGAGATATTTGCTCATCCAAACGGTCGTAGGCGCCTTTCACAAAAGATATAGGTGCCATTTTCAAGTTGAGGATGCCTGCCAAGGGCAGCCGCGGTGGTCTCGCGGTTCTAGGCGCGCAGTCCGGAACCGTGCAACTGCTACGGTCGCAGGTTCGAATCCTTCCTCGGCCATGGATGTGTGTGATGTCCTAAGTTCTAGGGGACTAATGACCACAGCAGTTGAGTCCCATAGTGCTCAGAGCCATTTGAACCATTTTTGATGCCTGCCAAGGCTTTGCAGAAACATGCTCTGTCTACTAGTAGTCACAATTTGCAATAGTTGGCGGTGGCCCTTGTAATAGACACTTTGGTGGCCATAGCATTAGACTCTGACAGCAGCGCTTTAGCCCCTAATCAAAGCGCTGTGGGCACATCAGAGGGCGAAAAGTATCAGTCACTTGGTCCGTCTGCTTAGCTGAGTGGTAACGTGCTTGCCTATCATGTAGCGCGCCTGGGTTCGGTTCCTGGCTGGGTTTGGGATTTTGTCTGGTCGTGAACTGGGTGTTGTATTGTCCCCATCACTAATTCATCACCGTCGCCCAAGTCGCCTAATGTGGCGTCACATGAAAGGAGACTTGCAACCTGGCGGCCGAACTTCCCCTGATGGGGCCTCCCGGCCAACAATGGCATATGATCATTTCACTTTTTTTGTCAGTCACGTGGCCAGGGACAGGATAAGGTCATGGGGAACAGATGAGTGACAACATGTGGCCGTGGCCAGCCTGGTAATCACAGGATGTCCCCTGAGGTACTCTCCCATGAACTCATGTGAAAACGAACATTTTACTGCTGGCAAGTGGATCGTCGTCTGCAGTGGTGGTGCCCCCTCCACGTGGTTCCTTTGGGCATCATATAAGGTGGCTAATGGCGCTCTCTCACTGGGAGGTCTGTCCACACTGGGGGTAGCTTTTCCGCCCCTATTTCCTTGTTGGTGCTGGAGCTTGGTAGTGGATGTGTGGCATGGAGTTGAAGGATGAGCGAAAGTTCGGGCATTCCTGATAGTGATCCACTTCTGGTAAGAAAATGTCTTCTTGACCTCACACAGAAGCCCAGAGCCTGCACACGCTCTGAGACGGAGAGTCATACACGGTAGGCACCAATGATTTGTCCGCAATCAAATGACCTGATATTGTCGTCCTTGCCGTCGCTGTGATGCTGGTGACCAGAGCACCTCTCAGTCACGTGACAAAATCAATCGCGAATTCAGCGGTGAAGTAGTGATACTCATGACGATTCCAGTTGCACAACTATGATGGTACACCATAGCCACGCAATTAAATTAGAAGTCTCTTTTGAGGAACGGTATCCAAAACGTTCTGGAAGTCTGGAAAAGTGAAACCAATTTGAGATCCCCAGTCGATAATGCTCAGTACTTCTTGAGAATAAATAGCTAGCAGTGTTGGATAAGAATGATATTTTATGAATATGTGTTGATATGTGTCACGATACCGTATTCTTCGATGTCATTCATAATAGTAATATCAGAAATTGAGTCCGCCTTGATGAAAAACACCTTGTTGTTCGTTTATTTCTTTATTATCCCAAACTAGTTTCGGCGACAAATATCACCATCATAAGTGGACTTTTTTTAAAATCTAAAACATGCAGAAAATGGCATGGTTGTACGAACACAGTAAAACATTATTACATTTTTACAATTCGTCTTTTGAAATATAGTTTTCTATTGATACTTTCATACCACCTTATGTTTTAGATTTAAAAAAAAACCACTGATGATGTGACATTTGTAGCCGAAACTAGCTTGGGATAATAAAGAAATAAACGAACGACAAGGTGTTTTGCATCAAGGCGGACTCAATTTCTGATATTACTGTTTTTCTATGCAAACACGGACCAAACGGAAGAGTTCCAAGATAATATTATAGTACAATTTAAAGCCATTATGACTATATTTCGACCGTGACTGTATCAAAAATTATGAAAAAGTTTATTTAAATAACCGCTACCAGTCACAAAATTTGTTACTACTGTATTATTTATTGAGCAACATGTTTCGGGGAATACCCCATCTTCAGGCTCAAAGGCCTTACAAAAACATATTTTAACATTAAAGTCATATTAAAGCCTTTTATAAGAGCTGTTGGTGTCCTGTGGAGGAAGAGAAATCTCAGTAAGGGCGATGTCACTTTGGAAGTTGCACTGATGTTTGTATGAAAACATTACAAAACATTTTCATACAAACATCAGTGCAACTTCCAAAGTGACATCGCCCTTACTGAGATTTCTCTTCCTCCACAGGACACCAACAGCTCTTATAAAAGGCTTTAATATGACTTTAATGTTAAAATATGTTTTTGTAAGGCCTTTGAGCCTGAAGATGGGGTATTCCCCGAAACATGTTGCTCAATAAATAATACAGTAGTAACAAATTTTGTGACTGGTAGCGGTTATTTAAATAAACTTTTTCATAATAATATTATAGTAATTCATAATGTTTGAACACAGTGCTTTCCAAAATCGACGGCAGTGATATGGGTCCGCAGTTCAGCAGATTACACCATTTTCCTTTCTTGAGTATTGTCGTGACCTGTGGAACTTTCCAGTCGGTAGGTAACGATTTTTCGTCGAGCGAGAGGTATATGATTGTTAAGTATGGAGATATTATATCAACATGCTCTGAAAGGAATGTGATTGGTATACAACCTAGAACGGAAGACTCGCCTTCATTAAGTGTCTGGTTTTCCTGCGCTACACTGCAGATATTTGCTTCTTGGCAGCTGTTGTTGATTTGGGGTATTTGCTTCTTCCTCTTTGGTGAACCAATATGGGAAAACAGTGTTCAGTAACTTCGCTTTAGCGGCACTCTCATCAATAATATTACCATTGGTATTGCGCAGTGAAGGTATTGATTGCGTCTTGCCGCTGGTGTACTTTACATATGACCATTATCTACCTGTATTTTGTGCCAGATTTTGAGACAGAGTTTCGTTGTCGAGCTATTGAAAGCATCACATATTCAAATCCGTGCTAAGTTTCGAGCTTCGGTAAAACTTCGCCAAATTTGGGGATTTTGTGCTTTTATAAATTTGGCACGCTTTTTTCGATGCTCCTGCCAACAGTGTTCTGATCTGTTTTGCGTACCGTTGGGGATCAGTTCCATCTTTTATTAATTCATTTGGAACAAATCTCTCGATTGCTTTCGATACAATTTCCTTTGAATTCAAGCAGCTTCTGTTCTACGCTTACGTAATTTACTCGGAAGGAATGGAGACAGAGTCTTAAGAGGCGTGAAGCGAATTTTAATCTTTTTTAAATAGACGTAATCTGCGTTTTCTTGTGGTGAATTGGGATACAGCGGTAATCAGTCTCGCTACAACGACCTCGGCTCACTAACTGCTGCATCCGTCGTGGTAGTCACTATTTGCTGAAGATTATTTGTCGCTAAGAGGTCAAGAACAAAAGCTTTCAGAATAACTCATAGTGGAAACCAACGATCAGGGAAGAATAGAGTACTTATTGTATTAATAAAACAATGTGTCTATAATGTAATGAACACTTACCATGTGAGTGATAGGATATTAATGATGAGGTTGAAACATGACAATAATTCAAGTATATGAATTTTTTTCTAATGTCAAATAGTAACCACGAAGAAAAAGAAACAACTTATGACTCCATTCAAGAGTTAAAGGAACTGACGAACATCGAAGACAATGTTATTCTGATGGGAGTCTTTATGCAGCTGGAGGCATACAGGAGAACCACAGACAGATGGCAAGTTCGGACTGGGAAGAATGAATTCAAGAGGTGAGGTATTATGAGGACTTTTCGTGAACAACATGACATGGTTACAACAAACACATGTTATGAACCTCCAAAGAGAATAACCTACATGGGGAAGATATCTAGTGATAATGGGAGATATACAGGGTGTTAACAGAAAACATTGAAATATCTTGAAAACTACACATCGGATCAAAAGAAGTTGTATTTGCAATTTCTCTCTCTGAACGGGACATCCAACAACGATACCATATTCGAACCCCCCCCCCCCCCCCTCCTGCCGTAGGTGGCGGGAGGAAACTTTTAAACTTTTAAATCTTCAGTGGGAACCCACATGTTTTATTGCTGAACCCTGTCCGGCTCGCGTTCATCCAATATGTTCTTTGGCATTTTGTGATATCGAGTGGCGGCTTGTTTCTCCCTTACTTACTGGCGTAACGAAGTTACTGGTTTGCCTCCTTGAGTGGCAGCAGCAGCGCTTATCGAAACTAATACTGTCGTACTATCTTTGGTGTGACCGCTAGTACACTCCTGGAAATTGAAATAAGAACACCGTGAATTCATTGTCCCAGGAAGGGGAAACTTTATTGACACATTCCTGGGGTCAGATACATCACATGATTACACTGACAGAACCACAGGCACATAGACAAAGGCAACAGAGCATGCACAATGTCGGCACTATTACAGTTTATATCCACCTTTCGCAGCAACGCAGGCTGCTATTCTCCCATGGAGACGATCGTAGAGATGCTGGATGTAGTCCTGTGGAATGGCTTGCCATGCCATTTCCACCTGGCGCCTCAGTTGGACCAGCGTTCGTGCTGGACGTGCAGACCGCGTGAGACGACGCTTCATCCAGTCCCAAACATGCTCAATGGGGGACATATCCGGAGATCTTGCTGGCCAGGGTAGTTGACTTACACCTTCTAGAGCACGTTGGGTGGCACAGGATACATGGGGACGTGCATTGTCCTGTTGGAACAGCAAGTTCCCTTGCCGGTCTAGGAATGGTAGAACGATGGGTTCGATGACGGTTTGGATGTACCGTGCACTATTCAGTGTCCCCTCGACGATCACCAGAGGTGTACGGCCATTGTAGGAGATCGCTCCCCACACCATGATGCCGGGTGTTGGCCCTGTGTGCCTCAGTCGTATGCAGTCCTGATTGTGGCGCTCACCTGCACGGCGCCAAACACGCATACGACCATCATTGGCACCAAGGCAGAAGCGACTCTCATCGCTGAAGACGACACGTCTCCATTCGTCTCTCCATTCACGCCTGTCGCGACACCACTGGAGGCGGGCTGCATGATGTTGGGGCGTGAGCGGAAGACGGCCTAACGGTGTGCGGGACCGTAGCCCAGCTTCATGGAAACGGTTGCGAATGGTCCTCGCCGATACCTCAGGAGCAACAGTGTCCCTAATTTGCTGGGAAGTGGCGGTGCGGTCCCCTACGGCACTGCGTAGGATCCTAAGGTCTTGGCGTGCATCCGTGCGTCGCTGCGGTCCGGTCCCAGGTCGACGGGCACGTGCACCTTCCGCCGACCACTGGCGACAACATCGATGTACTGTGGAGACCTTACGCCCCACGTGTTGAGCAATTCGGCGGTACGTCCACCCGGCCTCCCGCATGCCCACTATACGACCTCGCTCAAAGTCCGTCAACTGCACATACGGTTCACGTCCACGCTGTCGCGGCATGCTACCAGTGTTAAAGACTGCGATGGAGCTCCGTATGCCACGGCAAACTGGCTGACACTGACGGCGGCGGTGGACAAGTGCTGCGCAGCTAGCGCCATTCGACGGCCAACACCGCGGTTCCTGGTGTGTCCGCTGTGCCGTGCGTGTGATCATTGCTTGTGCAGGCCTCTCGCAGTGTCCGGAGCAAGTATGGTGGGTCTGACACACCGGTGTCAATGTGTTCTTTTTTCCATTTCCAGGAGTGTATTTCCGAGTGGTGGTGGTGTGTGTGGTCACTGTGTTGGGACGGAGCAGCGAAGAAGTATATATATTTATATATATATACACATATATGCATTTATGTCGATGTATAATTGGTTTGTTTTGTAAATATTATTTGTATTTTTACGCTGGGTCCTGCGTATGGAAAACTATGCTATCGAACGATTGAATCGATAGGTCGTGTGGAGATCCGAAGTGTTTAGGATCTTGGGGAGTGTTAACTCTGCCGCGTGGAGCGCGTGTAGAGCAGAGTCTGGCTGGAGTAGGGTGGTGGAGCAGGTGTTTTGAGTGACGCTCTCGCGAGTTGGCACGCTTTCGGGGTTTTGCAGCATGTAATTGCGCTCGACTTCCTATGATAGTTTCTGGCACGGTGTCGCGGACGGGAAACATTAGCTGGCGCACATCAAGACCCCTTTTCGACTGATGACCGTGTCGAGAAGAAGGCGCGCCAACATCCAGCTTCTGCGTCAGCGACGGCCGACAATAAGTAATTGTCGCCACCTCCTCGATCGATGACTTCAAACCTTCAATCAACCAACAAGGAAGTCTGAAAGCGCATAAAGTTTTAGAACTGTATGGCAGACCTCAGCTTTTCAAACTATTCCATTTGCATCACTAAAATACAGCAATTTAGCATGAACTTTTGTTGCTCATTGTCCCAATTGCATTACCAAGCAGGGTCCCATCTTTTTCCGATATGAACCCGAATGTCGTTGAAATTCAAACGCCAGCATTAAATTAATATCATTCCATTTTACTGCTTTAATTTCAAAGTTCAGTTAAAGTATTCATAGCTGGCAACAATAACCAAACAGAACTATATTTAGATTACATAAGCACAAATTAAGAGTGCGAGTTTTGTTACCATATCTTAGCTTACCTGTGACTGCAGCTCAGCTTAGTACGTACTAAATTGTACTATTGTTAATTGTTCAAAATCATTTAATTCAAGTTCAAAGTTAAATCTCTTATTGCTAAATTGCGTAGATTCAAGTGGCTGTTGGGATGATTGTGGAGGTAGCCCAAGACTAACCTTATTTTATTTTATTTCGTAGTGCTTCAGAAACAAAGTTCACTATTAATTTCAGTCACTAAACTGACTTTCAGTTTTCCAGTTTTATTAATTCGTTTCCTAAATTAAGTCAGAGTGAAGCGACATTTATTACTTCTGACAAACATTCAGTTTTCACACAACACGTGTCAACCTCCAGTTGCCACGCTTTTAGTGCTAATTATTAACCTTTCTTTTTCAATTATTATAGTAGTTGTCCGTAGGACTGGCGACCGTAATTATCCCCAAATCTCAAATATCAATTAACGCCAGTTAATTGTTAACTTAACGACCGCACATTTACTTTCTTTATTAACTTTACCCTTTTTCAAAATTAATTTCTACCAATTTGATTTGCATTTTTCCTTCTATTTAGATGTAACCCTTCCTCCCTCTTTACCGACAGATTAACTTCGGTGACGATTGCTTTTTTCAAATTTCCATTAGGTACACGCAGTTTAATTTTTCACTGTCATTAAAGTCGATAAGTGAGTGGAAGGTTACATGCTCACTGGGCCGTTCAGGCTAGCAGCAACCTATGATGTGTTGGAGTCGGCGAAATCTTGCAGCCGTCTTCTTATATTGTGATTAATTATTAAATTGGCTGTTACTTGCCAGTGAAGTGCACCAGCGTTATTTTTTGCCCTGTGGCCGATAACGCCCCAGTCACCTGCCTACTGTTAGCGTAGTTTTCCAGCAGTGTGCCTTTGCTCGTCGTGTTGATTCTGTCTGGCACGGCATGTACTTCAACAGCCTTTTAAGTTGTTTGGTTCATATTTTGTTTACAGTGGTTATTGTTCCCTTGGTTGTTCTTAGACCCCAATTTCTGAAGATGTAGTGCTGTTTGTATCCTCGTCCTCGGCCGATATTTTCCATCGTTGTGCCGTTGGTCGGATGGAAGGGAATTGGTTAAATTGTTGGTCGGTCCTTGGGCCGTCCCTAGTTTGGGTTGCCATCCGATTGCTTAACTTTAACTCTTGGCTGCCTGTCTCACCTCACTTTGCGTTTGAGCTACCTTCTCAGGCCGACCCTTGGAACATTTATGAGCACCACTTGTTCTCTTTGTTTCAGATTGTGATTTTCAATTTAGTTTGAAGTACTGTGCGAGGCCTTCAGCCGTGTATTAATTCAGTTCTTTTACGTTTTACATAAAGGCCTTCAGCTGTGTTAAATTAAAATATTAAAGACTGATATTTTTTTAAAAAAAGGAAAAAAATTTTTCCTTAAAATTTGTGCAATCTGAAATTATTTGTAATCCAGGCTTTAAGCCATTAGTTGTTCGATATGTTATGTGTCGACTTGAGCCGAGGATTTAAATAAACCCCTTTTAATAAGGCCTTCAGCCCTGTGTATTCTTTAAAGGAGAATTTTTTATAAGAAGGAAGGGGTTTATTTTAAATTGTTTGTCTGGCTTGGTGTTCAGGCCTTCAGCAGTTGTTCCTAATTTGTTTGTGGCTTTCAGTCATGCAATAAGTTAATATTTCATTAAATAGGCTTTCGGCTGTTCTGTTGTGAGTTTAAAAGAAATTTCTTGGTTAGTAAAAAAAAAGTTTATTAATGTGTTTTACAGTTGTCCTTCAGACGTGTAATGTAGGCCTTCATCCGCTAATTGTTTTCAATTTCATGTTTTATTTTTAAAAAAGTTTTTACATTCTATTTTTAATTGCTTTTGATTTCTAAGCCAGGCTTTCAGTCCAAAATGCATCTCAAATTTTCTTTAATTAGGCCTTCAGCCGTATTGTCTAATTGTGATCTTTTAAAGCAATGTGTAAATAAATGGTTCTTTGAAAAAAAAAGTTGTGTGTTTGATTGTGCAACTCACAGTAACTGTTTACGGCCCCGTCCACAACTATAACCTTATATTGTGCGCTCTCTGAGTGCCTACCAACCCGGTTTCAATTGCTGATTACGAATCTACCTTAAAATCTACGTACGTTTTGTTTGAAGCTTTTTCTTCGTTTCGCCACAGATGGCGCTGTAATCGGAGGAATAGAAATGGGTACACAATCGTAATTTACGACATGGCTCTTGAATATTCAACGGCACGTGGGGTTCCACCTCCACGCCACGATGGTAGGACATACCAGAATTTCATAAGTTCTAATTGGAAACCCCATTCGCAGCGTCGTATTCCTCCGACATAGCGAACAGGGGACTGCTCGACGGCCATGTAGCCAACCATGACTTGTCATAACAAGCAGTAAACTGCGACCAGAGCTCACGTATCCTGCAGAAGTAGAACAGATAGTGGCTCTAAACATTACAATGCTTGCGCTGTGTTTACTGCCTGCACGCCTACCTTTCATTTGGAGAACAGACGTGCAAGTGGACGGCGAATGTTGCAACCACAGAAGAAAAAGCTGAAACGGTTCCGACTTACGGAGAATGTAGGAGATATGTTGAGGCTGCTGTTGCCCTACATGCCGAGCGTTTTCCACAGAATGTTCGCTCTCGTTCGTTCTTTTACTATAAGTTGTGAACGCCTTAACGTCTGATGGCAGCGTACGGAACACGTTTCACCACGTCAAGAACTTCATGGCGCCGATTTCCACAACCGGGTACTGTTTCGTGGATGCTCTCGTCAACAAATGCAAACGCCCCCTCACGTTCTTTGCGGACGTAATATTTTCCAATGAGTCTATATTCACAAACCATGGTAGCGCCTACCGGAATAACATGCATTACTGGAATGTAGGCATACCCCACTGTTACGGCAAGTTGACCATCTACGTCCTAGGCCGGTTAAAGTATGGTGTGGCATCATGTGGAACAAACACATTGGCCCGTATTTTATCGACGGGACGTTGAATGGACGCAAATATCGAACGTTTTTGGAACGGGAATTACCGGTACTACTGCAGGATGTTGCTCTGGACGTTCGACAACGTAGGCCTACGTGGTTTCAGAATGACGCGCATTACGCAGCTGAAGCGCGGGAGGCAACAGATTGTGTTTACACTGGTTGGTGGATTGGCAGAAGAGGTCCTATTAAATGGTCCAATAGGTCACCGGATGTGACATAGCCGGATTTCCTTGTGTGGGATATTTAAAATATAAGGAGTAGTAGCAACTGGCTACAAGCCGCGAAGACATGGTCGGGCGCATCAGAAACGCCTGTGCTGACATTCACACTGGTAGGTTCCTGTTCTGTGGCCGTCCGGCCGGAGTGGCCGAGCGGTTCTAGGCGCTTCAGTCCGGAACCGCGCGACCGCTACGGTAGCAGGTTCGAATCCTGCCTCGGGCATGGATGTGTGTTATGTCCTTAGGTTAGTTAGTTTTAAGTAGTTCTAAGTTCTAGAGGACTGATGACCTCAGAAGTTAAGTCCCATAGTGCTGAGAGCCATTTGAACCAATTGAACCTGTTCTGTGTACGGTCATTTGAAAAGTGGGTCACTAAGTGTACTGAAGTCGGCGAGACTGCCTTTGAATATCTGTCCCTGCCCTTAGCTGCTATGCGATGCCATAGGTGAAACAGAGCTGCACACTGCTTACAAACTGAAAGGTGTTGGCTTAATAGTTACAGCAGTATCTTGTACTTCTTGATGGCACATCAAAAGGCAAACAAAATAAGCATAAATACCTTACAGTGGAAATATATACACAAAAAATACGCTGATTGCTATATTTGTACCCGGGCCCACGTGACAGGACGTCAACTCTTACTGTAATCGGAAAAGTAGAGTAACTTTCGCCCCGAGCCATGGCCACAGTGACACGTCGGCGGAATACAACGTTGGAAATGAAGCTTAAAATTATAAGTTATGAAATACTGGCCTATCCTACCGCCGCAGCATGGAGGAGAGGTCCCACGTGCCACTGGATAATCAGCATGTCGTAAATTACGATTGTGTACCCGTTTCTATTACTCCGATAAGAGCGCCATCTGTGGTGAAACGAAGAAAATGCTTCAGACAAAGAGTACGAAGATTTTGCCATAGAATCGTAAAGTGCAATAAAACACGAGGGTTCCAACTGAAGATTTAAAAGTTACGCCGCCACCCATGCTCCGGGTGGGGGATCGATTATGGTATCATTGGATGTTCCTGCCCCCCTTCCCCCCGAGACAAATAAATTGGAAATACAACTTTTTTTGATTCTATGTGTTGTTTTCGAGATATTTCAATGTCTTCACCTAAAATATGTAACACCACACCTGTCACATATCTGGTTTTGGTGTGTGTTCACCCCAGGTAATTGACTAACAGATCAACAGAGAGTGCAAAACTGCCGCAATGTGGGATACCGCAAAGAAAGTAATAAGGCCCTGTGACTCCTGATTGAACTGCTGTGGCAGTGTTGACATTAGTTGATTCAGAATTGACCCCTTTTAATTAAAAAGGGGTGCACATTGATCTTATATTCAGCTATTGAACACCAGATGCAAATGTTGAACATAAAATTAATTAAGAAAGTGACTTAGGATTTCAACTACTTGACTGTAAACAGATGCAGTCGATTAGCACAGATTTATTTTTATTCACGACCTTCAATCATCACATTACATGACTCTCCTAACAGGCAGTGGTAATAAATTGCGTTTGCGTGGAGTAAAACAAAATAAATCAAAAGTAATTCATATCGACTAACCCAGGCGTAATGCGAAGTATGAGAATAATTCTACAATACACGCCCCATGAAACCCTCATGGAAACTTTGCCGATGTGATCCAACAAATTAATCAGTTGCCGGAGCGGACGCAATATCACCGAATTCAGCGTGGCGGAGCAGCGTTGTTGTGTGGACTTCGGCCGACCTCGTGGTGCTGCAAGGCTGCGCTCGTCTGTTCACTCCTAGCTATCTTGCTCAGTACATAGCTGAACCAAGACCACCTATCTCCAAGCTCCAAGCCCTTTGCTAAGTCCTAAACTGCAGAGATGCTCAGTCTCTCTCAGGCAAGCTGAGTCAAGAACGCCACTTCCGCACTCTAGGTAAGCTGGGAATGGAAGACCTCTACGGAGACTTCTCACAGTCTGCTCTTCGCCTCGATTTCCCCTCCAGCAAAATCACTTATGCCAATTGCAGCTCAAGTCACGTTAATTATGCATCACTTCCCAGTAACGACCAATGCCTGCTCCGGGAAGTGAACAAATTCCCAAAAAATTTCCCTTCCTCTCAGTTTCTATTTTGCTCCTCCCAGACAACCCATCAAGTGTAGCGCCTGCACAAACACCAAGTTTTCCGGAATTCTGACTCCCAGGAGAGTACTTCAAATTCCTTGGTCCTACATTCCCATAGGAGGCCGGCATATTTCATTCTGTCGCTTTTCACCTGATTTGCTTCAGACTCTGCGGACCGTGAATTCAGCGTGAAGTTGCTATAGTTATGAAAACGGATATTTTGACCTCTGTTGACCGCAACACCATAGCTTTGCGTGGCTTTCTCGCATGTTTCACAGAAAATGGGACGATGGGTATTTATCAACAGATGTACACTATCTCCGTCTGTTTGCCAGTACACCAGCATGGAGCTGGGGTCATTCAGCCACTCACTGTCACTCATCTTAAGGCGGCTGGAGGCCGCGCACTGTTACCGCTTTCTCAGAGTTTGAGCCGCCCTAAGCTGCCTATTGTTGCTTCCCTTAGCCGCTCCCCCGGCGGCCACGGTCAATTCTGAGTACTTCCCTGGGGTAAACTAGCCTCCAGTAATTCGACACGTTTCCACAAAGTTTTCATGTCGTGTGAATTACTTTAAAACCATCACCTGACATTAATTATTCCAATACGTCCACACTATACCCTCTACAAGATGCATTGTGCCTTGTCAGTCATTTTTGTTCAGCCCTACTGTTCGCTCAGCTGAGTTAGGTGATCTTTAAGGACTTTATGTAAGGGACATACTTCTTGCCATCTTACAAATAAACACCCTGTTTAATTAATTATCTAATAGTAAAGAAGAGGTACAGGAAGCAAGTGGAATCTAGTCACAGTTTACCAGGTGCTAATATAAATAGTGACGACACACTTGTGGCAAAGTGCAATATTAGATTTAAGAAACAACAACTGATATGTATTAATAGGACACTATATAAGCTGAAGGTGGCAGAGGTTGTGCAAGAATTCAAGCATGCAACAATGGAATCTAACAAGGAAAAAAGCAGGTGGAATGTTTTAAGGTAAAATATAAGAAAAGCAGTTACAGGCGTATTAGGAATAAGTTGTTAAAGCCTAGGAAACCCTGGATGACACATAATATATTGGAATGTATTGACAAAGCGAACAAATTAAAAGAAAAAATATTCATGAACAATGAAAGCAATAAAGAACCAGCTAACAACAACGTGTCATATGGAGAAAGAAAAGTGACTTGAAAATTTTAACAGGGACGTAGAATATGACATTAAGTATGAAATATAGGATTAAACCTATTGAAAGATTAAACTGTTGCAACACAGGTCGAAAACCAAGTGCAACATAGTGAGGGACAAAAATGGGAAACAACTATTTGACACAGATGTACTGTAAGACATGGAAAAGGTATGCTGAAGACCTGTACAGTGGTGCTGGTATTGAAGATGAAGAACTAATTTACGAAAACAATAAAGGACCAAAAAAAACAAGAGAAGAGTTATTCTTTGCACTAAGCAGATCAAAAATAAATAAGAGAATGGGTATAGATGACATCACTGCAGAACTCCTACAAAACAGTGTTACGAACTCAAAACAAAATTATTTACTGTGGTGTCTAACTGCTGTGAAAAGGGTATCATACTGCCTGATTTCACAGAAATGGAACTGTTGCAGTTTGTTAGTTATATGTTCCACAGATCATTTGAATGATTCTTTTACTGAAATGACGTGGAACGGATCAGTTTACTGGATATATGTAGATGATTAATGTTAATATTTATGAACACACTATTAATTGTAGTCCTACGCATGCGACTACACGCAATAAATTTTTGTAACTGGCAACCGTTTTTTTAGTAGAAATTCCTCAATGGAATAGAATGAGCTGACCAGGAGAAATGCTTTGAAATTAGATTTAAAACTTACTTCGCTACCTGTTAGACATTTTATGTTATTGGGCAAAAGATCAAAAAATTTCTTGCCGCATGTTGAACTTGTTTCTGAGACACTGACAGCATTAACAATTATTCACAAATGCTATTTTACTCTTTAGTGTTATCTGTATGGACATCACTATTCTTCTCAAATTGTGGTGGATTATTTACGACGAATTTAATTCGTGAATATATGTATTGAGACGGCGTAGTTAGAATACCTAGCTCCTTGAAGAGGTACCTACATGACGTTGGTGGGTAAACACCACTTATTATTCAAATTGCTCGCTTTTGTGCAATCAGTCATTTCTTTCAAAGTGATGAGTTACCCCAAAAATCATTCTGTACAACATTATTCAGTGGAAATACGCAAAATATTTCAAGAGGTTGAGTCGTTTGTTTCCAAGGTTAGCAATTATATGAACAGCAAAAGTAGCTGAAATAGGTTGCTTGAGAAGCTCAGTAATATGCTCCACCCAATTCAAATTTTCATCAGTGTGTACATCCAAAAATTTGGAGCATTGTACCCAATTTACTAACTGCTGCTCATTTACTACTTCAATTATCAGTATGAATCCTTTTATTGTACAGAGATGAATGTAATGTGTTTTTGAAAATTTAGTCGATTTTCAGAGAACCACTTAATAATTCTTTGAAAAATATCATTTTCCAACTCTTACGTTACTTTCTCTCTAATTGGATTCGTTGTAACTCCAGTTTTGCTTGTTGAATATAAAGTGGAAGGCCATATATGTATAAGGAACAGGAATTGACCCATAACTGAAAACTTGTGGAACTCTCTTAGTGATTTTTTCCCATTCACTAAAATTTCCTACATTTCTGACATTGTATGAATAATTTAGCACAACCTTTTGAGTTCTGTTTGCTAAGCATGACACAAACCAGCTGTGTGCAAAAAACCTGAGTTTTTCTAAGAGATTAACGTGATCTACACAGTCAAACGCCTTGGAGAGATCACAAAAACACCAACTGGCGATATGGTATTATTTAAGGCTTGTACTATTCGATGAATGAATCTGTAAATAGCATTCTCAGTTGGGCAACCCCTCTGGAATCCGTACTATGATATACTTGTTTCCACTTAAGTGTGTGACTACTCCAGATGACATTAATTTTAACAATATTTTAGAAAAAGAAGTGAGTAATGAAACTAGATGATAAATGTTATAGTGTCATCTTTCTTATGCAGTGGTTCAACAATTGCACATTTCAACCTGTCTGGAAAAATACTCTGTATGGTGCCCTGTATAGATCATTAAGGTCATTACTTATTAAGCTGGAAAAACTTTTCAGAAATCTATCTGAAATTCCACGAATCCCACATGAGGTTTGACTTTTTAGAATTTTTATGATTGCATTTATGAAAAATGTTGGGTACTTTTAGTTGCTTAAAGTTTTGTGAAATGATATTTTTAATATATTATCTTGCTTTATTCAAGCCATTTAATCGTATATTTGCTGCTACACTCAGAAATTAATTGTTAAAAGTACTTGCAGCTCATGTATTATCAGTCACGACATGGGCATTTAGTTTAACTGTTATGGAATCTTGTACATAGTCTGGCTATAGTGTTACCAATTTTACAATGTCACATATAGTTTAATCTTATTATCTGCATTATTTGTTCCTGTCAGGACATGCATATTTACAGACATTTTAATATCTGTCCTTAGGAAAGTAAAGTATTCTTTGTAGTATGCAAGTAATGTCGCCTCTTGACTTACTCTGGTGTTTACGTAAGTTTTCCTCTTCCTCTTATAAGAGATTTTAATTCCCTTAGTTGTCGCTGCTTACTTTTTTTTTTATTGGATCATATGGATAAATTTTTAGGAAAGCGGCTTTTAAATATTGACAGAAATTTACTATGAAATGAAGTGAATTTGACATTAGCATCTCTTTCTATATGTACCTTTTTCCATACCACCCATCTTAACTTACACTTAAAATATTGTGTCCTGTTTTCATTGATAAGTCTCACTTTTTATGAACCTTCTTCAGTGTTACCCAAGAAGGCAAATGCAAAGTACTGTACAGCTTATAGAACACTAGCGCCCCTTCTGTCGCATGCATAAAAAATATTAGTGACAATAGTTAAAGAAGAAAATAGAATGAAACACAGCCAGTGATCAATTTGGCTTCAGAACAGGGAAAGAAACGAGAGAACAAATATTAGCGTTACATCGGGCATTGGAAGGAAGATCAGAAGTAAACAGAAAAAACACGTATAGTGTTCATTGAATCAGAAATGGCATTTAATTTGATTTGTTTTAAGTTATTATGAAAAACACTGCGCACAGTAGCACTGGACTGGAAAGACAAAGGATATGCGAAAGTTAGAATACTGAAGTGGATATTAACTGCAGCAAAAAAGAAGACAAAAAACGAAAGGGGAGCCACCTTATTTATTTAATATGTTCATCGAGGAGCATAACAACAATCAAAGAAAAGACGACTAGAATCAAAATCAATTGTATTCATATTCACTGTATCAGATTTACCGATGACAATAGTAGCAGACTCAGAGAAAGCACTAAACAAAATGTTTCAGATCTTAAATAAGGATGTAAAAACTCTAATTTTAAAAATAAATAAATAAATATCAAGGAGCCAAAACCCATGGTTATAGACAGGAAACGAGATGGAGGCACGACTGACAAAAATACGTAGCGAACAACTACATGAAGTAAACAAATTTCACGAATCTCGGTAGCATTGTAGAGGAAAACAATAGATGCCTCAAGGAAATCAAGAGATGAATAACACTGGCCAGGAGTTCCTTCTAAAAAAGAAGAACCTCCCACTGAACGAGCACGTCAGCTTCCACACGAAGAAAAGATTCGTATACACCTTTGTATGGAGTGTCGTGATATACGAATGTGAAACCTGGACTTAAGCAAAGCAGAAAAAAGCCCTCTTGAAGCTGCGGAAATGTGGATCTGGAGGAGAATTATAAGAACTAGCAGGACCGACAGTAAAAGGAATAAGGTGGTTCTGCAGGAAACAGTGGAGAAGAAAGAACTGCTGAAAGTTATAGGCCAACGCAAAATAATACTTGTTGGAGACTTAATCAGACATGATATTGTACTGCAAAATACTTTCGTAGGGAAGATCGTGGGGAAGAAAACCAGGAAACGACCGAGAACATCCTACTTAAAAATATTATATGTGAGATGGGATATTTTGCAAAGATGAAGCTAAAGAGAACTGTAAGGAGAGGAAGATGGGGCTGCAGAGACAAGGCTTAGACTTTTGAAAGAAGAAGAAGAGGTCAAGTGTGTTGTCGCAAACATTTACACTTCGAGTGGATTCGTGAACTGCTCAAAATAAATTTCAGAGAAAGCATTTAGTGAAATTTCTGGCGATTTAGTATGCCTACCATCGGCTTTGAACAGGTATTTTCGCCAACGTTCAAAATGGTTCAAATGGCTCTGAGCACTATGGGACTTAACATCTTTGGTCATCAGTCCCCTAGAACTTAGAACTACTTAAACCTAACTAACCTAATGACATCACACACATCCATGCCCGAGGCAGGATTCGAACCTGCGACCGTAGAAGTCCCGCGGTTCCGGACTGAGCGCCTAGAACCGCTAGACCTCCGCGGCCGACTTTCGCCAACGTATCGAGGAGTACTTTGGGGACACCGCCAGCTACTACCGTATGAGTTGGGTACTTATTTGAGATGATACTCAAGTTTTCTTTGAAACTGCTATCTGTTAGTAAAAGACTTCGCCAAACGAATCTTCTTTCTCCATCGGGCGCAACGACTCGTGTAGTCCATGAAAGATGCACGGAACGCTATAGGTACACCCAGTTCTTGCAATCAAATAAATCGGCTATGGCACAGCACTGCTGCGACACCGGTCACACTATGCGGTATGAAAAATTTCGAAATTCTATTATCTTTTTAGAAGAAGAAGAAGTTGAGAATCGTTTGGCGAAGAATTTAATTAACAGATATAGTGGTTTCTGCATGAAACAATCATAGAATCCGGGGCTTTCTTTAAAACACTTGCGAAGACGTCGCTACGTTGCAGTTCTTAATAATAAATCAGTATTCCATTACGGTCCGCCACGATAGCTGGGTGGTCAGCGCGACGGTCATTCACGACAAGAGACCCGGGTTCTATTCCCGGCTGGGTCGGAGATTTTCTCCGCTCAAGGACTGGCTGTTGTGCTGTCCGCTTTATCATTTCACAATCAGCAATGGAAGGTTTTGTGTTAGCTGAAGTGCCAACACCGTTTTACGAGTGGAGGCCTAAATGCACGCGTTTTAGCTCACGCAGGCTGGCGTGAGGAGGGAAGAACTATACTGACGGGAGGTCTGGAACATGACAAGGAATGAGAATTCAGAAAGCAGACGTAATTAGTTTGATAATTAACTTTAATCCATTAATGATGAACTTCGCTCTTGGCGGTACATGATTCACAATACTATCTGTTCAGAATACATTCTTGAATATAGTAATTATGGCGCCTTGCTAGGTCGTAGCAAATGACGCAGCTGAAGGATATGCTAAACTGTCGTCTCTGCAAATGAAAGCGTATGTAGACAGAGAACCATCGCTAGCAAAGTCGGCTCTACAACTGGGGCGAGTGCTAGGAAGTCTCTCTAGACCAGCCGTGTGGCGGCGCTCTATCTGCAATCACTGATAGTGGCGACACGCGGGTCCGACGTATACTAACAGACCGCGGCCGATTTAAAGGCTACCACCTATCAAATGTGGTGTCTGGCGGTGACACCACAGAAGGCAACGGGAAACCAGCACTGGAATCACCTCCATAGACGGTCATGCGGCGGACCTTTCTGACGAGGCTTCCGCCATGACAAGACCTGCCGTAAGGCAGAACACAAAGTTTTTTTATTCCATTATGGATCGACTTCGTAGCTACAGATTTAATTTATGCATACTTTTTTGATGGATTAACGTCATTGGACTTGTGTTTCTGTGGGCGTATACGCGGTGGCGAGTTTAAAATGACGGAGCTTGTACCGTAATTCCAGTCTGTCGGCTCGCTCTGAAGAGGACCGATAGATATACTGCCGAAATATCACGAGAAGATATAGGCTTTCTGCAGCTGCACATGCGAAATGTAGTGGACCGAACGTTTATATGTTTACTTACATCATTTTCTGAATTTCGCATGTAACTTTCGGTGAAAATAAAGTGTCACGAAAATGCCAAAGAATTCTAGAAATTACAAGCTACGTTTATCACCGGATACTTTTCAATAGCTTGGGTGAGTGCCTGCGCACGTGGATTGGATTGTGGCCTGGCAGGTAACTTTTCAGCTAGATGAAACTATTGAAATCAGCGGAACTTATATCGTTTACAAGCTTGGATAGTCACGGACTGCAGATCTGTGGTCATAATTGTATTACTTGATGAATTGTTGATGTTGTTGACTGTACTTTTCGTTTTGTCGCGTGTACGTTATGATGCTATCGAAGTTGTTGGAGTTCGTTGCTATTAAGTTTCTAACATCATTTGAATGTCGTATCTGTTTCTCAAATTTTCAGAAGAATGCTTTCCAAATGCTATATTCTTTTGAATTACATTTTCTTGGATCTTATGCTAAAGCAATTTAGCACTGATGCATATAGATTATTGAAATATTTCATATACAGGATGTTGCACGATGGGAATTACATTGTTTGACCTTTAGTAACTGTAGAAGTATTAGTGATAACCTGAACCCATTGTGATTGCACGATGCTCTCATGACTAGTGAGGTAGACATTCATTTGTTTTTCATTTGCTTATTTTCAGTTGCCAGTAACTGCAGTTAAGTAGCAAGACGGCTTGAAACTTGTCCTTAAAGCAAAGAACTTGGATTTTAAAGTGTTATCTGAAATTAGAAAACATGAAAGCAGCACAGAGGTGATGCCAGGAAGAGTTTAATACTGCGCCACCGTCACGCGTAACAATAACGAAATTACGGGACAGATGTGAGAGGAAAGGAAGTCTGAGTGATCCGAAGAAGCGACGGTGTGTCAGGAAGAAATCAGTCGCCGCGCGGGATTAGCCGAGCGGTCTCAGGCGCTGCAGTCGTGGACGGTGCGGCTGGTCCCAGCGGAGTTTCGAATCCTCCCTCAGACATGGGTGTGTGTGTTTCTCCTTAGGATAATTTAGGTTAAGTAGTGTCTAAGCTTAGGGACTGATGATCTTAGCAGTTAAGTCCCATAAGATTTCACACACATTTGAACATTTTTTTGAAGAAATCAGTCACGGACGAAAGAGGGGTGGGCGCAGTGGTACAAGCTTTGGTATTATCCTCAAAGATGTCCATACGGCAAGCTGCGCGTGGATCATGTGCAAGCCAATGAAGTGTTCACCGCAGTTGAAAGCAAGCCAAGTGGGAGCCCTGCATTTCCAGGTTGCCCTCACGCGATGAGTCAGAACGATCCGAATATGCGCATCGAATGTCGTCAATGGATATGCGAAATTGGACAGTTGACTCATGTCATTGTTTGGTCTAATTAGGCGACGTTTAAATTGAATGGAACCATCAATCGCCATAATTGTGAGGACTGGGCAAGAGATAATACTCGCGTTACGGAAAAATCGAGCTGTTAATCTTCTTGAGTTAGCAGTTTGGTGAGGTATGTCTGTCAGAAGACTAGTGAGGCCATTCTTTTATAAAAGAACAGGGACAGGAGTAAAGTACCTTACCTGGTTGCACGAAGGACTAATATCAGCTGTTCACCAGCCTACCGAGATGAAGATTGCGGTAATTCTAGGATGAAACATATGTTGAGAGGTGGATAGGCCGACGAGGAAGTGTTTAGTTCCTGCCGAGGTCTCCCTATCTAACGCTGTTGGACTTCTGTCTGTGGGAAGATCTGAAAGGCACCATCTACGCCACAAAGCCACGTACACTGGATGATGCTCAGGGAGGCGATTGTCACTGTTTGTGAATCCGTTCCAATGACAACCATAGCACATCTGTGTCGATCTATTCCACAACGTTACATGCGCTGTATTGCTGCCGACGGAGGTCATTTTGAACATCTTCAGCAGTAAAACATAGTGCTCAGGCACTATGGGACTTAACTTCTAAGGTCATCAGTCCCCTAGAACTTAGAACTACTTAAACCTAACTAACCTAAGGACATCACACACATCCATGCCCGAGGCAGGATTCGAACCTGCGACCGTAGCGGTCGCGCGGTTCCAGACTGAAGCGCCTAGAACCGCACGGCCGCACCGGCCGGCATCGTCAGTAATGTAGTGACCATGTACGTGATTTAAAACTGTAAAGCATTTGTTATTTTTGTTAGAGTTATTAAATTGCAAACAGTGTAAACCCTTTCTGTGGCACCCCATGTTTTATAGTTAATAATAAAATCGTACGCTTTTTTTGTACCCTAAAAGTGATGGCAAGTTATATTTGTCTGACGGGGAGAGACAGCAACGAGAAATGATCTTCCCCTCAGAACCCAACCCTGGACCCTCACGTCACAGACCGAACCATCCCTTCGACCGTGAGAAAAGTAGTAGTCTCCTTCCAAGACAGAAGCTATCTATAATGTAATGGTTCGTGACTGTGGCTTTTAGTACAAAGACATATGCCGTAGGACAGGCAAATGGTAACGTGATTTGTCAGGTTTTTTCGGCACCATTCGTTAATAGTGTTCTTTTGGATATCGAATTTTTGATTCCATTTTCCTGCAAGATATTTCGCCGATCAAAGCAGTCTCTTTCTTCAGGTGCCATCAGCCGTATAATTATTCGTATTCGTTGCAAGGATTCGAACCAGGCTGTGGAGAACCATTGGGTCATGCCGCTATCACAACCTATTTCGAATCCCGACACCGGCTCTGCTCTTTGACGCTTATTTGTCGTTCACCGCATTCGCAAGTCCACCTCAGTCAATTGCGGCTCCGCTATGCCGATACTGTGCAGACTACAATATCCGTAAAGTACCTTACCGTGTTGCAGGAACGAATTGTGCCAACTATTCAGCAACTGTACAAATGTGAAGATATTTTTTTTCCTTGCAGCAAGACCATGTGTTGTCGCATCACCAGGTCGTGTGTGACAATTCCTGGATGAAACATTTGTTGAGAGGTGGATAGGCCGACGAGGAAGTGTTGAGCTGCCATCCAGATCTCCCGATCTAACGCCGTTGGATTTCTTTCCGTGGGGGCCTCTGAAAGACACCATCTACGACACAAAGCCACGTGCTCTATATGACATCAGAGGGTCATTTATCTCTGCCTGTCAACGTTTCGATGTGATCTCTTTTTTTGTTACGAAAATCTCGTTTTCTGAACGCTTGGGAGTAATTGCAGAGTAGTTCAATGATTGTTTCACCGAGCTCTTTTGACACTTTCTCACTTGAGCTTATTTTCTGCTACGCGGTTCAAAATGGTTCTAATGGCTCTGAGCGCTATGGGACTTAACATCGGAGGACATCAGTCCCCTAGAACTTAGAACTACTTAAACCTAACGAACTTAAAGACATCACGCACATCCATGCCTGAGGCAGGATTCGAACCTGCGACCGTAGCGGTCGCGTGATACCACTTCCACAGCGGCCGGCTGTTAGGCGGAAAATATTACAAATAATATGACGATGTAACGTCGGTGCTGCGTTATAGACTTTCTTGCCGATTAAACAGGACGCACTTTTAAGCAAAAGCTCTAGAATCCGCCAAGTTAAGCCAGCATGTCTGCGGTGTAGACACATGGAATGAAAAAAACTTCAAGATTTCATCGAACATTTAAATTCTATACTGAATATTATAAAATTTGTAATGGAACTTGAAAAAAGAGAGTCAGCTATCATTCCTCAGCCTCATAGTTAAGAGAAGAAAATATTTATTTCTGGGGCACAGAGTAAATAGGAAAAACACGTACACTGACCGCTATTTCTACACGTCAAGCCATCACCATCCTTCACAAAGAAATTCCGTTCTAAAGACTTTTGTCCATGACTCTCAAACGCTGTCAGACAAGCAGAGCCTCACCAAAGAATTAGAGACAGCTACGAACAGCGTTCCGTAGAAGATTCTGAAAGGCCGTTCCAGTAAAAATCAACGACGCCTGAGGAAGTGGTTGAGACAATGAAAGAAAATAGCCAAGAATCGCTTATCTGCCTTGTGCTAGCTCAGAATAATTAAAGGTTAATAGACTCATAAAGAAACTGACATCAAATATATTTCGCTCTTGCTAACAATAAATCTTCTTTGTAATGTTAATGAGGATATAGATATCCGAAAGTCGCCTGTATACTGTACTTCATGCGAGTATGACAGGCTTAGTGGGAACAGACCATTACACCTGTAGAGCAGCGACACACCTGCCTAAAAAAACCAAGCACATAAGCTCCCCCGAGCACTGCCTTGAGTGCAGTCACGAAATAGAATACGACGTCACATCAGTTAAATGTCTAGGCAGGCGATATGAAATGCAACGTGCGCGTAAGGTCGGAAATAGGGAAGACAAATAGACGACTACGGTGTATTTGAAGAATTCCGGGAAAGTTTAGCTTATCTATAAAGGAGACCGCGTGGGCCTGGATTTGCGTCTGATTGCAGAACGATTCTGTTGAGCCCAACGCACACTTTTGGAGAAAAACAAGAGGCACAACGAAGGAGTTATGCGAATGGGACAGAAATCGGTAGATGTAATGTACATGTACATACAAACAAATCATTACAGATTCATAAGAAAATGGATGACATTAACTGAACTTTTCGTCGGTGCTTGAGAGAACATGATAATAATATTGAAAGGAAAAAGGGAGTGTTCCTCCTTTTTAATAAAATTGGATGATTTATTCAAGAGAAATAGCTTCACAAATGGAGTAAGCCGATAATGGCATTGGTCCACCTCTGGGCCTTATGAAATCACTTGTTCGGCTTGCTAATGATTGACAGATGGCCTCCTGAGGGATACAATGCCACATTATGTGCAATTGGCGCGTTAGATCGCCAAAATCCCGAGTTAGTTGAAGCGCTCTGGCCATAATTCTCCAAATGTTCCCATTTTGAGAGAGATCCATCTATCTTGCTGACGAAGCACGCCGTGTGTGGGCGAGCATTACCTTACTGAAATGTAAGTCCAGGGTGGTTTGCCATGAAGGACGAGAAAATGGGGCACAGACCATCATCGGCGTACTGCTCTGCTGTGAGGTTGCCGCAGATGACAACCAAAAGGAGATGAAAAGAAATGGCACCCCAGGACAACACTCGCAGTTGATGGACTGTATGGTGGGTGAGGTTGGTATACCACCACTGTCTGTGGCGATTTCAGACACGTCTCGCTTGTCGTCGGAGCTCAGTTCTAAGCGGAACTCGAAAACAATCTTACTACCGTCAATAAGACTCCTGTCCGAAGACGTATTTGGAAACGTTCCGCACAGCTGTGGGCTACCAACCTTACTGTCACCGAACATATGGCAATTCAACCGAGACGCCATTTATTTTCTTAGTTATGCTTCCCTTTCAGTAAGATATGCCCCCCCCCCCCCCCTGCATACGGACAGAGTTTCTACTGCTTATCTTCGTGCTTGCCAAACCCTAACTTAACCAGCAAGGTCGCCGGGTCTCTCCTCAACTGAAAAGGTTTGCAGCAATGTGGAAAGGGCCGTTCAACCTCGATATTTTGACGATCTAAATCACCTATTGGGTAGAATTCAGCACGATACCCGCCAGGAAGATATCCAGCGACTCTATCAATCAGTGGTATGCCGAACAACTGCTTGTATGAGAATGAAATTTTCACTCTGCAGCGGAGTGTGCGCTGATATGAAACTTCCTGGCAGATTAAAGCTGTGTGCCCGACCGAGACTCGAACTCGGGACCTTTGCCTTTCGCGGGCAAGTGCTCTACCAACTGAGCTACCGAAGCTACCGAAGCTACCGGTAACTCAGTTGATAGAGCACTTGCCCGCGAAAGGCAAAGGTCCCGAGTTCGAGTCTCGGTCGGGCACAGAGTTTTAATCTGTCAGGAAGTTTCATATCAGCGCACACTCCGCTGCAGAGTGAAAATCTCATTCTGGAAACATCCCCCAGGCTGTGGCTAAGCCATGTCTCCGCAGTATCCTTTGTTTCAGGAGTGCTAGTTCTGCAAGGTTCGCAGGAGGGCTTCTGTAAAGTTTGGAAGGTAGGAGACGAGGTACTGGCAGAAGTAATGCTTGTATGAGGATGAGGACTAGAGGTGGACGAACGCGTTATTGGTTTGCTCAATTTGTGAAGCTCTGTCTGTTGAATAAATCATCCAATATTGCTGAATATGTAACCATTTGTTTGTCTATAGATGTACATCGCGTCCACCGATTTCCGTCCCATTCGCATAATTCCTTCGTGGTGCATCATTTTTGGGTAATAATGTCGTGGGACTAGGGCCTCCCGTAGGGTAGACCGTTCGCCCGGTGCAAGTCTTTCAATTTGACGCCACTTCGGCGACTTGCGCGTCGATGGGGATGAAATTATAATCATTAGGATAACACAACACTCAGTGCCTGAGCGGAGAAAATGTCCGACCCAGCCGGGAACCGAATCTGGGCCCTTAGGATTAAAATTCTGTCGCGCTGACGACTCAGCTACCAGGGGCGGACATTCTGAAGTGATGACCGTTAAGACAAGAGAAATTACGGCTCGTACGGAGCTTAGAGACAGAAGCTTTTCCCACTCTGAAACAGGAAGGGGAATGACCAGTAGTGGTACCAGGTACCCTCCGCCACGCACATTGTGGTGGTCTGAAGAGTCTGTGGGCACATGTAGGTGATACAAGTCTCGGGGTGCAAAGGCCAGGTTTCTGCAACAACGTAATTAAGGATCCAATCGAAATAAAGACGGAAGACCTAATAAACCGAGATGGTGGTTCAGTTTCAGAGGGAGTTGGGATACGGCAACCATTTTTAGTGAGACATCGCCAGGCCACTCCTCTGCCAGAGCTTGGAAAGGGAATGAGTACCCCTCAGATTAACAGTGCGGCCTCCGAAAAACAAATGGGCTACAAATGAGCATCAAAGCGCATAGCGTATGCAGTGAGTCTCACTCGACAGCCACGCAACGCAACAGAACTTCACAATGTGGTGCAATCCCGATAGTGAGTGCACATAATAACTGCAGAGGTAAAAAAAAAAAACTAGAAGGAGACGATTGAGTCGGTCGTGGAGAAATTTTACAGCAAAAAGAATCCATGATTCGGCTTAGTTGAGGATAACAATACACGGTGTATCAAAAAGAATCATCCGATTTCACACGTCTATATTTCTGAAAATAAGACACATATACAACGAATTTTGTTTTTGATGAACGGGAAATTTAAAATGTTTTTTTCACACCTTTTCACAGGTGTTCAATAAGTCCTCCTTGAGATGCATGGCGTATGTCAGTGCGGTAATTCAGATTGTTCCCACCCTGCAGCGAGCGTGTCGTGACCTACAGGTTCCACAGCTACTGTTATTCGATGTCTCAGTTCATTCACTGTTGTTGGTAACGGAGGCTCATAAACAGAGTCTTTTGTAAACCCGCACAAGTAATAATCACACACAGTCAGGTCCGGTTACCTTGGAGGCCAATAATGTAAGGCTGAATCATTTGGTCCAGTGCGACCGATCAATCGTTCAGTAATCTTTTGATTTAAGAATTCACACACTTCCAGATGACAGTGTGGCGGCGCCCCATCATGTTGATAAATGAAATAGTTCCAACCAGTTCCCAACTGCGGGAAAAGAAAGTTCTCAAGCATATCGAGATATATACTTCCTGTGACAGTGTTCTCGGCAAAGAAAAATAGACCATTCACCGTTTCTCGTGAAACTAGTCAAAACACATTAAATTTTGGAGAGTCCCTCTCTTGTTGTACAACTTCATATGGCTGTTCTGCACCCCATATTCTCACATTGTGATGGCTCACTTTTCCATCTTGCCAAGAATGAAATTACAAAACTCCACACATTTTTAGTAGCAGAACAACCTTCGTACCACTCCACTCACCACTGTTGTCAAATTTATTCAAGATGGCGGATCCAAGATGGCGCCGATAGCTATGGCACAGTCGCAATGACGTCATGGCGGGAAGTTCAAATTTTGGCAGGAGGATGGGTCACTTGGACTACCTCTACCAACCAAAGTCATCCGACCGCCACCTCTTCCTAGGAATTGGCAGGAAAAGGCTCAGCCTGTGCTGGATAGGATGGATGTAAGTATTTTGCAGGCAGTCTTTATTTGAACAGCTAGAGGCAGTAGCTCCTTCCAGTGTGTTCACCATGAGGCCCGAAGTCCAACTGACCTAAACACAGTACTGCCACCAGGGGGCGCTGTCCCTTCTGTGACGTAATCAAAGATGGTGGTCTGGGGAGGAAAAATGGAGGGAAAAGGACTCAGCCTGTGCTGGGCTGCTGGATAGGATGGACATAAGTCTCTATTTTGCAAGCAGACTTTATTTAAACAATTTGAGGCAGTAGCTCCATTCACTGTGCCACCTTGAGGTCTGGAGTCCAACTGGCCCAGCACACAGTACTGTCACCTGAGTGCGCTCTCATCCCATGGTGGTTTGGAGGAAAAATGGTGGGAAAATGACTCAGCTTGTGCCAGGCTGCTGGAGAGAGGAAGGAGTGCACTTTATTTATTTTCGAGCGATTTATTTAGGGATGGATTTGACATAGTATATTTATGACACTGATGCAAAACACTCACCCTGATGTGCTTAGGGTCACAATACACAACATACAGACACACCAACAACTTGTAAATTACCAAAATAATGCAGTACACTGATGTACAGACATGCAACCAACTCGTAAGTTACAGAAATAACGCAGTACACAGCATACAGACCTGCAAACCACTTGTAAATCACCAAAATAATGCACTACAGTGATGTGCAGACACGCAAACAACTTGTAAATTGTCAAAATAATGCGGATACTGACGTCACAGGTTGCTCTATAGAAATCCATTCCAATGCTTCCCAGAGCAGAACAGGGTGTATTGTTCCTAGCGATCCTAACAGGACAAGCTAGCTGCATCTAGCCGTGCACGCGTTTACCCCCTCAGCATGGCAGACGCATCGCCTCAATATGTTCACGTGGCACACGAAAATAGCCCAGAATAACACTGATTGCATTTTTCCTGATGGTCCTAACAAGGCACTCTGTCCATCACGTATTACCCTCTCCAGAAATTGTTAAGTCCTGGTTACAACAAACATCCTCTAAATGCAAAAGTTCTCACCGCTAAGTAGAGCCTCCTACGTCCCAGCACAAAGGATGTCTTATAAATGAATGGAGCATTTTGCATGGCTCGTACTGAATTTGCCCGCCAAATTACTGATGCTGCTGGTGTGGAAGCACTGTTCACCATTGTTTTCTGCATTCAAGACTTACAGTGGCAAAACTATTTTGTTCAGATCACCATATTGCACTAACAATTAAACCCCGCTAAAGTGATCTAACGATTGTCATATGCATCCCACGTATTCACTGTGCCACTGTGCAGCGCCAATGGAGGAAACTACCTCCGTAAACGCTACCAGTGACCACAGCCACGAAAGACCGTGTCAACCAGTGAGAGAGGCCAGACGGCCATTGATGACCCCACATCCCAGGAGAAAGCTATCAACACTCCCAGCACAAACGCTCGTCGTATTCAATCTTCTCAAATATCCGCAGAGTATACACACGACACATGCAGTCCCAAAGGCGACTCAACGCAAACCGGGTATTAGTTCACTGTTCACCTGCCCAGGGGAAGCGCAAGCCAAATCGTCATAAGTGATAAGCTTTCTCGGAATCTCTGAAGTGATGTACAAAGAATGGGGAAGACCAATCTCGGAACAAAGGCATCACTGTTTCCAGCCCCGACCTGCTTGCCTAACACTACGCTTTCTACGACCATTTCCAGATTCACAAGAATATTGGAAACCATACACATATTTATCAGTGTAAGTATAACTAAGTATTAGGATTGCTGCCATAGTCTGACACCAAGCAATGTAGTGCATATGCCTCCTCTTTACAACTGTGGTTCTGCAACGAATATCGGTATCTATAACCCACATTAATTTTCCACGTAAAAAAATCTTTCACTCCCAATACAGCTATCGATACGCTGAATATATACCTCCCTCACAATAGGATGTGCAGTAGCAACCACCAGACATTTGTCCATATACTGCAAAAATCGTTCTACAAAGGCTGGGTTGGTTCTCCTAGGCATAAAGACATCACTGCTTCTCGCCCCGACCTATTTGCTTGCTTGCTTGCTTTCTACACACATCTCAAGACTATGGGATTACATGGTTTTCCAGAATATTATACCATTTACGCGATACTTCTTGATATCAAGCACATAGCAGTATCCTACCAATTACTCACGCAAAATATTACCGAAGATATAGACTGAAATTATTTCTCTACAAACCTGAAACTTTAGCGAGGTATAGCGTGGTGTAAACCATTAACTAGAAACTTATCCCATCAGCGCCAAATGAAGCCCACTTCTGCAACACAAAGTAGCATAAATGACAGTGTGGGAACTGGGATAAGGACAAGGATTTTGCTAATGCATTGTGGTGCGTCTCCAAACTACATACAAGTACAGCAGTCCGAAGCAGATCCACATCCCTCAGACCCCATTCACTTCTATGACCCCAACATACGATCTCCGTTATTCTGTACCATCCAACAGAGAAAAATTACGAACTATAAAGCTCCACCAACTTCATTCGATAGAGAACTCAATAAGATTTTTACCACATCTCTCTCCTCCCATGTAGAGCGCTGTCTGGTATACATTGATGATGTATATGTTCGATAATTAACAATGAATGGATGTACTGCACAGTCATCTATCTACATTCCCAATGATACTCGCAAAGTAGAGAAGGGATGTTTTAGCTATGATCGGATCGTTTGGGGAAGAAGACCAGACAGCGAAGTCATCGGTCTCATCGGATTAGGGAAGGATGGGAAAGGAAGTCGGCCGTGCCCTTTCAAAGGAACCATCCCGGGATTTACCTGGAGCGATTTAGGGAAATCACGGAAAACCTAAATCAGGATGGCCGGACGCGGGATTGAACCGTCGACCTCCCGAATGCGAGTCCAGTGTCTAACCACTGCGCCACCTCGCTCGGTTTTAGCTATGATACTGATATTGGGAAACATGCTGTCGCATCATTGGTCGGTGTTGAAATTACTGTAAAACTGTTGCGTTATCAGTTGTGAAGCTTATTATTTCAGTGTATTGACAGTGTCTTTTCCATCCCGTCCGTCCACTGGTATGCTGTTGGTTACCACGAAATGATTGACATCGCCTGTTTGAGTTGGAGAAAGAGTTTTGGTGGAGGGGCAACACCTTCTGAGGATGGCTAGCACCGAAACAGTGATCGTGTACATGACTGCAATATGAGGAATCAGTCAAAACAGAATTCAGAGCTATCAGCTGTTCCATCACTGTGACAGATCAGTATAAATGTAGAGGTCGTCAGTCACCTTCGGACAGCAGTTTGGAAACTACCCACAATGCCACCAAATTCTTCCAGTTTCTTTATGTTGTCACTCTCCTTCACCTAAAATCATGTGTGTGTTGTGCTATGGTAGCAGCAGTAACAACATGACTTATACCGTCCGATGAAGAGAAAAACAAATGAATATCTAGTATTCCATACATAGGCAATGTATCACAGAAGATTGCAAATATTTTCAATAATCACAAAGTAATTGGGTTTTCCACATCTAATAAACTACAACAAAAACTAATACATAATATAAACTGTAAGCATGATCCATGTTCAGACTCTGGAATATACGAGGTAACATGTCAGGAATGCTCTATGTTCTACCTAAGACAAACAGGCCGAAATTTCAACACCAGGTACACAGAGCACATTAGAGCCTACACACTGCGTCAACAATAGCAACACACAGACATAATACAGGACACCCATTTGGGAAAATAGAGCAAAATGTCAAAGTACTCCACCGACTAAATAAAGGACGTAAAATAGATTTGCTAGAAGAACTGGAGATATATTCACATTGCAGAAAATATGAAGATAAAGTATTAAACAAAAAACTTGAAAGTGAATCAGTGAATTTCTTCAGATGTTTCGATAGTATACTTAAATAAAAATAGTAAAACATAGAAATAAGCACAATTGTAAAATCGATAAAGTAATTTATGAGCCAAATTGTTAAGATAAATAACCTCTGTACAAAAGCATATTATAATCTGTGGATGACTTATAACGTTATCTCTGTGGACTACTTGTAAGAAGATCTTTGAAACTGTTTTGTTTATATAAGATATTTCCGATGTGTAAAGTGTTCAACAAGTTGTGTGTGATGTTTAGCGTGTGTGAGACTCTGTACAAATGGACCATTAGAAAACTGTAAGTACAAATTCTTCTAAACTTCGTCACTAACTTTACCAAAAGAATCGACACCCAACTAAAAAAATCGTATGTTTCTTATATATTGCAGTAAAAGTCAACGAAATGAAGCAGACTCTCACAAATCGACATCAATAGAAATGGCTTAATGCACACAATAAACGCACTTGAAAATGGGAATCATTTCCCGCAACGCGTCTTGTGAAAAGTAAAATAAATAAAAATCGTGACTGGAAGAAGAAGATTTATTTATAAACAAACCTATTAATTCTATTTACATCCAAACCAGGACACAACAACCAATTTTTCAAAATTTTCTTCACTCACGCCCATGAGTTTATTGGAAAAACGTTTTTGTTCGAATAAAATGATCTTTCTACGTCTCAAAAAGTGACAGGTGCATATTTAAGTGAAGAAATTTCTGGTAAAGCCAGATGAAATTAAAAATTCTTTACATTTTCACAATAAAATATTTTTTGTCAACTTAATAAACTAGAAATCAGAATCAGAACCAATAACTAGGTTCACATTAACGTTTTGCTGCAACTTCACTTCTCCTTGGGATGATTGCAAAGATTTTTCATTGTCCTCAATCATTGTCAGAGACTACACCACTTACCTGTGGCTTCCAGCTCCTTTATTGCTGCAGGAAAATGCGCAAAATTTGATCTGATATAAATCAGATATTGCTTCAAATGTGTTCTCTTGAATGCCACTTCATTAGGGATTATACCCAAAACAGAAATAAAACAGGGGGCAGTAACTTAACGCTTTTGAATAGAATGAATCAAGCAGATGTTAACTTCAACATATTTGCGGGATTTTTGTTCTCTTGCCAACTTAACTTCTTCAAAATTATCACTGTGAAAGATGGCAATATTTTTATCTAGATACCCCATCCGATTAAAATACGTAGGATGTGGTCGCAAAGATAAACCTGGCAGTACATGTGTAAATGCGTCGACACGGACAGGTGTTTTTAAAAATACTTTCAATAAGAAAAAGAGTTAGCATATAGTGTTAGTTGTTTAATGTGCTCATAGGTAACAAACATTTATATTCGTGCTTCTATTTACCTCTTTTGTGAAGGATATCAGCGTATTTACATTGTCTGTTTCAGACGTACTGTTTCCAAGCATGTAACGTGCTTTAGGGCAGTATGAAATACTTGTATTCTTTTGCTTTCCCTGCCTTCATCATATACGAGGCAGCATCGCTTAACAACAATAGGACACCTTCTTGCTCAGATTTATTGGCACGAAGTATACTGACGTCTACCGACATCTACCGAGTCGAACTGTGGCGCTTGATCTCACTGAAAGTATACAGACAGTAATAAAATTCGTGAAATTATTTACGTTCTGGACTTTTGGTCTAATTCGTATGAAAAACGTAAATAAAAGGTCATATTACGCAAGTTCTTGTCTTATATGCACTAAAACGAGAAAAATGATGTACTGTGCATTATAAATATTTAAATTGGTGAAGCTATATCAATGAAACCTTCGAAATATGGTTTTACTCGCGAAATGACCAAAACATACAAACATGCTTTTGTATAAAAGTCCGATTCTAGTCATAAAACACCACATTCTGAAGAATGACTGGTGCTACGGTTGTATGAGGTTTCATGTAAGGGAAAAGCAATGCTCAGAGAACACACACAGCACTCACATCGCGTTGGAATTTTCGAGCACAGATAAATATACACCAGGCTTATATTCATTGTCTTGTGGCTTGAGGTAAGGAAAATCAGATAGATACTAACACCCGTTGCAACTGGTGTTACTAGGGACAGAACATCAACTGTGCTGCAAAACTTGTTTGAAATTACTCTGTATCACGCGTTTTACAACGACTTCAAGAAAAGAGAATATTTTGAACACCTGACTCGCTTAACAGTGAGAGGAAACCTTCCAACCGAACGGAAGTGATCCTGCTTATGCCCGGAAATAATCGAACAATTGTAACACATTGTATATGAGCTGTAATACATATGGGTAACAGTAACAAGTGAACTAAAGTACTGTGTCAATCTCCTTAGAAAAGTTGGTAAAGATGGTATGACTGTCACGATACCAAATCAAAGACTCGTCCGTCGGTAAGAAAGCTTACTCTATCTTCACAAGACAGGTGCAGACACCTTCCAAGGTATATATATGGTCTGAAAACACAACTATCCGCGTCTTGAAATGATAGTTTAATCATAACTGATTCGTAATTTCAAGAAATGATAACGAACTTGTTTATGTGAGGCAGACGGCTGATCCGAAAATGAATTTACGAAGAGCCAGTTGGAGGAGTGCAGGTTATTGAAAGCCGTACGTTGGAGAAACTCGACGAATACATGTACGTCAGAGGCCGGCCTGACACTGAAAGAGGGCAGAGAAGAAGAGAAAACCAGCAGAGTGGCTCTTCTTTAAGGTGCTTGCAGAAAACTAAGTTTCGTTCTCAAGGATTACGGCATTCCGATGACCCTGAAGAGGAAGTTATTCAACGCATGTATGTTCCCAGTCGCCACTTATGGTCAGCATACTGTCACACAGGCTCGGCGAACTGCCAGGTGATTATGAGTCACGCAGTAGGTGATGGAAAGCCACGTTCTAAGGACTCGCTTCGGAAGAAAATAAAACCCAAAAACGTAAAGCCACTCCGCGAAACAGGATCTGAGTGGACCGACCAACAAAGAAGGCACCAACGGCAAGCCAGACTTGGGGCACAGCTTACACGTTAAGCCGGTGGGTTTAGGAGGTTAGAGAGGTGGAAGCAGATCGCAATAAAGCCAACAGCTTTGCGTAATTTGGATGTTGCCCACACTCAAATGAGGGTGATAATAGCATGAAAAAAGAAGGAATAGGGGAAGTATGTGGTAACTGTGATTGTTAAGTCAGGAATCATAAATGAGAAGCCTGTTTTTTGGATTACAATGCCACCATCATACTTTAACTATCGTCGTCGAAGAAGATACAATAATCGTGAACAACACCAAAAAATATGTTACAAGAGCGAGGCACGAGCACAGAGAAAATGTCACCTTTGATAGTGCAATAGTAATTCAATTAAAAATATTAAAATTAAACAGTATATAAGTATAAATTAACAAAGCAGAAAAAAACATAGAGAAAAACACTTCCAATAAAATAATTTAAATTAAATTAACAATACCAATAAAATAAAATTGGCACATCCCAGTGCAACTGAAGAACAACTTGAAGAAGTGTTTTTCAGTTTTTTTCCCGATATTGTAAATTATCGGAAGACGATATTCAAAAAATGTTGACGGTATTGTAAGCTGGAAAACAAATGACAAAATTAATGCTGTAGAGTTTATACTACATTCCATTTTCAATTGTAATTATGAAGTTATTATGCCATGAAGCGACGAAATAAATAGTTAACATGAGTTCATGCATTTCTCTGTTGTCTTAAACTGTGGACAGCGCTCTCTTCAATTAATGGATTATATATTTAAACGGATTAAAGGGATATGCCTGTGACCTAGTCGAACGCTGGAACAACGCTTCCCCAGAGCCAAAGAAAGTAATCGAAGACCAGAACCAGGAACTAACGATCCCTTCTTCGTACAATGAATGGAAAATATCAATACACAGGCTTCTCTGTCTGATGTTTACCTCACTGAAACCATTCTAGGTGTACTGATGAAACATCTTACAAAATACTTAAAATACTGACATACTAAAATAAACGACATGTCGAACAAGATTTGAGAGAGCTGCGTAACAGCTTCTGAACTAATGGATAGTGCAGTCAAATAACAATAACTTAGGCAGGAAGACAGAGGCAGAAAATGAAGAAGCAAAAGAACAGCGCGCGGTGGAGCATTTAGCTTACGCCAAGGATATGAGTTATCGACTTGGCAAAGTGTTTCACCTAGGAGACATCAAACCAGTTTTCCAAAGTGGCTGCAGGATCCTGATTTGGTAGGGTCTACTAAGGAGGCAGTAAAAGCTCTCACTAGGGAAACTGAAAGGCCTGTTAGTACACCTGTTATGAGATAATTTTTGGAACAGTTAAACAACATATGTAAGTTCATATTAATTCCTGTAAGAGACCCAAACTCTACTTGAATAAGTAAGGGAAATGAACTGATATTACATGTATGAGTGATTGTCAGTTTCCATAGTAATCTAAAACAGAGTTCCATGCTAGCTGAAAATAAGGGAATGTTTTGGAAGCACATTGGATGACAAGGGGAACAGAGTAGAGTGCTGGAAGAGTCAGAGACCCTGCTGAGTTCTTCTTAGAATGTGGAAAGACACGGGAACAGAGTAGAGTGCTGGAAGGGTCAGAGACAGGGCTGAGTTCTTCTTAGAAGGCCGGCGAGGTGAGATGCCATGCAGATGGACAACAGTTAGGACGTCCTGGAGCTAGCACTCTCATGAATGATTTTACGAGGTTTAGTGACAAGGAAATTTTAGCTGAATGCCCTATTATCAGCTGATCGTAGAAAGCCAAGTTTTGGAATGCACGCTGGTCATCGCTATCTTGCAGGTGAAAAGAGAACCCCAAGCTAGGCCTTTGAAAACGGTGAGATGCCGCTAAATGCATGGAAAAAAACTTAGCTTGTGGACATAAGTCCTACAGACATTGGTTTATCTACACTTTTTCCAGAGAGATCGAGAAGAATGACAGTGCTGAAGGCGAGCTGTCTCACTGGACGAGGAGAGAGACGTTGTAGGTGTAGAGAGGAATGACTTTTTCAGAGGAGTATGGTAGAAAAGAAATCATCTGTTAACCAAGTAAAATATCGCTCAGGGGGGGGGGGGGGGGGGTCACAGATTCTCTGAGGAACATTTCGATCGGTCGGAACTTATAGGTTCAGAGCCCAGCCAGTCAAGTTGAGCATGTACCGAAAAATGCAGTTGAGGGAGGTTTCTTTGTCAGACGCTCCAAATGGGAATCACTTTATTTGACTTCTTCTTCTTGCTCGTTAGTCAACTCCAGATCTTGTTTCTCATCTTGGAGTACTGCTCCCTTTCCACCATCTTTGTCAGTTCCAGCCACCAACTAACCTGATGTGTTTGGGGCAATCCAACAGTTAGTCGCCGGAGAGGCCACTACCACTGCCATTGATTGAGGTCGTAGTACTTCAGTCACTGACAGTTACACTATGGTGAGACCAAGCCACTACTGTTCGATATGTAGGGACTTTCAAGTCATTCTATAATTTTACAGTCTCAGAACCTCACTCCGAAATTTGCCTTGTGAAGTGAAGAACCGTTTGCTTACAAAATCAACAACAGCTGTGACATGTTACCATCAATTCTTCGTATGACACGTACCTTGTGTAATTACGCAGATTACTTTCAATAAGTCTGCATATTACGATCAATAATTCTACTTATTATCTTCAATAATTCTAAGTATTACCTTCAGTAGATCTACCTATTACTTTCAGTACTTCTACACACTGGACTCGCATTCGGGAGGACGACGGTTCAATTCCGCGTCCGGCCATCCTGATTTAGGTTTTCCGTGACTTCCCTACATCGCTCGAGGCAAATGCCGTGATGGTTCGTTTGAAAGGGCACGGCCGAATTCCTTCCCCGTCCTTCCCTAATCCGATAAGACCGATGACTTCGCTGTCTGGTGTCCTCTCCCAAAACAATGTACTTCTACATATTATCTTCACTACTATAGTTCTATCCTATTCTAAACAGTTTCACAAAGATCACTCAGAACTTGCGCTATTTAGCCTCAGTTTTACCCCAGATCCTCATCAGATTTCTATTTACATGGGTTGCCATTATTAAATTTTTACTAAGAAGTTGCCACAGATGCCCATTATTGTATTAGCTCTACAACTTTGCTTTCGCCATTTTTTCTCGAAATTCGAAGCTTTATTGTGAAAAACTTACAAAAAATTACGATTCAAAGTACTGGCCATCGCTGGTCACTACTTTCTTCCAGCTGTAGGGCAGCACACGAATCGCGCAGTGAATAAACTGCGCATCTTTTGAGAGGAGCCATGAATCGATCCAATTTTGCACTTGTTCATATGACCGCAAGTGCTGGTCAGCTAGGTCGTGTGTGATAGATAGAGAAAGGTGGTAGTCAGTAGGAGGAATATCTGGAGAATACAGCAGGTGGGGTAGAATTTCCCATTTCAACGTTTCCAAGTATGTTTTGACCGGATTTTGGAAATGTGGTCGAGCACTGTCGCGCTGCAAAATCATCATTTGATGACTGACGCTTCATTTGTAAGTAGGCTGTTTAGGTTTTTATCTTGGTAACGCCACGTAGCGCTCTGTATGAAAATCACTGGCTGTGCTGTGTGCAGTCTGTGGCTGGCTGGACTCATTGTTGGAATATTCGCTTGTGTAGTGTTGGGCAGTTGGATGTGCAGCGTTGGGCAGTTGGATGTGAGCCGCCAACAGGTTATCGCTAGTCAGGGCCATTCTTTTGTAGGGATTATTGAAAGTCAGACTGCGTTGCCCTAAAATATTGTGTGTCAGTTTAGTGATGATCAGAAAAAGTAAACATAAAACTGCCTGAGTACGTTGAGCTTTACTCGTCTTTCTTTGTAGCAAATAACGTAGACGTTTACCAGCACAGTCATTCATACAGATTTCTAAGGGAACGTTTCACATTGTGGCTGTTTTTCTTTCAGTGCTCTGCTCAAACACATCAACTGCTTTCGATAACGATCTCCCGCGAGTGTTCCCGTAGGCAGTAGTAGCATCGAAAGCTTTCTCCCTTTCACAACCATGCTGGTCTTCAACGTCAAAATCACCGTTCTTGAAGCATGGAAACCATTTTCTGCAAAGTTCTGTCACTAACAGGTGTCTCATCATAGGTCTTACTCAGCTTTTTATGAGCCTCAGTCGCAGATTTCTTCATATCAAAACAGAAAATTAAAACATCCCGCAGATGACGTGGGTTGGGCTCGTCAGCTGACATATTCAGTCGAGAATAACTTTATGATGCAATCGGAAATCGACTAATATTTGGACGGCGTTATGTTCTCAAATGCCTAAGCCTACTGTATGACACTTACGACCTGACTTCATTGCCGTCTAACGCAAAACGGCGGAAGCAAAGCTGTAGACCTAATACATGAAGAATATGTTGTTAATGAAGACTCAAAGGTATTAAAGACATTACCTTCCGGTGAGCACTGATTTACGTCAAGGGGGCCAAGTTGAAAATCTGTGCCTGACCCACTGATATAAATCAATGCACACTGGTAACTAATATCTTTAATTCCTTTGCATCTTGATTCATACTGGCTGCAGGCTCAAAATGATAAATTATCAATGACAGATAGCGTCTGAATATCATTTTTCCTCCAGCATTTACCGGCACGCGGAGGAGAGGTGAAGGTGTAAAATTTCTGATCACCAGTATCATGGTTTAAATACTAAACCTCTCTGTGGTGTCTTATGAAGTGAGGGCATCTGAAACTGTTGACAGTGATCCGTCTGTCGGATAAGGTTGTTAAAATTGGTGGCCCCCTTGGCGTTATTCTTGAGGAGTTAGCTATATCAGGCACTGGGTTCCACTCTCTCCCTTTTCTCAACATCATCATCATCATCATCATCATCATACACCACAAACATTACACTACACTCCACACACTCACTCACAATACATAGGTGTAGTATTACAAATGTTGTAAATAAATAAACAAATAAATACAAAAATCATTTTGCCTCAATTGTTAATTGTCTAACCTTTAACATGCAAATAATCCCAAGTAATTAGGATACATATATCTCTTAACATTTTATCGACCCTTCCCAATAACATACCTTACGTAGTCTTTACCCTTGGGATTCTGTTCGGGGCCTTGCTTTTCATATTACATACTTATGACCTTGCAGGCAATGGTAATGGCAATACTAGAGTTTGCGCGGCTATTACGTATTATGTTGTATTCCCTTTATATATATTGGACAAGGCTAGTTTTATTAATCACAATTAGATGGATGACCATGTGTCACCATGTAGCAACACCGTAGCTTTCTTTTGACGTGTATTTGTGATTTAATTATTGATATTATGTACAAGGCAGGCACGAGTGGAGAAGGAATGGGCATCCGAATTGTAGGTGGTGTGGATCATAAACATAGGCTGACTGGTAAAAAGTGATCCCCAAAGAGATTTATTTTCAAAACGTGGGTGTACATTGGAGCTTGGAGAAAGGGAGAGGCGACCAAAGTAGTCTTCAGTTCGCGAAGATGTACGTCACTGCGTAGGAGAGCGGGAGAGGAGCGTTTTAAGTGGAGGAACGCTGGTGGACAAGAGAGAGCTTCGCTCCTTTTCAGTTCCTCACCCGTCTGCTCTCGAGCAACGGATGATTGCTCTCCCGCTTCCCTATTGGTCTAATCCGTTACACAAAGTCCACAGAAGGCAACCGGTTAATCAGCGCTCCTCACTGCGGAAGTTCTAACATTTCAGCATCTCACTCTGAAGACATGTGGTCGAGGTTGTTTGCCGGCGTCAAAGCACCCAGTAGGGAAAAATAAACAGTATTAAATTTTCTTTTCGTTATAATACATCAGGTCGATTGTCTCCAATGCGAGGAGCGCCAGCACAATTCCAATGAACTATACTTCGGTTGCAGACTCACTTTTTCCAAGTATGAAGAGAATGGAAGTTATTTGTTGTATATTTTTAAAATATTCCTTCACAACTGATCTTAGTTGCTAAGCGAAACAACGTCAGCCGGCGGGAAATCGAACACAACTACTTCTCAAAGATATTACTGTTCATTAATCTTCATAATTCTTCTGTGTACAAGTAGGAATGCTGTCAACTTCGATTATTACTTAATATAAGTCACAATAGAATAGTTATTTCGTTTTCACCTGGTTATTCCCTTCAGGTATGACTTCATGAATACAAATCAATTTCTCAATCTATCTGCAGTGACTAACACTCAAATCCGTTGTTGCACACATTGCTATTACACTCTAATATGAAATAATGTCACAACACCATATATACCAAACATACATTTAGGGTGCACTCATCGAGATAAGGTACAGACGTATTACAACTTTAGCACAGATTCAATCCTTTTTTACAGAATAATATTACCAGTGGAGTTCATGACAATGTGCTCTCGAATTTTCCCGCAGGCGTTGGTCGTTTGTGACTTCGTGTACTGAACACCACTGCCACTCACTAGAGTGAAAGATGATCACTGGACCACTTTATCAGGAACCCATGTGCTCAACTTGTAAAAAACGGCAGAGACACCATGCTGTAAGACAGCAATTCACGATAATTCCATTTAGAAAATGATGTAATTTCGTATTACCTGATGTCTCTCATGCAAAGAAACACGACTGTGTTTTAGTTAATAAATTTGAAGCATTACATATCCCTACTCTGAGCTGAGTGACATTAGATTTTAAGATTACTTGCCCACTAATAGCCTAACACTGGTGCATTAGCAATTCCTTAAATTAAGTTTTGCTTATTACTTGAATAATGGAAATATTGAAACAACTCTTGATTAGTAACTTCTTAAAAATCTTTAAAATAGAGATAAAATTTATTTTTGAAATGTTTGTTGTACTTATTTGCACTGAATATGCTTAATGTTTTTCACTTTGTTGACAGTTAATAGACTTCTTGTTCATTTACTGATACTAATCAACTACGTTCCTTCATCCAGAGTCATATAAGAATCATGAACAAGAATATAAATGAATTGTACTCGACATTTAAGTGCAGTTTAAAAATTATAGCAGATATCAGTTTCTTAATTCCCTCTTAAAGTCGAGAAACTCTTTGTTCTATTGGTGTTGATAGTCTATTACCCATCTAACTAAACCTAATGGTGTTGTTGTTGTTGTTGTTGTGGTCTTCAGTCCTGAGACTGGTTTGATGCAGCTCTCCATGGTACTCTATCCTGTGCAAGCTTCTTCATCTCCCAGTACCTACTGCAGCCTACATCCTACTGAACCTGCTTAGTGTATTCATCTCTTGGCCTTCCTCAACGATTTTTACCCTCCACGCTGCCCTCCAATACTAAATTGGTGATCCCTCGATGTCTCAGAACATGTTCTACCAACCGATCCATTCTTCAGGTCAAGTTGTGCCACAAGCTCCTCTTCTTCCCAATTCTATTCAATACCTCCTCATTAGTTATGTGATCTACCCATCTAATCTTCAGCATTCTTCTGTAGCACCATATTTCGAAAGCTTTTATTCTCTTCTTGTCTAAACTATTTATCGTCCACGTTTCACTTCCATACAAATACTTTCAGAAACTACTTCCTGACATTTAAATCTATACACGATGTTAACAAACTTCTCTTCTTAAGAAACGCTTTCCTTGCCATTGTCAGTCTACATTTTATATCCTCTCTACATCGACCATCATCAGTTATTATGCTCCCCAAATAGCAAAAGTCCTTTACTACTTTAGTTGTCTCATTTCCTAATCTAATCCCCTCAGCATCGCCCGACTTAATTCGACTGCATTCCATTATCCTCGTTTTGCTTTTGTTGATGTTCATCTTATACCCTCCTGTCAAGACACTATCCATTCCGTTCAACTGCTCTTCCAAGTCCTTTGCTGTCTCTGACAGAATTACAATGTCATCGCCAAACCTCAAAGTTTTCATTTCTTCTCCATGGATTTTAATACCTACTCCGAACTTTTCCTTTGTTTCCTTTATTGCTTGCTCAATATACATATTTAATAATAACGGGGATTGGCTACAACCCTGTCTCACTCCCTTCCCAACCACTGCTTCCCTTTCATACCCCTCGACTCGTATAACTGCCATCTGCTTTCTGTACAAATTGTAAATAGCCTTTCGCTCCCTGTATTTTACCCCTTGCCACCTTCAGAATTTGAAAAAGAGTATTCCAATCAACCTTGTCAAAAGCTTTCTCTAAGTCTACAAATGCTAGAAACGTAGGTTTGCCTTTCCTTAATCTTTCTTCTAAGATAAATCGTAGTGTCAGTATTGCCTCACGTGCTCCAACATTTCTACGGAATCCAAACTGATCTTCCCCGAGGTCGGCTTCTATCAGATTTTCCATTCCTTCTGTAAAGAATTCGCGTAAGTTATTTGCAGCTGTGACTAATTATACTGATAGTTCGGTAATTTTCACATCTGTCAACACCTGCTTTCTTTGGGATTGGAATTATTATATTCTTCTTGAAGTCTGAGGGTATTTCGCCTGTCTCATACATCTTGCTCACCAGATGGTAGAGTTTTGTCAGGACTGGCTCTCCCAAGGCCATCAGTAGTTCCAATGGAATGTTGTCTACTCCAGGGGCCTTGTTTCGACTCAGTTCTTTCAGTGCTCTGTCAAACTCTTCACGCAGTATCTCCCATTTCATCTTCATCTACATCCTCTTCCATTTCCATAATATTGTCCTCAAATACATTGCCCTTGTGTAGACCCTCTATATACTCCTTCCACCTTTCTGCTTTCCCTTCTTTGCTTAGAACTAGGTTTCCATCTGAGCTCTTAATATTCATGCAAGTGATTCTCCTTTCTCCAAAGGTCTCTTTAATTTTCCTGTAGGCAGTATCTATCTTACCCTTAGGAGATATGCCACTACATCCTTACTTTTGTCCTCTAGCCATGCCTGCTTAGCTGTTTTGCACTTCATGTCGATCTCATTTTTGAGACGCTTGTATTCCTTTTTGCCTGCTTCATTTACTGCATTTTTAAAATATCTACTTTCATCAATTAAATTCAATATTTCTTCTGTTACCCAAGCATATCTACGCCCTCGTCTCTTTACCTACTTGATCCTCTGCTGCCTTCATTACTTCATTCCTCAAAGCTACCCATTCTTCTTCTACTGTATTTCTTTCCCCCATTCCTGTCAATTGTTCCCTTATGCTCTCCCTGAAAATCTGTACAACTTCTGGATTAGTCAGTTTATCCAGGTCCCATGTCCTTAAATCCCCACCTTTTTGCAGTTTCTTCAGTTTTAATCTACAGGTCATAACCAATAGATTGTGGTCAGAGTCCACATCTGCCCCTGGAAATGTCTTTCAATTTAAAACCTGGTTCCTAAATCTCTGTCTTACCAGTATATAATGTATCTGATACCTGCCAGTATCTCCAGGCTTCTTCCATGTGTACAACCTTCTTTTATGATTCTTGCCTGTTTCAGTATTACTTTCTATTGTAAGCACATATCATCATCACTCTACTCCTCACGTACATTGTACGCACAGTAGAGCGTATACAACACAACACAGTCCACTGACTAATGACTAATGTTTCTCACTTTGCAGACGTTCTTGGGTTCCTTTCTGCCGAAATGTCAACTTCGACAACTAATTTTGTAGATATAATGCAATGTATGCTTTATTTTAAATTGCCACTAGCACTGTAGCACTGTTGTGAGTTACTCGTCGACTTAGCAGTTCGACTACACGCCGCACACTAATGACGTTCTCACCATTGGATACCTCCAGTCCCGCCCATATTCCCATTAGCAGCCAATGTTGTGGTTGCATGGTACATCTACATCTACATCTACATACATACTCCGCAATCCACCATACGGTTCGTGGCGGAGGGTACCTCGTACTACAAATAGCATCTTCCCTCCCTGTTCCACTCCCAAACAGAACGAGGGAAAATTGACTGCCTATATGCCTCTTTACGAGCCCTAATCTCTCTTATCTTATCTTTGTGGTCTATCCGCGAAATGTAAGTTGGGGGCAGTAAAATTGTATTGCGGTCAACCTCAAATGCTATTTCTCTAAATTTCCTCAGTAGCGATTCGCGAAAAGAACGCCTCCTTTCTTCTAGAGACTCACACCCGAGTTTCTGAAGCATTTCCGTCACACTCGCGGGATGATCAAACCTACCAGTAACAAATCTAGTAGCCCGCCTCTGAATTGCTTCTATGTCCTCCCTCAATCCGACCTGACAGGGATCCCAAACTCTCGAGCAGTACTCAAGAATAGGTCGTATTAGTGTTTTATAAGTGGTCTCCTTTACAGATGAACCACTTCTTCCCAAAATTCTACCAATGAACCGAAGACGACTATCCGCCTTCCCCACAACTGCCTTTACATGCTTGTCCCACTTTATATCGCTCTGCAATGTTACGCCCAAATATTTAATCGACCTGACTGTGTCAAGCGCTACACTAATAATGGATTTTTCTAACATTACGGGACTTTTTTTTGCTATTCATCTGCATTAATTTACATTTATCTATATTTAGAGTTAGCTGCCATTCTTTACACCAATCACAAATCCTGTCCAAGTCATCTTGTATCCTCCTACAGTCACTCAAGGACGACACCTTCCTGTACACCACAGCATCATCAGCAAACAGCCGCACATTGCTATCCGCCCTGTCCAAAAGATCATTTATGTAGATAGAAAACAACAGCGGAACTACCACACTTCCCTGGGGCACTCCAGATGATACCCTCACCTCCGATGAACACTCACCATCGAGGACAACGTACTGGGTTCTATTTTCAAGCCACTCACATACTTGGGAACCAGTCCCATATGCTCGTGCCTCAGGAGTCTGCATGGTAGACAATATGTTGGGCGTCGAATGCCATAAACATCAATGGCCTTTTGGGACCTCGCAGTCAATGGGTTCCTTGTAAGAAAACATACTGCAACCTTCCTACCGAGAAATTCTCAGCCCATTCAAAACTTTTCGCTCAGTACGCCGTACGATCGTACCTTCGACCTAACGGCCGGCTTAGGCACAAAGGACCGAAATTCCGCTCACTTTTTGCCGCAGGTTTCACTGGTCAGGCTGCAGCTTGCGCCACGGCATTTTCTCCTGTCCGGTGTGACGTCACGCGGCCCAGTGGGAGTCTCGCCAAGGCGGCCGCTGTGGGCGGCATCGGGATGGGCTGCCGGCCTCACAACATCCGGTGACCAGCGGCCGGTGGCCCGTGGCTGCACGTTCACGTCGCAGAGTGGGGAGAGCGCAGTGGTCGCCGCAGCGATCCACTAGTTAGCGTCGCCGGATACCATAGCGCCGAAGGCGCGGGCTCAAGATACAACGTTTGATTAGATTAGTTTTTCGTTCCATAGATCCGTATTGAACAGATCCTCGTGGATGTGGAACATGTCACTTTTTTAAAAAAAAAAAAAGCTGAAATGACAATACTAATAGTATGAATATATACAATACATCATTTGTTTCTATTAAAAAATTCGTCAACGGAGTAGAAGGAGTTGGCCACTAGGAAGTCTTTCAGGCTCCTTTTAAACTGATCTTTATTTGTAACTAAATTTTTAATGTTTGCAGGAAAATTATTGAAGACGAGTGTTCCTGAGTAATGGACCCGTTTTTGAACTAAAGTAAGTGTTTTTAAGTCCTTGTGCAGATCATTTTTGTTTCTGGTATTGTATGAATGAACTGAGCTGTTTGTTGGAAAAAGAGATATATTATTTAGGACAAATTTCATTAAGGGGTAAATATACTGAGAGGCAGTAATTAGTATACCCCGTTCTTTGAAGAGGTTTCTACAGGACGTCCGTGAATTTACTCCAAAAATAATACGTATTACACTTTTATGTCGCCTACGTCTGCTAACACTCGAATTACAAATACAGATTTGTTAAGGCGTTTCTGCAGTTCTGTGGTGTGCTCCTCCCAACTGAATTTATTATCAAGTTGTAATCCCAGGAATTTAAGACTGTCAACCTCTTCTATCTGCTCTTCTTCGTACTTTGTGCATATGCAGGCTGGAAACCTCTTACAGGTTCTGAATTGCATATAGTGAGTCTTTTCGAAGTTTAATGCCAGTGAGTTGGCTTTAAAACATTTATTAGTATCCATGAAAATCTCATTAGCAGATCTTTCTAGAACTACACTCGACATACTATTTATTGCAACACTTGTGTCACCTGCAAACAAAACGAACTCTGCTTCTGGCAGTGTAGCTAATGAGAGATCATTAACGTACACAAGAAAAAGCAATGACCCTAAGATGGATCCTTGTGGGACACCACGTGTAATTTCTTCCAATTCTGATGATGACCGATGACTTAATTCACTAGTCCCTTGCACTGACACCCTTAGTTTCCTGTTAGCGAGGTATGACTTGAACCATTTTGCGGCACTGTCCGTGACACCATGGAATTCTAATTTATTTAAAAGGATGTTGTGGTTTACACAATCGAATGCCTTTGACAAATCACAGAAAATACCCGCTGTTTGTACCTTGTTATTTAATGAATTAAGTACATTATCACTGCAAACTGTGTTCTTGATAATATGTTATTTATGGTCAGATGGTTGAGAAGCTGCCTGTACATTACTTTTTCTAAAATTTTTGAGAATGGCGGACACAAAGTCCGCGAGTTACAAAAGATCGAGGAGCGGGCCATTATTCCCTAGCCAAATTCCGCTACTTGCTTTTGTTATGTACTTCTTCAAATGCTGCATATTCAACGATTTGTCTACAGATTGGACGTTACAAAGTTATAAAGTACGAGGGTAATCCCAAAAGTAAGGTCTCCTATTTTTTTATAAGTACGTAGACCTGTTTATTTCTACAATGGTTTACATCAGCTTACAGCTTGAACATTTAGCTATTTTTTCGACATAATCACCATTTCTGTCGATGTATTTTTTTACACGCTGTGGCAATTTTTATATGCCCATGTCATACCAGCTCGCCGCCATTTGTTTAGAAAGTTATGAACCTCTTCTTTCACCTCGTCGTCGGAACTGAATCACTGGGACCACAATTAACGCTGACAGTTACTGTGAGACTCTGAAAAAACTCAAACGGGCAATTCAGAACCGGAGAAGAGGAATGTTGAGCAAGGGAGTACACATTCTCTATGACAACGCTCACCCACACATCGCTCGGCAAACCGTTGCCCTACTGCAACAGTTTCAGTGCAACAGAATCACCCACCCACCCTATAGTCCTGACTTGGCGCCCAGTGACTATCACCTGTTCCCTAGGTTAAAAGAACATTTGGACGGAAAGCAATTCAGCTCCAACGCCGAGGTGAAAGAAAAGGTTCATAACTTTCTGAACAGCATAGCGGCGAGATGGTATGACATGGGCATACAAAAACTGCCACAGTGTCAAAAAAATACATAAACAGAAATGGTGATTATGTCGAAAAATAGCTAAATGTTGAAGCTCTAAACTGATATAACCCATTATAGAAATAAACAGGTCTATGTACCTATAAAAAAATTGAGACCTTACTTTTGGGATTACCCTTGTACCATGAGGGTCGTTCAATAAGTAATTCAACAATTTTTTCCTGAAAGGAATTTGATTTTATTCACGATTCCAATACGCCACATTCCCCATAGTTATGGCTACAAAACCTTGTTTTTCGACCAAATCACCGTTCAATTAGCCGGCCTAAGGCCACCTTACTTTGAGGGCTTAAACGCCGGCGTGGACCACTCTACTTGCCTACGTCAGAGCGAAAGTCTTTCTGCATCCACAACGTGTCTATCACCACACAGTGCTTCTCACGGAGCGCAACCTTCATTGGTTCAAACAGACGGAAGTCAGAAGACGAGATCCAGGTAGTAGGAAGGATGAGGAAAAACAGTCCGATAAAATTTTGTGAACTTCTAACGGTAACGCAGTGCTGTTTGAAGCCTTACGTTGTAATGGAAAAGGAGAAGTTGGTTTCCATTTTGGTGACAACGAACATGCTGAAGTCGCTCTTCAGTTTCCTGAGGGTAGCACAAAATACTTCAGAACTGATCGCTACACAGAGTATGCGAAGGAACTTGCCTCCCTTCTTGCAGCAGTGTGCCGTAGGTCTCTATAAGAGCGTAGCGTTCCAAAAGATTGGGAAAGGGCACAGGTCATCTCCGTTTTCAAGAAGGGACGCCGAACAGATGAGCAGAACTATAGATCTATATCTCTAACGTCGATCAGTTGCAGAATTTTGGAACACGTATTATGTTCAAGTGTAATGACCTTTCTGGAGACAAGAAATCTACTCCGTAGAAATCAGCATGGGTTTCGAAAAAGACGATCGTGTGAAACTCAGCTCGCGCTATTCGTCCACTAGACTCAGAGGGCAATAGACAAGGGTTCCCAGGTAGATGCAGTGTTTCTTGACTTCCACAAGGCGTTCGATACAGTTCCCCACAGTCATTTAACAAACTAAGAGCATATGGACTATCAGACCAATTGCGTGATTGGATTGAAGATTTCCTAGATAACATAAAGCAACATGTCATTCTCAATGGAGAAAAGTCTTCCGAAGTAAAAGTGATTTCAGGTGTGCCCCAGGGGAGTGTCGTAGGACCATTGCTATTCACGATATTCATAAATGACCTTGTGGATAACATCGGAAGTTCACTGAGGCTTTTTGCGGATGATGCTGTAGTATATCGAGCGGTTGTAACAGTGTAAAATTGTACTGAAACGCAGGAGGATGTGCAACGAAATGACGCATGGTGCAGAGAATGTCAATTGAATCTCAATGTAGACAAGTTGAAAAGTCCCCTTAAAAAAATTATACATGACTGTGCTTAAACTGACACACATTATTTTTAGTGCAACGCAATCTGACTTTAAAAAATCCCTACAAAAGAATGGCCCTGACTAACATTAACCTATACGTTTCGCAAATCACTTACCTCACAACAATCTTCGTTACTCGAACTACTGCAATACAGCGAGCGCCACTACTGCCAGCTAAGTAAAAGATTGAAACTACTGAAGGCACTAAATACTGATAGGGATAGTTAGCAAATGAAAGATTTTAATAGAGAACAAACAGTGTATTTACCTTAATAGTGTTCAAAAGTCATAATGTATATAGCAGTTCATGACATCCAGTCTTACAAATTTCAAAACTCCGCCATCTCTCTCCCTACATCCACCACTGCTGGCGGCTCACGCGCTATTCACATCCATCTGCTCAACACTACAATGGCAGACAACAATGCAAACTAGCCATAGACTGCACACAGCACAGCCAGTGATTTTTCATACAGAGCGCTACGTGGCGTTATCAATATAAAAACGTAAACAGCCTACTTACATAACGTAAACAGCCTACATACAAAGAGTAATGTGCTGCGAATACATAGAAAAAAAGACCCTTTATCATTTAGCTACAATATAGCAGGTCAGCACTGGAAGCAGTTAATTCCATAAATTATCTGGGAGTAGGCATGAGGAGTGATTTAAAATGGAATGATCATATAAAGTTGATCGTCGGTAAAGCAGATGCCAGACTGAGATTCATTGGAAGAATCCTAAGGAAATGCAATCCGAAAAGAAAGAAAGTAGGTTACACTACACTTGTTCGCCCACTACTTGAATATTGCACACCGGAGTGGGATCCCTACCAGATAGGGTTGATAGAAGAGATAGAGAAGATGCAACGGAGAGCAGTGCGCTTCGTTACAAGATCATTTAGCAATCGCGAAAGCGTTACGGAGATGATAGATAAACTCCAGTGGAAGACTCTACAGGAGAGACACTCAGTAGCCCGGTACGGGCTTTTGTTTAAGTTTCGGGAAAATACCTTCACCGAGGACTCAAGCAGTATATTGCTCCCTCCTACGTATATCTCGCGAAGAGACCATGAAGTTAAAATCAGAAAGATTAGAGCCCACACAGATGCATACCGACAATCTCTGTTTCCACGAACAATACGAGACTGGAATAGAAGGGAGAATCGATAGAGGTACTCAAGGTACCCTCCGCCACACACTGTCAGGTGGCTTGCGGAGTATGGATGTAGATGCAGATGCAGAGAGGGAGGACATCAAACAGAATAACCCCTTCAGAGTCCAGAAGACTGTCACGAAGACTTTATCGTCTGAGGCTGCGCCTTTGAACTTATTTTTCGGAGAAGAGGTGGTGCGGCGCCACTACATGGATTGACGTTTTGTTTTCCATTCGAAGCGATGAACCCATGATTCATCGCCTGTGACGGTGTTCCACAAAACATTTGCACGATCAGCCCTGTAAAGCGCAAGCAATTACGCACAGAGCGCCCTTCGTTTCTCTTTATGGTCTTCAGTCAGGATGCGAGGAACTCACCGGACACACACATTTTAGTACCCCAAAACTGGCGGACGAGGGACAGAGTCGACCAGTTAGGCATTGAGGATTTTTACTGCGATCCGTGGATCACCACGAATGAGAGTGTCCGCACGTTCCAACACTGCAGGAGTCACAGCTGCGTGCGGCCAGCCGGTCGCGAGGGATCGTACTGGTTTGTGCGATCTTGCGATGACAGACGCCTCGCCCAACGACTACCCGTTCTTTTGTTGACTGGCGCGTCTCCGTAGACATTCTGCAAGTGCCTGTGAATACCTGTGAAGCTCATTGACAGCTCTCTGCTTGTAATGCACGTCCTTTACCAACGCCATTTTGAAGGCTACGTATAATACACTAGTTTCCGTTAAAACTGCTACACCACAAAGATGACGTGCTACAGCCGCGAAATTTAACCGACACGAAGAAGATGCAGTGATATGCAAATCATTAGCTTTTCAGAGCATTCACACAAGATTGGTGCCGGTGGCGTCACCTGCAACATGCTGACATGAGCAGAGTTTCCAACCGATTTCTCATACACAGACAGCAATTGAGCGGCGTTGCCTGGGGAAACGTTGTTGTGATGCCTCGAGTAAGGAGGAGAAATGCGTACCGTCACGTATCCGACTTTGATAAAGGTCGGATTGCAGCCTATCGCGATTGCGGTTTATCGTATCGCGACATTGCTGCTCGCGTTGGTCGAGGTCCAATGACTGTTAGCAGAATATGGAATCGGTGGGTTCAGGAGGGTAATACGGAACGCCATGTTGGATCCCAACGGCCTCGTATCACTAGCAGTCGAGATGACAGGCATCTTCTCCGCATGGCTGTAACGGATCGTGCACCCACGTCTCGATCCCTGAGTCAACAGATGGGGATCTTTGCAAGACAACAACCATCCGCACGAACTGTTCGACGACGTTTCCAGCAGCATGTACTACCATCCCGGAGACCATGGCTGCGTTTACCCTTGACACTGCATCACAGACAGGAGCGCCTGCGATGGTGTACTCAACGACGAACCTGGGTGGACGAATGGCAAAACGTCATTTTTTCGGATGAATCCAGGTTCTGTTTACAGCATCATGATGGTCGCATACGTGTTTGGCGACATCGCGGTGAACGCACATTGGAAGCGTGTATTCGTCATGGCCATACCGGTGTATCACCCGGCGTGATGGTATAGGGTGCCATTGGTTACACGTCTCGGTCACCTCTTGTTCGCATTGATGGCACTTTGAACAATGGGCGTTATATTTCAGATGTGTTACGACCCGTGGCTCTACCCTTCATTCGATCCCTGCGAAACCCTAAATTTCAGAAGGATAATGCACGACCGCATGTTGCAGGTCCTGTACGGGCCTTTCTGGATAGTGAAAATGTTCGACTGCTGCCCTGGCCAGCAAATTCTCGAAATCTCTCGCCAACTGGTCAATGGTGTCCGGGCAACTGGCTCGTCACAATACGCAATCACTACTCTTGACGAACTGTGGTATCGTGATGAAACTGCATGGGCAGCTGTAGCTGTACACGGCATCCAAGTTCTGTTTACTCAATGTCCAGGCTATGAAGGCCGTTATTACGACCAGAGGTGGTTGTTCTGGGTACTAATTTCTCAGGATCTATGCACCCAAATTGCGTGAAAATGTAATCACATGTGAGTTGTAGTATAATATATTTGTCCAATGAATACCCGTTTATAATCTGCATTTCTTCTTTGTGTAGCAATTTTAATGGCCCGTAGTGTAGTAAGGCTGCTACTGATCGGAAGTTCATGAAACTCTAGGGAATGAAGCGGGAATATTCGACGATGTTCCACAAACAATTCGGCATTCTTTTAACCTATACTGGCTAAGACAAAAAATTGTTGCATTACTTTGAACGCCCCTCGTTCTTACCTGATGATCTTTATAATAACGTCCACAGATGTTTTTCTAATAGGGAGAAAATTAACTGATGAAAGGATTGTGAAAATCGTTTAATTATCAAAATAATAAATGAATTAAAGTTGCTGAACTTTTAAAAGTTTATGAATGCAAAATTGGACATATTGTGACGGCACAATTTGAGAAAACAGGTTCACAGAAGGACTCGTCCTTCATTCACATTCATTTCCCTTCAAGTCTCGACGAAGAATAACAGAAAGATTACACGAATCAAGGAGTTTTCACCTTTGTCAGAGACAATATCTGACACCTATTTAGCAGAAATAATAGACCTGAATTTACAAAATTTTGTGTTACAAATTGAACATTATTTTAAATACAAAGAATATAAATGTTTACCACTGAAATAATTGGATTTTATGGGCACCGGTGTTACATGAATTTTTCCTTATTGAAACGAAGATGATAATACCCATTGAAATCGTAGGAGCGTACATTACACCCTTCATGAAGGGAGCGCACACATACACTCACGACGTAAAACATTAACGCCAACCGCTTAATGGCGTGTTGGTCCCTCATTGAAACCCAGTACTTCAGAGATTCTGTGAGCAAGGATTCGAAATGTCTCCGGTAGGTTTACGGGGTACGTGGTACCAAGTGTCTACGCACAGGCCATGCAATTATCGTAAACTATGGGGCCCTGGTTTGTGAGCGCGGAGCTGGCTCTCAATACTGCTCCAGATGGTCCAACTGGCTCACATCAGGAGGATTTGGTGGCCAAGACACCAACGTGAGTTCACGGTCATGCTCTTCGAATCACTGCAGCACAGTCCTGGCTTTATGACAATGGGCGGTTGACATGCTGGAAGATGACATCGCCCCCTAGGAAGCACCAAGCATGAAGGGATGTACGTGGTGGGCGATAAAGTTCAAGCTGATTAAAACTGTGTGCCAGACAGACACTCTATGTGGGGCCTATGCCAATTGCGGACAAGTGCTCTACCGACTGAGCTGTCCAGACGGGACTTACAATCTCGCTCACAGGTTTTCTTTCGCCAGTTCATCGTCCCGTACCCTTGCTGTGGCTAACCATGTTTAATGAAGTACTTTTTCTTTCAGAGTTCGCACCGATAGCTGAGTGGTCAGCGCAGCGGTCTGTCACGCCAAGGGATCCGGGGTTGATTCCCGGCTGGGTCGGAGATTTTCTCCGCTCAGGGCCTGAGTGTTGTGTTGTCCCCATTATCATTTCATCATCGTCAGTGGAAGGCAGCGGGAAACCACCACTGGAATCTCTTCCCTAGATGCTTATGCGGTGGACCTCTCTGACAAAGCTACCACTGCGACAAGACCTGCCGTAAGGCAGAACACAAAGTTAGTTTTCTTTCGGAAGCGCTTGTCCTGCGAGGTACGCAGGGAAAATTATGTGAAGTATGGAAGGTAGGACACATGGTACTCGCGGAAGTAAAGACGTGAGTGCGGGTCATGAGTCGTGCTTGGGTAGCTCTGTCGGCAGAGGACATACCAGTGAAAGGCAAAGGTCTGAGGTTCGAATTCCGGACAGCACCCCTATCTGAAGTGTGTACATTCATGTAGTGTCAAAATGTATGTGGACACGGAGAACTGCGGACAGCTTAAATTTGCGGACACAGCCCGTCCCGTCTCTTGCCTCTCGGCCGATAACTTTGAGCACGTGCACCGGCCATCAAAACCTGTGTAAACGTCGCGCTGGTCGAAACAGGAATCCCTGTGCCAACTTTCCTTCGAAAGCAAGGGCAGGACATGGAACTACAGAACATGAAAAAAAAGACATATTTTTCAAATAGTTGTCCATGTTCTCTTTCAAATCGATAACAACTTCAGTGGGAAAGGGCATACCACAGAATTGCTTAAAGGCCTGAACAAGTCTGTATTTGCCGTGAGAATGATGTCAGATGTAGGAGATACAAATATAAAAAACTTGCATACTTTGCTTACTTTCCTTCTATTATGTCATATGGGATCATATTCTGGGGCAACTCATCAAACCGAGCAAAAGTTTTTAGGGTACAAAAGCGTGTGATAACAATCATTAATGGTGTAAATTTAAGAACGTATTGTAGAAACCTGTTCAAGGAACTTTGGATTCTAACCACTGCTTCTCAGTGTATATTCCTTAATGAAATTTATTGGAAGTAATACATCTCTATTTCCGACCAATAGCTCAATACAGAGTATCAATACTAGGAATAAGAACAATCTACATAAAGACCTAAACTTACTTACCTTGGTCCAAAAAGGGTTCCAGTATTCAGGAACACACATTTTCAATAAATTACCAGCAACCATTAAATACTTGGTTTCAGATAAGGCACGGTTTAAGTAGAGTTTGAAAGACTTTTTGATAGGCAACTCCTTCTACTCCATAGATTAATATCTTAACAGAGACTGTTAAGCCAGCTTAAGTAAAAGTATCAGTCAGATTTCAGTTTTGACAACACTTGGTCACAACATTCAAGATTAGGTATTTTGTGTATGTGCATTACAGTGTTTCATACTGACAATGAGTTGATTCTGTAAATATTAAATGTTCCAATTTACTGCATTGTATGATGAGCAGGGTAGTAATTACTATATTCAAATGTTTTATGTTTTTATGTTATACTTTCTGACATGTTCCACACCCACGAGAATCATCTCATTTTTTTGAATCTATGGAACGAAAACTGAATCTAATCTAATCTTTTTTAATCTTTAAACAACCATAAAGCATTGTCTGGTCTCAGATTATCCCATGAAATAGCAGTATATGCAGCCTTGCATATCTTCATAGTACCATGAATTTAAAACATAACAAAAACTAGTGCCTTAGATTGAATTTTTTGAATAGTATTTATGTACGGAATTGTTAGATAGCAAACATACAATAATAATTATATTCGGAAAGGTTCTCTGGGACATTGCTTTTACCTTATACATTAAAATAAAGGTTTAGCTTTTCGAATGAAATCAAAGCAGTATAGTACATTGCACCTGCAGAAAACTGCCTATCCTTCGAACATTCGTACAATAACTGGTAGTCTGTTAAGTGCACATGAACTTCAGGAAATATTAAATGATTAAGCAATCTGGACATACAGCTGCATCAATACTTAATTACGCTGGTCAGAATCTAAATCTGTGTATATTTAAGACTCTCTATTTCTGTTTGCTTATATTTGCGTATTATTCTAAAGTAGCATTGATCTTAATGCCACATTAAGTAAGAATCACAAAAAGTAAAAATAAAATATTTCTTGATTTTCTTCAGTTAATTAGTATCATCATTGTATGACAGATATAATTGCTTTGCAGGTTCTTCTGACAAAAATGCTGTTGATATCTGCCGATATTACAGAACTAATTATCGCTTAAATGACCTCCCTGTAATAATAAATTTCAGCTGCTGCTTATCTCTTTTCGACTGTAAGTTTCTCTTTAATTATTAGGGTTCCTTTCTTTGTTTTGTACCATGACATCATTAATAATTTTTCATAAGCCTGAAGAGTGATCGGATTTCACTCATCAAATTAACGCAGAGTATGTCGCTCTTTTTCCTCAACCATTCACATATCCACATTTTGTTGCTTCTGTTATGGGGTTTTGACAGCAGTAGTTAAAAAAATAGCAAAAAACGCTTAATCGTTCTTCGGTGTCTTGGCGTCTAGAAATCAAGAAAAACAGACCATAGATCATTGTCTTTAATTATTGATCATGTGGAGGTCCTTTATGCGCTGCCGGTAACGCGAAAAGATGCTGGCTTGAAAACAAAGATTTGCAAGCCTGGGTGGCCGAGCGGTTCTAGGAGATACAGTCTGGAACCGCTCGATCGCTACGGTCGCAGGTTCGAATCCTGCCTCGGGCATGGATGTGTGTGATGTCCTTAGGTTAGTTAGGTTTAAGTAGTTATAAGTTCTAGGGGACTGATGACCTCAGAAGTTAAGTCCCATAGTGCTCAAAACCATTTGAACCTAAACGAAGATTTGCGGACACCACCAGCTCGAGGACGGGGTGTGGGGCCAAACCACCGGGCAAATGTGGTGTCCGAAGATTTCTAGCAAACAATGCTGTCGGCATCTCTCTTTGTGTGCATTTCACTGTCCTTTATATCGAACCCGAAACAGTTTTCCTGTCTGGCCGACATGCATGATTTTGCAATCTTGAAAACTGATTGTGTACACTCCTGAATCACTGTTTATCCTTGGTTAAACTCTTTCTATTATTTTTTTTTTAATTTTAAAGTTTGTCTTAAGAAACTACACGTCCGAAATCCGACTTTAATCTTCTGCCTAAGAAAATACTTTGCAATGCTGTCATTGATGAGACTTGTATATGTGATTATAATGTGACGTTTGTTTACGTCAGATCTGGTCTGATTAAGTTTATCTCGTTTATCGTTTATCTTCACAGTGCAGTACACATCACGTTTCTTAAGCTTGTCTCATCCATGGTATTTAATTGTCTGGCTCTTACCTCATCCGTAAGGGGCAGCTAAAGCATCCTGTGTAACGCCGAGTAGAAATACTCCTTTTACGTTGTGTAGGGTGATTGCAATTATTCCGAACTTTTATTCCTGAATATGTACGCTTTCTGTAGACGTCAAATGCATGTGTGCTCTCCGATCTGCTAACGGACATATTGAACAAGTTGGTACTACGTTCGGATTCACGTTCAAGCATAAAGTAAATTTTGGGTGGATTTAATTAAGTTCATCCAGCAGCTCTAAATAACATTAAAATCCCATCTACATAGTACTAGTAATACAGTATTTTCCCGTTTATGTCTGGGAAATTGTCAAAGGAACGAACACCTAAGACACCGAGGAAACATTATCATTAACTAAATTTTCCGTCGGTACTCGGTGGAACATGAGATAATTTTAAATAGGAAAACAATTTATAAGCACTCCAAAATTATATTTATTTAGCACGAACGAGCTTTCGATTTCTTGGGCAATCATCAGATGACATGTTAATGTTGCAAACACAGATAAAACAATGGGCGAGTTATACAAATTTTATTTGTAATCAGGACACATATATGCTGTAGAGCTCTTACATAGGAAAACATTATGTTTTTCTGAAATATAAATAATTGCATTAACTAGGAACTAAGGGAAAAAGAGCTCTTACGTGAAGCTACATTTAACAACTGATGAGAAATAATGTGAATTTACAATCTGAAACACGTAATTTAAGCAAGGGAAAAAAAAGGAAACTGAGTCTGATCATTTAATACTAAGCTGGTATGAGGTTTTTTTCTGTATTTCCAGTAGGAGCATTTTTCTGCTTTTCTTAACATATTGTATCACATGTGTGGTTACTGTGGTCAACAACTGATGCCAAGCTGATCCGGAGCAGCGTTAAGTCGGCGTGGCAGACGGCAGATGCCGCCTGGTGGGACGCTAAGCAAGCCGTTGCTTGCCGCGTGGAGTGGCCGCGCGGTTTGAGGCGCCGTGTCACGGAATGCGCCACCCCTCTCACCGGAGGTTCGAGTCCTCCCTCGGGCACGGGTGTGTGTGCCGTTCTTAGGATAAGTTACTTTCAGTAGTCTAGGAACCACTGACCTCAGCAGTTTGGTCCCTTAGGAATTCACACACACTCACACAAGCCGTTGCTTAGCGACGGGCAAATAGTCTGAACAGCGGTTTGCATTATATACCGAAAGCGTGCACGGCTCAGTTCTTACACACTGGCCATTGCGTAGCAGATGCCGTTTTATGACAAAGTGCATTGTGAAGCTGATATAGTCATCCTCTCCGAACTGTTGCTCTAATGTACGCAATACACAATGTTGTAAAACTTCTCATATTCTTCCGCTTGTAGCGTTTTCGTAAGTATAGTGAGGAGACCCCACCATAACCACGAAAAACACCCTCCCTGCCGTAGCACCATCTTCTCGGTAATTTAATGTTGGCACTACACATGACATAACGAATGTCATCCTAAAACACTAACACTTCCCTGTTCTTGATGGCGGCCAAGGTCCTGATGTTGAGGAAGGCAGGGAAATACCACTCCCTCCCACAAAATTACCGGCCCATCAGTCTGCTGTCCTCGTTCAGCAAGTTTGTTAAGAAGGTAATGTTAAAACGCGTCACTAGGTACTGCATCGCCAAAGACACCCTAAGACCGGAGCAATTCGGCTTTAGGAATCACCACTCATCAACACAACAACTCTTCCGCGTAGTCGAACATATAACACACGGCTACAACATGAACAAATGCCTAGGGGCCGTGTTCCTGGACATCTACAAAGCTTTCGACCGTCTTTGGCCCAACGGCATTATACGCATACTAAGCGAAGCTTTTCCCCCGGACGGACTCGTACATCACATACACCCATATATCACGAACAGTTGTTTCAACACTGACGTGCAGGGCAAACAATCGACACAACATGGTATCCAAGCTGGAGTACCCCAGGGAAGCATCCTATGGCCCAGCTTGTTCAACCTCTACATTAACGACTTCCCAGCAACACAAAACACGACGTTAGCCATCTACGCAGATGAGACAGCCATCACTGCGCAAGACTGGAAACCGTCGAACATTAAATCGCGAATACAGAGGGCACTCAGAACTGCCGAGCCTTGATTGGAGCGATGCCGTATTAAAGTAAACGTCGACAAGTGCGAAGCAGTTCTGCTTACAAGCAGACCGAAACTACTGCGCCAACATCAACACAATAGACACGCCCAATACGTTTCCGAGAGAAAATCAGATATCTCGCTGTCTGGCTGACCGGAAAGTTACATGGGGAGACGACATCGAATACGTTGCCACACAGCTAATGATAATAATTTGGCAAGATCGCAATTTCCTTCACAGTGATACCTAGTTTCGGCAAATCTGAATTGTCATTTTTAAATCACATTATTACAAGCAGCAGCATCTACAATAACTATTATTGATAGACATTTCGTCATAATCGATAATAATCTTATACACTCCTGGAAATGGAAAAAAGAACACATTGACACCGGTGTGTCAGACCCACCATACTTGCTCCGGACACTGCGAGAGGGCTGTACAAGCAATGATCACACGCACGGCACAGCGGACACGCCAGGAACCGCGGTGTTGGCCGTCGAATGGCGCTAGCTGCGCAGCATTTGTGCACCGCCGCCGTCAGTGTCAGCCAGTTTGCCGTGGCATACGGAGCTCCATCGCAGTCTTTAACACTGGTAGCATGCCGTGACAGCGTGGACGTGAACCGTATGTGCAGTTGACGGACTTTGAGCGAGGGCGTATAGTGGGCATGCGGGAGGCCGGGTGGACGTACCGCCGAATTGCTCAACACGTGGGGCGTGAGGTCTCCACAGTACATCGATGTTGTCGCCAGTGGTCGGCGGAAGGTGCACGTGCCCGTCGACCAGGGACCGGACCGCAGCGACGCACGGATGCACGCCAAGACCGTAGGATCCTACGCAGTGCCGTAGGGGACCACACCGCCACTTACCAGCAAATTAGGGACACTGTTGCTCCTGGGGTATCGGCGAGGACCTTTCCATGAAACTGGGCTACGGTCCCGCACACCGTTAGGCCGTCTTCCGCTCACGCCCCAACATCGTGCAGCCCGCCTCCATTGGTGTCGCGACAGGCGTGAATGGAGGGACGAATGGAGACGTGTCGTCTTCAGCGATGAGAGTAGCTTCTGCCTTGGTGCCAATGATGGTCGTATGCGTGTTTGGCGCCGTGCAGGTGAGCGCCACAATCAGGACTGCATACGACCGAGGCACACAGGGCCAACACCCGGCATCATGGTGTGGGGAGCGATCTCCTACACTGGCCGTCGAGGGGACACTGAATAGTGCATGGTACATCCAAACCGTCATCGAACCCATCGTTCTACCATTCCTAGACCGGCAAGGGAACTTGCTGTTCCAACAGGACAATGCACGTCCGCATGTATCCCGTGACACCCAATGTGCTCTAGAAGGTGTAAGTGAACTACCCTGGCCAGCAAGATCTCCGGATCTGTCCCCCATTGAGCATGTTTGGGACTGGATGAAGCGTCGTCTCACGCGGTCTGCACGTCCAGCACGAACGCTGGTCCAACTGAGGCGCCAGGTGGAAATGGCATGGCAAGCCGTTCCATAGGACTACATCCAGCATCTCTACGATCGTCTCCATGGGAGAATAGCAGCCTGCATTGCTGCGAAAGGTGGATATACACTGTACTAGTGCCGACATTGTGCATGCTCTGTTGCCTGTGTCTATGTGCCTGTGGTTCTGTCAGTGTGATCATGTGATGTATCTGACCCCAGGAATGTGTCAATAAAGTTTCCCCTTCCTGGGACAATGAATTCACGGTGTTCTTATTTCAATTTCCAGGAGTGTAGTATGGGAGCGTTCAGTAAGTAATACGGCACCATTTTTTTGAAAGCACGTTAGTTTTAATCATGATTTCAATGCACCATATAGGTCCCCCATCCTTCTGGCTACAAACCTTATTTTTCAACATAATCTCTATTCAATACGTTACGCCACCTTACTGGGAGTTTCTGAATGTGCACATGATTCCACTGTACTGCCCAACATCGGAGCCAACGTCTTGTTACATCAGTAACCTCCCCGTCATTCTCGTACTGCTTCCCGCGGTGTGTGTTTCATTACGCCCGATAGAAGTCAGAAGGCACGAGATCCGGCCTGTAGACAGATGAGGAAGCAGAGTCCAGTGAAGTTTCATGAGGTCCTCTCGGGTGCACAGATTTGTGTGAGACCTTGCGTTATCGCGGAGGAAGTTCTCATTTCTGTGGCGACAAACACGCTGAAATACAACCCCTGATCACAGAAAATTTGACCTGGAGTCCAACATTGCGGGAGCCACGGCTGTTTTTTTGGCGGCCGGCACGCGGGAGGGGGGACAGGTCTACGAGACCTTCTTCTGATGATCACAGACGCCTCGCCCAAGGAATGACCCGTCGTGCTTTTGTTCACTGCCAGGTCACCGCAGACATTCTTTAAACGCCCTTAAATTTCTACGGTGCTCTGGTTTTCCGCAAAAAGAAATTCAATTACACTATTTATAATTTTTACTTTACGGTGTAATACCCCACCCATCACTTATCTGGTTTTGGCGTGTGTTCACCCCAGCTAATTGACTAACAGATCAACAGAGAGTGCAAAACTGCCAAAATAATAAATGATGCAAAGAAACTAATAAGGCCCTGTGACTCCTGATTGAACTGCAATGGCAGTGTTCACATTAATTGATTCAGAATTGATCACTTTTAATTAAAAAGGGGTGCACATTTATGTTATATTCAGCTATTGAACACCAGATGAAAATGTTGAACATAAAATTAAGTAAGAAAATGGCATGGGATTTCAACTACTTGATTGAAAACAGATGCAATCGATTAGCACAAATTTATTTTAACTCACGACCTTTAATCATCACATTACATGACTCTCCTATCAGGCAGTGGTAATAAATTGCGTTTGCGTGGAGTAAAGCGCGATAACTCAAAAGTAATTCCTATCGACTGACCCAGGAGTAATGCGAAGTGTGAGAAGAATTCTACAATACACGGCCCATGAAACCCTCGTGGAAACTTTGCCGACGTGATCCAACAAATTAATCAGCGGTCGGAGCGGGCGCAATATCACCGAATACAGCGTGGCAGAGTGTCGTTGTTGTGTGGATGTCGGCCGACCTCATGGTGCTGCAAGGCTGCACTTGCTTATTCACTCCTAGCTACTTTGCTCAGTACATAGCTGAACCAAAACTTCCTATCTCCAAGCTCAATCGTTCCATTTGCGAAGTGCTAAACTGCAGAGATGCTCACTCTTTCTCAGACAAGCTGAGTCAAGAACGCCACGACCACAGTCTAATCAAGCTGGGAATGGAAGACCACTATGGTGACTTCTCCCAGTCTGCTCTTCACCTCGGCTTCCCCTCCAGCAAAATCACTTATGCCAATTGCAGAGCAAGTCGCATTAATTATGTGTCGCTTCCCAGTGCCGACCAGTACCTGCTCTGGGAAGTGAACAAATTCTCACAACATTTCTCTTCCTCTCAATTTCTGCTAGTTAGCTCCTCCCAGGCCACCCATCAAGGTTAGCGTCTGCACAAAGAACCAATTCTTCCAGAATTCTGACTCCCAGGAGAGTGCTTCAAATTCCTTGGTCCTACATTCCCATCGGAGGCTGACGTATTTCATTCTGTCGCTCTTCACCTGATTTACTTCAGACTCTGCGGACCGTGAATTCAGCGTGAAGTTGCTATAGTCACGAACACGCATATTTTGGCCTCTGTTGACTGCTCCACCATAGCTTTGCGCAGCTTACTAGCACGTGTCACTGAAAACAGGATGACGGACATTTATCAACAGACTTACAAGTTCTCCATCTGGTTCCTGGTACACCAGCATGGGGTCAACCACCCACTCACTGTCACTCATCTTAAGGCAGCTGGAGGCAGAGCCCCGTTAATGCTTTCTCAGAGCCTGAGCCAACCTAAGCTGCCTGTTGTCACTTCCCTTCGCTGCTCCCCAGCCGGCCATGGTCATCTCTGTATACTTCCCTGGGATAAACTAGCCTCCAGTATATCGACGCGTTTCCACAAAGTTTTTCATGTTATGTGACTTACTTTAAAACCATCACCCGACATTAATTATTCCAATTGGTCCATACTATACCCTCCACAAGATGCATTGTACCTTGTCAGTCAATTTTTGTTCAGCCCTACTGTTCGCTCAATATGAGTTGGGTGATCTTTAATGACTTCATGTAAGGGGCATAGTTCTTGCCATCTTACAATAGACCATCTGACAGCAACTGAATGAAACAATTTTAGTGTCATACGCGATTAGCCTTTATTTTCTGCAAGGCATCTTCTGTGGCCTGGAATATGTTAATTTACAGTTTGGTCACTGTACCTAAAATTCATGCATGTTACGTCTATGTATACAGCATCACATGTTTGTTTTCAGCGATGGCTTTCTGAATGTGGAAGTTTTGTTGCATTGGTATAAGACGTTTGTCATAGTTGCTTATTCTCATTATTTTCATTTCTTTTTCCATGTTTGTAGGATGGTGGTTATGGTGTTTTAAATGTTCTGCAAGTGTGGAATGGTTTGTTTCATACTTTCAACACCTGATATGTTCTTTGTATCGTATTTTTTGTCCCTCTTGGTTTCTGGTTGGCTTAGGTGTGATTGGAGGGTTTTCCCATGCTTATATGCTACACTCCTGGAAATTGAAATAAGAACACATTGACACCGGGGTGTCAGACCCACCATACTTGCTCCGGACACTGCGAGAGGGCTGTACAAGCAATGATCACACGCACGGCACAGCGGACACACCAGGAACCGCGGTGTTGGCCGTCGAATGGCGCTAGCTGCGCAGCATTTGTGCACCGCCGCCGTCAGTGTCAGCCAGTTTGCCGTGGCATACGGAGCTCCATCGCAGTCTTTAACACTGGTAGCATGCCGCGACAGCGTAGACGTGAACCGTATGTGCAGTTGACGGACTTTGAGCGAGGGCGTATAGTGGGCTTGCGGGAGGCCGGGTGGACGTACCGCCGAATTGCTCAACAAGTGGGGCGTGAGTTCTCCACAGTACATCGATGTTGTCGCCAGTGGTCGGCGGAAGGTGCACGTGCCCGTCGACCTGGGACCGGACCGCAGCGACGCACGGATGCACGCCAAGACCGTAGGATCCTACGCAGTTCCGTAGGAGACCGCACCGCCACTTCCCACCAAATTAGGGACACTGTTGCTCCTGGGGTATCGGCGAGGACCATTCGCAACCGTCTCCATGAAGCTGGGCCACGGCCCCCCACACCGTTAGGCCGTGTTCCGCTCACGCCCCAACATCGTGCAGCCCGCCTCCAGTGGTGTCGCGACAGGCGTGAATGGAGGGACGAATGGAGACGTGTCGTCTTCAGCGATGAGAGTCGCTTCTGTCTTGGTGCCAATGATGGTCGTATGCGTGTTTGGCGCCGTGCAGGTGAGCGCCACAATCAGGACTGCATACGACCGAGGCACACAGGGCCAACACCCGGCATCATGGTGTGGGGAGCGATTTCCTACACTGGCCGTACACCTCTGGTGATCGTCGAGGGGACACTGAATAGTGCACGGTACATCCAAACCGTCATCGAACCCATCGTTCTACCATTCCTAGACCGGCAAGGGAACTTGCTGTTCCAACAGGTCAATGCACGTCCGCATGTATCCCATGCCACCCAACGTGCTCTAGAAGGTGTAAGTCAACTACCCTGGCCAGCAAGATCTCCGGATCTGTCCCCCATTGAGCATGTTTGGGACTGGATGAAGCGTCGTCTCACGCGGTCTGCACGTCCAGCACGAACGCTGGTCCAACTGAGGCGCCAGGTGGAAATGGCATGGCAAGCCGTTCCACAGGACTACATCCAGCATCTCTACGATCGTCTCCATGGGAGAATAGCGGCCTGCATTGCTGCGAAAGGTGGATATACACTGTACTAGTGCCGACATTGTGCATGATCTGTTGCCTGTGTCTATGTGCCTGTCAGTGTGATCATGTGATGTATCTGACCCCAGGAATGTGTCAATAAAGTTTCTCCTTCCTGGGACAATGAATTCACGGTGTTCTTATTTCAATTTCCAGGAGTGTATTTGGAAGCCCTGTCTCTCTAGGATGTTTGCCACTCTCTGTGTTAGTTTATGTGTGTAGGTCATGGTGTACCATCTGGTTCTTTTCTGTATGGTGTTGTCATTGTGTGTGTTTGCTGAGTGTGTTTGTAAGTTTTCAGCTTGTGAGCTCTCTTGTATTCTAGAAATGTTGTGTTTGTTTTGCACTTGTGATTTTATTTTTTGATTGAGCCTGTGTACTACATGTGTGTCATACCCATTGTTCCTAGCTATTTGTATGAGTGTACTTATTTCTTTTTCATAGTTTCTCTTTTTGAGTGGGATTCTGTTTAATCTGTGTCACATATGTCTTATTACTGTAAGTTTCTGGCTGTGGGGATTCTTAGATGTGGGATGTATTATTGTGTCTGTGGCTCTCGGTTTTATAGATATGTTGAATGCATGTCTGCCATTTTCTTTTTTATTGTAATGTCAAGAAAATTTATTCGTTTTTCTAATTCTTTTTCAAGTGTGAATTATATGTTCTGATCAGCTTTGTTGATTTCTGAATCACTTTGTAGATAATATTCATTTCCAAACTGAAAGTAGTTTTGTTCAGTTGTCATTCTGAGCATATCTGTTATTTCTTTTATTGCGTCTGTGGTGAGTTCTGTTCTATGATTTCTATTGTTTCTGTGATAGGGACGGAGCTATACGTATTTTCCATGTCGAATGAAATCAGTGTTGCTCTGTGTGGTACTTGTATGTTTTGTATGTGCTCTACTTCGTTTCCTGTGTTTATCTCTTTTCTGTGGTTTTCTACTTTATACTGTTTTGTAACTAACTTTTGGAGGTGTTTAGCTATGTGGTATGATGGGACTTTCTTGAAGTTGATAACAGCTGTCATTGGCATTCCGTCTTTATGTTCTTTTGGTTGACTGCGGAGTGTTAGTGGTTGCGGGTTTTTCTGTGTTATGTAGTATTTCTGTTTCTGTTTGTCTGTGAGTGTGTGTTCAATGTTTTTCAGTGTTCGTTTCACGTTTGCCTGGAATCGTGTAGTTGGATCTGACTTCAGTTTTTGTATGGCATTGGTGTTCATGTATTCCTTGGTTCTTGTGATGTATTCCTCTTTATCCATGAGTGCTGTTACATTTCCATTGTCTAGTTCTTAATACGTTATTGTTTATTAAATTTTGTTTTAACCTTTTCATAGTGGCTGCTTCTGTTTGGTTGGTCTTATTGTGTGTCTGCTGTGTTTGTTTCATTGTGTCTTTTATTTCTTCTTTTACCAGTTCCCTTGTGAGTCCTATGTTTATTTCACAATTAGTTGGTTTTAATATTACACGCAACTGAGGAAGACAGGACTACAAAAGATGAAGATGTCAATGACAGCGGTCTCCCTGAAAGGCACCTCTATGACAGATGTCAGTTTGAAGACTGCTTATAGCGCCGACACCTGTCGGAACTACATGAAACCATAGGGGCTGAAGCGGAAATATTACACGATGTCCCGCAACAAAATCCGCATTATTTTAACCGAAACTGGCCGAATAAAGTCTTGCATTACTTATTGAACGCCCCTCATTGCCGAAACTAGTCATCACTGTCCGAACAATTGCGATCATGGCTAAAAGGGGTATTAGTATACGAATACTTCAATATTGATAAGAAATTACGTTATAAGAACAGCATAAGGTAAAAATGATTTTTCACTTTAAGTTGTATCACAAGTTTTGGGGCCAGGGTGGGAGGGGGGGTGGGGGCGTTTGGAGGTTGTATGGTTGAAGAAGCGCTTTCCAGGACTTACAATTATAGAAATTAAGCACCGCCTTGCTCCATTCTACAATCAGAAATTCCCTTGTCCATGTGTACTTCAAACAGCGAACACAGAAAAGTGTGTGAAGACAAAGTAGCGACAGGACGTGACCTGTCTGCTTGTCTCCGTGGCCGGCTGCATGCTGCTGAATCACCAGGGCGGGCTGTCTGCCTACGGAGCGAGAGGGGCCACGCAAGATGTGCTTCTGGCACCTCTAACGTCCGGTAGCAGGGCCGACTCTGTTATCTGCTGTCGCCAAAACTGCAAACGTTTAAACTGACTTTATTACCCAGTTACATTCTTGCTGTGGTCTATGGTCCAAAGGCTCTTTTGATACAGCTCCCCACGGTTCCCTACTCTGTGCAAGCCTCTTCATTTCTGTATAACTACTGCAGCCTATATCCTTTTGTATCTGCTGTCTTGGTCTCACTCAACAAACTTTATCCTCCACACTTCCTCAGTTACCAGACTGACAGTTGCTTGATGCCTCAGGTAGTGTTCCATTAACCGATAGCTTCTTCTAGTTCAATTTGTTCTGTACATTTCTTTTTTCACGAGTTCAGTTCGGTATCTCTTCACTAGTTATTCGATCTACCCCTACAATCTTTGGCATTGCTCTATAGACCAGATCATGAGAAGCAGTATGATTTTGGAATATACAGGGTGTCCCATTTATCTTGACCACTGTAAATAACTGTTTGTCCAGATGCACATTACAAAAGTTTCATGCACATGTTCTTTAGCCGTCAGGGGACATCAATCAGCATGATTGCCTTCGTTGTAGCTTTGTTTTTTTTTTTTTTTACAAAGATATGAACAGGGGTATGACTTTTTAAAATGGCACCCTGTATTTTTTATTCCGTAATTCATTTCCTCTCGAAAAGACCTACTCGAAAATGTATCATAGTGTCCCATTAATTGAAACACTTTGGGTCCGGGATCACAAACTAGTCCACTTGCTGGAGTTGTCAGAAAAGAAATGAAAACCAAGTAAAACACAACACAAAATTTAGTTTCATTCTCCTGTACCATTGCCCAGGAGTAGAACATTCAAACGTACTCAAAGTGCTCACCCTGGACACGGATACACTGGTGCGCTCGTCGAATGAAAGAATTATTTACTACTTCCAATGTTGCCTCCTGAAGAGAATTATAAGCAAGCACGATACGTTCCTGTATGTCCTCTGGAGTTGTTGGAATATCGCGATAGACAACGTCTTTAATGTATCCCCAAATAAATAAGTCCTGAGGATTTAAATCAGGTGACCTAGCAGGCCAAGTAACTGTTCCTCCTCGACCAATCCATCTGGCAGGATACCTTCGGTTCAGAACACGACGTGCACGCAAGGCGTTATGTGCTGGACATCCATCGCGTTGATACCACATAAGAATTCTGGTTCTCAGCAGCGCTTCATCCAGAAGAGGAGGAAGAATTCGTCTGAGGAAGTTGGCATACGCTGTGCCGTTTAGACTACCATTGATGAAATAAGGGCCAATAATTGTAGTACCGAGAATCCGACACCAGACTTTAACTCTCCGTTGACGCTGATGTTCCACCTGTGTAAGCCATCGTCGTTTGTCACTGGACCAATAATGCATCTTCCTTATATTTACCTGTCCGTTGTCTGAGAAGGAACATTCATCGGTAAATAGAATATTTGAGAAGAAGTTCGGGTTGGCGAGGATTTGATGCTTTGTCCACTGACAGAACTGTACACGATTCTGGAAATCATTGCCATGCAATTTTTGATGCAGGTGTACATGGTAAGGATGGAAGCGGTGACGTGAAGGAATACGATGTACATTGGTTTTAGGAATGCCAATGTCGTGTTCAGGCTGTCGTGTGCTCACATGTGGATTCATAGCAATGGAAGCGAGAACAGTAACTTCGGCAGCTTCGTCTGTGCGAGTGCTACGACGATTGAGTTGTCGTGGGTTGAAACTTCCCGTTTCCTGAAGCGTCGTAACAAGACAATAAAACATCCGTCGGGAAGGATATCGCTCTCTGTACTGTTCCGCTGCCTGTATTTCGCCTACCTACGACAACAACAATAAAAGAAACGTTATGTCGATGCAGATTTTAGGAAGGATAGCATACTTTACACACCAGTATTTAAAAGGACTAAACTACTGCACTAAATGTATCCGTACATAAGAAAATAGTATTGCAACCACTGTTCTCCTAACATTCCCCATTGATGAGTAGCATTTCTACTGTCTCTCTTCGTTGGTGGACACTACTCATACAACTCTTCAACTGACGATAGTGGACGGAATGACAGGTATGCATTCTGCTTATGTTTACATTTGTCCTCTTTCAACGTCAGCACGTGGATGTATTCCATTACCCCGAGTACCTGCACAAAGCGCTGGGAGCGTCACGTCATTGTTGTGTTATGTAATTAATAACGTTGTGTTTCAGTGAACGGTACACTGTGATACATTTCTGAATAGGTCTTTAGTAGAGGAGATGTATTACCGAATAAAAAATGATAGCCGGAATAAGTCAATGATAGCCGGATTTATAAAGAACCTTATAATTTTTTTATTCCAGGTTCTGACTTCGACATCGAGAGGCAGACAGAAAATGATTACGAACTGTAACTGCCTTATCATTTTATTTTATAGACTTGAAACTTCAAACAAGAATTAATTTTATACCTGGAAGTGTGTTAGATATTTCAGTAAAAATTTGGAGAAGCGACTTCTCTCGTCCAAAAGTTTCCATTCAAGTAACTAGATATTGTTCAGTCATAATGATTTAAGTTCAGTTTAATGGGGTTAGAAGTTAAAGTACCACAGTTCGTCGTTTGCTTTCACTCAAAGTCACATGACAACCGCAACAAAATCATGATATCTGTGGTATGAACACAACTTCATTCTGAGTTACCAACACTTAAAGATACGTAAACTGCTCTTAGTAGAAAATGATAGAAGTATTCTCATTAAAATATGAAGCACCGAAACAGAAAAATCAGAACCTTTCCACATACCTGTTTAGGGTTGTTCGGATGTGGGTGCTCCATATTTAGGGATGGTCCAAAACATATGAAAAAGTTGAGAGCGGTGCAGTGCAATGGTTCCAGGGAATATTTTGCCTCTTGAGGTACTACCATGCACTGTTTTGGTAAAATAGTATGCATACATCGCTATTAACTGCAGATCGCCACTTAGAACTATGCGAGTCAGTCTACTATTAGCAGCATCCAAATATGTGATTCAGTAGAGTTTCTGAATAGATAGGTGGCATTGTATACATTCCAGCTTTCTGCAGGGGATCCTTGACGTATGTTTAACACACAAGACGAGTAAGATTGCCCAATATCCTGCCGGGAGCTTGGCACCGACGTACTGGGCGCATGCTTGACACTTGGGTGTTATAGAAGGTCACAGTGAAGGACGTCATGACACTTACCACTACCTCTGTATCTTCTCACCCTTAAGACAGTTACGTTGTATCGAGAACGAACGATATGAGCAGTGCTTCGTACTGTTCGGTCGCAATGATCTACGTTTCCCATCATTTCTTAAAGTCATTTTAGGGGAATAACAAGGTAGTTATAAGAGTCGAGGGGCATGAAATGGAAGCAGAAGTTGGAAAAGGACTGAGAAATGGCTGTAGCCTATACCTGATGCTATTCAATATGTGCACTGAACAAGCAGTAAAGGAAACCAAACGGAAATTTGGAATTGGAATGAAAGTACAGGGAGAAGAAATAAAAACGGTGAGGTTTACCGATGATACTGTAATTCTGTCAGAGACACAAATGACTTGGAAGAACAGTTGAACGGAATGGATAGTGTCTGGAAAGGAGAATATAAGATGGAGATCAATAAATACAAAACAAGGATGTTGGAACTAAATCAGGCGATGCTAAGGAAATCAGATTAGAAAAGGAGAGACTTAAAGTAGTAAGTGAGTTTTGCTATTTGGGCTAGTGATAGCCGAAGTAGGGGGGATATAAAATGTAGACTAGCAATGGGAAGAAAAGCATTTCTGAAAAAGAGAGATTTCTTAACATCAAATACAGATTTAAGGGTCAGGAAGTTTTTTTTGAAGTATTTGTCTGTAGTGTAGCCACGTATGGACGCGAAACATGGACGATAAACAGTTTAGATAAAAAGGGAATAGAAACTTTCGACATGGGGTGCTACAGAAGAAAGCTGAAGATTAGATGGGTCGATCATGCAACTAATGAGGAAATACGGAATAGAATTGGGGAGACAAGAAATTTGTGGCACATCTTGACCAAAAGGAGGAATCGATTGAGTCCTACATTCTGAGACATCAGGGGGTCACCAATTTAATACTGGAGGAAGGTGTCGGGGGTAAAAATAGTAGAGGGAGACTAAGATATGAGTACAGTAAACAGATCCAAAAAGATGTAGGTTGCAGTAGTTATTCTGAGATGGAGAGGCTCGCACAGGATAGAGTAGCATGGAGAGTTGCTTCAGACCAGTCTCCGGACTGAAGACAACAACAACAACAACAACGAGTTGATTATGTCTACAAGATCCATTCAACACCCTTCTTCGGTCTGCATTACATCGACATCACTAAAAAACATAAACGCCGTCCAGGCATCAGTCGGACTGACCACTCAGCTATAGAGGTGAACCTCCATTTCTGTATAGAAAGGGGATGTTTATTTACAACAGCGCCCATTTCTCTATTCGGTGATCATGAATTAGGTTGGCTTCCCCAAAAAGGTAGATGCATGGCTGATGCCGTATTCCTTGGCCTCTGGAAGCGGTTAATTCTGTTCTATACCGTCGCCTAGAGACCAAAACTTTAGCATACGAAGTAGTATGCAAGTATCATAATTACACAGAAGATTTCCTGGCAACTAGGACACAACATGTCGTTCTTAAACAAGAGAAATGTTCACTCATAAAAGTATCTTTAGGTGCGCCCCAGTAGTGTGTTAGAGGATAATTATTGCCCACAGTATAGTGTATTCAAATGATTCATAAATGATGCTGTTGTGTACGGAGAACAGGCAACGCTAGATAGCTGCAAGAAAATGCAGAAAGACCTGGAGAAGGTAGATTTTGGAAAGAGAGATTGGAAGTTTATCCACAATATAAAAGAAAAAGGCTCAGGTATTGCTTCTCCACGAACCATGGATCTTGCTGAAGTGGGGTGATTTGCGTGCCACAGGATGCTGCCCACAGTATAGTGTATTCAAATGATTCATAAATGATGCTGTTGTGTACGGAGAACAGGCAACGCTAGACAACTGCAAGAAAATGCAGAAAGACCTGGAGAAGGTAGATTTTGGATGGAGGGATTGGAAGTTTATCCACAATATAAAAGAAAAAGGCTCAGGTATTGCTTCCCCACGAACCATGGATCTTGCTGAAGTGGGGTGATTTGCGTGCCACACGATGCTGATAGCGGTACCAAAAGTGCAAATACAACAAAGAGGTGGATATATGTGGAGAGACCAGACAAACATTTGGATCCTGGAGAGGGGTAGAAGCCTTTTCAGTGGCTGCAGGGGCAGCGGTCTGCTTGACGGACTGGTCTCGCGTTCCCTAAGGTAGTCTTCTAGACCCTCTGCTGTTTCTATTCTATATAAATGACTTAGGAGGCTATCTGAGCAGCATTCTAGAGTGTTTGGAGATGATGCTGTCATTTAGCGTCTAGTGAAGTCATCAGAAAATCAAAAGCAGTTCCAAAATGATTTAAAGAGGACACCTGTACGGTACGAAAAGTAGCATTGATCCTAAATCATGAAAAGTTTGAGTTGTCCTCACGAATACTAGAGCCAATGCTTGCATTTTCGGTTACATGATAAATCGCACAAACCTAAAAGCTATCCATTCAGCTAAACAGCTAGGGATTACTATTACGAACAAATTAAAATGGAACGATCACATCGAAAATCTTTTGTGAAAGGCGAAGCAAAGACTGCGTTTTATTGACAGAAAACTTAAAAAAACGCAATAGGTCTGCTAAGAAAACTCCCTACACTACGATTATCCGCCCTTATCCGTAGAACTGATGCGCGGTGTGCGATCCGTACCAGAAAGGGTTGACGGAGGACATAGAAAAAGTTCAGAACAAGGTAGCTCGTTTTGTGCTGTTGGGAAATAGGCAAGACAGTGTCACGGATATGATAAGCGAGTTTTGGTGGCAATCGTTAAAACGAAGGCAGTTTTCGTTGCGGAAAGACCTTTTCATAAAATTCCAGTTATCAATGCGAAAATATTCTGTTGACGCACCCTACATATGGAGGAATGATTATCGTAATCAAATAAGATAAATCAAAGCTCGCACGGAAAGTTTTAAGTGTTCGTTTTTCCCGCAGGCTGTTCGAGAGCTGAATAGTGTGAAAGTGGTTAGATGAAACCTCTGTCAGGTAGTTAAGTTTGAATTGCAGAGTAGTTACTTAGATGTAGATCTGACCTTGTAACATCAGCCAACATGTAATAGCTGTTTGGTGCTGCGAACGGATGAAAGAAATGGAAAACTACAGCCGTTTTATCCCCGAGGGCATGCTACTCTACTTTATGCTTAAATTATGATGGCATTCTCTTGGTTAAGATATCACGAAGAAAAAACAGTCCCCCATTAGGATCTCGGGGCATGGACTTCTCCTCAGGAAAAACAAAACTGCTATTCTGCGGATTGGAGCACGGAATGTTAGAGCTCTTAATCGCGTTGGTAGGTTAGATAATTAAAATAGGGAAATGGACAGGTTGAAGTTAGATACAGTGGAAATTAGCGAAGCTCGGTTCCAGACGAGGAGTATTTCTGGTAAGGTGATTATAGCACTACAAATACAATATCAAATAGGCGAAATGTAGGAATAGATCTCATAATGAATGAGCAAAAAAGAATGTGGATAACTTGTTATGAACAGCTCAGTGAAGACATTGTCGTAGTCTAGACGGACACGAAGCCAGCACTTAACAACAATAGAAGAACGTTATATTTGAAGTAATTTCGTTGATGATGAATAAGTCGGACGAATGTACGATGGGATGAAAGGTAGTATTTACATAGTTAAGGGAGAGGAAAATTTTACTGTGATGAGGGACTGGGACTCGATAGTAGAACAAAGGGTGGAGGGGGAATAAAAAGAAAGTAAGAGGACGTGGACTGGAGGAATGGAAGGGATGAAGAACCCATCTGGTAGAAAGCATAGTTTAATCATCGCTAATTAGTTGGTTTAAAATCATGAAAGAAATTTATATATATATATATATATATATATATATATATATATATATATATATATATATATATATATATTGAAGAGTCCTGGTAACACTAGTAGATTGCAGATTAATTAATGGTAAGACAGATAATTCGAAAATAGGAGGTTTTAAATTGCAAAATATTACAAGATCAGATGTGGGCTCTAATCATCATTTGTTGGTTAAACTGAAAAGATTGCAAAACTAGAAAACTGGAGAGATGGGCCAAGATAAATTTAAAGAACCACAGTTAGATGAGGGTTTGTGAAATGGTACAGACGACGACTGACTGAACAGGGGGAAGGTATACATTCAAGACGAATGGGTAGCTTTTAAAGATGAAATAGTCAAGACGGTAGAGGACTCAAGGAGCAGAAAGATAAAGACCAGTATAAACCCTTGGATAACGCACAATACTGAATGCAACTGACGAAAGGAGGAAATATAAAAATTGTCCAAATGGAGATGGCAAAATGGGGTATAGACATCTAAAAGTTACATTGACAGAGATCGCAGAACATCAAGGCAGGAATGGCTGGACGAGAAACGTTAGGAATTAGAAGTAAGAATAATTAGCAGAAAGACAAATCCCATACAGGGAAATTAAAAAAACCTATGAAGAAAAGAAAAGCAGCTGTGTGGTTATGAAGAGCTGAGACAGCGAACCAGTATTAAGCGAAGAAGGGAAAGCTGAAAGGTGATAGGTGAAACAATGTATAGAAGGACTATATAGGGATACGAACTTAAAGACAGTACTATAGAAAGAGAAGAGGAAGCAGATGAAGATGACTTAGGACATATAATAAGAGCAGAAGAATTTGACACAGCACTGAAGAACCAAGCTCGACACAAATGTACAGCAAAAGATGCCATTCTCTCGGATTTACTGAAATTCTTGAGAGAGCTAACACTGACAAAGTAATTCCACCTTGCTTGTAAGATGTATGATACAGGCGAAGTACCAACAGACTTCAAGAGGAATGTAATAATCCCAGTTCCAAAGATTGCAGGTTCTCAAAAAACGTTCAAATGTGTGTGAAATCTTATGGGAGTTAACTGCTAAGGTCATCAGTCCCTCAGCTTACACACCACTTAACCTAAATTATCCTAAGAACAAACACACACACCCATGCCCGAGGGAGGACTCGAACCTCCGCCGGGACCAGCCGCACAGTCCATGACTGCAGCGCCTGAGACCGCTCGGTTAATCCCGCGCGGCAGCAGGTTCTCAAAGGTATAGATACTTCTGAACTATCAATTAATAAGTAATGCATGCAAAATACTGGCGCTAATTATTTACAGAAGAATGGAAGAAGTGGAAAAAGACGACCTTCAGAGAAAAGGAGACCTTTGAAGAAATGTAGAAACACACATGACCTTACAGATTACCTTATAAGAAAGACTGAAGGACAGCATACCTATATTTAAAACTTCTGTAGATTTAGAGACAGTTTATGGCAATGTTGACTACAAATACACTCTTTGAAATTCTGGAGGTAGCAGGGATAAAGCACAGTGAGCGAAAAGTAATTACAGAACTTACATAGAAATCTGATTGTAGTTACAAGTGTCAAAGGACATGAAAGGGAAGCCATAGTTGAGAAGGTAGTGTGACAGGATTGTAGCCTATACCCGATGTCATTCAATCTAAGTATACAGATATCAGTAAAAAAGAAAAACAAGAGAAAAACTGGAGATGTAATTAAACTTCAGGGAGAAGAAATAAAAACTTTGAGGTTCATCGATGATATTGTACTTCTACCAGAGACAGCAATGAAGGAAGAACAATTTAATATAATGGATAATTTCTTGAAAGGAGGTTATGGAATGAACATCAAGTGGAATAGATTAATGGGATCTATTGGAATAAAATCATTTGACGCTGAAGGAATTACATTAGGAAATGAGACATAAAAAGTAGTAGATGAGTATTGCTATTTGGACAGGAAAATAAATAACGATAGCCAAAGTAGATAGAATATAAAATGCAGACTGGCTATGGCACGAAAATCATTCCTGAAATAGATAATTTTGTTAACATGTTATATGAATTTTAGTGTTAAGTCTTTTCTGAAGGTAACTGTCTGGACTGTCCTTGAACGGAAGTGAAATGCTAATAATAACCATTTCAGACAAGAAGAGAATAGAGACATTGAAGTATGATGTTACAGAACAATGCTGAAGATTAGATAGGTGGGTCAAGTAATGGATGAGGAGATAATGAAGATAATTAGAGGAAAAAGAAATGTATGGTACAAATTGAATAAAAGAAGGGAATGAATGGTTGATAGAACACATTCCAAGGCATGGAGGAATTGTCATTTTGGTAATGGAGGTTGGTGCTGCTAAAAATTGTAGAGAGAGAAAGAGAGCAGGGTATGAATACATCAAGTAGACTGATATAAATGTAGATGCTGATACAGGACATAGTAACATAGTGATCAGCACCAAGCCTGTCTTCGGACTTTAGACAATACGCACAATGAACTATTTAAAGATAAATGACTATACATATAAAAATAATCGCATGAATGCAAGATTGAGAGTCATTGGAAAAATTGATCTGCCATTTATATCTTCTTTCACCACTGGCAATGTTTCTTAATACGAAAAATTCCGAACTGCAACTTGGTTCACAACTGACATTAAAATACGGGTCCCTTTATAAATGGATGAGTAAGTCCGTTCAAAGCTCGAAGGAATGCAACGATATACCACCTCCTTCCAGTAGGACCACTCGCAGTAAACAAATGCGCTGGGCGTCTGCTTCCATACCTGAGTGGTCACCGCAGCTGACTGCATTTGGGGGAGCGTGGTTCGATTCCTGGCTCGACGTGAGATTTTTTCCACTGGCCGATGGGTGCTGTGTTGTCCTCATCATCATTTCATCATCATCGATGCACATCACAATAAAGACTTGCACTAAATGGCCAAACAGCTTCAGATTGGGCTTCCTGGCCGATAATGCCATGCTAACATTTCATTTCAATGTAGTGGGCAAACGAATCTTCCCACTGTTGTCGGCTTTACTTTCAGGCTAATTTTCTCATTACCTGGCTCCTCTTGAATTTAAGTCCATTGTGGTATCACGTATTGATATCACCCCACGGGCGTCATAAAGATGGCAACAGTATTGCAAGTTTCCACCAGATGCCGATAGCAATCGCCCGGGATCTTGTGGATCCAATGCCACGTGCCCGCTGAGTCACAGCTCCAACGGCTCCACACAATGAGCGCTCTCTGCCGCCGCGATGTAGGACAACTGGCCTGCTTTAGTTCAGAAAGCCTGGACTCTATTCCTTGCTGAATTATTTATAATGAGCCTTGAAGAAATACAAGTTAAGTAAATCTTCTATTTTCGGTGTTAACTTGTTCGCCAGTAATTTCTGCTCGTGTCCAGCTTTCCTATGAGATCAGTTGGAGCACCATTCTGTAGTTCATCTCTCCTTACCATTGTGCATGAAGACGTACACGACACATCGAACAGAATGAATCTTTCTCTCTGCAGTGGAACGTGTACTGTTTTGATATCTCCTGGCGGGTGAAAACTGTGTGCCGGTCTGTTGGAGCTCCTGTGAAATTCGAGAAGATGAAGAAAGAAAAGGGCAGAAGTGATATTGGTTCAGCTGGTAAGAGCGCTGCCCGTGTAAAGCATATACATCTACATCTACGTGATTACTCTGCTATTCTCAATAAAGTGCTTGGCAGAGGGTTCAATGAACCACCTTCAAGCTGTCTCTCTACCCTTCCAGTCTAAAACGGCACGAGGGAAAAACGAGCACTTAAATTTGTCTGTGCAAACCCTTATTTCTCGTATTTCATCGTGATGATCATTTCTCCATATGGAGGTGGGTGACAGCAGAATGTTTTCGCAATCGGAGGAAAAGACTGGTGATTGAAATTTCATGAGAAGATCTCGTCACAACAAAAAACGCCTTTGTTTTAATGATTACCACTCCAATTCACGTATCATGTCTGTGACACTATCTCCCCTATTTCGCGATAATACAAAAGGAGCTGCCCTTCTTCGTACTTTTTCGATGTCAACCGTCAGTCCCACCTGATGTGGATCGCACACCCCACAGCAGTACTCCAGAATAGGGCGGACAAGTGTAGTGTAATCAGTCTCTTTAGTAGACCTGTTGCACCTTTTAAGTGTACTGCCAATAAATCGCAGTCTTTGGTTTGCTCTACCCACAATATTATCTATGTGATCGTTCCAATTTAGGTTATTTGTAATTTTAATCCCTAAGCATTTAGTTGAATTTACAGCCTTAAGATTTGTGTGACTTATCGCTTAATCGAAATTGAGCTGATGTCTTTTCGTGCTCATGCGAAAAAATTCACACTTTCCCTTATTCTGGGTCAGTTGCCACTTTTCGCACCATACAAATATCTTACCTAAATCATTTTGCAGGTCGTTTTGATCATTTGATGACTTTACAAAACGGTAAATGACAGCATCATCTGCAAACAATCTAAGACGGCTACCCAGATTGTCTTTTATGTCGTTAATATAGATCAGGAACACTAGAGGGCCTATAACACATCTCGGGGAACGTCGGATATTACTTCTGTTTTACTCGATGACTTTCCGTCTATTTCTAGGAACTGTGACCTTTCTGACAGGAAATCACGAATCCAGCCACACAATTGAGACGATACTCCGTAGGCACGCATATTGGTTAGAAGATGCTTGTGAGGAACGGTGCCGAAAGCCTTCTCGAAATCTAAAAATATGGAATCAGTTTGACATCCCCTGTCGATAACACTTATTACTTCATGAATATTAAGAGGAAGTTGTGTTTCACAAGAACGATATTTTCTGAAACCATGCTGACTATGTGTCAATAAGTCGTTTTCTTCGAGGTACTTCATAATGTTCGAATACATTATACGTGACAAAACCCTACTGCAAATCGACGTTAGTGATATAGGCCAGTAATTCAGCGGATTACTCCTACTTCCCTTTTTTGGTATTGGTGTGGCTTGAGCAATTTTCCAGTCTTTAGGTACGGATCTTTCTGTGAGCGATTGGTTGTATATAATTGCTAAATATGGAGCTATTTTGCCAGCATACTCTAAGAGGAACCTGACTGGTATACAATCTGGACTTGAGGCATTCCCTTTATTAAGCGATTTAAGCTGCTTCGTTACTCCGAGGATAGCTACTTTTATGTTTCTCTTCTTGGCAATTGTTCTTGTTTGGAATTCAGGAATAATTACTTCGTCTTCTTTGGTGAAGGAGTTTCGGAAAACCATGTTTAATAACTCTGCTTTAGTGGCACTGTCATCAGTGACTTCGCCGTTGTTATCGCGCAGTGGTTTCTTGCCAATGGTGTGCTTTATGTATGACCAGAATCTCTTTGGGTTTTCTGCCAGATTTCGAGGCATAATTAAGTTGTGGAAATTATTAAAAGCATCTCGCATTGAAGCACGCGCTATATTTCGAACTTCTGTAAAACTTAGCTAATCTTGGGGATTTTGCGTTCTTTTAAATTTGGAATGCTATTTTCGTTGCTTCTGCAACAACGATCTGACCCGTTTTTGTACCATTGGGGATCCGTACCATCACTTATTAATTTACGTGATATATATCTCTCTACTGCTGTCGATATGTCTTTGAAAACATTCCACAACTTTTCTATACTTACATGTTCAGATCGGAAGAAGTGAAAACTGTCTCTTAAAAAGGCGTTAAGAGCATATTTATGAGCTTTTTTAAATAGATATGCTTTGCGTTTCTTTTTGATGGTTGTAGGTGGTACGGTATTTAGGCTAGCAGCAACTGCCTTGTGGTCGCTAAACCCTGTATTCGTCGCAAATACTCATTATTTGTCCAGGATTATTTGTTTCTAAAAGGTCAAGTATGCTTTCGCAACCATTTACGCTTCGAGTGGGCTCATGAACTAACTGTTCAAAATAATTTTCTGAGAAAGCATTCTGTGCAATTTCGGACGACGTTTTATGCCTGCCTTAAACGTATAATCTTTCCAGCATATCGAGGGTAGATTAAAGTCACCACCGACTATAATTGTATGAGCGGGGTACTTATTTGAAATGAGACTTGAGTTTTCTTTGAAATGTTCAGCAACTATATCTTCTGAGTCGGAAGGTCTTTAAAACGATTCAATTGATAGTTTAGTCCGTTTGTTAGGTATAACCTCTACCCACACTATTTCACACGAACTATCTACTTCAATTTCGCTACAAGGCAAACTACCTCTGGCTGCAATAAATACTCCACCACCATCTGAATTTAATCTATCCTTTCTGAACACTGTTAGATAGTTTGAAAAAATTTCGCCGCGCGGGATTAGCCGAGCCGTCTGGGGCGCTGCAGTCATGGACTGTGTGGCTGGTCCCGGCGGAGGTTCGAGTCCTCCCTCGGGCATGGGTGTGTGTGTGTTTGTCCTTAGGATAATTTAGGTTAAGTAGTGTGTGAGCTTAGGGACTGATGACCTTAGCAGTTAAGTCCCATAAGATTTTACGCACATTTGAAAATTTTTTTCAAAAAATTTCGGCTGACCTTATTTCCGGCTTTAGCCAACTCTCTGTTTCCTACAACTACGAGCTTCAGGGCTTTCCATTAGGGGTTGGAGCTCTGTTTCTTTCCCAACACAGCTACGACAATTTACAACTACAATACCAATCGTTTCTACAACTACCTTACTGCGTTTTATCTGCCCAGTTTTAGACGGACGTCCCTTGTGTGGTTTCCTGAGAGCCTGTAACCTAAAACACCGCGCAGTCCCTTCCACACAACCCCCGCTACCCGTGTAGCCGCCTCCGGCGTGTAGTGGACTCCTGACCTATTAAGCGGAACCCGGAAACCCACCACCCGACGGTGCAAATCAAGGAATCTGCAGCCTACACAGTCACAGAACTGCCTGAGCCTCTGATTCAGACCCTCCACTCGGCTCTGCACCAAAGGACCAGAGTCGGTTCTATCGACGGTGCTGCAGGCAATGTTCCAGTTTTGAATGCCGGCTATTTTTGGCAGTTTGTTTGCTTTGCAGCGCGATCAGTTTCGTTACTTTCGAGTCACATGTGGCTGTGTACATGCGGCGCAGCTGGGACGTGGAGAGGTGAGCGCCCCCGCGGTGACAGGTGGTGGAGCTGCGCCCCAGACAGTCAGGCAGCGGCCGAGGTGAGCTGTCTGCGCTCTCCGCCTCGGCCGTGACCGCATTGCTGGCATCCGGCTAGCCGTCTGAATGGCCCGCCACCGTTTCTGCAACACCGCCGCCGCCGTCGATTGCTTCACAGCGCCAGACGCCAGACAGCAGACCCAGATCGGCGTTGGCGGTCACCTGGGCACCGCTCGCTGTAGCGCCGACACGGCCGCGGGTTCTCCGGAGCAGGGGGCGCACCTGCGGTCGACAGGAGTCCAATTATATGATACGGAAAACGTTAGGACAAGGTTGTTTCATTCTTGGTGATTTTGATTGTATGAGCATTAGGCTGTGGTCCAACGAAATTTTCTAACATTTCCTCTTCTAATCTTGAAGGTATCTGAACAGTAGTGATGCACCAATTATATCTTCCCTTCCCAGTAATTAGCAATGTAGTTTGCTTTGTCATTGGCTTTCAAAATATCATCTTTGGTGCATGTTATAGACATATCTGGGCAAATCAGTATGTGGTCCAAGTCCTGTATTGCTCCGCATTCACACTTATCGCTATCACTGTAACCCCATTTGAATAGGTTTGATTTGCACCCAGTTACTCCAGTACGCAGCCGGTTTAATGACCTCCAAGTTGTAAAAGGTAGTTGAAATCCTGCAGATCCCTCCTCAAGTAGTTCCATTGTGGAGTGTGGCACCAGTTCTTCCCAAAGAGATAGCCGCCTTGCGACGGGCTTAGTGGCGAGCTCTTCAGTAGTTTCAATGAAACTCCTGCGGGATTTCAGCCGGGCATGTTTTCGGTGCATATGCATCGGGCGTCGAGGATCATTCATTTGTTTTGATCTTTCGATCTCGGCGGCTACTTGTCTGCGGATAGTGGGTGATGCTATGCCTATGATGGGATAAATGATGTCTGTGGGAGTTGGTTTGGGGCATCCTGTGGCAATACGTACAGTTTCGTTTACGGCGACGTCAACTTGCTTAGTGTGAGCAGAGCTCCTCCAAACTGGCGCCGCAAATTCCGCTGCTGAGATACTCAGCACCAGACCCGTGGTGCGCAAAACATGTGGTTGAGCTCCCCACGATGAACCTGTTAGCTTCCGCAGTATGTTGTTCCTGGCACAGACCTTTTTTTTAGTGTTGTGACAGTGCTGCTTAAAAGTAAGTGCTCTGTCCAATGTTACTCCCAGGTATTTTGGGCTGTTTGTATGTTTCAGCTCTTCCCCTTGCCACATGACTCGGAGTTTCCGTTTGGCTTGTTTGTTCCTAAGATGGAAGGCGGATACTTGAGATTTACTAGGGTTTGGTTTGAGATTATTGCCGTCGCAATAGGTAGCAAGTTCTGTTAAGGCTCCTGTGAGATTCTCCTCCACTTGTTCAAAGGTTTTATCCTGTGTGGCCACTGCTGCATCATCAGCATATATGATTCGTGTCTGGTGGCTGATGGGAAGATCATTGGTATAGATGTTAAATAATATTGGAGCCAAGACACTACCCTGTGCAAGTCCATTTTTCTGTGTCCTCCATCGGCTGTTTTTAGATTGTAAGGTTACATAGTAGCGTCTGTTCTGTAGCATGCATTTCACGAACATAGAAAGGGTGTAGTCCTTAATGACATTATACACTTTCTGGGTGAGCAACTTATGTTTAACTGTGTCATATGCAGCACTGAGATCCAGGAATGCGACCCCAGTTACTTCTCCTCTCTGATAGCCGTCTTCGATGTACTGTGTGAGATTAAGGATTTGGTCACAGCATGATTTTCCTGGTCGAAATCCAGCTTGTTCGTTAATGAGGGCTTTGTCCACATAATCAGCTATGCGTTTGAGGATCATTCGCTCCAGCACTTTAAATAAATGACAAAGCAGTGAGACAGGCCGAAAATTTTTAGCTTCAGCTGGGTCTTTCCCTGGTTTTAGTAACGCAATAACCCGAGCTTTCCTCCACAGTTTAGGAATTTGCATTGTTGTAATACAGTGATTCATTAGCTTTAGGATCCATGCTTGTACACCCGGTCCAAAATGTTTAATTTGCTCAGGTCTCAGATCATCGAGGCCAGCGGCCTTACTGTTTTTCAAATCGTTGATGGCATCTAGTAGCTCCTGAATGAAGAACGGGCGAGCTAGGAAGCTAATCTCCTCGTTCAGTTTTCTTTTAATTTTGCCATTCCTGAGCTTCCTTTTAGTTTTTCCGTTCATGAGTAATTGGTGAGCTATCTGATCAGGTGTAACTTCACTGTAATTTGGTTGTGGTTCTGTTGGGTCGTTGTTGAGACTTTTGACCAGTTTCCATGCCTTCCTACTGCTGTGCTTCATGTCCGTCTCTTGTAGGTGGTTACACCACTTTTCCTTTCTCGCTTCGGAGATACGAGACATCAGTTCCTCACCTGCCTGGATCGTTTCCTCTGAGAAGGGGTCCTTATTGTACAGTTCTTCATACTTTTCAGAGCTTCCTTGCTGCTACCATTGAGTCCAGCGATATACTTGGTGCGGCACCCTCTAGGTATGCGCCGTCGAGAGATTTTCTTGACAAGGTCTATAAAAGTTTCATATGATTGTATCTCTGGTTTAATTCTAAGATCTCCTTATCAAGGTCCTCTTTGAAAAGTTCCCAATGAGCTTTTTTGAAATTGAAGCGTCTCTTGAAGGGCATTGCATCTGATTTGATTACTGTAGTAATGCAGCAAGTTATTGCTCTGTGTTGCGATCTTGGAATTGGGTCCTCGATTTGCTTTACAGTTTGCAGGGATACCTTTTCGGAGACAAAGATGTTATCTGGATTATATCCTCGTTTCCATCTTCCGCTGTTAAATGATGCAGGCAACTTTGGGTCATGTATCAATTTCAGTTTAGCCTGGTCTGCCCAGATCTCCGGCATTTCGCCATCGTCATTTGTCTCTTTATAACCCCATGCGAGACCGTGACAGTTAAAATCTCTTACTACAACTTTAATGTTTTTTGAATGGAAATTTCCAGGCTCGGTAAATTTGAACCTCGCACTGGGTGGTTTGTACACGGATGTTACAGTACATGACTGTAGCTCAATAGTTAAATTTTCTATATTTTCTTCGCAGGTCAGAGCACAGGAGCATATGTCTAAGTTCGGTTTCACAAATCTAGCACTTCCGTACCTTTCGTGTGGTCTCTCAAGAACTAATTTCATGCCCTGTATTTTTGGTCTATGGCTAGTTGGTGCCCTGTGTGTTTCTTGTAACACTAAAAAATCACAGTTGTTTCGTTTGCACATGTCAGACAATAAAATTTCTGTGGCGCTGCAGTCCGCAACGCCTATATGTATAGGAGAACAGGTGTCTCGCGCAATCAGTTACTGCTGCTACAATGGCAGGTTATCAAGATTTAAGGGGGGTAGGACGTCAAACGGGCCGACGTCGAGAAGGAGAGGCACCACAGGACATTTTAATTTGCACTGTCTGTATTTTTACAAATAAATTCATAAAACTTTGTCAGCATGACCAGGAAGGATTCAGAATTCACACTCATAGCACATGAAGTTCAAAAACACGAAAAAATATTTTTTAAACTTGAAATTTCATGATTTTTTTCACTTACTGTTGGCTGCACTTGTTGCTATAGGTACACTTTTCTTCATAAGTAAGAGAGATTCTTCGATGAATTTTGCATAGCTTACAAACCATACTTACAGGTGTATGAAACTCTAGAATTTATTTAATCTATGGAAAAATGAATTGGCTGTTACGTTTTAAACTTCGTGTTTACAGAAAACTCGAATTTTATAGTTAATTATCTCAATTTTTACCACAGTTTTTAACAGATTTGGAAAATTCTAGAGTTTCATACACCTGTAAGTATGGTTTGTATGCTGTGCAAAATTCATCGAAGAATCTCTCTTACGTATGAAGAAAAGTGTACCTACAGCAACAAATGCAGCGAATACCAAGTGAAAAAATGATGAAATTTCACATGTAAATAACATTTGTTTTCTTATGTTTTTGAACTTCCTTTCCTATGAGTGTGAATCCTGAATCCTTCCAGGTCATGTTGACAAAGTTTTATGAATTTATTTGTAAAAGTATAGACAGTGTAAATTAAAATGTCCTGTGGTGCCTCTCCTGCTCCAAGTCAGCCCGTTTCACGTCCTACCCCCTTAAGTGAGTTTGAACGTGGTGCTACATTCGGCGCTGGAGCCATGGGACACAGCATCTCAGAAATAGCGATGAAGTGGGGATTTCCCGTACGCCCATTTCACGAGTGTGCCGTGAATATTAGGAATCCGGTGAAACATCAAATCCCCAAAACTTCCTGGCAGATTAAAACTGTGTACCTCGCCTCCTACCTACCTGGTTCACATGAGAGCTTCTGTAAAGTTTGCAAGGTACGAGGCGAGGTACTGGCAGAAGTGAATCTGTGAGGACGGCGTGTGAGTCGTGCTTGGGTACCTCAGATGGTAGAGCACTTGTCCGCGAAAGGCAAAGATCCCGAGTTCGAGTCTCGGTCCGACATACAGTTTTAATCTGTCAGGAAGTTTTATATCAGCCCACACTCCTCTGAAGAGTGAAAATCTCATTCTGGCATCAAATCTCCAACATCGCTGCGGCCGGAAAAAGATGCTGCAAAAATGGGTCAACGACAACTGATGAGAATCGTTCAACGTGACAGAAGACAAACCCTTCCGCAAATTGTTGCAGATTTCAATGCTGGGCCAGCAGCAAGTGCCAGCGTGTGAACCATTCCACAAAACATCATCGATATGGGCTTTCGTAGACGAAGGCCCACTCTTGAACCCTTAATGACTGCACAACACAAAGCTTTAAGTCTCGCCTTGGATCGACTGTTGGCGACTGGAAATATGTTGCCAGGTCGGACGATTCTCGTTTTAAAATATAACGATCAGATGAAAGTGTACGGGTATGGATACAACCTCGTGAATCCATGGACCCTGCATGTCAGCAAGCGCGTGACGCGCCCTCACAGCTACTGGCGGAAGTAAAGCTGTGAGGAGGGGTCGTGAGTGGTGCTTGGACAGCTCAGAGGGTAGCGCACTTGTCCGAGAAAGGGACAGGTCCCGAGTTCGAGTCTCGGTCCCTCACACAGTTTTAATCTGCCAGGAAGTTTCAAAGATGTGAGAGCTGAAGGTTCTTAAACATAAACACTAACACGTAGTGGTAATGAACAAAGATAAGTACCGAACAGGGGGAGCCACAGAATGAAAGGGATTAAAAAAATGGTGGCAAAATGACAGCGGTATATAATTCACATGCACTTGCAGTCAGAGAAATGGGAAGCTGAATCATTACCCATTTCGACACACTTGCACGCGATTAAGCCAGTAGTTGAATCAAACAATAGCCCACTAAATCACGTAAATTTCAGAGTATTCTTCACTCGTGGTACTGAATAAAATTCGAGACATAAGCTAGGACAATAGGAAGCTATAGGACAAAAGCATTAGGGCTTCAGCTAGACTGAACCTTTACACAAATTCGAACATTAACTAAAATATCGTGGAGAAGCTCTTACGAGCAACTGACCTTACCAAGCTCCAATCGGGCAGTGATGAGCTTTCTTAATACAACCTGAGTTTATCCCTCCAACGAAAGTGACCAGAGACCAGGCCTATTGTATATTGTGACAACCTACACAAACGGTTCGACCACAGCAAAGAGAAACCTCTTCGCTACCCACCAGACATCTACTACAATTGTCCACACAGTAGCAGACTACTCTAGTCCCTTGGTTATCCACACAGAGTGCGTAAATGCACACACACACACACACACACACACACACACACACACATTCATTACTTTTACTATTCAAGGAGAGAACGGAGAGAACAGGTACAGTGAAATATGGCACTGTGTAGACCTCATTAAATGCATGTGGATGTCAGGTAGACAGCAGCTCGTGGTCGTGCGGTAGCGTTCTCGCTTCCCGCGCCCGGGTTCCCGGGTTCGATTCCCGGCGGGGTTGGGCATTTTCTCTGCCTCATGATGACTTGGGCCAGACAAACGTGTGGTTCCTGAAGAGGGGCAGCTGCCTTTTCAGTAGTTGCAAGGGCAAAAGTCTGGATGACTGACTGATCTGGCCTTGTAACAATAACCAAAACGGCCTTGCTGTGCTGGTACCGCGAACTGCTGAAAGCAAGGGGAAACTACAGCCGTAATTTTTCCCAAGGGCATGCAGCTTTACTGTATGATTAAATGATGATGGCGTACTCTCGGGTAAAATATTCCGGAAGTAAAATAGTCCCCCATTCGGATCTCCGGGCGGGGACTACTCAGGAGGATGTCGTTATCAGGAGAAAGAAAACTGGCATTCTACGAATCGGAGCGTGGAATGTCAGATCCCTTAATCGGGCAGGTAGGTTAGAAAATTTAAAAAGGGAAATGGATAGGTTAAAGTTAGATATAGTGGGAATTAGTGAAGTTCGGTGGCAGGAGGAACAAGACTTCTAGTCAGGTGACTACAGGGTTATAAACACAAAATCAAATAGGGGTAATGCAGGAATAGGTTTAATAATGAATAGGAAAATAGGAATGCTGGTAACATACTACAAACAACATAGTGAACGCATTATTGTCGTCAAGATAGATACGAAGCCCACACCTACTACAGTAGTACAAGTTTATATGCCAACTAGCTCTGCAAATGACGAAGAAATTGAGGAAATGTATGATGAAATAAAACAAATTATTCAGATATTGAAGGGAGATGAAAATTTCATAGTCATGGGTGACTGGAATTCGAGTGTAGGAAAAGGGAGAGAAGGAAACGTAGTAGGTGGATATGGATTGGGGCTAAGAAATGAAAGAGGAAGCCGCTTGGTAGAATTTTGCACAGAGCACAACTTAATCATAGCTAACACTTGGTTTAAGGATCATGAAAGAAAGTTGTTTACATGAAGAATCCTGGAGATATTAAAAGGTATCTGATAGATTATATAATGGTAAGACAGAGATTTATAAACCAGGTTTTAAATTGTAAGACATTTCCAGGGGGAGACGTGGACTCTGACCACAATCTATTGGTTATGACCTGTAGATTAAAACTGAAGAAACTGCAAAAAGGTGGGAATTTAAGGAGATGGGACCTGGATAAACTGAAAGAACCAGAGGTTGTACAGAGTTTCAGGGAGAGCATAAGGGAGCAATTGACAGGACTGGGGGAAAGAAATACAGTAGAAGAAGAATGGGTACCTTTGAGGGATGAAGTAGTGAAGGCAGCAGAGGATTAAGTGGGTAAAAAGACGAGGGCTAATAGAAATCCTTGGGTAGCAGAAGAAATATTGAATTTAATTGATGAAAGGAGAAAATATAAAAATGCAATAAATGAAGCAGGCAGAAAGGAATACAAACGTCTCAAAAATGAGATCGACAGGAAATGTAAAATGGCTAAGCAGGAATGGCTAGAGGACAATTGTAAGGATGTAGAGGCTTATCTCACTAGGGGTAAGATAGATACTGCTTACAGGAAAATTAAAGAGACCTTTGGAGATAAGAGAACCACTTGTATGAACATCAAGAGCTCAGATGGAAACCCAGTTCTAAGTAAAGAAGGGAAAGCAGAAATGTGGAAGGAGTATATAGAGGGTCTATACAAGGGCGATGTAGTTGAGGACAATATTATGGAAATGAAGAGGATGTAGATGAAGATGAAATGGGAGATATGATACTGCGTGAAGAGTTTGACAGAGCACTGAAAGACCTGGGTCGAAACAAGACCCCCGGAGTAGACAACATTCCATTGGAACTACTGACGGCCTTGGGAGAGTCAGTCCTGACAAAACTCTACCATCTGGTGAGCAAGATGTACGAAACAGGCGAAATACCCTCAGAGTTCAAGAAGAATATAATAATTCCAATCCCAAAGAAAGCAGGTGTTGACAGATGTTAAAATTACCGAACAATCAATTTAATAAGCCACATCTGCAAAATACTAACACGAATTCTTTACAGACGAATGGAAAAACTAGTAGAAGCCGACGTCGGGGAAGATCAGTTTGGATTCCGTAGAAATACTGGAACACGTGGCCCTACGACTTATCTTAGAAGAAAGATTAAGGAAGGGCAAACCTACGTTTCTAACATTTGTAGACTTAGAGAAAGCTTTTGACAATGTTGACTGGAATACTCTCTTTCAAATTCTAAAGGTGGCAGGGGTAAAATACAGGGAGCGAAAGGCTATTTACAATTTGTATAGAAACCAGATGGCAGTTATAAGAGTCGAGGGACATGAAAGGGAAGCAGTGGTTGGGAAGGGAGTGAGACAGGTTTGTAGCCTCTCCCCGATGTTATTCAATCTGTATATTGAGCAAGCAGTGAAGGAAACAAAAGAAAAATTCGGAGTAGGTATTAAAATCCATGGGGAAGAAATAAAAACTTTGAGGTTCGCTGATGACATTGTAATTCTGTCAGAGACAGCAAAGGACTTGGAAGAGCATTTGAATGGAATGGACAGTGTCTTGAGAGGAGTATACAAGATGAACATCAACAAAAGCAAAACGAGGATAATGGAATGTAGTAGAATTAAGTCGGGTAATGCTGAGGGGATTAGATTAGGAAATGAGACACTTAAAGTAGTAAAGGAGTTTTGCTATTTGTGGAGCAAAATAACTGATGATGGTCGAAGCAGAGAGGATATAAAATGCAGACTGGCAATGGCAAGGAAAGCGTTTCTGAAGAAGAGAAATTTGTTAACATCGAGTATAGATTTAAGTGTAAGGAAGTCATTTCTGAAAGTATTTGAATGGAGTGTAGCCATGTATGGAAGTGAAACATGAACGATAAATAGTTTGGACAAGAAGAGAATAGAAGTTTTCGAAATGTGGTGCTACAGAAGAATGCTGAAGATTAGATGGGTAGATCACATAACTAATGAGGAAGTATTGAATAGGATTGGGGAAAAGAGAAGTCTGTGGCACAACTTGACCAAAAGAAGGGATCGGTTGATAGGACATGTTCTGAGGCATCAAGGGGTCACCAATTTAGTATTTGAGGGCAGCGTGGAGGGTAAAAATCGTAGAGGGAGACCAAGAGATGAATACACCAAGCACATTCAGAAGGATGTAGGTTGCAGTAGGTACTGGGAGATGAAGCAGCTTGCACAGGATAGAGTAGCATGGAGAGCTGCATCAAACCAGTCTCAGGACTGAAGACCACAACAACAACATGATGACTTGGTGTTCTGTGCTGTCCTTAGGTTAGTTAGGTTTAAGTAGTTCTAAGTTCTAAGGGACTGTTGGCCATAGATATGGTGCTCAGAGCCAATAAACGAAGAATTTAGCAGCGTACTCAGAAGAGTGTTTCTCACACACACACACACACACACACACACACATCCGGCAATCCTCAAATTTTATTATGTTCACAAGCGTTTAAAATAAAATATCTAATTCAATAAATGTTCAGTTTACCCGTAACTGCATTTATGCTTTGAATAACTGAGGTTCATTCCAAGAACCATCCACCTTTGATCCAGGGTTCGTCCTACAGCACTTTATAGCGCAACAATTGAATACAGGTCATTGTTTTAATGAACTACGAATTATTTGAATAAGCGAAACGTTAGACAGGTTGAATTTTACATCCTTAAACGCAAGCCTCCAATTTCCAAACCAGAGCCAAGGCTATTCAGGTTGTAGCCGCATTCTTTAAGTGAGCGAATTAACTCGAAGTACGTGATCTTGCGGCAACAGCAGCGATTAGTGGGGTTCTCTATTTAATACTGTAATCTTTCTCATCTGATATAGCATCCATTCAGAGGAGTATTTGGGAACACTGACTAGGAGGGACAGGACGCTAGGATGTGTCAAGACAACAGGGAATACCTTCGATGGCAGTAGAGCGAGTCGTGAAGACCCAAAACTGGAGGGGAGGACGGAGATAGGAATAAGTCGAAAAAATATCGAGACGTTGCGTGCTGAGATTAAGAGGCTGACACAGGAGAGGAAGTCGTGACGGGTGGTATCAAAGCAATCAGAGGAGTTATTCCTGGCCTCATAACCGTGCGTCAACGGGGTCGGCCTGTTATTTTGGATTTGACATTTTTAGTCATTGACGGTGGCCAGATGCCCTTTCCGACGCCATCACTTCTTCCTGAAGCAGAATTTTGATTACTCCATCTGGCTGCGACTAGTATTATCGCATGTGCAAGTGTGAGAACGTTATGTGAATGCTTGTGAATCGTCTAACGGGGCAGGACACGGTTACCAGCCCGGTATTCACCTAGTTGTACGTGGCAAACCGCCTGTAACTCACGTCCAGGATGGCCGGCACATCGCTCCTCATCAATTCGTCAGGTGGAATAGAACCTGGGCCGGCAACCTTCCCGTATCCCAGAAGCAGACGTTTTAAATTTCTCGGCTATTCGGACCAATGTCAAACCAATCAAAATACTAATGACACAAAAATAAAGTGGGTGCTGTGATTAATTGTAAAAACTGACGAAGGCGTTCTCTTAGGTGTAGAGTAATGGCTGTGAATGTATTGGATTGATTTGGACTTGGTATTCTAGGAGATGCGTGAGTAGGATTTTGTGGATATTAAATTATTTTGTTGTCGAAAGAAGTTCTCTACTTTTGTAGAGTCTCGAAGATTGTTAGCAGACCACGCAGCCCGGTGGTACTTTCCTTTTTTTTAAATTTTGGTGTAGTTTGCCCCAGTCAGAGCTGCGATGGTAGAGTCTCGTGTTGACTCAGACTCTAGCTGAAACACATTTAAGCGGAATTCCACGGTAACCATTATTCCTGTTGTTAATAGTGACTAGTGGCATTTTCATTAGGTTTTGTTAGTGTGACTGTGGATCCCTAATACCTGACGTGGCTGGCAATTTTGCAGTCTGTGTTTTAAACTGAGTAAACAAGTAGAAAAGAGCTGTCAAAGGCAGGGATTCTGGAATGACAAACGAACCCAAGATAGGTAATCCAACGTCTTTACGAGTTAAAGAATTTTCACTTCAATACTATTTAATGATAAAACATAATAAAATAATCAAGGCTATAGTTTGTGTTTAAAAGGATGTAAGAGGGAGTTATCTATTTAAAAGTTCAAAAATACGTACGACTGGTTTATTTTTGTTCTGAAGTTGAGAGTTAACGATCGTAATTTCGTAACATAAAGACAGAGACTTTTATATTATTAACGGGCGTTGCCGTAGAAACAAAATAGATCGTTGACTGTCAAAATTCATACCATACACTACTGGCCATTAAAATTGCTACACCACGAAGGTGACGTGCTACAGACGCGAAATTTAACCGACAGGAAGAAGATGCTGTGATATGCAAATGATTAGCTTTTCAGAGCATTCACACACCGTTGGCGCGGCTGGCGACACATACAACGTGCTGATATGAGGAAAGTTTCCATCCAATATCTCATACACAAACAGCACTTGAGAGGCGTTGCCTGGTGAAACGTTGTTGTGATGCTTCGTGTAAGGAAGAGAAATGCGTACTATAACGTTTCCGATTTTGATAAAGGTCGGATTGTAGCCTTTCGCTATTGCGGTTTATTTTATCGCGACATTGCTGATCGCGTTGGTCGAGATCCAATGACTGTTAGCAGAATATGGAATCGATGGGTTCAGGAGGGTAATACGGAACGCCGTACTGGATCCCAACGGCCTCGTATCACTAGCAGTCGAGATGACAGGCATCTTATCCGCATGGCTCTAACGGATCGTCCACCCACGTCTTGACTCCTGAGTCAACAGATGGGGACGTTTGCAAGACAACAACCACCTGCACGAACGAACAGTTCGACGACGTTTGCAGCAGCATGGACTATCAGCTCGGAGACCATGGCTGCAGTTATCCTTGACGCTGCATCACAGACAGGAGCGCCTGCGATGGTGTACTCAACGACGAACCTGGGTGTACGAATGGCAAAACGTCATTTTTTCGGATGGGTTCAGGTTCTTTTTACAGCATCATGATTGTCGCATCCGTGTTTGGCGACATCGCGGTGAAAGCACGTTGAAATCGTGTATTCGTCATCGCCATACTGGCGTATCACGCGGCGTGATGAAATGGGGTGCCATTGGTTACACGTCTCGGTCACCTCTTGTTCGCATTGACGGCACTTTAAACAGTGGACGTTACATTTCAGATGTGTTATGACTGTACCCTTCATTCGATCCCTGCGAAACCCTACATTTCAGGAGGATAATGCATGACCGCATGTTGCCGGTCGTGTACGGGCGTTTCTGGATACAGAAAATGTTCGACTCCTGCCCTGGCAAGCACGTTCTCCAGATCTCTCGCTAACTGAAAACGTCTGGTCAATGGTGGTCGAGCAACTGGCCAGTAGTGTACATGTGAAACATATTTTGGAATTTCTGAGAAGGTAGTACGCGTAAGTAAGAAGGCAGCAACACATATCAACCTTTGCTGTGATTTTACTATAAGCTCAATAGGAAAGCGAATGCATTTAAGGTCTGTGACTTATGTTAAAGAGCGTCTGACATATGTATGGTAGTAGTTATTCTTGGCAACTCTAAAAGGTTACTACTAGGAAAACTAAATTATATTTGTTATAGGGTCAGTTCTAGAGCGCTACATATTACATAAGTGTTTAGACAATATAATGTTTGATTAATTTCGATGAATTTATGGCATTTAATCTTTGGTATAATTGGACAGTATGCGATACACAATTGCACTTTTTCATTAGCGTGTGAAGATATTATAAATTATCTATTAAAAATCATTGCTGTTGACCTTGATATAACAATAATACATAACGGTAAGGTTGTAAGTAGGCTGCGCTGCAATTAACTAGTTATTATTTTCAGTGCTACGTTAATGTGTTCTCTTATTTTTGCTCTTCAAATTGTGCTTTCCTGTGTTATCGTGTGAAATATTGTGACAATAATGGCGTGTGAAAAACGTAATACTAGGCTCCAAAGTAAACTGAGAAATGACAGTGAAGACGAAAGCAGTGTGTTAGCGCCACCGAGTAATGAATTAACTAATGTTCGAAGTAGTAATTTGGTAATTCTACATAGGGAAATGGAGCTGGGTGCAAACAATGGTGTAGACAGTGAAACGATTAGTGAACAGGGAAGCATTATATATCGATCGGTCGGCAACAGCTCGTGTCAGGAATCCGAAATGATAGGACACAATCTTGCAAATACTGTACATTCAGGTTTTGCGTCCTCACCATTTTCTCAAACAAGTCAAGACACATTTTTTGCTTGTCAAAATGTGAATGTTGCCGGTGCAAATGCACTGCCGAAAAGCATAGAGGAACAGATTCCAGACACTAATACATTATTATTGCAATTAATGCAACAAATGAAACAAAATCAGAGACAAACACAGCAACAGTTAGACACAATGGAGCAAAATCAGAGACAAACACAGCAAAATCTTCAAAAGTTAGACACAATGGAACAAAATCTTCAAAAGTTAGACACAACGCTTGAACAAAATCAGAAACAAATGGGACAAAATCTTCAAAAGTTTGACACAATGGAACAAAATCTTCAAAAGTTAGACACAATGGAACAAAAGCTTCAAAAATTAGACACCACACTTGAACAAACACGTGAAGATTTAACTAATGAGTTACATAACATTGAATCGAAATGTCAAAAAGTCTGTAACGACGTAAAAACACAGATTTGTGAGCATTTTCAACCTATTTTTTCTCGGCATGAAAATGCATTACCGAATCACGAAGTAGCCATAAAAGAACTGCAAACTATTGTTCATGAAAATCATGAGACCTTGCAAGCTAAAATTGACACAGTTGCATCTACCGATTCGGTTACACAACTTGCAAAAACTCAGGAAAACTTAAAGGACACAGTAGATACGATTTCAACACAAATGGACACTCTGAAACTTGGTTCAGAAAAACACACAGAGGAAATAATTTCACTATCGGATAAAGTAACCGAACTTTCAGATCAGTTCACTAACTTATCTACAAAGGTAGATGATGATCTGAATGACACAAAACCTGTAGCCTTCACTGACACTGAAGAGTATGAACAAATCAGAAAATTCAAACAGAATCAAAATCAAATCAACACACAGTACAAAAGAGAAATGCGGGAAGTACAAGATCAGTTGGCACAAGTAATACAAGAATTACATATTTCAGAGGACTCTCGCGCTCCAGTACAGGAAGAGAAAGATAGAAATACAGAACAACCACAAAATAATAACACAGGACACTTCGGAAATTATGAAAGAAATTGGGAAGGTACACCGAGTTTTGAGATGGAACAGCCGAAACGACGTAACCGACATGCGACTCGCCGACATGATGATTTTGACTATAAGCTGTTCATTACTACAGGTAAATTCAAAACATTTAAGAATTCTGACAACGACATTCATCCACAAGCATGGCTTCATCAATTCTCTCATTGCCCCCCCCCCCCCCCAACTGGTTATTAGAGCACAGATTAGAATTTATGTGTGACTATTTAGAGAATGAACCAGCTGTGAGAATGCGATCGGTCATTCACGATTGTCACAGTGAAGGAGAATTTTATCATGCCTTCCTCTCAGCATATTGGTCTCAAGCCACACAAGACCGAGTAAAATATGGCATCATAATGATGAAACAATCTGAATTTTCCAGTCTTGTGAAGTATTTTGAAGACATGTTGCACAAGAATCAGTACCTGTAAAACCCATACAGCCCCTCAGAACTCATCCGCATATGCTTAATCAAATTGCCTGAACATTTACGACAAATTATTTTAGCAGGACGTTGCAAAGACGACATTGAAGTTTTTCAGGGACTGTTACAAGAACTGGAAATTGACACTGACAATCGCGGAATGCGAAAACAGGAGCACAACAATTACAGGTCACATCTCTCACAATTCCGCGTGGACAGAAATTATACACGACAAGGCTATTCTTACAACGTAAATCGTGAACAAAACAGACACCACCCACATTGCAACCACTGGCAGAGTAATAGTTACAGACGAAGATCGCTTTTCCATAGTAATGAATGTGGCAGAGACAACCATAGAAACAGACAATATGGGAATCAAAATAATTATTATGAAGGGAGACAGAATAACTTCAGACGCAACGGTCCACCACGCAGTTACGATTCCGGGAGAAATTCTCCACCACATAACCGACAAACAAGAAAGTATGTAAACTACCGACAAAACGACAGACCTGAATTCCATCAGAACTGGCGAGCTTCAAACAGGGCAGGGCCTTTTCGTCAAGGTGAATTTGCAGAAGTTAGGTCTCCAAATCCCAATAACGGCGCGCGCCAACAAAGAAACAGACAATGACTCGCACCGCAGACAGCTGGCTCAGAGAAAAATAACATAGACGCTAACCTTGAGAAAAAATTTTAGCATTCCGTACCGACGTATACAACATGATAATTACTTGGAAATTGAAACTCTGCGCACTAGAAAGGGTAAATGATTGCACCACATTTCACATGTAAAACCGTTTATTGAGAGATAATCTGCTTTTTAACTTTGTCTTTGCCATAAAACATTTCACTTCACATTTCTAGTATGCTTTGTCACACTGAGAAACTGTTAACATGCAACAATGTTTTGAAGTTAACTATCCAGTCTAGAACCTAGAGAACATTTTTAAACAGAAATTACGAATGTATTGTTATAGTGAAGAGACGACACAGTGTTGTTATTTGTACATTCTTGCTTGTTAGTTGCACGATTACGTAACGACTATAAGGCTTACATACTTAGAACATATACTGTTAATGAGATTTTAATGTAACATTTTGGTTTAGTTGAAAAGACATTCTTTATTTGAAGTACTTTCTGTGAGATTAAAGATGACTTAGCATTTGGTTTCTTTGATAGCTACACGATTATATCACGACGCTACTAATGTGTGACACAATTTACATTGTGCTTTTGCGGTGTATCTGTTTTATATCTGCCCAGTTTTTCTGAATTCTTCTGGAAAGGAAAACATGTTTTAGTAGTAACTTTGTGGTATAGCTACAATGAGACAGCCTTTTTCGTAGCACAACAATACGTTAGAGCACAGTACTTTCTTCATCACGGCAATAAGCGTAATAACTAAGATATCTATACGCAAAGCATTTCACTTTTGTTTATCATGAGGTAAGTACATTGACTTCTTCAGAACTTAACTTTCGGAGGACGATAACGACGACACTTCCACAGAGATTATCTTACAACAAGACGCACAGTTTAGCGCTACAGTACACGTATTTGAGTGATTAATTTTGTACTTAAAACATTTATTTTTAAAGATATTTAAAGTACAATGATACAAAGGTTTTCCGTGATACATTTCATTCCATTGCTGTAATCTGTAACACCTGAGGGTATAATTACATTAATCCTCAGGGGGGTACACCCTTACTTTGTGTATCACGTGTTCGGCAAGCACAAGGATCCCTAGCTAATATGGTATTTGCTTATACAATTTTACACATCGGTACCATATTTCTCGAACACAGAATTACACAGCTATCTGATTATTTGACAAAGAAACAAACATATTTTTACTACGTCAGTGACACATGTTAACGTAATTACGCAGGTGGATAACTTCACATTTACGAAATTGTATTTTGTCTGTTTGTTTCAGATGATGGAATTTATATTTGGGTTAAGTCTAGTGGTATTAATGGAAGTGTTGTAAATGGTGATATTACTATATATTACCATGCTTGATTTATTATATGATGTATAAACTTTAATAAATGATCTGACCTTGATCCCTAAAAAAATATATACCGGGCACTTCGTGTCATTATTAATTCTACTACTGAGTAGTGGCTGCGCGCTCTGGCTGTGTGACGTCACGGGTGACCTTGAGAGGGACTTTGTTTCTGTGACTACTGTGAGCATGAGAGCTCCAGCGGCTAAGTCCGGCCGGTGCTACTAGTTTTAACTTAGCACCGGCCGCTCTAAAATCAAGTCTACGCCCTTCCGGTCAGGGCGATAAGAGCTGCTGGGGCAGGAAGTTGCAGCTGATAAGGAGCGCGCAGCCACGCCGCGCTGCTCGTGGCTTGCTTCATTCGCTCTGAGGCAGCCGCACGGGCAACAGCACAGTATGCCACGAGCACGTAGACGTTATTACAGGCGTCAGAGAATGCCTGTTTATAAAGAGATAAGGACAGTTGGTATTAGCCTCGACAACCAAAATGTTGGCAATACAGAAGTTTTGAAGGGACCTGTTACTTTCGTTGGGTGCACTTTGTACCTGACTCTTACTGGAGTTTCTGAGAAGAGTGGAGGAGGATGGTTTACATGTGCAATTGTTCGTTCTACATCTGCTAACCTTCCTGGTTTGGAGTCTTTCCATCCTCGAGATGTTATTGCATACAGGACCTGGAACGTTCGTGAAATTGTCGGAACCATTGTGATACTATGAGAGCTTTGAATGACATATTTGCTATGAGATCATGATTTTTAAAGTAGGTTTTGAAATTATTGCAGAAAGCTATGACGTTTTTGAGATTTGACTGAGGTGTTAGGATGTTATTATTACGACGACGATGTGAATTATGATGCAGAGGTATGTTTAAGCTGATGCTATATGAGTTATTTGGTTATGCTACGTATCTGTTATGATGAAATATTGAAGAAGTGTCGACGAATATGTATATGTGTAATAAAGCAAGGAATAATAAGTAGTGGTTAGGGACTCTGGTTTGTGAAAAAGGTTGTTGGAAACCAAGAACCGTACTTTAAGAGTTATGAAATGTGTGTCAATGTGTGAATGTATCACTATGTTGGCGAAAATTTTTTGGACACTATTATATTTATAGGATTTTATTTTCTACACATTTGTAACGCAAATTCTCAACCTGTGAAAATATTTTTATATGAGACTGTCACTTTAGCGGAAACTGCTGTCTTAAATTTTTCAGTAAGAAAGGTAAGTGACCACCTGCACGTAATGCTCGCTATTGACATTCCTTTGTAGTAAGCATCGTAAATACGACACCCTCAAACTTGAAAACGTGATTACACTGTAGAGTTTTTAATTTATGATGTTTACTGAAATGAAATGGTGAGAAACATTTTATATCTATTGTCTTTCTAGCTGAGAGATTGCTCATTTTGTTTAATATCCAATTTCTATCTGCACTGCAGCATTGGTTAAAATAAAATTTAATAGATGTACTAATATCACTATTTTCTGTCTACAGACCCAGTAAAGAATCATTTTATGATGTACTTTCTTAGAAAAGAGAGCACAAATAGACATTTCCCTTCACAGGAATTGCCAAAATAATTTTTTTACGATTTGGTAACTTATCTGCTAGCGTAAGTTCTCGTGATGCATCACTCTAGTGTTAAGATGTGACATAGGTATTAAACATTTTTACTGTAATATTTTTTCTGCTTCAGCTTTGTCGTGTTTAGATATAAGTTATTGCATTTGCTGCTGCTGATTGCCAGGCATAATGTTACTGAATTTGACTTTGTATTACTCTGTTAAGCCAGTTTTACTACAGATTTATTTTTCTTGTTTGCTTCGCATTACCTTATATTAGTTTTAATATTGCTGCTTGCTTTGACAACTTCCATTTTTTTTTCATTGCTGTTTGTATTAATTGTTTTGTGCTGCTGCATTGCCTCGTCCCTTAGTTTAGCATTTGAGCTCAGTAGATTTTAAGTTAGCTTAAGAGGGGGTAGACTATATAAGAGAATGAGTTGCGAGGAATTGGAAGGAATGCATTGAGAAGCTATAAGAAAATGGTTTGGCCAAAAAAGTAATTTGAAAGAGGACAGGAACAAAAAAGTTGGGTTTAGGGACAACATGTTTAGGTAGGATGTTCTTGGAAATAAATGATGAGGTTAGATAATGGAAAATAAATAATGAGGTAAGAAATATGTGAACATATAAATACAAAATCATGCTTGGATACAATTTTTTTGGTGGAAACAAATGTTAAAATAAGACGAAAGATCTATGGAATGAAGTTTTGGGTTGGACTGCGGTACCAGGTGTTACACTGAGAACATACCGTGTCCTTTCCTTGTGTTATCCCACTATCTGTTTGTGTACCCTTGTGTATTTGTGTTCTTCCAGTCTTTGTGTGTTTATCTGATGAGACTTGTGTTGCAGAAGTTTTCTAATACTCAGCTACATGACCTATGATGAGGAATACTGTTATCCTCAAATATAATTTGCATTAATAATATGTTATTTACTTTGTAAAGATGTTAGACATTATTAATTCTGTTTTGTTTTAATGCTCATGTGTGAAGATTATGTTTCAAAAGTTATTCTGATCTTAATGTATGTACTTATGTCATAATTCTTGTAACACTGATGTATATGTTTATTTCTATTCTTTTGTAAAGCCTGTATTACTACAAATGTTAGCTGTATTGTGATGTTCTTTAATGATGTATTTTGTATCTTTGTTATTGTATTCTTATGTTATAAAATAGTAATTGACACCAGTTCATCAAATTAAGTAACTTGTAAGTTACATTTCACTGCACATGTTTCTGTTGGTCATAGTATATGGACAATATGTGAGAAGTAGGGACGGTTAGTGTTTGCACATGTGTTGATAATTCAGCAAGGGACTGGTTAACAGCACTGCTGGTTCTCAGGACAATTCCAAAAACTTTGTGCGTGCACAAGTGATGGTCGATGGACTTGCTAGATTCTCCGCAAGACTCTTCAATGGTGATTGTGCACCTACACAGTCGCAACAGGTGGCTGCTGGCTATCTCTACAAGGACTGAAGTGGGTCTACACCTTTTGATGACTCACCAATACCATTATTTCTACAAGGACTGCACTGGGTCTGCACCTCTGGTGGCCCACCAATACCGTAATCTCTACCAGGACTACAATGGGTCTACTCTGCGTTGACCTACCTACCAATATTCTTCAAAACTTCGACTGACTCTGCTGTGAGTTTGCTCTGTTGTGGCCCATGACCTGTCTGCATGTCAAGAGTCAGCACAGTCTTTCCGTTGGAAGGACAACACTACTTCTTCAAGACTGCATGGAAATCCACTACTTCCATGTGCATTTTCTTTTACTACTCTGACTTTGAGAAAAACACTGCAATTTTACTTTGATGAATGATCAGGAGTGTCTTTATGGAGTGTGAGAAAATTTTAGCTTTTGACCAACGTTGTATCGATAAGTGTGTGTGTATTTCATTTCTTTGTTATTGTAATTATGAAAAATTTTATCAAATCATTATTGGCCACTGCCCAAAACAATTTGTAAAATTTTTTGTGGGGAGCATGGGGGCTATGTAAGTAGGCTGTTTACGTTTTTTTATTGGTAACGCTCTGTATGAAAAATCACTGACTGTCCTGTGTGCAGTCAGTGGCTGGTTGGCATTGTTGTAATACTCGCCATTGTAGTGTTGGGCAGCTGGATGTTAACAGCGCGTAGCGTTGCGCAGTTGGAGGTGAGCCGCCAGCAGTGGTGGACGTGGGGAGAGAGATGGTGGAGTTTTGAAATTTGTAAGAATGGATGTCATGAACTGATATATATATATATTATGACTATAAAGGTAAATACATTGTTTGTTCTCTATTAAAATCTTTCTTTTGCTAACTGTGCCTATCAGTAGTTAGTGAGTTCCGTAGTTTGAATCTTTTATTTAGCTGGCAGTAGTGGCGCTCGCTGTATTGCAGTAGTTCGAGTAACGAAGATTTTTGTTGAGGTAAGTGATTTGTGAAAGGTATAGGTTAATGTTAGTCAGAGCCATTCTTTTGTAGGGATTATTGAAAGTCAGATTGCGTTGCGCTAAAAATATTGTGTGTCAGTTTAAGCACAGTCTTGTATACATTTTTCTAAGGGGACGTTTCAAGGTTTTTAAAAACTTTACCGATAGTAGTCTACACAAATAGGTGCAGTTTGTGTGCTCAACTGCAATTCCCCAGAACCTGAACTTCAGTCTAACGATAGTGTTACTGCTCGGTTCCCTCACATTACAAATCATAATATTTCCAGACTGTTTAAAGCTTTTTTTTGGGTGGGGGTGGGGGGGGGGAGGTTCTTTTCTTACTGGATAGGGATATGTCTGACACTAACAAAGCTAGTTACGTGAAGTTATAGGTGATAATTCCGGTCCAGTACAGCCTGTTGCACTTGGTCGGTCAGTACAGGGACGTTTAATGGTGTTTGCGGATGACACTTAATGCCCCATATGTGCTCGATAGGAGACAGATCTGGTGGTCGTGCAGGCCAAGGCAACATGTCGGCACTCTGTAGAGCATGCTGCCGCCAAGGGGCCCGGGTTCCATTCCCGGCTGGGGCAGGAGATTTTCTCCGCTCAGGTACTGGGTGTTGTGTTGTCCTTATCATCATTTCATCCCCATTTCTGACGCGCAAGTCGCCTAATGTAGCGTCGAATGCAATAAGTACTTTCCATCGGCGGCCGTACCTCCCCGAATGGGGGACTCCCGGGCCACAATGCCGTACGCTCATTTCCATTTCCAGAGCACGTTGCGTTACAACAGTGGTATGTGGGCGAGTGTTATCCTGTTGGCCCGATGGAATGCTGTTCAAGAATGGCTACACAACAGGTCGAATCACCACTCCTTATAAACAACAGACGACCATCACTGGCACAGAGACACAACCAGCTGTCATCAGAAAGCACAACAGACCCTCACGCTGCCCTCCAATGAGCTCTTGCCTGACATCACTGAAGTCGCAAATGGTGGTGGTTTGGGGTCAGTGGAATACACGCTGCAAGGCTTCCAGCTTGGAGCTGTCCTTGTAGTAACCGATTGGTAAGAGTTCGTTCTGTCACTGTGGTGCTAACAGCTGCTCGTATTACTACCGCAGAACGCGCCAGAACAATACACTGAACACGACGGTCTTCCCTCTGGTAGTGCCAAGTGGCCGTCCGGAGCTCGGTCTCCTTGCGACCGTACATTCTCGGGACCACAATCATATGCAGAGCCCTATTGCACGACCTCGATCAAACTCAATGAGATGTTGATAATGACGTCTTTGTCGCCCTAAAGTCATCCGTGACGGTCATCAGCTCACCACCTCTACATCTACATCTACATCTGCATTCATACTCCGCAAGCTCCCTGACTGTGTGTGGCGGAGGGTACCTTCACTACCTCTATCGGTTCTCCCTTCCATTCCAGTCTCGTATTGTTCGCGGAAAGAAAAATTGTCGGTATGCCTCTGAGTGGGCTCTAATCTCTCTAACTTTATCGTCATGGTCTCTTCGCGAGATATACGTAGGAGGGAGCAATATACTGCTTGGCTCTTCGGTGAAGGTATGTTCTCGAAACTTCAACAAAAGCCCGTACCGAGCTACTGATCGTCTCTCTTGCAGTCTTCCACTGGAGTTTATCTATCCTCTCCATAACGCTTTTGAGACTGCTAAATGATCCTGTAACGAAGCGTGCTGCTCTCCGTTGGATCTTCTCTATCAACCCTATCTGGTACGGATCCCACACTGTTGAGCAGTATTCAAGCAGTGGGCGAACAAACGTACTGTAACCTATTTCCTATGTTTTCGAATTGCATTTCCTTAGGATTCTTCCAATGAATCTCAGTCTGGCATCTTGTTTACTTACGATTAACTTTATATGGTCATTCCATTTTAAATCACTCCTAGTGCCTACTCCCAGATAATTTATGGAATTAACTGCTTCCAGTTGCTGACCTGCTATATTGTAGCTAAATGATAAAGGATCTTTCTTTATATGTATTCGCAGCACATTACACTTGTCTACATTGAGATTTAATTGTACCACGCGTTAATTCGTTGGAGAACCTCCTGCATTTCAGTACAATTTTCCATTGTTACAACCTCTCGATATACTACAGCGTCATTCGCAATAAGCAAAGGAGTGGCAAAATTCACTCATGACCGTTACATCGTGTATTTAAAGCAAACCTGATTTACGTCCTCATAGAAGCTCTACTAGCGCCATTCTTATGCGACTGGCACGAAATTTGAACAGACATCATCTTTCACATACAGAAACTTTCGTTTATGTTTCACAACTCGTTCTTGGTGCTGTGACCTTTTTTTTTCGCCAGTGTATGTACGGATTCAGTTAGTGTTAATAGGTCGGCTAATGGCATGCAAAATTGCTACCACGAATTATCACGGTTTACATTAATTTGTTTGGATTTCGTAGAAATGTTGGAACACGTGAGGCAATACTGACCCTACGACTTATCTTAGAAGCTAGATTAAGGAAGGGCAAACCTACGTTTCTAGCATTTGTAGACTTAGAGAAAGCTTTTGACAATGTTGATTCGAATACTCTCTTTCAAATTCTGAAGGTAGCAGGGGTAAAATACAGGGACCGAAAGGCTATTTACAATTTGTACAGAAACCAGATGGCAGTTATAAGAGTCGAGGGACATGAAAGGGAAGCAGTGGTTGGGAAGGGAGTGAGACAGGTTTGTAGCCTCTCCCCGATGTTATTCAATCTGAATATTGAGCAAGCAGTGAAGGAAACAAAAGAAAAATTCGGAGTAGGTATTAAAATCCATGGAGAAGAAATCAAAATATTGAGGATCGCCGATGACATCGTAATTCTGTCAGAGACAGCGAAGGACTTGGAACAGCAGTTGAACGGAATGGATAGTGTCTTGAGAGGAGTACACAAGATGAACACCAACAAAAGCAAAACGAGGATAATGGAATGTAGTCGAATTAAGTTGGGTGATGCTGAGGGAATTACATTAGGAAATGAGACACTTAAAGTAGAGATGATAGGCGAAGTACAGAGGATATAAAATGTAGACTGGCAATGGCAAGGAAAGCGTTTCTGAAGAAGAGAAATTTGTTAACATCGAGTATAGATTTAAGTGTCAGGAAGTCATTTCTGAAAGTATTTGTATGGAGTGTAGCCATGTATGGAAGTGAAACATGAACGATAAATAGTTTGGACAAGAAGAGAATAGAGGCTTTCGAAATGTGGTGCTACAGAAGAATGCTGAAGATTAGATGGGTAGATCACATAACTAATGAGGAAGTATTGAACAGGACTGGGGAGAAGAGAAGTTTGTGGCACAACTTGACCAGAAGAAGGGATCGGTTGGTAGGACATGTTCTGAGGCATGAAGGGATCACCAATTTAGTATTGGAGGGCAGCATGGAGGGTAAAAATTGTAGAGGGAGACCAATAGATGACTACACTAAGCAGATTCAGAAGGATGTAGGTTGCAGTAGGTACTGGGAGATGAAGAAGCTTGCACAAGATAGAGTAGCATGGAGAGCTGCATCAAACCAGTCTCAGGACTGAAGACCACAACAACAACAACAAAAACATATTAATTTGTAGAAATACCCTCATATTTCAAGAAGAATATAATAATACAAAACCCAAAGAATGCAGATGTTGAAAGATCTGAAAGTTACCGAACTATCAGTTTAATAAGCCACGGCTGCAGAATACTAACACCAATTTTTTACAGACGAATGGAAAAGTGGTAGAAGCTAACTTCGGGGAAGATCAGTTTGGATTCCGTAGAAATGTTGGAACATGTGAGGCAATACTTATCCTACGACTTATCTTAGAAAATAGATTAAGGAAAGGCAAACCTACGTTTCTAGCATTGGTAGACTTAGAGAAAGCTTTTGACAATATTGACTGGAATACTCTATTTCAAATTCTGAAGGTGGTAGTTATAAGAGTCGATGGGCATGAAAGGGTAGCAGTGGTTGGGAAGGGAGTGAGACAGGGTTGTAGACTATCCCAAATGTTATTCAATGTGTATGTTGGGCAAGCAGCAAAGGAAACAACAGAAAAATTAGGAGTAGGAATTAGAATCCATGGAGAAGAAATAAAACCTTTGAGGTTTGCCGATGACATTCTAAAGGACCTGGAAGAGCATCTGAACAGAATGGACAGTGTCTTAAATGGAGGATATGAGATGAACATCAACAAAAGCAAAACGAGGATAATGGAGCATAGTCGAATTAAATCGTGTGATGCTGAGGGAATTAGATTAGGAAATGAGACACTTAAAGTAGTAAATGAGTTTTGCTTCTTGGGGAGCAAAATAACTGATGATGGTCGAAGTAGAGAGGATATAAAATGTAGACTGGCAATGGCAAAGAAAGCGTTTCTGAACAAGAGAAGTTTGTTTACACACGAGTACAGAATTAAGTGTTAGGAAGTCGTTTCTGAAAGTATTTGTATGGCGTGTGGCCATGTATGGAAGTGAAACGTGGACGATAAATAGTTTAGACGAGAAGATAATAGAAGCTTTCAAAATGTGGTGCTACAGAAGAATACTGACGATTAGGTGGGTATATCACGTCACTATTGAGGAGGTAGGGCTTGACACAGTCACGTCGATTAAATATTTGGGCGTAACTATGCAGAGCGATATGAAGTGGGACAAGCATGTAATGGCACTTGTGGGGAAGGCGGATAGTCGTCTTCGGTTCATTGGTAGAATTTTGGGAAGATGTGGTTCATCTGTAAAGGAGACCCCTTATAAAACACTAATGCGACCTATTCTTTAGTACTGCTTGAGCGTTTGGGATCCCTATCAGGTCGGATTGAGGGAAGACATAGAAGCAATTCAGTGGCGGGTTGCTAGATTTGTTACTGGTAGGTTTGACAATTACGCGAGTGTTACGGGAATGCTTCAGGAACACGGGTGGGAGTCTCTGGAGGAAATGAGGCGTTCTTTTCATGAGTTGCTACTGAGGAAATTTCAAGAAGCAGCATGCGAGGCTGACTGCAGTACAATTTTACTGCCGCCAACTTATATTTCGTGGAAAGATTACAAAGATCAGATACGTGAGATTAGGGCTCGTACAGAGGCATATAGGCCGTCATTTTTCCCTCGTTCTGTTTGGGAGTGGAACAGGGAGAGAAGAGGTATCCTCCACCACGCACCGTATCATGGATTGCGGAGTATGTATGTAGATGTAGATGTAGGTATTGAATACAATTAGAGAGAAGAGAAATTTGTGGTATACCTTGACTAGAAGAAGGGATCGGCTGGTAGGACATGTTCTGAGGCATCAAGTAATCAGCAATGTAATATTGGAGGGCAGCGTGGAGGGTAAAAATCGTAGAGGGAGAACAAGATATGAATACACTAAGCAGATTCAGAAGGATGTAGGCTGCAGTAGGTACTGGGAGATGAAGAACCTTACACACGATAGAGTAGTATGGAGAGATGCATCAAATCAGTCTCTGGACTGAAGACCATACCAACAACAAGATTAATTTGTAATCTGTTTCTGTGCTTTATGTTGTTTTCCAATATTTTCATTGTAGCTTATGCAATACGAAACAAATTATAATTTTTTCAGCGCTCTTTTATAGATGTGAAGAGTGCCTCTAGTGGCTGGAACCAACTATTGAAAATGCCTCAAAGATTGTGGCCGAGACAGTGTTATTCAGACAAAAAAATAATAAATTTAAAAAACAGAGTGTGCCATAGACCCGAGGAAAGTTATGAGTCCGTAGTAACTCACTTTCTTAGCTTTGTCATTGTGCAGAAGGAGGTGCATATGTAACATAGTCTTGCAGCGATAATTCCGAGTAGGAGAGCTTAAGATACTGTGACGTTAGAACGTAGGACCGTTGTATCACTGAATGAACCAAGAGAGAGCCCCGCTGTGTGGGTGCCTACCTGCCTCCCGGAGACGCACAGCTCAGTGCGTGGGCGGACGGACTGCCTGGGAGCGGGTGGGGCGCTAACTGCGTTCCTGTTAGCGGCCTCCGTGGACACGCGGCACCAGCTTCAGTCAATACGGCGGAGTCCTCTCGAAAGAAGGCCTTATCAGATTACACTGCAGTAGTCACAATGGTATGCCGTACAGAGACACGAGCAGAGGTCCTTGACCTATGTAGGCAGTTCAGTTACAGTTCTGCCGTCAGAACGTACCTCACATAACTTTGAAAAACCTCACGTTTTCCCTAGCAGGTTGGCATACACCCTAAGAAATAATAATAATAATAATAATGACGCACCACGAGGGAATGTCCGCCCCTGGTAGCTGAGTGGTCAGCTCGACGGAATGTCATACCTAACGGCCCGGGTTCGATTCCAGGCTGGGTCGGAGATTTTCTCCACTGAGGGACTGGGTGTTGTGTTGTCCATATCATCATCATTTCATTCCCATCGACATCCAAGACGCCGAAGTGGCGTCAGCTCGAAAGACTTGCACCAGGCGAACGCTCTACCCGACGAGAGGCCCTAGCCACACGGCATTTACCACGAGGGTATTATCGAATGGGACGTAAATCGGAAGATGAGATGTACATGGACCGACAAACAAATAACTACAACTTCAGAAAAAATGGATGATATATTCAAGAGAATAAGCGTCACAAAATGAGCAGGTCGACAACGTGTTGGTCCAACACTGGCCCTTATGCGAGCAGTTATTCGGCCAGGCGATGACTCATAGAGTTGTTGGAAATCCTCCTGAGGGGATATTTTGCCAAATTCTGTCCATTTGGCGAGTTAGATCGTCAGAATCCTGAGCTGGTTGGAGGACGCTGCCCATAATGCTCCAAACTTTATCAAATTGGGAGAGATCCGGCGGCCTTGCTAGCCACAATAGGATTTGACATGTATGAAGGCGAAATGTCCATACTCTCGCCGTATGAGAACGGTCTTTATCTTGCTGAAATGTTATCCCCAGACGGCTTGATATCAAGGACAACAAACCGGCGTGTAGAGTATCGTCGACATACTACTGCGATGTAGGGGTGGCGTGGATGACAGTCAAAGGGTGCTACGAAATGAAATGGCTCCCCAAAACTGCACTCCTGGTCATCTAGTCGTACTGTGGCCGACATTCGGGTTGGTATGCCACCGCTGTCTGAGGCGACTCCATACACGACTTCGCTGGTCCGCTGGGCTCAGTTCGAAGCGGAACATATTCCTAACTACTGTTCAACTCCAGTTAATGAGATTACACGTGAAAGACGTGACTGGAGGAGCCCCAGACAGCGGTTGGATACCAACCTGAGTGTTGCCCGCCATACTGGTCGGCAGCCATTTGTGATAGTCTGGGATGCCGTTTGGTTTCATAGCAGGAGCCCTTTGGTTGTCATCCGCGAGACACATATAGCACAACGGTGCCTCGACTACAGTCCACGTCCCGTTTTGTTCCCCTTCATAACAAGCCATCCTGGACTTACATTTCGCCAAGATAACGCCCGTCCATACATGTCTAGAATTTCTACTGCTTGTCTTCGTGCTTGCCAAACGGTACCTTGGCTAGCCAGGCACGGGATCCCATTCCAATTGAGAACGTTTGGAGCAGTTCAAAATGATTCAAATGGCTCTGAGCACTGTGGGACTTAACATCTGAGGTCATCACTCCCGTAGAACTTAGAACTACTTAAACCTAACTAACCTAAGGACATCACACACATCCATGCGCGAGGCAGGATTCGAACCTGCGTCCATAGCAGTCACGCGGTTCCGGACTGAAGCGCCTAGAACCACTCGGCCACAACGGCCCGCTGTTTGGAGCAGTATGGACCCTCAAGCCAGCTCGAGATTTTGACAGGCAACGCGCCAGAATTTGGCACGATATACCCTCTGGAGGATTTCTAACAACTCTATCAATCCAAGTGGAATGGCAGGCTGGAGCGGCCGTGCGGTTCTAGGCGCTTCGGTCTGGACCCGCGAGACCGATACGGTCGCACATTCGAATCCTGCCTCGGCCATGGATGTGTGTGTCGTCCTTAGGTTAGTTAGGTTTAAGTAGTTCTAAGTTCTAGGGGACTGATGGCCTCAGATGTTAGGTCCCATAGTGCTCAGAGCCATTTTGAACCAAGCGGAATAACTACTAACTGTTTGCAGATGTGTCGAGTGTAAGTGCATGAAACTAATTACTAAAAATTATGATTACTTAAGCTCTGTCTTGTGAAGCAGAGCGAAATCAGTAAACTAAACATGACATTCTAAAGGTTGTGTACCGCTACGTGCAAAGCGTGTACAAGTAACATAGTATTTCTTGGATGGTAATGATTTTGGGTGCTAATGTTATACTAATGACTTTTCCGAAACATTTTTAGAGCAAAGAATTACTTTATAGCTTGACTTGCAAGATCGTGAGCAATACTGACTTTATACAACCATAACTTTTTTTGATAGGTCGATTATTCAAAAATTTTACTTTACACAAAGATTAACCTACCCAAAATGATTCCAATTTTTTCACAAAAACGTATATTTTGGGGAGGAGAAGTAACATCTCCCCCCTGTGACCAACCCATGAGAGGTTTTTTAACCAAGTTTCAGCACGGCAGTTAATTTTACAACAGAGTGTTAACTAAGCCCAGGTATGCAAAGTTGCGGATTTATCATAAAGCACTCTTTTCAAAACCCATAAACACTTTCGTCACCATCTTATTCAGTCATTTACAGGAAATCCTTACTCGCTATTTAGCAGCACAATTCCAGATAAAAAATTTCCTGAGCATTCAGTTCCACGTTTGCTTCGCATCTCACCTCGACTAATAATAATGTTCTCTCTGTGAGCGCCCTCAGACAGAGACGGCGTTACAACACTACCAAAGAACGCGGATCAATGTGGCTAGCTCTGAGCTATGTGCTCATCGATATACATGTTGGTCCATTGATAGTGACCGGGCCAAATACCTCACGAAATAAGCGTCAAACGAAAAAACTACAAAGAACGAAACTTGTCTACCTTGAAAGAGGAAACCAGATGGCGCTATGGTTGGCCAGCTAGATGGCGCTGCCATCTGTCAAACGGATATCAACTGCGTTTTTTAAAAATAGGAACCCCCATTTTTATTACATATTCGTGTAGTTCGTAAAGACATATGAATGTTTTAGCTGGACCACTTTTTTTGCTTGTGATAGATGGCGCTGTAAGAGTCACAAACATATGGCTCACAATAAGAGACGAACAGTTGGTAACAGGTAGCTTTTTTAAATTAAAATATAGAACGTAGGTACGTTTGATCATTTTATTTCTATTGTTTCAATGTGATACATGTACCTCTGCGAACTTATCATTTCTGAGAACGCATGCTGTTTCAGAGTGATTACCTGTAAATATCACGTTAATGCTATAAATGCTCAAAATTATGTCCGTCAACCTCAATTCATTTGGCAATACGTATAACGACATTCCTCTCAACAACGAGTAGTTCGTCTTCTGTAATGTTCGCACATGAGTTGAGAATGCGCTGACGCATGTTGTCAGGCGTTGTCGGTGGATCACGATAGCAAGTATCCTTCAACTTTCCCCACAGAAAGAAATCCGGGGACGTCAGCCCCGGTGAACGTGCGGGCCATGGTTTGGTGCTTCGACGACCAATCCACCAGGCATGAAATATGCTATTCAACACCACTTCAATCGCACGCGAATTATGTGCCGGACATCCATCATGTTGGAAGAACATGGCCACTCTGTCATGCAGTGAAACATCTTGTAGTAACATTAGCAGAACATTAAGTAGGAAATCAGCATACATTGCACCATTTAGATTGCCATCAATAAAATGGGGGCCAATTATCCTTCCTCCCATAAAGCCGCACCATACATTAACCCGCCAAGGTCGCTGATGTTCCACTTGTCGCAGCCATCGTGGATTTTCCGTTGCCCAATAGTGCATATTATGCCGGTTTTCGTTACCGCTGTTGGTGAATGATGCTTCGTCGCTAAATAGAACGCGAGCAAAAAATTTGTCATCGTCCCGTAATTTCTCTTGTGCCCAGTGGCAGAACTGTACACGACATTCAAAGTCGTCGCCATGCAATTGCTGGTGCATAGAAATATAGTACGGGTGCAATGGATGTTGATGTAGCATTCTCAACACCGACGTTTTTGAGATTACTGATTCTCGCGCAAATTGTTTGCTACCGATGTGCGAATTAGACGCGACAGCAGCTAAAACACCTACTTGGGTATCATCATTTGTTGCAGGCCGTGGTTGACGTTTCACATGTGGCTGAAAACGTCCTGTTTCCTTAAATAACGTAACTATCAGGCGAACGGTCCGGACACTTGGATGATGTCGTCCAGGATACCGAGCAGCATACTCAACACACGCCGTTGGGCATTTTGATCACAATAGCCACACATCAACAATATATCGACCTTCTCCGCAATTGGTAAACGGTCCATTTTAACACGGGTAATGTATCATGAAGCAAATACAATCCGCTCTGGAGGAATGTGTCGTGATACCAAGTACTTATACGTTTGTGACTGTTACAGCGCCATCTATCACAAAGCAAAAAAAGTGGTCCAACTATACCATTCATATTTCTTTACGTACTACACGAATGTGTAATAAAAAATGCGGGTTCCAAATAAAAAATCGCAGTTGATAGCCGTTTGACCTATGTCGGCGCCATCTAGAGGGCCAACCATAGCGCCATCTGGTTTCCCCCTTGAAGATAGATAAGTTTCGTTCTTTGTAGTTTTTTCGTTTGACGCTTATTTCGTGAGATATCTGGCCCGGTCACGATCAATGGGCCATGCTCTATAGATAAGTAGTTAACAGTTATGTAGTGATCAACATGTAATGCACACCTGACAACCGTCGTTGCGCTACACTTTCATTGCATTCAGTGAGCCCATACACAAAGTGCACATCGCCCAACTCACTGCCAGTACGCCTATCCACATTGCTGTGTATCTCTGTTAACGTACAACTGACACTGCCGTTAGAGTATCAGAGACGGAACTGACTGGTTCTGAACGCATTAAGGAATAAATATACTGGGAAGTAATGATTAGAATACAAAGTTCCTTGAAGGGGTTTCTACATGATGTTCTAGAATTTGCACAACTAATGAGTCTTGTTATTGTTGTTGTTGTTGTGGTCTTCAGTCCTGAGACTGGTTTGATGCAGCTCTCCATGCTACTCTATCCTGTGCAAGCTTCTTCATCTCCCAGTACCTACTGTTACCTACATCCTTCTGAATCTGCTTAGTGTAGTCATCTCTTGGTCTCCCTCTACGATTTTTACCCTCCACGCTGCCCTCCAATACTAAATTGGTGATCCCTTGATGCCTCAGAACATGTCCTACCAACCGATCCCTTCTTCTGGTCAAGTTGTGCCACAAACATCTCTTTTCCCCAATGCTATTCAATACTTCCTCATTAGTTATGTGATCTACCCATCTAACCTTCAACGTTATTCTGTAGCACCACATTTCGATAGCTTCTATTCTCTTCTTGTCCAAACTATTTATCGTCCATGATTCACTTCCATACATGGTTACACTCCATACAAATACTTTCAGAAATGACTTCCTGACACTTTAATCTATACTCGATGTTAACAAACTTCTCTTCTTCAGAAACGCTTTCCTTGCCATTGCCAGTCTACATTTTATATCCTCTCTACTTTGACCGTCATCAGTTATTTTGCTCCCCAAATCGCAAAACTCCTTTACTACTTTAAGTGTCTCATTTCCTAATCTAATTCCCTCAGCATCACCCGACTTAATTCGACTACATTCCATTATTCTCGTTTTGCTTTTATTGATGGTCATCCTATATCCTCCTTTCAAGACACTATCCATTCCGCTCAACTGCTGTTCCAAGTCCTTTGCTGTCTCTGACAGAATTACGATGTCATCGGCGAACCTCAACATTTTGATTTCTTCTCCATGGATTTTAATACCTACTCCGAATTTTTCTTTTGTTTCCTTCACTGCTTGCTCAATATACAGATTGAATAACCTCGGGGAGAGGCTACAAACCTATCTCACTCCCTTCCCAACCACTGCTTCCCTTCCATGCCCCTCGACTCTTATAACTGCCATCTGGTTTCTGGACAAATTGTAAATAGCCTTTCGTTCCCTGTATTTTACCCCTGCCACCTTCAGAATTTGAAAGAGAGTATTCCAGTTAACATTGTCAAGAGCTTTCTCTAAGTTTACAAATGCTAGAAACGTAGGTTTTCCCTTCCTTAATCGAGCTTCTAAGATAAGTCGTAGGGGCAGTATTGCCTCACGTGTTCCAACATTTCTACGGAATCCAAACTGATCTTCTCCGAGGTCGGCTTCCACTAGTTTTTCCATTCATCTGTAAAGAACTCGCGTTAGTATTTTGCAGCTGACACTTATTAAACTGATAGTTCGGTAATTTTCACATCTGTCAACACCTGCTTTCTTTGGGATTGGAATTATTATATTCTTCTTGAAATCTGAGGGTATTTCGCCTGTCTCATACATCTTGCTCACCAGATGGTAGAGTTTTGTCAGGACTGGCTCTCTCAAGGCCGTCAGTAGTTCCAATGGAATGTTATCTACTCCGGGGGCCTTGTTTCGACTCAGGTCTTTCAGTGCTCTGTCAAACTCTTCACGCAGTATCGTATCTCTCATTTCATCTTCATCTACATCCTCTTCCATTTCCATAATATTGTCCTCAAGTACATCGCCCTTGTATAGACCCTCTATATACTCCTTCCACCTTTCTGCTTTCCCTTCTTTGCTTAGAACTGGGTTTCCATCTGAGCTCTTAATATTCATACAAGTGGTCCTCTTTTGTCCAAAGGTCTCTTTAATTTTCCTGTAGGCAGTGTCTATCTTACTCCTAGTGAGATAAGCCTCTACATCCTTACATTTGTCCTCTAGCCATCCCTGCTTAGCCATTTTGCACTTCCTGTTGATGTCATTTTTGAGTCGTTTGTATTCCTTTTTGCCTGCTTCATTTACTGCATTTTTATATTTTCTCCTTTCATCAATTAAATTCAATATTTCTACTGTTACCCAAGGATTTCTACTAGTCCTCTTATTTTTACCTACTTGATCCTCTGCTGCCTTCACTACTTCATCCCTCAGAGCTACCCATTCTTCTTCTACTGTATTTCTTTCCCCCATTGCTGCCAATGCTCCCTTATGCTCTCCTTGAAACTCCGTACAACCTCTGGTTCTTTCAGTTTATCCAGGTCCCATCTCCTTAAATTCCCACCTTTTTGCAGTTTCTTCAGTTTTAATCTACAGGTCATAACCAACAGATTGTGGTCAGAGTCCACATCTGCCCCTGAAAATGTCTTACAATTTAAAACCTGGTACCTAAAACTCTGTCGTACCATTATATAATCTATCTGAAACCTGTCAGTATCTCCAGGCTTCTTCCATGTATACAGCCTTCTTTTATGATTCTTGAACCAAGTGTTTCCTACGATTAAGTTGTGCTCTGTGCAAAATTCTACCAGGCGGCTTCCTCTTTCATTTCTTAGCCCCAGTCCATATTCACCTACCACGTTTCCTTCTCTCCCTTTTCCTACTACCGAATTCCAGTAACCCATGACTATTAAATTTTCGTCACCCTTCACTATCTGAATAATTTCTTTTATTTGATCATACATTTCTTCAACTTCTTCGTCATCTTTAGAGCTAGTTGGCATATAAACTTGTACTACTGTAGTAGGTGTGGGCTTCGTATCTATCTTGGCCACAATAATGCGTTCACTATGTTGTTTGTAGTAGCGTACCCGCATTCCTATTTTCCTATTCATTATTAAACCTACTCCTGCATTACCCCTATTTGATTTTGTGTTTATAACCCTGTAGTCACCTGACCAGAAGTCTTGTTCCGCCTGCCACCGAACTTCACTAATTCCCACTATATCTAACTTTAACCTATCCATTTCCCTTTTTAAATATTCTAACCTGCCTGCCCGATTAAGGGATCTGACATTCCACGCTCAGACCCGTAGAACGCCAGTTTTCTTTCTCCTGATAACGACATCCTCTTGAGTAGTCCCAGCCCGGAGATCCGAATGGGAGACTATTTTACCTCCGGAATATTTTACCCAAGAGGACGCCCTCATTATTTAATCATACAGTAAAGCTGCATGCCCTCGGGAAAAATTACGGCTGTAGTTTCCCCTTGCTTTCAGCCGTTCGCAGTACCAGCACATCAAGGCTGTTTTGGTTATTGTTACAAGGCCAGATCAGTCAATCATCCAGACTGTTGCCCCTGCAACTACTGAAAAGGCTGCTGCCCCTCTTCAGGAACCATACATTTGTCTGGCCTCTCAACAGATACCCCTCCGTTGTGGTTGCACCTACGCTACGGCTATCTGTATCGCTGAGGCACGCAAGCCTCCCCACCAACGGCAAGGTCCATGGTTCATAGGGGGGGGGGGGGGGGGGGGGAATGAGTCTTATCACACGCTTTTCCTCGGTTTGACGAACTAACCCAGAATATGACCCCCGAATGACGTAACACAATGAAAGTAAACAAAGTATGGAAGTTCTTTTCTAGTTATATCTCCTCCACCTGACATCATTCTCACTGCAAATACAGACGTGTTTAGGCGCTTCAGCAATTCTGTGGTACGTCTTTCCAAACTAAATTTACTGTCGAGTTCTAATCTCACAAATTTAACGCTGTCAACCCCTTTGCTCTGCATGTCTTCATAAGTTACACACATGCTGGAAAGGCATCCCTCACTGCTTCTGAACTGCATTTAGTAAGTTTTTTAAAGTTTAATGACAGTGAATTAGCTTTAAACTATTTATTTATTGATTAGAAGCCATTCATAAATCTGTTCTTGACGTAGTACTTTCTGCAAAGTTTGTATCGTCTGCAAACAAAACCAACTTAGCATCTCGCAATGTGACAGACGGGAGATAACTTATATACACAAGCGAAAGCAATGGACCAAAGATGGAACCTTGAGGAACACCACATGCAATTAATTGCCAGTCAGTTGAAGACTAACTGCTTACTGCACAGGTATTCCGCAACAACACCATTTGTTTCCTGTTCGTTAGGTGAGACTCGAGCCATTTTGCAGCACTGCCGATGACTCCATAATATTCTAATTTACTTAAGAGAATGCTGTGATTCACGCAGTCAAAGGCTTTTGACAGATCACAGAAATTCCAGTAGCCTTTAATTTGTTATCTAATGAATTAAGTACATTCTTGCTGTACGTGTAATCTCTATATCGGAACTCTTAAGGAGCCGAAACTGAGACTTGGATAATATATTATCTGCAGTGGGATGCTTAAGAATTACTCTCTAATGAGACATCACAGGCCAGCTGTCCTTGACACCAAATCACTTAAAAAAAATTCCTGAACAGCCTCCTATATTTTCCCTACTGAGTTAATCATTCTCAAAAACTAAAAACACTAAAGATTCCTTCCGAGCTGTTTGGGAACCAAGTCGCTCCCCGCATTTATAAATGCGGTGCTTTTTGTCTGGCAGAAACGTGTCGAATACAGAAGAGCGGCCGATTCTAATGGCAGTGCAACAGGAGGTTTTCGAGCACAGTGTCTCCTAAATATTGTTTCATTCCAAACGATGGGCGTATAAACTGCTGACCTACATGTGGGCGGCAGCAGGAACGATGTGAGTCTTTGGGAACGTCACACCCTACAGATGCAAGAAACGGCGTCGTAAAATGTGTGTTACGTCTTACGTAAACATGCGTTAGTAGCGGACAGCTTCGTATTTTATCCGCAGAGATGGTGCGTCTAGCAAAGATTTTAAAGCTGCCGAATATCGTATTTTAATCATAATACAACATTATATATTTCATTTCTTGTCTGAAAAACACAACTCACAAAATTTTTGCCCTTTCAGAGCAATTCAGTATCAGTAAAGGCAATAGCTATTACGTGAAAGGCGCCATTTTCTGATAATAAAAGGATGCAGGTTCTGTTACTACCTAACGGTCGGTTTTGGAGTTGGACTGGTAGAGAAGTGAGAGAATTAAACGACTATAGATTGTAGGGAAATGTCTGAAGACACCTAAATTACCAAATGGTGGAGAAGTGACGGAAACAATGAAAAATGATAATTGGAAAAGTTTTGCAAGTAACTCAGTATAATTTTACAGGAATGCACACTGCAGTTGTAAATATGCTTTTTATCGGCAGGTGTTGTAGTACTGATCCCTGAATTGCCGTCCATTGTTGATTAGACAGATTTTCTGGCGTTCAAAAATGGAAAATAATGCGACTTCTTGTTAAAAGACTTCTGAACAATCGAGGAGCGTTTCTCACTTAATGAAAGTGCTGAAGTTTTCTCAGTAGGATTACGTGTAACTGAAACTATATTCCTGCGTTTAATTATGCGCAAATCTCATGGTTCTAGTAGCAGTGCTTAACAAATGATTGATTTTTCACACGTCCATCTCTTGCCACAAAAATATACATCGTCACATCTCTTCCAAATTCTCGTCCGAACAGCCGTACGTGTTAAAACACCGCTTCCGGGTCGGGAAGATGCGCCCGCCTCCGATTGGATCAGCCAGCCAATATCACGGCATTATAACATTACAGAGGCGTCCGATTCCATCCGTCTACTTTGAACCATGTCGTCATCAATATGACGGAAACGGCTACTTCCAGCGTATACAATATGAGGGCAATGATGTCACTACATACAAAAGCTAATAAACGTGAACAAAAGTAAAAATGACACAACAACGTCTCACTCCAAAAATGAAATTAACGGGACAATTGCGGAAAACTGGGAGTTCAGGGAGGAGCCAAGCTAAACATACAACCATAAAAAACATCGCGACGCCCTAAAACGAATAACATAAAAAAATTAGATTACAACATTCCACTACAACAACAACAAAAAACATTTCCCTTAACCTATGCAGCTCAACCACAAATATCGATACTAAAAAACCAACGCCTACAATGCCGAAAAGCAGAATTGCACTTACCTGCTGACATAGCTCAACCGCAACTATCGACACCAAAAACCAAACACCTGCACCTCCGAAAGGTGGAATCGGACAGTTCCTTTTACTATGGTCAACGGAAACGTCCGATTCCACACGTCTGCTTTGACCCGTGGCGTAATGGTGCTGTGATGTGTGACGTCCGTATAGAGATGGGTAGTTCGCGAACGAACGTGTGCAAAGGGACGGTTCACCAAGATGAACGAAAGGACCGAGGAACGAATTCCAAGGAACGATCGGTTCATAGTTCACTACGGTCGCGGCGGTCTACTAATAATTCCCGGGAACGATGAATGATCGGTTCATAGTTCACTTCGGTCGCGGCGGTCTACTTATAGTTCCCGGGAACGAGGAACGATCGGTTCGTAGTTCTCTAGTTCACTTCGGTCGCGGCGGTCACTTCGGTAGTTCTCGTGCCAGCCTCGGTCGCGTGCTCGTCTCAGTCTCGGTCTCCCTCGGCCGCACTCGTCGTTCTTCGCATGACCACCTGTCTCAGTTCCACTGCCGACTGCTCCTGGTTAGTTCAGTATCCAGTTGTTCGTTTCGTTCACTGCGCTCGCCCATTTTACCTGTGTCCCAAACTGTTCTTGCGCTTGGGTCTGGCTATTCAGCGTCCACGACCGGCAATCAAAAAGTATTTTATAGTTATGTAAATTACACAAAAATTACGTTTATGAAACAGGTACGTCTTTTCAGGTAACAAATGGACATATCAGCTCATTTAATTATATCGATGAATAGCAGAAGACATACTTATAACAAGGCAAGTGTTTTTTTGATATTCATATATTTTTTGGCTTCATCGACTTGATTTAGCAACTAACTTTCAATAATCTGCTTAATTTTTAGTGTAAGAAAATTCATATAAAACGATTTTCGTGTATCTTTCATACACAAAACATTACATTTAGGAAGGCTCTAATTATTTTTAATTTGCATTACCTGCTAGTTTGGTTTCTTTGAAAAAAAAAAAAAGAAAAAGAAGTGGGTTGTGGGTCATTTTGGCTCAGTAGGATAAGCGGTGCCTCTCCATTTGAAAATACATAGAGTGCCATAAAATCGTATTTACTTATTATCTCAAAAGCATTTGTTCAGAAGGAGCTTTCAAACCAAAAACTTTACTACTGCGAACTTTATTATAATTATTATTACTGCATTAACTTTAATAATGCAACATAAAAACCTAATTTTTAATAAGCGTGTGACACAAGTATGATGAAAAAACCACATTTTATTTTATGCTTCCATAAAGTCTACTTCGCCTACGAACTCAGAGACAACGTGAAGTATATATAGGGTGCAAACGAGTATTGTTTACAACGTAGCATAGCTATGTAGTGGAAGTCGAAACGAAGAATTTTATACAAGACACTTGTGGTGTATTATGTTGGGAAACAGCCACCAACAGGTTTACAAGACTACATGCGCTATAGCCCATGCACGTGGCCTGAGTTTTACATGTTCTCTTCTCCAGCTCTCTACACATCGTCATCGATTGTTTCGCCATTGTTGCTTGCATTAGCTTGTTGTTTCTTCACTGCCTAATTATTACATGTTTGTCTGTCTGTTGTATCTGCTCGTAACGGGCAACACATCGTCCGTAATTGGGGAGCAGTCTGTACTCGGGGCCGGTTTTCCATGCGCCACCCAATATTATTTCCCTGCGATCAGCCACACAACGCAACAGTTGGCCCTAGCCACACGACAAAATACAATAAAAATAAACTTCAAGCGGTCTTCCTGGTCGTTGTTCTTGGATTGCGCTAGCAAGACGTCTCAGTTGTTGACAATAAATGTAAGCAGTGATGGTTACACCTCGGGAAAGCAACTCGTAATGCACCAAAGCGTCGCTGTTCCATCCGATGCATAGCGTGGTAGCGCGGAGGTCTTTGTGCGGGGAATTGCTGCTTTGTTTGGGCTCAGCCATTTCTTTCTTTTCCTTATGTTAGCACAAAGGAACCATTTCTCGTCATCAATAACGATACAGGATAGGAACAGACGGTGTTATTCACGAGCTGGGAATGACGAACAAGCAGACATGCACGTATGGCCACTCGCTGATTTTTGTGATTTTTTTCTTGGGGCATGCGGCACCCGTACACTCAATTTTTTAGTCTTCCCCATTATATGCAAATGTCGCACGATAGTGAAATGACCACGTGTATCGTATTCGCCAGTTCTCGAATACGTTGACGTAGTCACTGTGGATTAATGCGAAGGTCTTCTTGAACGTGGAGAGTCAGGAATATCAAAACGATCCTCTTTTAAACGAGAAATCAGTTTCTTACCGTGCTCTATCAAATGGCATTGTCCCCATACATGGTGCAAATGCTTCTGGCCGCCTCCGCTGCTGTCACCTTCCCATTGAACTGAAACAGAAGAATATGTGAGAAATGTTCAGATCTCTCCACTTGGCACTTCATTTTGTAGCGTCGAGAGTTCCGCTCGCGCTCCTCAAATGACAAAATATCAATATGTAAACTCAAATAGCTACAGTGAACAATAGATAAAAAATGACAATCATTAAGTAAACATATAGCAACCGGAAATGAACATGGAAAAAAAGCTGCTACGGGCTTATGCACCAACCTAATACATCATGTGAGTACACTTTCTAAATAATTATACACATCAAAAATAACAATGATAATTAGTGCACATACAGCTCTGGCCATGGCCACGGAACAAGATCTAGACTGAATTTAAATGTACCAAAAAGGAGTAAACCTGAATAAACATAAATAAACATAACACTGATAATTACTGCACAAACACCTCTGTACATGACCATGAAACAAGATCTCGACTGAACTGAAATTTACCAAGAGAGGACAAACATAAAACTCAAAATAGCATTTTCTACCAAGGAATAAAACTGTACAAGAAACTGCCAAAGGAGGTTAACGAAATTACTGAAACCAGCTTATTTAAAAACTCAGTTAAAAAGTATATGTTAAACAATACATTCTCCACAATAAAGGATTAGTTAAATAACAGAGAGTAAGAGTTTTGCCAAAGAACGTAACACAAGTAAACCATAATAACTATAAAAACCATCTACCATTCTACATAACACTTTCATACTACATTTTTGCCTTCTTTTTTCCTTTCTTTTCTGGAAAAACTTTCTTCCAAAGCTATGCAGTGTATAGTACCAACACCTTATTCTCTTTCTGAACTCAACATATCATTTGTTGCAGAGGGATGCTGATTCAGAATTTCAGGCTTGCCAATGGGACGAGGTGCTGAACAAATGGCCCTAACGTCAGCTGATAGTGTATGTAATATTATGAAACAATCTGTGTTTAATGTGTGTAGAGTGTGCAGTGACTGAGAGTGAGAAATGAATGAACGATGTAGCATTAGCCTTTTATCATTATCAAATTGTGCACTAGGGATAAACCGAATGAGGCAGTATTTTTTGAAAGAGACCAGCCTTGTATTTGTGAGGATGCAGACATCAATTTTCATCCAGTCATCCTAATTTAAGTTTTCGGTGGTTTTCTTAATTGCCTCACTCAGATGTCGGAAGGGTTCCTAATATAAGGCCTCGGCTGACTTCTTGTCCCATCCTTGTCATACTAGACTTGTATGTAAACGTCTTTATATTTGAATTACTTTAATGTTGCTGTTCTTAAATTGTAATACCAAGACATGTCCAACATCCTTGTAAAAGAGATCTATAGATGAATAAAACTACTACTACTACTATTATCTGCGCTTTCAACTCCTTGAGAACGCGTGGGGATCAATGACGATTTTTTATTCAGTCATACGAGGTTTCAAGTGATTTATCTCAACGCGTTTCCGCTTGTAAAACAATGTTTCAGGAATTAATCACAATGTGTTGTGATTTTCTGTTGTCTTTCTTGTTCGATGAAATATAAAGGCACATGGTCCGTCTCATTGTGTATATACCCGAGGTATGTTTTTCTATTTGGTCTCTATATTTCGTTTAAGGATAGCTAGATTTTCATGAACTTATAATCCTGAATAACCTTGTTTAATTAATTTTTTCACTTGTTGCTTGCCTCCACATGTATTTATTGAAGAATCACGCTCTCGAAACTTACTCCATTTATTCTGGTTGTGTCCAAACCTCTGATGGAGTAGCCCGCGTTAAGCAGAGATTGCAACTTTATTAAACAAAAATTTTGGCTGTGCAGGTGTGCATTTGTCAGTGTCAGACTTCGAGACGTGTGCCAGTTGAGACTCCGCCAGTGAGACAACTACCGGTACCACACTAGGTCAGGGTTATCAGTTTATTTGGTGATCTGGTTCACAGGTGGGAAAAATATTTGCAATGTACAAGCTGTATGGGTAAAATGCAATATCTTTACACATAGAGTTATTAAGTGGATAGAGTTACTAAGTGCATAAGGTTCACAATGAGTATCATAATTTCAGTTTTACCTTGGTTAACTCTAGTTAACTCCCCTTTTTCTCATTCCGTTACGCTGTGAGGAAGTCCTTACCACTCCGAAAGCAAATAATTTCAGTCAAATTGCATTTACTTACACGTGGGTCAGATTTGATATAAAAGGGTGATTTTTCACGGCATAAAGCCAAGTTCATATTCTCTCATGAGCTCCCAGGCTAAAATAAGTAAAAGAGGAGCAGACTTTCTAACCAAACGTGTTTTCCAAAACAAAGCTTCCGATGTTTCCGTCACGGGAAGTATACAATTATTTTGTATCGCGTGATTTGAAATTTTAGAGCGATAATCAGTCAAAAACTATGGGTCGCTTAGCGATCAATGGAGAGATGCGTTGTGAGAATTACTGCCATAGACGGAAGGGCAATAAAAAGATCAGGGAAGAAACTGTAGTAGAAGGCGTAATCGTGATAATAAAATATGAAGCGAAGGTGGGCTGGAAATGTAGAGAAAAGAGTGGATGCTAGATGAACCAAATAAGCACTTCGTTGTATCTCTGGATTTTGCAAGGATAAGAGGAGAGAGCGACACAGCAGCTTGATAACAATGAACTAAATGCGAAATTGAGCTCGTCCTCTTCACATTGGATATGTTAAGTGCCATGTTTGGAGCATGCAAGGTTGATTCGATGTTTCTAGATTTTCGAACAGCTTTTGATTCACTACCACCTCCACAGTGTCTAAAGAAAATACGTCTCTCTGACATGCCTGACCAGGTTTGTAACTGAACTGAAAATTTCCTGACGCAATCCTTTGTTGTGGGCAGAGGTTCATCTACTGACATTTAAGTAAAATCTCGATAGTCCCTGGGGAGCGTAATAGGACCGTTCCTGTTCATATTACACGTTAATTACTTAGTGGCGTGCTCTGTTAGCAAATTCTGATTTTTTTTCTGCACACGATACAGTTACCTATTAGCAAATACGGATTAGTAAAAATTACATTGACATCCAGTTACATATTGACAAAATATCAGCCAGGTACAAAACTGCCATCTTTGTTTTAATTGAGACAAATGAAAAGTGGTGCGCTTTATTACTCGTAGAATCATGATATTTTATTATTATTCACATCCAGACTAAGTCACGTTATAGAAATGTTTCAACTCAGTCCTAGGTAAAATAAAAAAATTGTCTTCGATTTCTTTTTAAAATGGTTGCTTGTGCGTCACATCACACAATATTACCAACGGAAATGACTGTTTACGGCCATTATCGGCCATCTTGACATGACAAAAGGAAGCACAAATTCAGTGACAAGTACAATGAGAAAATCACAGTTTCACGTTGTGGTGTGACACCTCACAAGGTTGCTGCTAACAAGTGGACTACAATGAAGATGATGCCAAACTGTATATCCTTGAAAGCATGTGACTCAATCCCGATTGCGGGTGTGAATCAGGCACTAACATTGAGGAATGATTAATTGTAGCTAATCATGCGGATGTAGGTGAACAGGAAGAGCAGTACCACAGTCATATCAATGGGAGGAGCCCAAATTCGACTCCTTAAGAGCAATATGTTCCACATTAAGAATGTAAAAGGCATGGGAAAACGAACCTTACGCCCTGAAATCGGAACAAAAGTGTGCACTAGTGTTCAGTATTTACTTCACATATTATCAAACATCAGTTAAAATAAAAGTTGCAGAAATGTTATACATGAAGCCCTCGTGGCTGAAATGAGCGAGAGAGAAAGAAATGTTAGCAACAAAAAACAACAGTGGAGCACGGTGGCGTGTTGCGTAGCATGTAACTCTGAACACCTCGCCGTGTTGTCCGGACAGTGGCTCGTGGTTGTCCTCTTTCTCACGTTTTGCTTCAATTGCCTTTTCTGTGACTATATGTGTGCAGATGTATGTGTGTGTGTGTGTGTGTGTGTGTGTGTGTGTGTACTTTTTTATTTTATTATTTTTATTTTTTTCCACATGCAAAAATAAATATAATAAAATAAAACAGTACACAGACACACAGACACACACACACACACACACACACACACACACACACACACACACAGACCTTACATCAGCACACATCTACATCTACATCTGCATCTACATCCATACTCCGCAAGCCCCTTGACATTGTGTGGCGGAGGGTACCTTGAGTACCTCTATCGGTTCTCCCTTCTATTCCAGTCTCGTCGTATTGTTCGTGGAAAGAAAGATTGTCGGTATGCCCATGTGTGGGCTCTAATCTCTGATTTTATCCTCATCGTCTCTTCGCGAGATATACGTAGGAGGGAGCAATATACTGCTTGACTCTTCGGTGAAGGTATGTTCTCGAAACTTTAACAAAAGCCCGTACCGAGCTGCTGAGCGTCTCCCCTGCAGAGTCTTCCACTGGAGTTTATCTATCACCTCCGTAACGCTTTCGCGATTACTAAATGATCCTGTAACGAAGCGCGCTGCTCTCCGTTGGATCTTCTCTATCTCTTCTATCAACCCTACCTGGTACGGATCCCACACTGTTGAGCAGTATTCAAGCAGTGGGCGAACAAACGTACTGTAACCTACTTCCTATGTTTTCGAATTGCATTTCCTTAGGATTCTTCCAATGAATCTCAGTCTGGCATCTACTTTACCGACGATCAACTTTATATGATCATTCCATTTTAAATCACTCCTAATGCGTACTCCCAGATAATTTATGGAAGTAACTGCTTCCAGCTGCTGACCTGCTGCTTTGTAGCTAAATGCTAAGGGATCTATCTTTCTATGTATTCGCAGCACATTCCACTTGTCTACATTGAGATTCAATTGCCATTCCCTGCACCATGCGTCAATTCGCTGCACATCCTCCTGCATTTCAGTACAATTTTTCATTGTTGCAACCTCTCGATACACCACACCATCATCTGTACAAAGCCTCAGTGAACTTCCGATGTCAACCACCATGTCATTTATGTATATTGTGAATAGCAACGGTCCTATGACACTCCCCTGCGGCACACCTGAAATCACTCTTACTTCGGAAGACTTCTCTCCGTTGAGAATGACATGTTGCTTTATGTTATCTAGGAAATCTTCAATCCAATCACGCAATTGGTCTGATAGTCCATATGCTCTTAGTTTGTTAAATGACTGTGGGGAACTGTATCGAACGCCTTGTGGAAGTCAAGAAACACTGCATCTACCTGGGAACCCTTGTCTATTGCCCTCTGAGTCTAGTGGACGAATAGCGCGAGCTGAGTTTCACACGATCGTCTTTTTCGAAACCCATGCTGATTCCTACAGAGTATATTTCTAGTCTCCAGAAAAGTCATTATACTCGAACATAATACGTGTTCCAAAATTTTACAACTGATTGACGTTAGAGATATAGGTCTATAGTTCTGCACATCTGTTCGACGTCCCTTTTTGAAAAAGGGGATGACCTAAGCCCTTTTCCAATCTTTTGGAACCCTTCGCTCTTCTAGAGACCTACGGTACACCGCTGCAAGAAGGGAGGCAAGTTCCTTCGCGTACTCTGTGTAAAATCGAACTGGTATCCCATCAGCTCCAGCGGACTTTCCTCTTTTGAGCGATTTTAATTGTTTCTCTAACCCTCTGTCGTCTATTTCGATATCTACCATTTTGTCATCTGTGCGACAGTCTAGAGAAGGAACTACAGTGCAGTCTTCCTCTGTGAAACAGCTTTGGAAGAAGACATTTAGTATTTCGGCCTTTAGTCTGTCATCCTCTGTTTCAGTACCATTTTGGTCACAGAGTGTCTGGACATTTAGTTTTGATCCACCTACCGCTTTGACATAGGACCAAAATTTCTTAGGATTTTCTGCCAAGTCAGTACATAGAACGTTACTTTTGAATTCATTGAACGCCTCTCGCATAGCCCTCCTCACACTACATTTCGCTTCGCGTAATTTTTGTTTGTCTGCAAGGCTTTGGCTATGTTTATG